>NC_138295.1:50617500-51337500 GCF_965601325.2 Salmo salar | reverse complement strand
TATGCCTTATGATGTGTTTATCCGAGCACTTATTTCATGTTACATTGTCAAATGCCAGAGTGATTTTCACTTAATAATTAAATAATCATTAAATACATGCTTTTTTTGACTAGATAAAAATTAGGCAGCTTTGGCAATGTTTTAGTAGCTCATGTACTCTAGACACTAAAGAATGTATGATTATGTACATGCAGACATGTGCCAGAACATGGCCACCTGGAACAGTCCTCCACTCTGGTCTTTACTGCAAAGGTTTAATTGGGAGATTATCGCTTCTGTTTGGGGCAGGACATTAAATCAGCACCCCAGGAAATAGCTTTTGAAGAAATGCTGACTGCTGTAAAAAAATTAATTAGGCAGCTTTAAATAAAAACATTACAAAATGTCTAAATTCTGTACAGACATAAGCTTTCAGGGAAATGTTGATTTCAGTAAAAGGTTCTGTACAGATATTAGAGTGCATTTTGTATGACAGCAGAACAGCCTGATGATACAACACAATGTAACACTACAGTTTCAAAAACGTAACCAGGTAAAAGAACTAAGAACGTACAATATATACAGTATCAAGCATTGGCAAAAGCCTAAAAGGACAAGGCTGATTTGAAGACGTGTAAAGACCTTGATTAGCTGAATCAGGTGTGTTAGTGCTGGGTTGGGACAAAAACCTACACATAGATGGCCTCCTGGACCAGGAGCAATGAACACAGCCGGAGTCCTACAACTCATCCAAAAGCTAAACAAATCCACCTCTGAGGCTGTCCTAATATGGACACCGCACTACAGGTTCCTCATATGGACACCGCACTACAGGCTCCCAGTCTGTATCTCTTACTAACATTTAGTAAATTCCAAAGTACCTAAACAAAATAAAACAGAGTATGAGAAAACCACTCCATTTGATCCCGGCGCTCTGTGTCTCGCTCCTAAATCTCCCCAGAAAGCTGAACTAGTGGCTTAGTGTTTGTTTTTGATTGTGCAGGCTGAGATGACACAGTCTGTTGGGTGCTCTATTGGCCATGTGGTTTGGGTCCATTGACCATGGCCGCCTCTACGAGGGCTCAGTGATTAGATAATAAACTACAGAGGGGAGAGGTCCAACAGGATAGGGCCAGAACACCATGGCTTCTCTTTTTACTGCAGCATCATCCTGTCAGGTTGCTAAAGAGCTCGATGCCCAATAGAAAACAGAGAGGTGGGCTGCATCTGCAGACATGACACGAAGTGCCATATATCTTTAGAGAATTAACTGACATCCACCTAGACATGATCTGATTTTGTTTGTGTCTATCGTCCCCGGATATTATTGTATCTTTCTTATTTTATTATATTATACAAATATGAATGATGTTGTTCAGTTTTTTGGGGGTTTCACGTAGGATGGTTACAGGTTTACATTGCCATTACAGCACTAGGGTAGACCGCAGTTTGAGCGGTCTAGTCTAACTTCAAAAGTAAAACTGCAAACCATTGGTAACTTAACAGATGTTTGATTTTGAAATATGTATTCCACAATAGCTACGAGTTCGAGATTCCAGCCTCATGGCTAACACTCAGTGTGTTGTTTTGGCACAGAGAAATACAGACATGCAGCTGAGGTCTTACTCCGAGAGCTCGCCGTCCTTTCTCTCCATGTTCTTTATTCCTTGTGTCTAAACTCGTGTGAAGTATTTTTCATTAAAGAAAAATGTATCATGATTATTATTGTTTGCGTCATTCATGCTTCCCCGTGCTGCATGTAACATTGTCCTCTTCCCCTTCCCCTTGGTTTTGTGTTCGACGCTCAATTAAAACTATGCATCTTTGCTGTCAAATGACAAATGTACAGTAAGTTATGCATCAATTGCATGTGTGTGTGTGTGAGTGTGCCTGCGTGTGTGTGTGTGTGTGTGTGTGTGTGTGTGTGTGTGTGTGTGTGTGTGTGTGTGTGTGTGTGTGTGTGTGTGTGTGTGTGTGTGTGTGTGTTCGCATGTGTGCATTGCCATGTACGTATGTGTGTGGCATTCCTTCACCCTCAATCTCAAAAGTAACCAATTCAAAACTTGTTGATAGGTATGGTCCGGGGGCGAAGGTGCGTGTGCACAAAAATACTCTAAACCTTGCGTGCGACAGTTTTCCAGCAAAGGTTGGTATTTATAAATGTTTTACTTGATGGGAGAGTGTAAATATATCCACGTACATTTTAGACCATGCGTATGCACAGCATCTAGTGGCTGATCAATTGTATTTCAAGCAAATATTATTATTTTTAGGGAAAATTGTGTGTTTGATGCACAGGAATTATAATAACGGTACGCTAATAAAAACATAAAAACAAACACACTCCTAAATATAGGACCTTCAATAAGAGGCAACAATAGACAGCTGCCTCCAATTGAAGGCCCCAATCCCCATTACCAAAACATAGAAATACAAATGTCTAGACAGAACATAGAAATAAACTAACATAGAACGATAACCCAAAAACCCCGGAATACATAAATCAAATACCCCTCTACATACACAACCACCCCGAACCATATAAACCAAATACCCCCTCTACATGAACACATACACAAACACACCCTGAACCACATAAAACAAATACCCCCTGCCACGTCCTGACCAAACTATAAGAACAAATAACCCCTTTACTGGTCAGGATGTGACAATTATTAAACAGATGCATTTGCCATTGTTAAGGAGATCACATAGCAGCACGTAGCCTCATATTTTACTTTTTACATAGGCCTAAATCATAATCATCTTGCAAGACATATCTCTCCTTTTTGACATGACTGGTGTATTCCCTCCACACAACAAATATTAGGCTACCCTTTATCCATTGCTCATTCAATAGCCAAGCATGTTTGAAAGTAAATAGACCTGTAGTCTATGAAAGATATTTGACAGTATGGATAGGCCACAGTATGAGATAGGATCGGGACATCATGGCCTATTTCATCTCATAGCCTATACCAAGGCAGGAGATAGAAACACAATAATCTATAGGTAAACAAAAATATGTAACAACAATTAGTATTTTTCGTGGAAGTGTGAGCTGTAGCATTTACTTTTACATCGTTCGAATATACAATCAACTTTGCAGAAAGCATAGCCAGTGTTTCTCACTCGCCAGTGTTTATCACTCGCCAGTGTTTATCACATGCATTTAAAGCATTCCGCCCACAACTCTACAGAAATGTGATCAAATTTACCATTGCACTTTCTTTGAGAAATTGTCATGGCCCAGTTCCAACATCTCCAAATCATACAGCAAATGAGTCAGGTTTTTCCAGGCGGGGTTGTAAGCGCTCTTTCACAAGCGCACAAATTTAGTATGGCTTCGATTTATCAATGAAATGCAGGCGTAATTGTTGCGTGCGACAGTTTGATAAATCCCAATCTTTTGTTGCACACGCAAATTCAAATATCTCGACGTATTACAGAATTGAGTATGAAATTTGCCCACGGTTGATAAAGATACTGCTCAAAAAAATTAAGGGAACACTTAAACAACACATCCTAGATCTGAATGAATGAAATAATCTTATTAAATACTTTTTTCTTTACATAGTTGAATGTGCTGACAACAAAATCACACAAAAATAATCAATGGAAATCCAATTTATCAACCCATGGAGGTCTGGATTTGGAGTCACACTCCAAATTAAAGTGGAAAACCACACTACAGGCTGATCCAACTTTGATGTAATGTCCTTAAAACAAGTCAAAATGAGGCTCAGTAGTGTGTGTGGCCTCCACGTGCCTGTATGACCTCCCTACAACGCCTGGGCATGCTCCTGATGAGGTGGCGGATGGTCTCCTGAGGGATCTCCTCCCAGACCTGGACTAAAGCATCCGCCAACTCCTGGACAGTCTGTGGTGCAACGTGGCATTGGTGGATGGAGCGAGACATGATGTCCCAGATGTGCTCAATTGGATTCAGGTCTGGGGAACGGGCGGGCCAGTCCATAGCATCAATGCCTTCCTCTTGCAGGAACTGCTGACACACTCCAGCCACATGAGGTCTAGCATTGTCTTGCATTAGGAGGAACCCAGGGCCAACCGCACCAGCATATGGTCTCACAAGGGGTCTGAGGATCTCATCTCGGTACCTAATGGCAGTCAGGCTACCTCTGGCGAGCACATGGAGGGCTGTGCGGCCCCCCAAAGAAATGCCACCCCACACCATGACTGACCCACCGCCAAACCGGTCATGCTGGAGGATGTTGCAGGCAGCAGAACGTTCTCCACGGCATCTCCAGACTCTGTCACGTCTGTCACGTGCTCAGTGTGAACCTGCTTTCATCTGTGAAGAGCACAGGGCGCCAGTGGTGAATTTGCCAATCTTGGTGTTCTCTGGCAAATGCCAAACGTCCTGCATGGTGTTGAGCTGTAAGCACAACCACCACCTGTGGATGTCGGGCCCTCATACCACCCTCATGGAGTCTGTTTCTGACCGTTTGAGCAGACACATGCACATTTGTGGCCTGCTGGAGGTCATTTTGCAGGGCTCTGGCAGTGCTCCTCCTGCTCCTCCTTGCACAAAAGCAGAGGTAGCGGTCCTGCTGCTGGGTTGTTGCCCTCCTACGGCCTCCTCCACGTCTCCTGATGTACTGGCCTGTCTCCTGGTAGCTCCTCCATGCTCTGGACACTACGCTGACAGACACAGCAGACCTTCTTGCCACAGCTCGCATTGATGTGCCATCCTGGATGAGCTGCACTACCTGAGCCACTTGTGTGGGTTGTAGACTCCGTCTCATGCTACCACTAGAGTGAAAGCACCGCCAGCATTCATAAGTGACTAAAACATCAGCCAGGAAGCATAGGAACTGAGAAGTGGTCTGTTGTCACCACCTGCAGAACCACTCCTTTATTGGGGATGTCTTGCTAATTGCCTATAATTTCCACCTGTTGTCTATTCCATTTGCACAACAGCATGTGAAATTTATTGTCAATCAGTGTTGCTTCCTAAGTGGACAGTTTGATTTCACAGAAGTGTGATTGACTTGGAGTTACATTGTGTTGTTTAAGTGTTCCCTTTATTTTTTTTGAGCAGTGTTTATACATATATACAGTACCAGTCAAAAGTTTGGACACACCTACTCATTCAAGGGTTTTTCTTTATTATTTACTATTTTCGACAATAATATTGAAGACATCAAAACTATGAAATAACACATGTGGAATCATGTAGTAACCAAACAATATATATATATATATATATATATATATATATATATATATATATATATATATATATATATATATATATATATACATACATACACCGGACTCTGACAATGCTCGTTCTGATATTTCTCAATTTCTTTATTTTTATTTTTTAGATTATGTGTATAATGTTTTGTATTACTTGGTATTACTGCACTGTTGAAGCTAGAAACACAAGCATTTTCACAACACCGGCGATAACATCTGAAAATCTGTGTACGCGACCGAGGAACTTTGATTTGATTTGAACAGAAACATACTACAGTTACGAGGAAGACAGTTAGATTCACAGGGAAATAACGAGATGCAGTGACACCACAGTTGACACCAATATTGCATCCCAGAGTGGTTTGGAGTGTGTCCAGTCCACTACTCCTTAGTGTTGTGCATTCCACAGCACAGCCATAAGAGGCTACCTCTCTCCCCAGTTACATTTCACTTCCCATTCCAGAGTGCAGTCCAGCAGCGTGGGGCCTTGGGAGGAGCTGGGTTAACGGGACCCCCAGGAGCACGGCTGTAATCTGGATCCTGATGGGCTCTGTCTCTCTGGGAAGATCAGCTCCCCTCTTAATGAGGCCCTGGCCTCTCCACACCACCAGCCTCTCCCCTCTGCATTTCTCACGTCCACCATATCACATTCTCTTCTGCCTTGCTGTAAATCTGGCCCTTATTGGCTTGATCGACGTTAATTACTGTTCTCCTCTACGCCACAAAAACGGATCGGACCAAATGTGTGTGTGCGTGAATGCATGCGTACATATGTGGATGTGTGTGCTGGTGGGAATTGGGGTTATGAAAACGGAAGATGAACAAATCAAATTCTCACACATAGGCCTATATACATCCACCCTCCCGTCTCCCAGCCACCCCCCGTGGCCACACTAGAGGGGCCTTTCCCCCCTCCCAGGCCAAATTTTCTCCTCTCTGTTTATAAGTGCCTGAGCCCCAGAATTTTAAATATCAAGATCGGGTTTCCAGGCAGGTAAGTGCATCCAGACATGTTATCTGTGATATCACCGGAGGTTAGTCCCTCTCTACTTCTCTCTTCCATCTCTCCTCTCTCCATCTCCCCTTCTTTTCTGGGTATGTCCCCTTTCCATAGTACTGTACAGTGAAACACAATCCTTTGCATTATATACTTTGTGAAAAGCGGTTTTCTGCAGCATCTTGTCATCGTTTGGGCGAGCGGGGGACTTTTTGAAGTGCTCTCGGGTTCTGGGCTCGGCGCATAAGAGTGACGGCTCTATTGCACAACACCGTATTATTTACCCAGATGGGGTTAATTGCTGAATAAAAGAATGGTTCTTTTCAGTTGACCATTGTAAAGCTTCTCCCACCCCCCTAACCCTTCTACTCCCCCACACTATGAATAAGGAGGATAGGGGAGCCCAATGATGAATATCAAACCCTCCAACCAGAAAGAGCGTCTCGTTCACAGTGGAAATGCTTGAACTTAGTCCAGAAAGGAGACGCATTGACTCGTAACTGTTCTCTGAGCGGGAAAACAAGAACACTCAAGGAGAAGGGAAAAAACAGGAATAGGCTAATCCCCTAGTCTACCACATCAATGCTGTGCTTTTTGTCAACAGAGAGATGAAGAGAGACTAGGCTCGTGTTCAATTCATTAGTATTTCTATTATTTTTTACATAACAGCAATGCAAAGGCTCTGGTGTATTTACATTTGGTAATCACAAGGACGTGTTTTGTATAAATAACCAGGTGCAAAGCAAGGGCACATGGGGAGTTATAGGATTGAGAGAGAGAGAGAGAGAGAGAGAGAGAGAGAGAGAGAGAGAGAGAGAGAGAGAGAGAGAGAGAGAGAGAGAGAGAGAGAGAGAGAGAGAGAGAGAGAGAGACCGTAAACAACTCCCACACTTTGCAGTGTCTGGACGAGGATGGCAGGTTAGACAGGGTTTGACAAGCCCCAGAACAGTAGCCTTCCCAAGTCCCCATTAGCAAAAGGCTGCCAATATTCCTACTTTGAAGAGAGGAAAGTAAACAATCCATTTCAGAAGATAAGGTGGAGGTGAAGGACTGTGCATGGGGGGCGCTGGGGAAAATACTCAGCGGTCTTTGAGGCTCTGTCATGGATAGTCATGGAACTCACACATATCCACATAGAAACAAAGCCAGCACTCTATAAACTCCATTCGATGATACAGAAGATAGTCATGGTGGATGTCCAAAACAGAGAGCTGGGACACAGTGTGACAAAAACATCTGCAGTCTGAATAAATCCCATTTAAGTAAGGAAAAACTGTATATTTGTACAGAACTACATTAGCTGATACATTTTTCTTAAAATGTCCGATAAATTCTTCTCTCATTTTTATGCTTGCTGCATGGGGGAGGAGAGGAACTTTACAAAAGCCTACTCCCTCATAGTCATCTTACCACACACACCACACACACACACCCATACATGCACGCACACACACCTGAACAACACAAAGCCTTCAAGTGAAGGACAGGGTTCCCAGCAACAAATCTATCCCTCATAAAAGCCTCCACCTTCCCTGACCCCTATCAGAACACAGTGTCCCATCTCACCACAGCTCTTCAAACAGGCTTGCATTGATTAACTCAGGGGGGGGGGGGTTCTCTGCCACCCACCTATTAATTATATGGCCTTCATTAACACTGGCCTGATGAATGGCTTCTGCTGGAAAGCCGAGTTAAGAGGTGTTAACACAGCACCTGCCTGCACTCATGTGGCAACCTATTAACCAACAATGACCTTCCACATCGTAAAGCCACTTGCTGTCTATTTGCTGTCTAATAAATAGGCCCCCATGTCTCTCGCCCCTCCCTTGTCCCCTTAATTAAGCCTCTCAGACTTTATTGTGCTTTAAAGCCAAAAAATGACCCATAAACATTGAACACCTGGAATCAACTAAAATACTGATCGGGGCACACACACCCCCAGAAAGTGAAGTAGTGTAGGTGGTTAACGGGCTAATGAACAACCTCTCTACGCTATAGTTTATTAAGGGGACAGACCCAGGTATGAGGAGCCATAAGGGTCAGCTTTTCTCTGTTGACATTGTAATGGTACCAGCCAAACACCTCTTAGGCTCTTCAAGACCAATCTGTCGTAATAGTAGGGAAATTCCCCCCGTCCCCTCTATGTTTTTTGGAACTCAGGGATGGTTGGACTAGAGTATAGTTAGACACAGGATTAACCAGTTTTATGATTAAGCATCTTTCGGAGTACAATGACTAACGGCAGTAAGGGATCTTAACCCCGGCCTTTTCTGTTAAGGCTGCTGCATACCTACCTGTGCAAGAAATCAATCTTTAAAACAATAACCAATCTATGATCACTTTATATACTGTATGTTTCTATTGAGACCAGTGGGGACGGGTTATGAAAAATGACAAGTGAGCTGTAGGACCATAGTTAATTTCTCCCATTGTCAGAATGAGTGGTTTGGGCCATTTGCACAAGTTAGGAGTCAGTGTGATATGTGACTGGATTGGTCTGTTGCTTGCCAAGATGGCATGCTCTCAACAGAGAGAGGCAGTAGGTCTGAGGGGGCCCTAATGATTTGGAGCAGGCTCCTTGAGTGAACAAGGAAAAAAACAGTAGAGCGAGATGGTAATGGCTCGTAATGTGAGGACGTATTTATTTCATCCATTGGCCCAAGTAATTGGTCGTCTTTCAGTGTGGCCGGGGTTAAAACGCTGAGTGATGGATGGGAGTTTTGACAGAGGTTAGCCGGCTTCCGCTTTCACTGCAATGCTTCTCTGTGAGAGAAAGCTCCTGTCACTGCTTTAGTAGACTGATCCACTGTGAGACCCCCATTCCAAACCCCCAAACCCTCCGAGCCACTTTGAGTCAAATCAGTAAGTGAGTATAAAAACCTGAATTAAGAAAAACAAGAGAGCTATTAGCAAGGAGTACAATTCACATACTTCACTGTGTCTGGGGCATTATTCTTTGAATTTGAGGTTAACATGTCAAATAGAAATTCCTCTATGAAATACGACTGTATTATTAGAGACTTGAAATTACTCTTGGGGCAGGAGAGTATTAATGTCCATGTCAAACCATTTAGCAACTAATCTTAATGAATATCACTGTTAAAGAGGAATAAATCAAGGAAAATGTAAACTGAACCAATTACGAAAAACTATTTCTATGCTGGTAGGTTACAGAAACAACAGCATTTAGAGTAAGGTTTCCTTTTCAATATATTAAAATGATTGAATGTTGGCTCCTAGTAGTTAATCTATTGTATATTGGATGCTGGTTGAGATATGATCCTATACAAAATATTTTCAATTGAACATTTAATTGACTCTTAGCTGTGCCAAAGCAGCGCAGAGCAAGAGTAAAATGACTAATTTAATATGGCAAGTAAAGCCAACAGAATTACTTTAGAGATTGGAGTGAGTTTCCCCTGGCTCACAATCCCTCAGGTGGATGGGGGGATGCATTGTACAGGGGATGTAGGGAGCCATAAAGAAATCATGTGGTCCAGCAAGCCAACAGTGTGTGTGTGTGTGTGTGTGTGTGTGTGTGTGTGTGTGTGTGTGTGTGTGTGTGTGTGTGTGTGTGTGTGTGTGTGTGTGTGTGTGTGTGTGTGTGTGTGTGTGTGTGTGTGTTTGTATGCTTGTATATGTGTGTGTGCGTGCATTAGTTAGCTAGTTTTGTGAAAAGCAGGTAACCTTGAAGTCCAACCCCTTCCCCTGTGTCCCCCTATTCTTCGGTCTTGGCACAGCCAGTTCCCTGGCAGGTGGACCTAACCATCACAGTGGAAGGGGTGGGGCGGGCACTTAAATTATGGCTTGGGCAAAGCGCTCTTTCACAGCTCCCTGGCCACCTAACCCTTCCAGCTAAATAAATGCAATTTTATGCACTTACATAAATCTAATCAAACAAGGCCTTCTCTCTTATTATTTCATCTTATTCACCAGCGCTCCCTTATGCCATGCATTGTGACCAATGCCAGGACAGCTGAAAAATCAGGAACTGGAACCAAAGACAATCCCTGGACTTTTAAAAATGGAGTCAGATACAGTATACTTTGCTGAGAGCATGCTTCTATGAGTGTTAAGTGTTACTATCTTTATGTAGGTTTATTTAAAGTTCAAGTAAAGCATAGCTAGTCTAAGTAAAGCATAGGTTTACACTGAGTGTACAAAACATTAGGAACACCTTCCTAATATTGAGTTTTTGCCATCAGTTTTATTGTGTTACTTTTTATTTTATTATTGTTTACTTTAGTTTATTGAGTAAATATTTTCTTAACTTTATGTTCTTAAAACTGCATTGTTGGTTAATGGCTTGTAAGTAAGCATTTCACGGTAAGGTCTACACATGTTGTATTCAGCGCATGTGACAAATCTAATTTGATTTGATTTGATTTTGAACAGCATAAATTTGTCAGGGCATTCCTAATGTTTTGTAAACTCAGTGTATACTTTAGTCTTAAGCAGCTAAATACTTAACAAAATGGGGGAAAAGACACAAATGAGTGATAGTCTTGATTTTTTCTTCATTAGACTAAAATATATAACAAATCTTAAACTGAAAAAAAATCATGTTGGACTAGTTAGTGTAATTACTAAGTGACTGCGTCTGCATTTGTCCCTCTTTGTTCTCGTAAGCTGCCATCTCAGCCACAGCTGAACCCGAACTGGAGAGCAATGCACCGGCTCAGTGCTAAGCGTGGGCCACAGGCATATTAGTCGGGACAGGCAATAGTGTTGATTACTCATTGGCCATTAGATTGCTTTCACTGCAGTGGCTAAGCCTCCTGCATCATGAGCTCACTTGGCTGAACGCAAGATTAGAGAGCGTGCTTCACCCGCCCGCCTTCTACACTCCTCCTCCCCTTCTCCCCCCGCTCCCTATAAAGTTCATCTGGCTCGCCTCAGGTCAGCGCAACAGTGCAACAGCAAGACAGGTTGACTCGCTGTGTAGTCCTTATTACCTAATTTCCTGTGACCAGGATTTTACCCCCTTTCTTTTCTGGTGCAGGGACATGTTTTATGATGGTTATGCATACTTAATGGTCCCTACGACTTAATTGTTTTCAGGGTCAATTTAGATTGACAAATCCTGTTTATGATTTTAGAAAGCCCCCCCCCGCCCCGCCCCTCGCCACTGCTATCCCACTGCTGGCTTCTTAATGATCGACTGGATTTAGCAGAAAACCAATACAGATTTTCTTCCTTACATTAAAAAAGCAACAACCCCAAACTCACCGTCACGTCAACATAACTTCATAGTTAAACAGTGTGGTTCAAAAAGCATACAAGTTCACTCCCAGTCATCTGGTGGAGCTGAAACACTGAGCTGAACACTAGAGCCAGCCTTTCGGGAGGATTCAGGCTAATATCAAGAGTTACAGTCTAGGTTCTCCACTTCCAAATAACCTAGGACTTGAAAGGTGGACAGAGAATAGCATACATAGCACTGCAGCTTAAAGCTCATTAACCTCTCTCTCCGGCACCTTGCTGAGTTGAAAAGGCTTGGCTGCCTCTCGTAGACACATTCACTGGCAGATAATCAGGTCAACAGCAGAATTAACCAATCTTTTAGATTTGGTCACTGATGCTTGCAGGTTGTAAAAAAACTTGCTTTTGAGTGTCATTGTGACTTACGGTGATATAGTAGCCGTCTTGTCATTTGGAACAATGAGGGATATTTCGAGAAAGTTAAGGACAAGGGCAAACATCAGAGGGTTTAATGGGATGATGACAAGGGAGATATCATGCTATGTAAATCTTACAGGGAACACTATCAATCACTAGTGATGATGTGAAGGCCTGCCACAGATATAAAAGGTGGACAATAGAAAAGCCAAGATATAGCCAGTTTAGCCTACACATGGGAAGAAAATAAATCATACCTTTTCTTTTCTATATCTTTTCTGGGGATTTTTTGGACCAAGGCGCAGCGTGAGTAGAGTTCCACATTTTAATGATAGTGAAACTTCCAAAACAACAAAGATATAACGATCGTGAAATACATAGCACTCATATAAAACAATATCCCACATCGCAGGTGGGAGAAAGGACACACTAAGTATGATCCCAATTAGAGGTAATGATTATCAGCTGCCTCTAATTGGGAACCATACACACACACCAACATAGAAATATAATACCTAGAAACTGGGCACCGGCGCAGAGGAAGACTGGGCACCGGCGCAGAGGAAAGCTCCGGCCATGGAACGGGACTGGACGCCGTGCCTGGACTGGGCACCGGCGCAGAGGAAGGCTCCAGTCATGGAGCGGGACTGGACGCCGCGCCTGGACTGGGCATCGGCGCAGAGGAAAGCTCCGGCCATGGAACGGGACTGGACGCCGTGCCTGGACTGGGCACCGGCGCAGAGGAAGGCTCCAGTCATGGAGCGGGACTGGACGCCGCGCCTGGACTGGGCATCGGCGCAGGTGAAGGCTCCGGCCATGGAGCGGGACTGGATGCCGTGCCTGGACTGGGCATCGGCGCAGTGGAAGGCTCCGGCCATGGCACCGGCGCAGGAAGCTCCGGGCCGTGGACCGTCACTGGAAGCTCCGCGCCGTGGACCGTCACTGGAGTCTGCGGACCGTGGACCGTCGCTGGAGGCTCTGAACTGTGAACCATTGCTGGAAGCTCTGAACTGTGAACCGTCGCTGGAAGCTCTGAAATGTGAACCGTCGCTGGAGGTTCCGGGCTGTAGACCGTGGCTGGAAGCTCTGGACTGTGAACTGTTGCTTGAAGCTCTGGACTGTGAACTGTCGCTGGAAGCTCTGGACTGTGAACTGTCGCTGAAAGCTCTGGACTGGGAACCATCGCTGGAGGTTCCGGGGCTGTAGACCGTCGCTGGAGACTCCAGACTATACACACGCACTGGTGGACGAGTACGCGGAGCCGGCACAGGACGTACCGGGCTGGGGAGGCGCACTGGAGGCCTGGTGTGTGGAGCCGGCACAGGTTGCACCGGGCTGGTGACACACTCTTCATGGCGAGTGCGGGGAGACGGCACAGGACGTACCGGGCTGGAGAGGCGCACTGGAGGCCTAGTGCGTGGAGCCGGCACAGGTTGCACCGAACTGATGACACGCTCCTCAGGGCGAGTGCGGGGAGCCGGCACAGGATGTACTGGGCTGGGAAGGCGCACTGGAGGCCTGGTGCGTGGAGCCGGCACAGGTTGCACCGGACTGATGACACACTCCTCAAAACACCTGCGCTGCAGCATACTGCCATCTCTCTCCGATATCCCTCCTCAAACTGCTCCATTGACTCCCAGACGGTCTCTGGCTCTCTCCTCGGCCGACTGCCCCTTGTGCCCCCCCCAAAAAAATCTTGCCGTTGCCCTTGGGCTGTTTGTGGCCGCGGACCCCGGCGTCGTCACTGTCCTCCTTTACTCCTCGGCAACTCCTGCCAAGGAAGGGTCTCGCATCCACCTAGTATCTCTTCCCATGACCAACTCTCCTTCACCTCCTGGGCACGCTGCTTGGTCCTGTAATGGTGGGATATTTTGTCACAACCTTCGTATGAATAATTGGACCAAGGCGCAGCGTGAGTAGAGTTCCACATTTTAATGATAGTGAAATTTCCAAAACAACAAAGATATAACAATCGTGAAATACGTAGCGCACATAGGCACTCATACAAAACAAAACAATATCCCACATCGCAGGTGGGAAAAAGGACACACTAAGTATGATCCCCAATTAGAGGAAACGATCATCAGCTGCCTCTAATTGGGAACCATTGTAACGCCCTGGCCATAGAGAGGGGTTTTTTGTTCTTTATTTTGGTTAGGCCAGGGTGTTACATGGGTGGGCGTTCTATGTTCCTTTTTCTATGTTTTTGTATTTCTTTGTTTTGGGCAGAGTAGGGTTCCTAATCAGAGGCAGCTGTCTATCGTTGTCTTTGCTCAGGAGTCATACTTAGGCAGCCTTTTCCCACCTGTGCTTTGTGGGATCTTGTGTTTGTGTAGCTGCCTGTGAGCAGCCCAGAACGTCACGCTTCGTCTTCATCTGTATTGTTTTGGTGAGTTTTCATATTTATTAAACATGTGGAACTCTAAGCATGCTGCGCCTTGGTCTACTCCTTTAGACGATCATGACAACCATACACACACACCAACATAGAAATATAATACCTAGAAACCCCACTAGTCACGCCCTGACCTAAAACACCATAGAGAACCCCGAGGGCTCTCTATAGTCAGGGCGTGACAACTATATATATGTACAGTGAGGGGAAAAAGTATTTGATCCCCTGCTGATTTTGTACTTTTGCCCACTGACAAAGAAATGATCAGTCTATCATTTTAATGGTAGGTTTATTTGAACAGTGAGAGACAGAATAACAAGAAAAAAATCCAGAAAAACGCATGTCAAAAATGTTATAAAATGATTTGCATTGTAATGAAGGAAATAAGTATTTGACCCCTCTGCAAAACATGACTTAGTACTTGGTGGCAAAACCCTTGTTGGAAATCACAGAGGTCAGACGTTTCTTGTAGCTGGCCACCAGGTTTGCACACATCTCAAGAGGGATTTTGTCCCACTCCTCTTTGCAGATCTTCTCCAAGTCATTAAGGTTTCGAGGCTGACGTTTGGCAACTCGAACCTTCAGCTCCCTCCACAGATTTTCTATGGGATTAAGGTCTGGAGACTGGCTAGGCCACTCCAGGACCTTAATGTGCTTCTTCTTGAGCCACTCCTTTGTTGCCTTGGCCGTGTGTTTTGGGTCATTGTCATGCTGGAATACCCATCCACGACCCATTTTCAATGCCCTGGCTGAGGGAAGGAGGTTCTCACCCAAGATTTGACAGTACATGGCCCCGTCCATCGTCCCTTTGATGTGGTGAAGTTGTCCTGTCCCATTAGCAGAAAAACACCCCCAAAGCATAATGTTTCCACCTCCATGTTTGACAGTGGGGATGGTATTCTTGGGGTCATAGGCAGCATTTCTCCTCCTCCAAAAACGGCGAGTTGAGTTGATGCCAAAGAGCTCCATTTTGGTCCAATTGTTTTCTTGGTGACTAAGGTCCCAGCTGCCTGTCCCAGCTCATTGACAAGATCCTCCCGTGTAGTTCTGGGCTGATTCCTCACTGTTCTCATGATCATTGCAACTCCACGAGGTGAGATCTTGCATGGAGCCCCAGGCCGAGGGAGATTGATAGTTCTTTTGTGTTTCTTCCATTTGCGAATAATCGCTCCAACTGTTGTCACCTTCTCACCAAGCTGCTTGGCGATGGTCTTGTAGTCCATTCCAGCCTTGTGTAGGTCTACAATCTTGTCCCTGACATCCTTGGAGAGCTCTTTGGTCTTGGCCATGGTGGAGAGTTTGGAATCTGATTGATTGATTGCTTCTGTGGACAGGTGTCTTTTATACAGGTAACAAGCTGAGATTAGGAGCACTCCCTTTAAGAGTGTGCTCCTAATCTCAGCTCGTTACCTGTATAAAAGACACCTGGGAGCCAGAAATCTTTCTGATTGAGAGGGGGACAAATACTTATTTCCCTCATTAAAATGCAAATCAATTTATAACATTTTTGACATGCGTTTTTCTGGATTTTTTTGTTGTTATTCTGTCTCTCACTGTTCAAATAAACCTACCATTAAAATTATAGACTGATAATTTCTTTGTCAGTGGGCAAATGTACAAAATCAGCAGGGGATCAAATACCTTTTTCCCTCACTGTATATATATTGAACAAAAACATGCAACAATTTAAAACGGTTTTAATGAGTTTACAGTTCATATAAGAAAATCAGACAATTGAAATACATTAATTAGGCCCTAATCTATGGATTTCACATGACTGGGAATACAGATATGCATCTGTTGGTCACAGATAGCAGAAAAAAAAGGTAGGGGCGTGGATCAGAAAACTAATCAGTATCTGGTGTGACCACCATTTACCTAATGAAGCAGGACACATCTCCTTCACATAGAGATGATCAGGCTGTTGAATGTGGAATGTTGTCCCACTCCTCTTCAATGGCTTTGCGAAGTTGCTGGATTTTGGCGGGAACTGGAATACGCAGTTGTACATGTCGATCCAGAGGATCCCAAATATGCTCAATGGGTGACATGTTTGGTGAGTATGCAGGCCATGGAAGAACTAGGACATTTTTAGCTTCCAGGAATTGTTTACAGATTCTTGCTACATGGGGCCGTGCATTATCATGCTGAAACATGAGGTGATGCCGGCGGATGAATGGCACAACAATTAGCCTCAGGAACTCTTCACGGTATCTCTGTGCATTCAAATTGCCATATGCCTGCCCATACCATAACCCCACAGCCACAATGTTGACATCAGCAAACCGCTCACCCACACAACGCCATGCATGTGGTCTGCAGTTGTGAGGCTGGTTGGACGTACGGACAAATTCTGTAAAACAATGTTGGAGGCAGCTTATGGTAGAGAAATTAACATTCCATTCTCTGGCAACAGCTCTGGTGGACATTCCTGCAGTCAGCATGCCATTTGCACGCTCCCTTTAAAACTTGAGACATCTCTGGCATTGTGTCGTGTGACAAATCTGCACATTTTAGAGTGGCCTTTTATTTTTCCCAGCACAAGGTGCACCTGTATAATGATCATACTGTTTAATCAGATTTTTGATATGCCATACCTGTCAGGGGGATGGATTATCTTGGCAAAGGAGAAATGCTCACTAACAGGGATGTATACAAATTTGTGCACAACATTTTTGAGAAGTAAGCCTTTTTTGTCTATGGAACATTTCTGGGATCTTTTATTTCAGCTCATGAAACATGGGACCAACACGTTTATATTTTTGTTCAGTTTATACATTATACTTATCCCATCAAACAAACTATTTTGTAACCAGTTAATTCCAGTATTTGTTTCATAATAATTCTGGCTTTATATAATTTGCTACACAAACAGCTAAACATCTTAATATGGACTGAATCAAAATGCCTTGCTATTCAGTGGTTTCCATTAAAAAGCATCGGGAAAGGACTTATGATTGTATGCACATGCACATTTACGCACGTGTGTGCTCACACACGCACTCACTGGCACATACACGCAGGCAGAGAAGCAGGTTTATTTGTGTGCTGAGCGTGCTGGACCGCCCCTGACCCACACGGTCATGGCAGGTTGTCCTAACAGGGAAGAACATAAATCTCTTCCATGTAGCAGGGCGCTAAAGTCCGCCGTTTAACTGCTCAAACACTGACTGGTGTGTGTTTGTCACAGAGGAATTTTTACTGGGGTTTGTTTTTGAGAATCGTCAACATACCTTCCTTCTCTTGCCCATCCTAAACACACAAAGCCCCTTTTACTAACACACGTGTGACCTGACAGAAATGCATTGTTATTTTTGTTTGAGGTATTTTCCAGACATTTCTAGATCATTTTCTGATAGATTGAAGGTAATAAGGTCATGTGTGTAAAATAAGCTCAATTCTAGCTATTCTTTCGGCTTTTAGGTTCATATATCTATCTATCAGCTAACATTAGTTTAATACCCATATCATGGGGATCAACTCAGAGAGGAGAATATTCAACTCTCAACCCCCCACCTCCTGCTGTTTCACCCCTGCAGTCATGCGGCCTGGGGGGCACCAGTGGGAGTGTTCTATGCAGAGGGGGTGGGACATGACTGAGAGCTGGTGGGGCAGGAGGGGGGCAGTGGCAGGCCCAAGGGGTGATTGCTGCTGAACTGTGGGAATGTGGGATATGCTCCCTGACATCTCTGTGTGGATTACGGCTCACGAGCCGTCGCTCCCAATCGGCCGGGCTCTACATCACCCTCCACCCAGGCCATCAGGGAGCAGTAGGCCTGGGCCCGGCCTGGGTTCCTCAGCCCCTCAGCTCAAACCCTGAGCCCCTACAAGACTGGAGCAAAGGGAGGGGAGGGTGGTCAGATGGGTGGGTGAGGCAGGTTCTGTAACAACACGGGGTATCTGAGTGTGCTGCACAGAGGAGAGGTAGGAGAGGGGAGGGGAGAGGGGGTCTATAGAGAGAACTTGGGCCAAGAAAATCTGTCTTGCTCCGATTTACCTCCCATGAATCCTTCCAAGGAGCTAATGCATAAGAAAACTGAGGGAAATAAAATAAATAGAAAGACCTTTAGATGGAATTTGGCCATTTGGGGTGATGTCATTTGTTTTGCGAGCAATATACTGTATGGTGGACATGCTTCTCTGGCTTTGCAGGGGAATAGGGAGACGGACATGCTATATAAATTATAAATGTAATGTTCCACATTAATTCATCATACACACACACACACAAGGCACAGCAAGTCTAAGCTATCGTGGTTATAGTTGTTTGTTTGAGAGAAGACATGTACGCTTATTTAAAAGGAGTGTTCTGTTGAACTGACTTGACCTTGGATGAGTTACAGTACAGTACAGCGCAGTAGACATGGCCTCAGCAATGATATCAGGTGAAAAGAGTCCACTGCTGTGGTGGTGTGGGTTAGTCATGGCCATTACAGCTAATACTCGTCATCCACTAACTCAGTCTCATGAAAAAGCGTATAATCACAGACCAGTCTCAGGACAGGCAGGGCTGTGAAACTGTGACTCGCTCCAGCTCTGTTCTATCTGTCTCACAACACAGGCGAATGGATGGAGGGGGAAGGAAAGAAGCACAGAGAGAACTGAAGTAAAGGAATAAGGACAGAGTGACAGCAACAACAAAGCGCTTGAGAGAGAAAATGGAAGATAAATGGAAATGCTCAAATTTGGCTCACAGGCTGTGACCCTCTGATCCAGCAAGTAAAGAGGAAGAGAGAAAGGTACAGACACAGAGAGAAAGAAAGAAAGAAAGAAAGAAAGAAAGAAAGAAAGAAAGAAAGAAAGAAAGAAAGAAAGAAAGAAAGAAAGAAAGAGAAAAAGAAAGAGAAAAAGAAAGAGAAAAAGAAAGAGAAAGAGAGAGAAGACGGTTGTCTGAATGCTGTGGTCCCTCAATCAGGCACTCACCCGGCGAGTTCATTCCTTGCATTCCAGCAAGAGGCAGGCGCAAGTCTCACCACTGGGTCATTTGGCTTGATTGACATTATTTGCTACCATTAGCCAATACTATGTGGTTGCCCTCTGACCCCCTGCGAGCGCGTTGTTTGAAACAACTTTAAACAGTTTGTTTTAATCTTCATGGGAAAAAAGCCACTGGATCCTGCCAGGGCCCCCTTAGATCAATCACCAATTAGAGGTGAGATAATGGAACCCCAATCTTCAATGATTCAACTCTACTCTTTATCTCTTTTTCTCTTTCGTTCAGTCTCTCTCTCTCTCTTTTCTACCGCAAACTCCTTTGCTCTTACAGGCACTCTTGCTCTCTTACACGCTCTCTCTCCCTCTCTCTTTACCTCGCTCTCCCTCTCTCTCTCTTTCTCCCTCTCTCTCTCTCTCTCTCTCTTTGTCTCTCTGGTCTTTTCTACACTTGACACTTACGTGCAACTTCTGCTATCGGAATACAAAGATCGCATTGAAAAGACAGGTCTAGATCCACAAAAGTCACTTTCTGGTCTGACTATGTTCAGATCTGGCTGACCACCTCAGGAGTTGATCAGGGATGCGTTGTGTGTGGATTTCTTCTCAGTCTGGATGCAATCAGGCTACCGAAAGTGTATACAGTGGGCAACGTCATCAGCACTCCTCCCACAAGTCTTCCGAAAACGTGCATTTTGGGACTGAGAGGCACCTTTTCCTTATAATGTTGCAGGAAATACATTCCTAGTGTGTGAGGAACGTGTTTGCTGGCCTCTAAATGCTAGCCAGCTAGCTAATATTTAGACCATTTATTTTTTGTTTGGCTAGAGTTATACTAACCGTTTGCAATCCCTTTAGTGTTGCTTGCTAGCTTGCTGGCTAGTTAGCTGGCTAGTTAGCTACAGTAGTTAGCTACTGCCATCAGTTAGTGTTGCGTTATTATCATATTTGACCTATTCCACTGTTTGTAGAATGCATACTGGCATTTGAATATAGCGTGGGAAAAGGTCATCCGGACACACTGTGGACACGGTAGACACATTTAAATATAGGTGTAGATGCATAATGCATTTGGAATTCCATGATCAGAACTCTATGATCAGAATACTAAAGCTGCATGAACTGTCAAGTCTAGACACGGCCTCCTCTCTCTCTCTCTCTCTCTCTCTCTCTCTCTCTTCCCCTTCTACATTACTGCTCCCTCTCCCTCTATCACCACCAACAAAATAATGACCGTGAAGGAAGTTAAAGATGTATGTGTGCGGTTTGACATAACAAAAGCGAAGCTCCTCTTTTCTGTTTGAATGACAGACAGAAACCTGTGAGCCAAGTTCTCCTCTTGCCTCATCATACTGATGTAAGTGTGAATGAACGAGGCACAGTGGGTTCAGAATCTGAGTTAAGCATTAAAAAAAAACAATGAATGTTTTGATTGACAATTCAATCCTACAGTTGAATCCTACAGTTGAGTCTACCATATACCATACATGGCTTTTGGTTGTGTCGAAACATTTATAATTCAATAGAAGAGGTAAGGTACTGGTGTTAAAAAAAGCAAGGAATACTACGTAACAACCATAAACCATTAGACAGTTAAAAATACATCTAACCTAATTCTTCTCTATTGGTGTTTTGCCAAACAAATAAAGTTGTAAAAACACAGCTTTGATTATATATGAATGCCTACTTTTTAAGTGTAAAATGTATGACGACTTCTCTTATGGCATTCCCTCACCGCTGAAACAAAATAGCAATGTAGGCCTATTTGACCTTTACATTACAGGAACATGGTCACAACCCGGTGAGTGTGCGTGTGTGCGTGTGTGCGTGTGTGCGTGCGCATGCGTGTGTGTGTGTGTGTGTGTGTGTGTGTGGAAATGAAGAACACCTGAGATAAATTAAGTTTGCAACAGGCTGAACTATGACCCTCCCACATTGAGCAGCTGGTGTGAAACAAGGGTTAACAACAGTACCCACCCCCCCCCCCCCCCCCACCCCAGTTCCCCCACAAAACCCTAGTCTTCACGCCCAAAAAGAGGGCTGTTGCCTACATGAGGTGAAGAGAACAGAATGAGGAAGGGAAACAATGTTTCAATGAAACACATTGAAGGTCTACCAAGACGAGTTGATTGGATGTGACATCTTACAATAAGCAAAGTGCTTGAGCTCGGGTATAGTCATGTGACTTGATATGTCAATTTTGCTCTTGTCCATCAGCGTAGTGTGCCATTATTTTTCCTTCGCCCAACCTCAAAGGCGACAGACAGGTAACTGCCAAAATAAAGGAAACACCAACATAAGGTGTCTTAATAGGGTGTTGGACCACAACGAGCTTCCAGAACAGCTTCAATGGTTTACATTGTTTTCATGCTCATCAAACCATTCTGACCATTCATGCCCTGTGGATGGGGGCATTGCCATCCTATGAGGGCATAGCCATGGTAGCCAAAACAATGTCCAAAATGAATGGCCTGTCCACCATTTTATGCAGTACATGACCCTAAGCATGACAGGATGTTAATGCTTAATTAACTAAGGAACCACAACTATGTGGAAGCAACTGCTTTCAATATACAATGCACAAAAATATGCACAAAGAGCATATTTCTCTCTAAATTACATCCCTGTTAGTGAGCATTTCTCCTTTGCCAAGATAATCCATCCACCTGACAGTTGTGGTATATGAAGAAGCACAGGTGCACCTTGTGCTGAGGACAATAAAAGGCCACTAAAATGTGCAGTTTTGTCATATAGCCCAATGCCACAGATGTCTCAAGTTTTGAGGGAGCGTGCAATTGGCATGCTGACTGCAGGAATGGCTACCAGAGCTGTTGGTAGATAATTTAATATTCATTTCTCTACCATAAGCCACCTCCAACGTCATTTTAGAGAATTTGGCAGTACATCCAACCGGCCTCACAACCGCAGACCAAGTGTAACCACACCAGCCCAGGACCTCCACATCTGTCTTCTTCACCTGCGGGATTGTTTGAGACCAGCCACCGGGACAGCTGATGAAACTGTGGGTTTGCACAACCAAAGAATTTCTGCACAAACTGTCAGAAACCATCTCAGGGAAGCTCAGCTGCATGCTCGTTGTCCTCAAAAGTGTCTTGACCTGACTGCAGTTCGGTGTCTAACCAACTTCAGTGGGCGAGCGGTTAGCTGACGTCAACGTTGTGAACAGAGCACCCCCTGGTGGCGGTGGGGTTATGGTTTGGGCAGGCACAAGCTATGGACAACAAACACAATTGCATTTTATCGATAGCAATATGAATGCACAGAGATACCATGGCGGGATCCTGAGGCCAATTGTCGTGGTACTCATCCGCCACCATCACCTCATGTTTCAGCATGATCATGCACGGCCCCATGTCGCAAGGATCTGTACACAAATCCTGGAAGCTGAAAATGTCCCAGTTCTTCCATGGCCTGCATATTCACCAGACATGTCACCCATTGAGCATGTTTGGGATGCTCTGGATTGACGTGTATGACAGCGTGTTCTCGTTCCCGCCAATATCCAGCTAATTTGCAAAGCCATTGAAGGGGAGTGGGACAACATTCCACAGGCAACAATCAACAGCCTGATCAACTCTATGCGAAGGAGATGTGTCGCGCTGCATGAGGCAAATGGTGATCACAACAGATACTGACTGGTTTTCTGATCCACGTCCCTACCTTTTTTTATGATATCTGTGACCAACAGATGCATATCTGTTTTCCCAGTCATGTGAAATCCATAGAATAGGGCCTAATTGATTTATTTCAATTGTCTGATTTTATTATATGAACTGTAACTCAATAAAATCTTTTAAATTGTTATGTGTTGCGTTTATATTTTGTTCAGTGTACTTCCGTATTCCTCATTTGCTAGTGCTGAGCGAATGAATGCTTTTTGAGGTCGGTTCGGTTTCGGTTTGATTATTAAAAATAATCACAGTTTTCGTTTTGCAAATTTTTTAAAACATTAAATATTTCAGTTGTGTATATTACTTATTATTTTTCATTCCTTAAAGTCATCATCTAATCTCCGCTCAGGCAGTAGCAGCCAAACAGACAGACAGCGTTATCTCCATGATCCCCATACTGTACTGTCTTTAGTCATCCTACTTAGCTAGGCTAGCTGTCTGACTAAATAATTTTACTTCAAAGTAGATAAGGCATACTTTCACAAACTGACTCTATCCCTCTCTCTCATTGTTGTGTTGTGTATAATCCTCTCTCATTCAGTATATGCTGTCTGTGTGTACCTAACCTAACGGAGCAGGCGTAAACGTGTATCTCTAACCAAGATGGAAAAATCAGGCCCAATGTCCCACATAAACTCAGTAAAAAAAGAAACGTCCCTTTTTCAGGACCCTGTCTTTCAAAGATAATTCATAAAATTCCAAATAACTTCACTGATCTTCATTGTAAAGGGTTTAAACACTATTTCCCATGCTTGTTTAATGAACCATAAACAATTAAGAAACATGTACCTGAGGAACAGTCATTATGACGCTAACAGCTTACAGACGGTAGGCAATTAAGGTCACAGTTATGAAAATTTAGGACACTAAAGAGTCCTTTCTACTGACTCCGAAAAACACCAAAAGAGAGATGCCCAGGGTCCCTGCTCATCTGTGTGAATGTGCCTTAGGCATGCTGCAAGGAGGCATGAGGTATGGCCAAGCAGATGTGGCCAGGGCAATAAATTGCAATGTCCGTACTGTGAGACGCCTAAGACAGCGCTACAGGGAGACAGGCCGGACAGCTGATCGTCCTCGCAGTGGCAGACCACGCGTAACAACACCTGCACATGATTGGTACATCCGAACATCACACCTGCGGGACAGGTACAGGATGGCAACAACAACTGCCCGAGTTACACCAGGAACGCACAATCCCTCCATCAGTGCTCAGACTGTCTGCAATAGGCTGGGAGAGGCTGAACTAAGGGCTTGTAGGCCTGTTGTAAGGCAGGTCCTCACCAGACATCACCGGCAACAACGTCGCCTATGGGCACAAACCATCCGTCGCCGGACCAGACAGGACTGGCAAAAAGTGCTCTTCACTGACGGGTCGCGGTTTTGTCTCACCAGGGGGAATGGTTGGATTCGCCTTTATCGTCAAAGGAATGAGCATTACACCGAGGCCTGTACTCTGGAGCGGGATCGATTTGGAGGTGGAGAGTCCGTCATGGTCTGGGGCGGAGTGTCACAGGATCATCGGACTGAGCTTGTTGTCATTGCAGGCAATCTCAACGCTGTGCGTTACAGGGAAGACATCCTCCTCCCTCATGTGGTGCCCTTCCTGCAGGCTCATCCTGATATGACCCTCCAGCATGACAAGGCCACCAGCCATACTGCTCGTTCTGGGCGTGATTTTCTGCAAGACAGGAATGTCAGTGTTCTGCCATGGCCAGCAAAGAGCCCGGATCTCAATCCCATTGAGTACGTCTGGAACCTGTTGGATCGGAGGGTGAGGGCTAGGGCCATTCCCCCCAGAAATGTCCGGAAACTTGCAGGTGCCTTGGTGGTAAACTGAGTTAACATCTCACAGCAAGAACCGGCAAATCTGGTGCAGTCCATGAGGAGGAGATGCACTGCAGTACTTAATGCAGCTGGTGGCCACACCAGATACTGACTGTTACTTTTGATTTTGATCCCCCCTTTGTTCAGGGACACATTATTCCATTTCTGTTAGTCACATGTCTGTGGAACTTGTTCATTTTATGTTTGTTGTTGAATCTTGTTATGTTCATACAAATATTTACACGTTAAGTTTGCTGAAAATAAACGCATTTGACAGTGAGAGGTTTCTTTTTTTGCTGAGTTTAGTTCTTGACTTGATTTATCTCGTAAAAGATTTGGATTTCTCTCTAGAGAAATGGTGCGTTGGCCTCACAAAAACCTGAACTAAAAGGAATTCAAGCAATTGAACCAATGTCGATCAAGTGTTTTCATTATTTTGGCATTTACTGAACAGAGCAAGTTACAGTCCTACTGTATTGTCTGTGCGGGTGTAATTATTAGAGCACAACCAATATAGTTTTTGGGGTGGGATATCGATTCCGATTTTTTTGGGGTGCGGGGGGGGCAAAACATACCAATACCAATATGTCTGCCTACATACTGTTCATCCACACTTAATTCTCATAACATTTTTATCCAATAGAGCAGTTGTCCAGTAACTATGATTCAAATGTTGATTTCATACATCGTGAGAATGGCTGCTAGGGTTCAGATAAGCATGAGATTCCCTTTTTCATCCTATTTATTGAATATCAGTTATCAGTGGAGTTACCGGCTGAAACCAATATAGCGTTAAATGGCCAATATGGGCCAATAATATCAGTGAACTGATATATCAGTTGGCTTAGTAATGAGCTTTGGTATCCAATGGCTAATCGTGAACATAGAGCAAGAATGTACAGTACATAATAGTAAATTCATCAAAACTTTGAAATAACACATATGGAATCATTTAGTAACTTAAAAATTGTTAAACAAATAAAAATATATTTTATATTTGAGATTCTTCAAAGTAGCCACCCTTTGCCTTGATGACAGCTTTGCACACTCTTGGCATTCTCTCAACCAGCTTCACCTGGAATGCTTTTCCAACAGTCTTGAAGGAGTTCCCACAGATGTTGAGAACTTGTTGGCTGCTTTTTCTTCACTCTGTGGTCCAACTCATCCTAAACCATCTCAATTGGGCTAAGGTCAGGTGCTTGTGGAGGCCAGGTCATCTGATGCAGCACTCCGACAGATGTCCTTTCGGTCCACCACCAAAAGGACATCCAGCAACTTGACACAACTGTGCTAAGCATTGGAGTCAACATGGGCCAGCATCTCTGTGGAACACTTTCGACACCTTGTAAAGTCCATGCCCCGTTGAAATGAGGCTGTTCTGAGGGCAAAGTGGGTGCAACTCAATATTAGGAAGGTGTTCCTAGTGTTTTGTACACTCAGTACCACATATTTTGTTCTTTAGCATAGAAAACCACATAAACAGCAACATCCTAGTGAGACAGAGAACCCTCTGGGCAAATACTACTTGAATCAACATTATGTCCACATCATTCCAACCAGAAAACGCAATGTGAAGATGTTGAATCAACATGGAAAACTGAATGGACTTGCAAAAAGTCCTCAACGTAAGGATTGGGATCCTAAATTGAACCTAAATCCAATTACGGTGAAATGTTTTGTTTATTTCAAGTTACATTTTCATTAGTTGACAACTCAACCAAATGTAAATCAAAACTAGACGTTGAACTGACGTCTGTGCCCAGTGGGAACCAACATGGTGGAAAGGAAACTGTGTTCCTGTTGACTCGAGCAGCACCACACCGCAAGGAGGAGAGAAGAGCTGAGAGACATTACTTATGTCATGAACTGCGTCTGAAATGGCACACTATTCCCTATATAGTGCACTAGTTTTGGCCAGGGTCCATAAGACTGTTCAAAGGTAGTGCACTATGTTGGGAATAAGGTGCCATTTGGGACATAAACATGCACAATATGTTCATTCCTTAAGGTATCACCTCATTTCCTCGGACAGTTTAAGCACTGTAACTTAGGGCGCATCTTTGTGTGCTGTTGACGTACAGTAGCCTGATAATTGTTTAAATCTGTTTTTTTCCCAGAGAGCCCTTCATGTGTGGAGTGGGGAAGATTATTAAAAGCCCTTTTCCATACTGCGGGGAACATTCCCCTAGTCTGAGGAAGTGTTAATAAGCTCTCTTTAATACGGGTGCAGTGCATTTCCCAGGTGATGCAAGGCAGTTGTGAAGCATTCGCCAGAACCAGCCTGCGTTGCTAGTTAACCCTTTCTGGTGTAGCCTTTGTTGTTTTTAAGCGTTTACTTCTGCTATGGAAATTATAGCCATGAGTGAAATCTGTGCAATTCTTGGGGATGGCAAAGTGCCGTAATAGACAGGGGGAGAGCAACATGGAACCAGACTGTAGTCCACCTCAATGATTAGAGTGGAACTGGTCAAAGGATGTCAGCTTCAAACCTGGGTTCAAATAGTATTTGTTTTATTTTCAAACGTTGTAGCTGTGCTTGATTGCGGTTGTCTGGCATCATGGAATCAATGGAATACTCCCAAAAGTGCAAGCCCCTCCAATCTGGCAGTTCAGCTGGTTCAATAAAATCCTCAAAGTAGCTATTCACATCCAGATCTGGTGTTCTTATGCACATGTGAGAACATGTAGGGTGTGGGGTATGTATGGAGAGCGGCGGAGATAGCTGTGGTCCTCTGTTTGTCCTTCTTGTCTCAAGAGACAGACGCTATATCCCAGTGTGACTGAGCTTCCATATGGAACCACTCCACAAAGCAAACAGAAAATGCTGGATCACCAGAGGGAATAGTCCTTTGAGTAATAAGGAGGAGAACTAAGCTGACCATACGACAACTATTCCAGTTACCGCCCCCAGCTCTCCCAACTGAAACCCTTCTTTCCCCCTAGCAAAACCTATAGCTACGCACATGTACATGAGCAGGTTCAAAGGAAGTGGAGCTATCTATCTTCTAGTATTTGGAGGCCTGAGGCCCCCTGCATTTACCCCTTAAACACATACACTGACTATATGAAAAGTCCACATGAAAATGTTTATCCCATAATAAATTATGATATAGTAAACCATAACTCAATACCCCCACCTGCTCTTTGATCATATAGGATCCCATCTCTTGTCCTCTGGTCACAAACAGACAGGACTGTCTCGCTCTCGTTCTAGCTCTCTCTGTCTCTCTCTCTCGCGCTCTCCTTCCCTCTCCATCTCCCTCCCCCCTCTATCTCACCCTCTCGCTCCATGCCTTCCCTGGCCAGAGAGAAGACAGGGCTGTGTTTGCCCTCTCCCCTGGGATGTAACTGAGAAGCCTCATATCAGCGCCCCTCCACTCTGAGCCAACAGAGCCTATATTACAAAAGATGATTTATAGCCCCTAAATACAGCGGTGAAATGTCTGTAATAAGACAGGGGGCTTATAAAGACAGACATGTGATTAAGAGCAGAACAGATCATCTGCCTAGGTCACCGCGGAGAGAGAGACTAACAAAGTCCCTGTGCACCAGATGTACAAAGGTCTCAAAGGTAAAAGACCTTGGATATTAGGAAGACATGTAGTCAGACACCGCCCAGTGCACTGCACAGGCCCTCGTGGGAGAGTACAATACATAACAGAGAAAGACTGCGTCTCTCTACACTGTACAATAAGCTACAGCAGCAGTATTTATCTAGGCATGTAATCAGCCCAGACATTGAAAAACAATGCATGCACACAGGGGTCACAGAATTCAATTGGACCACTGAGAAACACCTCCTTTTTCCTCCTGCGTCTGTCTAGAAACCCAGCCCGTTTTACTCCTCAACAATTACAAATGGCAACTGTGATGTAATCCAGGATGCACTTCCTTAATTATGGCATTTTGTTGGAGTGCAGTGGCTCCCAGGGATCCTCTGAGAAGCCTGGTCCCCCCCACCCCCACTCTCCCTTCTCCCCTCTCTCTCCCCTCTCTCCCCTACCCCCTGCCTCCTGGGAGCAGGGACTGAGTCTGGCTTCAGTCACATGTAGAGAGGCAGTCTGGTGGTCGTGGCTGTTAGAGTCAGGCCCTGCTCTACACTGCTTTGAGCTGGGCTGGGCTATGCTGGAATGTGCCTGTGCTGTGAGGCGGGGCAGAGGCCCCTCTGCTGCAGACCGACCAAAGGGGGAAAGATCTGATTTAAGTCTGCCCCCCGTGGGACTCGTTGAGCTAATGAGAGGGATACACGTCCCTCAAGCCGCCTGTCAGAGGACAGACCACAGCAGAGATTTCCTCTCCTCTCCTCTCCTCTCCTCTCCTCTCCTCTCCTCTCCTCTCCTCTCCTCTCCTCTCCTCTCCTCTCCTCTCCTCTCCTCTCCTCTCCTCTCCTCTCCTCTCCTCTCCCCCCTCTCCTCTCCTCTCCCCCCTTCTCCTCTCCTTTCCTCTTCACACCTCTCCTCTCCCTCTTTCAAGCTCAGGCTGTCCATGCTGATCAGCAGGAGAATGGGGAAAGCATTATAGTTCATGCATCAGTATTATGGGACTTCTTTAGCAGAAGTGGCCTCAATGCAATGCACAGACAGGGCTGGTAAAGGCCCTGGCTACGAGTCTTGAGGCGTGTGTCAGGCATGGTCGCATAATGATCACGTCTCTCTGTGTGGTCTAAAGAGTTTACTACATCTGGCTGGGATGGATGGTAGAAAAGGACAGGAAGATTCCAGTCCAAAGTCTGCCAGTAAGTCTGGGGCATTTCCCCAGTCTGTGTCTGTGTGTGAGAGAGTCATACTCACTATGACTAAGAGTGTCTGCTTCTGCAAGCCTCCCCTGGTCCTGCATTGCGTCATCATATACTGTATGAGCTCAAAATGGGTTGGGGCCCCAAGGGTCTCGCTATGGGGACTAGGCTTGGCCTGAAAGCCTGGGAAACATGTAGATACTTGACCATATAGACGCCAAGAACACATATGCATGTATGCACACACACACACACACACACACACACACACACACACACACACACACACACACACACACACACACACACACACACACACACACACACTCCATACAGCTAGTGAGCTACCAATCAGTCTGGAGGTACAGTATATGACAGGGGGAAAACTGGTCAGAGGAAGACCGTCTGTAGTTAAGCAGGGTGGGGAGCGTCACTAATATGAGCTTAAGGTAGCCTAGCGGTTAGAGAGACGAGCCAGCAACAGTTGCACCCTTATGTATGGAACTTGACCCCTCAAAAGAACAGCTCCCCAGGCACCCTGTGTGGCAGCCGTCCGCACCTCTCCAAATACATGCATGTGTGTCTTTTGGAGGGGTTGGGTTAAAAGGGGAAGTAAAATGTTGGTTGGTGCTTGCTTACAAATGACCAATAAAGCCATCTTAATATGAAACACCCTTCCACTTTTCCATCCTCAAATCCCTTTCCTCACAACACATAGTGGCTCTACTCCCAAAATACTGCTTATTCCTCAAAACTAAACTTAATCGGAAGCCTTTAGATGACACAGATTGCAAGTTAATTATAGATGTAGATAGTACATCAATAATATATTCAGAAGTTCACTTTTACTGTAACCTACATTCTACTCAGAGGAGAGATCCTGTTAGGCGTCTGCTTTGACATGTCAGATATGAATCACTGGGGATGAATGGAGGATCGTTCATCCCATCTATGCCTGCGAGGACCAAACAGAAGGGTTTGAAGTCTCATTACATAATGAGAGTGGCGTGTCAAAACCCAGCTCTGACGACATGTCATTTAGTCATTGAGCGTGCCGTACCCTCAAATTCACACCGGCCCAGAATAAGGTGGGAACGGAGATGAAAGGAGTGAGACAGCAACCGCAGAGAGAGAGAAAAGAAAAGGAGGGGGGGGGGGGGTAAACTGACCCAGTCAAAATTGGCAGGAGATAATTAGAGGGGAGAATCCTCTCATGCCACGCGATTACTTGATTCCTGTGATAACCAAGAAATGCCACAGTCAGGTCAGGTCTATAATCTGGCCAGGCTAAATGCTGGTGGAAAAGAGGGGAGCTAAGGGACAAACAGACACAGTACGGTGAGAGAGTTCACACTGTCAGGAGTACATGCTATTATGATAGATTGAGAGAGTTGCGTGAGTAGATATAACTCAGTGTAACGCCCTGGCCATAGAGAGGGGTTTTTGTTCTTGATTTTGGTTAGGCCAGGGTGTTACATTGGGTGGGCGTTCTATGTTCATTTTTCTATGTTTTTGTATTTCTTTGTTTTGGGCCATGTGTGGCTCCCAATCAGGCACAGCTGTAGTTCGTTGTTGCTGATTGGGAGTCACACATAAGTAGCCTGGTTTTCCTTTGGGTTTTTGTGGGTGATTGTATTCTGTTAGTGTGTTTTCCTGACAGGACTGTTTTGCTGTCGTCTTTGGTTTATTTTTGTCAAGTGTTCTCTTTTTCATTAAATATCAAGATGAACACATCCTCCGCTGCACCTTGGTCCTCTCTCTCCTACGACAGCCGTTACACTCAGTGAAAGAGTTGTGTTAGTGGTACACTCTAGCATACCACTACAGCAAGAGTTTTGTTAGTAGTGTACACATGATATAATTGCCCGAAAGGGAACATGGGAGGCTCCAGTGACACCATTTCCCCACCCCCTGACACTCACACATCCAACCCCTCATACAGAGCTTGTGAGTGATAAAAGCCGTTGAGAACCAAAACAATGAAGCGCCTTAAAATACAGAGATGACAGCATCAGTTACACACACACACTAGTAAAAAATCGACATTAACTAGTAAAACGTAAACAAAGATTATTTTAACAGTCAGATCAGGTTAAGAATAAAATATCAATTTTGAGAGTGACTCATGCAGCCTCTGGGAGGATCAAACCTTATTGAAGCCTCGTAAACCGGGAACATCTAAATTACATCTTTAAATATGAATTACCAAAGAGGAACCCACCAATTTAGTATCCATGTCATCCAGTGATGGACTGGCTCATTCAGTGATTCAGAACCATGTGCCATGGGAAACGGGTTGCACTGACAAATCACACCAGGGCAGGAAGCTAAACCAGTCCCTCCAGAATGTTATGTGATATTTGCAGGCAAAAATGCTTGATTTTGCTGAGGCAATTCTGAGATTTGCAATGATTTGTCCAATTTGTCATGAAAATGCACTGACGAGGGAAAAAGTTTGTTGGAGTGTGGCTTGACTGAACCATATTATGCAGTAATGGGTCAGTGATGTGTCAGTTTTATGCAATAATATTGTGATTATTTAACTGTTTTATGCAGAAATACTGTGGTGATTGGTCCAATTTGTAAGCACTCACATAATAATGCAGCGAGTTGTTGATTTTGCACGAAAAATTGCAATCACAGAATGCCAGAATACTGGATGGAATGCTTAATGATGATCAAAAGCCCCATCACACAGACATGGGAGGAAACATGAGAATTGTGTTTGCGGTAAAGAGAGAGAACACTACATCAAAATGGGGCCGCTGTCGTTGACAGAATCATATACACATCTGTTGGTTTGATTCAGACCCGCTTGACTTCTGTGGATCAATTAGCACTTTCCCTCAGTAGCTGCATCCGCTTCGTCTGACAAAGATTTATGCCTGGGAGAGGGTGCTGTAACTTCAGCCATTTTTCCTCTCTCCCCCATACTCTGCCTCTCTCTCTCTCTCTCTCCCTCCATCTCAAGTCGAATCCCTCCTCCAATACCCTCTGACCACCCTCCTTTTTAGCAGTGATCTCTGAAAATATACAAACATGTCACTTATAAGGGCAAAAGGCGAGACCCAAATGCAGACAGAGGAGGCAGATGGTTGAGTGCCTATATTTATTATAACAAAAGGGGTAGGCAAAAGGCAGGTCGGGGACAGGCGAGAGTTCATAAACCAGGTCAGAGTCCAAACAGTACAAGGGGATAGGCAGGCTCGAGGTCAGAACAGGCAGAGTGGTCAGGCAGGCAGATTCAGCGTCAGGACAGGCAAGGGTAAAAACCAGGAGGGCTAGGAAAAACCAGCAACTAGGAAAAATAGGAGCTAGGAAAACCTCTGGTTGACTTGGCAAAACAAGACAAACTAGCACAGAGAGCCAGGAAACACAGGGATAAATACACCGGGGACTAATGGGGAAAACCGGTGACACCTGGAGGTGGGTGCAGACAATCACAAAGACAGGTGAAACAGATCAGGGCGTGCCAACACTGAACCTATGATAAACACCAGTGTTGCTCTGAAGCCAGAGGAAATCAACTCCAGCCCAGGATGTGACCAGTATCTCTCTCGCTCGCTCGCTCGCTCGATTGCTCTGCTCGCTCTGCTCGCTCTCTCTCAATTCAATTCAATTCATTAGACTTTATTGACATGGCAAATTTTATTGGTCACATACAAATGTTTAGCAGGTGTTATTGCGGGTGTAGCGAAATGCTTGTGTTTCTAGCTCCAACTGTGCAGTAATATCTAACAAGTAATATCTACCAATTTCACAATACACACAAATCTAAAGTAAAGGAATGGAATTAAGAATATATAAATGTTTTGGACGAGCAATGTCGGAGCGGCATAGACTACAATACTTTAGAATAGAATAGAATAGAATACAGTAAATACAGTTGAAGTCGGAGGTTTACATACACTTAGGTGTATGTGGAATTTCTTGTTAACAAACTATAGTTTTGTCAAGTCGGTTAGGACATCTACTTTGTGCATGACACAAGTCATTTTTCCAACAATAGTTTACAGACAGATTATTTCACTTATAATTCAACGTACCACAAATGCAGTGGGTCAGAAGTTTTCATACACTAAGTTGACTGTGCCTTTAAACAGCTTGGAAAATTCCAGAAAATTATGTCCTGGCTTTAGAAGCTTCTGATAGGCTAATTGACATCATTTGAGTCAATTGGAGGTGTACCTGTGGATGTATTTCAAGGCCTACCTTCAAACTCTGTGCCTCTTTGCTTGACATCATGGGAAAATCAAAAGAAATCAGCCAAGACCTCAGAAAAAACAATTGTGGACCTCCACAAGTCTGGTCCATCCTTGGGAGCAATTTCCAAACACCTGCAAGGTACCACGTTCATCTGTATAAACAATAGCATGCAAGTATAAACACCATGGGACCACGCAGCCATCATACCACTCAGGAAGGAGACGCGTTCTGTCTCCTAGAGATGAACGTACTTTGGTGCGAAAAGTGCAAATCAATCCCAGAACAACAGCAAAGGACCTTGTGAATATGCTGTAAGAATCAGGTTCCAAAGTATCTATATCCACAGTAAAACGTGTCCTATTTCGACATAACCTGAAAGGCCACTCAGCAAGGAGAAGCCACTGCTCCAAAACCTGCATATGGGGACAAAGATCGTACTTTTTGGAGAAATGTCCTCTGGTCTGATGAAACAAAAATACAACTGTTTGACCATAATGACCATCGTTATGTTTGGAGGAAAAAGGGGGAGGCTTGCAAGCCGAAGAACACCATCCCAACCGTGAAGCACGGGGGTGGCAGCATCATGTTGTGGGGGTGCTTTGCTGCAGGAGAGACTGGTACACTTCACAAAATAGATGGCATCATGAGGGAGGAAAATTATGTGGATATATTGAAGCAACATCTCAAGACATAAGTCAGGAAGTTAAAGCTTGGTCACAAATGGGTCTTCCAAATGGACAATGACCCCAAGCATACTTCAAAAGTTGTGGCAAAATGTCAAGGTATTAGGGTGGCCATCACAAAGCCCTGACTTCAATCCTATAGAAAATTTGTGGGCAGAACTGAAAAAGCGTGTGCGAGCAAGGAGGCCTATAAACCTGACTCAGTTACACCAGCTCTGTCAGGAGGACTGGGACAAAATTCACCCAACTTATTGTGGGAAGCTTGTGGAAGGCAACCCAAAACGTTTGACCCAAGTTAAACAATTTAAAGGCAATGCTACCAAATACTAATTGAGTGTATGTAAACCTCTGACCCACTGGGAATGTGATGAAAGAATGAAATAATTCTCTCTACTATTATTCTGACATTCCACATTCTTAAAATGAAGTGGTGATCCTAACTGACCTAAGACAGGGATTTTTTACTCCGATTAAATTTCAGGAATTGTGAAAAACTGAGTTTGAATGTATTTGGCTAAGGTGCATGTAAACTTCCGACTTCAACTGTACATATGAGATAAGTAATGCAAAATGTGTAAACATTATTAAAGTGACAAGTGTTCCATTATTAAAGTGGCCAGTGATTTCAAGTCTATGTCAATAGGGCAGAAGCCTTTAAGGTGCTAGGCTATGGTGAAGGCTATTTAACAGTCTGATGGCCTGTTTTTCAGTCTCTCGGTCCCAGCTTTGATGCACCTGTACTGACCTCACCTTCTGAATGATAACAGGGTGAACAGGCAGTGGCTCGGGTGGTTGTTGTACTTGAAGATCTTTTTGGCCTTCCTGTGACATCGGGTGCTGTAGGTGTCCTGGAGGGCAGGTAGTTTGCCCACGGTGATGCGTTGGGCAGACCGCACCACCCTCTGGAGAGCCCTGTGGTTGTGGACGGTGCAGTTGCCGTACCAGGTGGTGATGCAGCCCGACAGGATGCTCTCAATTGTGCATCTGTAAGAGTTTGTGAGGGTTATAGGTGCCAACCCAAATTTCTTCAGCCTCCTGAGGTTGAAGAGGCGCTGTAGCAGGTGCTCCCTCTGCTGTTTCCTGAAGTCCACGATCAGGTCCTTTGTTTTTTTTTTACTTTGAGTGAGAGGTTATTTTCCTGGCACCACACTCACAGGGCCCTCAGCTCCTCCCTGTAGGCTGTCTCGTCATTGTTGGAAATCAGGCCTACTACTGTTGTGTCGTCTGCAAACTTGATGATTGAGTTGGAGGCGTGCGTGGCCACGCAGTCATGGGTGAACAGGAAGAACAGGAATTGGCTGAGCACGCACCCTTGTGGGGCCCCTGTGTTGAGGACCAGCGAAGTGGAGGTGTTGTTTCCTACCTTCACCACCAGGGGCGGCCCATCAGGAAGTCCAGGATCCAGTTGCACAGGGCGGGGTTCAGACCCTCTATGGGTTTGGTTTGGATTAGTGAACTGAGCCTCAGAACCAGCTGACTTAGGGGACTCTTCTCTCTCTCTCTCTCTCTCTCTCTCTCTCTCTCTCTCTCTCTCTCTCCACTCTCTTTCCAGATCAATCAAACTCCAACAGCCCTGTACTGTCAGACACAGGAAGTGTCTGACAGTACAGAACCCCCTGAGAAACATCCCCATCCACTAAACAGACACACAGGCGCGCACACACAGGCGCGCCCACACACACACATGCATGTGCACACACAAAGCACTAAAAACTTCTCACACACAGATACACACACACACACACACGCACACACACACTACAGCACACTATCTGTCTTACTCTCTTTTTCTCTCTCACGCACACACACATGCACACACACACAAACACACACACACACACAGCACCGTAGGGTTGCAGACACACACACACACACACACACACACACACACACACACACACACACACACACACACACACACACACACACACACACACACACACACACACACACACACACACACACACACACACACACACACACACACACACAAAGAAACTGCTGGGACACACTTCACTGAGCAGAGGTAGCTGGACTGTAGGCACAAACAGTTAACAAATCTCACAGGAGGCAGGTAAAGAAAGAATGAGCCTGCAACAGGATTCCTGGGCCACAGTGCTCCATTTACACTTTCAACTCCCCCTTCCTTATCTCTGAGATTAGCTTCGATAAGAGAATTATAAACCCAGCCGAGCATCTAAAGCTTCCTGGGGGGTCAACGGTGTGATGAGAGACAGCCATGAGGAGACGGCTGCCTCAGAAGCGCTTACCCCCACCCGCCCGCCCACCCTCCATCCAACATCCTAATCCCCACCCCATGGCCCCACTCATACGGGGTACCTCCTGTGCCTGTGCTCCCCTCCTCTCTCCTTTATCAGAGAGAGGAGGCGAGGGGGGGAATGAGTGGGGCTCTTTCAGATAGCCTTGCTTCCGTGACTTCCTTCCTGAACATTCCAGGTTTTGTGACCCTATTTCAAGGACAAAGAGCTAAAACACTTTCTTATTTCCTCAAGATTCAGAAGGAGAAGGAAAAAACTAGAGTTTCTCCCCTAGTCACAGGCTGTAAGGGAGACCACGCAAATCATAGTGGTCAGTGCCCTCCCACCCCCACCCCCACCATATCAAAATATCATAGCAGTGAGTCTGAAATAAAACAATAAAATAATAGCAGTAAATCTGGAATGAAATGTCATATTTTGTCAGGCAATATTTGAAGAGCTGGCTTGCAGATGTTTCATGCAAGATGTTTCAGCTGGAAAATTAGGCGAGTCTTCGAGATTCCACAAAGTGATGGAGAATGTCTATATGAGGAATTATTGTTACTAATTGGACAAATAAATCACACAGATTTCACCCTCTAATGACCTTTAGCTATGTCACTTTCAACTGCAGAGCAAAGAAAAATAACGAAAGACTGAAAATATTTCAATAGATGAAATTGATCTGTAAAAAAATAAAGCAGACGGTACCGTACAATGGAGCTCAGTATTTTTCTATTTGGATCACATTGGTCTCTCATCTATTTCAGTTACAGTTTGTACAGAGAGACACAGAGAGAGAGAGAGAGAGAGAGAGAGAGAGAAAGTTAGAGAGAATGTGTGTGTGCTTGCGAGCGAGCGTGTGTGTGTGTGTGTGTGTGTGTGTGTGTGTGTGTGTGTGTGTGTGTGTGTGTGTGTGTGTGTGTGTGCTTGCGCGTGTGTGAGAGAGAGATAGTTTACTGACCCTCTATCCTCTGGGGATGCTGTCAACAGCAGGCTAATATTGATCTGTATGAAGTGATGCTGAGTCTGAAGAACTAGCATGTTCGCTTTATTAGCCTCATCTCGTTTTGGATTTGCCAACTGACTTTGAAATGTTCTGGGAAATTCACCAGAGAACCAGAGAGCAACTCATTCACCAGAGGACAATTCATCCTGCCAGTCATCTAACCACGAGACATACTGTATCTTGGCATATGTTAAACAGTGTATTATATCCTTGAAACCACAAACCACCTGCATTGACCATTTTTTGCACTAACTTTCTTGCACTGACTATGCACACACACTGGACTCTACCCACACACTCACACATACTTACACTGGCATCCTAACACACACATAACACACACACACACACACACACACACACACACACACACACACACACACACACACACACACACACACACACACACACACACACACACACCATGCACACACTTACCACATACACTGCTGCTACTACCTCTTATCTATCCTGTTGCCTAGTGACATTACTCCTACCTACAAAGACTCAGTAACGGTAGCTAACTTCGTTCCGGTACATATGTGAGCAACTGTGGCATTCAAACGAGGCTGCAATGAAAACTAATGGGACTGTAGCGACTGTGTTGGCATCAAAATCCAGGGTGTGAACTAAGTTTCGATTCAGCGTTGATTGACATGGTAATGGACCAATAGTATTGGAGAAAAGTTGAAAAAACTGACCCCGCTGACACTGTCCGTTAAAGTGTGACGTGTCACGACGTAACATACGCATTGTTCAACTCACTCTGCGCCGTACAGCCTCTTTCCACCAGGTGTAGCGCTTCTCTCGCTGATTAAAAACAAGAAATGATCAATGGTGAGGGTAATGGTGAGTTTAAAGTTAATTACTCGTGAGTTCATCAATAGTTAATTCAATCAAGAGCCATAATGACTCTCAAAAGCCGTGACAGCCACAGTTTAAATGTGAAGATAAATTTAGCGCCGCCCTAAAAACCCTATTCAAATTCGACCCAAACCTTCAAATAGGTATGTAATGAGACATTATAGTGTTATAGTATTTAATTTACATTTTAGAGGTGATAAGTTGGACAAATCGAGTGAAAAAAGCTGTTTCCCCATAGAACATATCTCCCCTTTTTACTAGGATGCAGTAGCTTTTGCTTCCCCACCTGCCATTTTTAAAAAGACCCAACGGAGCTCCATTGCCTTCTTCAATCATGCAGAGACGGGAAGCATGAAGGTCTTGTCATTGATTTTGCTGGAAAGGGGAGAAATTGGCTTTACAATGGTATTCATTTTACAGTTGACCTGGAAGTATTACGTTTTTGGGGTGCTAAAATATGGTCACATGTATGAAACAGCGCGATGTACAAAAGTGCGTTATTTACCATTACTGGTACTCACTGTACAGTATATAGCCATGTTAAAGTATTTTTACTTGTTATTGTGATTTGTTAATCACCATGTATTTATTCTCTGTGTCACTATTTCAATATATATATTTATTTTTTCTATAACTCTGCATTGTTGGGAAAGGACCCAAAAGTAAGCGTTTCACTGTCAGTCTACACCTGTTGTTTACAAAGTGTTTGACAATCGATTTGAAACAAAATGACAGTGGAGTCAACTGTACGTGTGGACGTGGGGGAAGTGGCATGGAGACAACGGGTGCCAACTGCACTGAATTATTTTAGGGGGGAACCAACTGACAGTGGACAGGGTCGGCATTCGGCACCGTGGAGATTTATCACACCACAGGGTTCTCACAAGGCCCACGTTATTTCAGAATTGGGTTTTCTCCAACAGCAGGAAATAGCTAGGTGCCCATATTCATCTCCCCTCCCTTGGGCGCGTCCTTACATAATGCCTCAACTCGCCAAGAGCTGAGAGTTTTTAAGGGAGTCACAGGGTAACCGGTGTCATATCTACAGGTCCGCCACACCTTCCTATACCCTTCTTCTCCTCCACTCCAAAACAACAAGTCTCGGGAGTCAGTCCGTCAGTGATTCATCCTTTGACTCTGTCATCTCCATTCAATGGCACACCCTGTGCCCAGGGCATAATTAAATACAGTTTTCAAATAGTGAATGAGATTGCAGCTGCATCCTGATGGAACGCACTTATCTTGCTCTGAGCCATCTCCTGTTCACCAATAGGCTCTCTCGCTCTGATTCTCTTGCTTGTGGACTGGCACCAGCAGTACCACAGGCAAATCATATCCATCCGGGAATCTGATACCACCCCCCCCCCCCCCCCCCCCCAAAAAAAATGTGCCCCCTCACCAACCACCCGCGGGGCCGCACCATGTTAATTTAATCCAACAACACTTCCTATAGCAGCCTGTTAATGTCAGAATGAATTTCCTCTGCGTTCTCTGTAATCCAGAAAAGAGCACCACCCTACCACTTCGCCAGGAACCTTCCTTGGTTTAGTGTTTCCCAACAAACGGCAAATATGCTTCAGTACCAATAAACGTACCCCTGATATTTATTGGGCTGTAATACAAGTATTCCCTCCCTTCTCAGCAAAATGCCCCCCCCCCCATCTCCTACACAAACACACACACACACACACACACACTCGCACACACACACACACACACGCACACACACACACATGCGCGCACACACACACACACACACACACACACACACACACACACACACACACACAGACACACACACACACACACACACACACACACACACACACACACACACACACACACACACACACACACCGGCCACAAGATATTTGCAATTCTAATGAGGGACAGAAGATTAAAGAGCTGTTATGTTCTGCGTTACAGTACATGGGTAAGCTTAGTGTGATTGTGAGAGGTGAGGGAGAGGAACAGAGAGGGAGGAAATTGAGGACGCTGCTTGATTAAAGAGCTCTGGAATATCTAACCTTTGACTGCACTAAGAGTTACTTTAATACAGTGCTGCCCAGACCTCATATGCCATGCTATTCATGTGTATGAAGGGAACTCTGGGGAATGAGAGGTGTAGGGTGGGTGACAGGTCCTCAAATTTGACCTGGAAGTCCTCTACTTCAGAATATCCCTCTCCGACATCTGGGAATGCTGCAGTAAAACCACTAAAGGAAACTGACGGTAATTATTCTGTGTATAATATTACTCTGCGGACCGACAGGGAAGAGAAGGCAACATACTACACCTACACTGTGCTATAAAGGTAGACAATTTGCACATCGGCTGAGACATGGGAGAATTGGGTTTACCTGAACATCGCACTTTGTCTTTGGTTGTTCTTTCTATGAAAATACGACATGAAAATGTGGACTTAGGATTAAAAGGTTTGTTTTGCATAGAGTAACGTATAAAACGTAAAGGGATACTTCAGGATTTTGGAAATGATGCACTTTATTTACTTTCCCAGAGTCAGATAAACTCGTAGATATCATTTTTATATATTTGTGTCCAGTATGATGGAAGTTATATGTAGTTTCGTGAGCCAATGCTAGCTAGTTAGCAATTGTGCTAGCGCTAGCTAGCAACTTCCTTCAAACTGTACACAGATACATAAAAATGGTATCCACGAGTTTCTCCCATGTCTCAGCTCATGTGCAAATTGTCTACCTTTATAGCACAGTGTAGGTGTAGCCTGTTGCCTTCTCTGCCCTGCCGTTCTGCAGAGTAATATTCCCCACAGAATAACTGTTATTGGTTTTACTGCAGCGTTCCCAGATATCTGTGTCAGGGATATGAAATAGAGGACTTCTAGTTCAAATTTGAGGACCCATCACCCACCCTACACCTCTCATTCCCCAGTGTACCCTTCACACACATGAATAGCATGGCATATGAGGTATGGGCAGCACTGTGTTAAAGTGACTCTTTGTGCAGTCAAAAGTTAGATATTCCAGAGCTCTTTAATCAAGCAGCGTTCTCAATTTCCTTCCTCTGTGTTCCTCTCCCTCACCTCTCACCCTCACATCAATCTTACCCATGTACTGTAACGCAGAACATAACAGCCTTTTAATATTCTATCCATCATTAGAATTGCATACACTTTGTGGCCGGTGTGTGTGTGTGTGTTTGCGCGTGCATGTGTGTTTGTGTGTGTAGGAGATGTGGGTGGGCATTTGGCTGAGATGGGAGGGAATACTTGTATAAAAGTCCAATAAATATCAGGGGTACGTTTATTGGTTCTGAAACATATTTGCTGTTTGTAATCCCAAAGTATCCCTTTAAGTAAACAAATAGTGGGCCTACTACAAACAAATACCCACCTATTCAGTTTAGACTAAAATGTCTCCTTCACTAACCATCCTAAAACATGGCCAATATCTGTCTTGTTGTTCACTTGACAAAAGTGCTTTTTACCACTTGGAAGCAAAGAATCATACATTTTTTAACTAACACAATAGGGTAAAATGTTTAGTTGTCTGAGCAGCAGCACATACATTCCTACAGTACATGCAGAGAGGACGTCCGGTCACGTGACTGCCTATTTTCCCCTTGTTGATTTGATATTACATCTACTAGATGCTCTTATCCAGAGTGACTTACAGGATAAATTAGGGTTAAGTGCCTTGCTCACGGGCACAGCCACAGATTTTTCACCTATTTGGCTCAGGGAGTTGAACCAGCGACCTTTCGGTTATTGGCCCAGCACTCTGAATTGCTAGGCTACCTGCCGCCCAGATTGAGATTTGAGATGCTAATCAAAATAACTTATGTTTCCGTGAGTACATGCAAATACTGTATTTCTTTTTACATTTCTAAGTGTTTGGTTACTTTTCTGTATCGGTCCAAGGTTAAGATTAGGGACTACCTCCGAATTCTTAAGGTTGGGCATTAACTCTGATATTCTTAAGGTTAGGCATCAACTCTGAATGGTTAAGGTAAGAGTTCAAGTTTGGGTTAGGCTTAAAACAAAAATATCAAAAACAACTTTCTATTGCTGCATTCAAACATGCAACCTGAGGCAGATAATCACACACGTCCACCATCCCCGTCCACCACGACATAGTAAAACCAAAGCCCACTTGAAGGTAACAGCTCTCACTGTTGCCCCTAGCGGCCAGTTTTCACGTAATCTCCTGACGTCCTCAGAGATGAATGGACATCGAATACTGACTTGTATCATGGGTGATCTGCCTGGGTAGGGGTGCGTTTGCTTGTAGGTTATACTTGTTAATTTTGGTACAGATTGGCCTACAAATACTATAGCATATAATGCAAAAATAGGTACGTTTATATTAGAAACTACTACAAATAAATATGCAAATGTGTAACCATGCTTACTCAGTCAGACATAATGTCGACCCTCTGAACTGACTGAGGAGTGTACAAACACTTATTTCACACCAAAACAAGTTTATTGCCGAAAATGTCCACTTCCTCTCCTTGAGCCCAACCCATACATTGTTCTATGGGTCCCCTCTCCCCTTCACCCGCAAATAGTTGCTTATCAATACTCTTTCAGCCCCATCATCAATCACACAGTAAAAACGCTTTACTTCTCCTGAGCAACAGTTGTTTCCTCACGGGCCAGTCTGTTGCTAAGGTCCGGCAACTGCTCTCCCTTTCCTGCCTGCTGGTCAGAAGGCTAATAAAAATGTCCTGGTCATTCAGGAGACACCCAGTGAGGTTGGAAGGTGCAGGGTCACAGATTAGGACAGCCTGGACACCACTGGTATGAGGGGAGGGGAGTGGGAAGGTCTCGTTGTAACTGGACCTCCAAACTCCCAGAGAATGATAAATAACATATAAAGGAGACAGTAAAACACAACTATTGCATTAAGTCATCAGCTAAAGTTAATTAGAAAGTATATGGGGGTTTGATTGAATGGGTCTCAGGGGGGTGATCACGTAGAGGAGGCGCAGGCCAGCCATAGACAGTTATCCGTGAGCGGCCCTGGCCGGCAGTGACTCACACACATTCCCAGGAAGGGGACCTGGTCTGTGTAAAGGCCAGTTGAGTGTGGATGATTCATTCTGGGGCTTCATAAAACCAAACCAAAGGACGGCTGTTGGTCACTTATCCACAGTGGCCCTGATGAACATTCTGGACATATTACCGCAATGTTCTGCAGACAATTGGTTTTCCCTCTCTAATGAGTTAAGGTTCATGTATATTTCTGTGTTCTGAAAATGCATTGGATTGGATTTTTTCTTGTACCATATGTTTGTGTAACGTTCCTTTGCTTGGTTGGGTTGGTGCAGTTCACCACAAACTCCTTTGATCACCAGGCTTGAATGAATCACTGGTATGAATAGCTGTTCCTGTTATAGTGAGAATCCATAGGAAAACATCGTGATGATGATATAGGAGTATATTCCCACTGGGCACAAACTGGTTAAATCCCCCCAAAATTCACCATCATTTGTCAATGTATTGTGATGTGGAATCTACATGGAAAATAGATTGGATTTGAAAAAAGTCGTCACCGTAAACTGTTGTTTTGTGAAATTTCAACCACAGGATTATGTCATAATGGAAAGCAATTTTCAACATAGACAAACCATGTATAAAATATATTGAATTTGTGCCTTTGAAATAACGTCAGATTTTCAAAATAGTATCCACTATATAAAAATTTCAAAAATAGTCTGGGCAGCACCTCCTACTGGAGAGTATCTACAGCTATCCCATCCAAGGTTTTAACTAAGCCCTGCTTAGCTTTGATATTTGTCACTGACTATTACCTATCTGCTATCATGAGAATGATTGTTGAGAAATCTCCACTTAATAGATGTTTGCTGTCAAAGTCATTCCAAAGGCTAGGTTTAACAGAGCAAATTAAATGTAACCATACTTGTTCAACCATATACAGTATCATCAATACTGCTATTTAGACCTTTATAGCCTTTCCGAAGTCATCAACAGCTATTGTTCCAATTCAGCCCAGGATTAAACAAAAAATAGACAATACATATAGGCCTAGAGCTTCAAGCTTTGGTTGATATCAAATGGAATTTACAAGTTAATAATAAATGTATTGGATTCAAGTCTTCATCTCAACCAAAAATCTAAGTTAAAGAATAGGACTAAATCAAATCAAACTGTATTTAAAGTGCATGTGAATCCAACATATGAATTATTAACTTGTAAACAAACTGGAATTAAAGCCAGACTCAGTGGCACAGATGGAACTATCCAAACAGAAGATACATCTCCTTCAAATGTTGATATTTGGTTGCATTGACAACCAAACAATATTCAATATCACTTTTGCATTACAGTAAATAGCCTATTAACTTGTCGAAAAAGTGAACAAATGATATGTTGGACTCACTTCTCCATCTCAACCAAAAATTACAGCTAACGAATAGGATTAAGCCAGTAGCTCAGATAGAACTATCTAAGCAATAAATACATCTCCTTTAAATGTTGATATTTGATTGCATTGTCAACCAAATACAGCCAAACACCTTCGTAATATTACAGTAAGTAGCCTTCAGTTAAGGCTATCTTACAAACTAATATAAAAGCATTTAGTCAACCTTAAAATGTGTAACACATCATGGCCACGTTTTGAGGTTCTAACAACAAATGTCTACTCACGTAATCATAGAAGGAGTGCATATTCAACATAGCATGCAAAGGTCGCAGGTCTGTGGAAATATTCACGAATGCTATAATAATCTGCAACGGCATTGGTCACTTGCACCATGTACATTAATGTAATCTCTACTGCAATCCAGGTCATTTGGTTGGGCTATTAGATGAAGCACAGTGATTACACATTAAGTTGTTGTATAAATAAACACAATATCTGACATTGTATTCCCATTTGAAGTTTGATGTGTTTTTAAATTGTTGAAATCATAGTGATAACACATTGGGAATTAAACTAACTTTTGTTTGTCTTTTTGAGTTGGTGAAAATAGGTTGTAGTGTCACATGTAAGTTGAATACATTCAGTTGGACAACTGACTAGGTATCACCCCTTTCCCTTTCCATTGATCAACGTATCAACCAAATATTACCCTATTCTCCACGTTGAAATGATGTGGTGTTCCCAGTGGGCTGAAATCACACAGATTTCACCCTCTAATGACCTTTAGCTATGTCACTTTCAACTGCAGAGCAAAGAAAAATAACGAAAGACTGAAAATATTTCAATAGATGAAATTGATCTGTAAAAAAATAAAGCAGACGGTACCGTACAATGGAGCTCAGTATTTTTCTATTTGGATCACATTGGTCTCTCATCTATTTCAGTTACAGTTTGTACAGAGAGACACAGAGAGAGAGAGAGAGAGAGAGAGAGAGAGAGAAAGTTAGAGAGAATGTGTGTGTGCTTGCGAGCGAGCGTGTGTGTGTGTGTGTGTGTGTGTGTGTGTGTGTGTGTGTGTGTGTGTGTGTGTGTGTGTGTGTGTGTGTGTGTGTGTGTGTGTGTGTGTGTGTGTGTGTGTGTGCGTGCGTGCGTGCGTGCGTGCGTGCGTTCGTGCGTGCGTGCGTTCATACATGTGAGTGTGTGTGTGTGTCTGTAATAAGGGATCTGTTGTGTCTCAGACAGATGGCTTTGTGACTGATTTTGAGTGTTAGGGTGGAGCAATGCGGGCAATCAGTGTATGTTTCTTTACATTTTAGAGCCAGGCTGTTGTTGGCCCCCCGTAACTCAATACATACACACAGACAGACAACATCACAGACACACACATACAGAGATACACACATTCTTGCAGTCAAACAACACACACAGAAATGCATCTGCCAATTTGATCCCATGATTTAATCTTGTTCGATATGTACTTGATATTATAAACTGGGTGGTTCGATCCCTGAATGCTGATTGACTGACAGCTGTGGTATATCAAACCATATACAATGCGCATGACAAAAAAAATGTACTGCTCTAATTACGTTGGTAACCGCTTTATAATAGCAATAAGGCACCTCTGGGATTTGTGGTATGTGGCCAATATACCACGACTAAGGACTGTGTCTAGGCACTCCGCGATGCATCGTGCCTAAGAACAGCCCTTAGCCATAGTATATTGGCCATATACTACACCCCCTCGTGCCTTATTGCTTAATTAAACCAGCGGGAGCCACATGGTTTCAATGTTTGTCTGATGGTCGCTCTTCATGAATTCTCCATGTTTTATTTCAGAGTAAAGGGGACAGAAAATAACATTTCTTGGTATCATGTTATAATGTCGAAATCACTCTGAAGGATAATGGAAAAAAAGAGGGGGCATAAATCTTCCCTGGTATGGGTTGCAAGGAAGGAAACTGTTATGTTGAAGAACAAGAAGCACATGTAGCGAGCAAGCTACCAGGAAATTGGTATAGTCTTGTATGATTTTATAGGGATCTTGGGCATGCCCTTCAGATTAATTAGGATGTGGAGTGCGGAGGTATTTTTTACAGGAAACTAAGTTTGGAACCCCTGCTGTCTGCCTCAGGGCTCCAATCGTGAGTCAAAAACATGGAAGACTCTGTAACCACAGAAAAGGGGATAATGCAGGTCATATGCACCCGCGGATACACACACATGGACACACACACTCTCACACACACAAACACGCACACACACATACGTGCGTTTACACACACATGTAAATGCACACAGTCTCCAACAAATACAAAAGTATAGAAAGATTGTTGTGTTTGTCAACATTCTATGGTCCGTACTCATCCAGGTAGTAAGTACATAGTCTATGGGATTTATGACCTTTGGGTTTCAATAACATAGAGTTTCCAGTAAACCTACTTAACTGGGAGACCACACCACACAACAGTTGTTTGTTTTTTTACGCCTTGGATATGTTGTTAAGGAAATGTTTGCTAATGGCAACCCATGCCCACTGGGGAGGGATAATATCTTGGTCTAGTACAGATAATTTATTGATTTGTTCAGTTTGTAGTGTGTGTGTGTGTGTGTGTGTGTGTGTGTGTGTGTGTGTGTGTGTGTGTGTGCGAGCGTGAGTGTGAGCGTGTGCGTGCGCGAGTGCGAGTGCGAGCGTGAGCGTGAGTGTGAGTGCGTGCGTGCGTGCGAGTGTGTGCGTGCGTGTGTGAGTGTAATGCTTTAAGCCATCCGTAAAACTTAAGTACTAACGCAGAATCTCAGAACAACTTTCCTAATCTAGTACCTGTCTCTATTACATTATCCCTTTGTGTGTTGTCTACTGCCATGGTTTTCTCTGCCCACCCAGGTAGTTCTTCAGAAGTACACAGTGGTAACTTCGTCTTCTGTGTACTCAAATGTGGCACTTCTGAAATTCCTTTGATTAATCGCAATCTAAATGCAAATCAAACAGAATTTAAAATCGTAGTTTGCAATCCTAATTTAACAAGATCTCTACGAGAAATCAAATAGAACTCTGTGTGTGTGTGTGTGTGTGTGTGTGTGTGTGTGTGTGTGTGTGTGTGTGTGTGTGTGTGTGTGTGTGTGTGTGCGTGTGTGCGTGTGTCCACATAAATATTGTGTTGCTTTACATATGACCCATGGCACTCTTAACATAAAGGGTGACTTGTGAATGGCGAGGAGGTAGATGATCGTCAGAGTGTGTAGCACAGTGTCAGGACAAGCATTTTCTAAATGTATGTTTACACAATCTAATGCACAAGGGGAAAAGGGCTTTTAATGTTTCCGGGTTTATTTATCCAACCCAGTGCCTGGCTAAGATGAAAACCCCCACACACCCCCACGCACCCGAGTACAACCACGGCCCCTTTGCAGTCTCACTGTTCTCCCACCTCTTGCAAACCCTCCCATGACATCACAAACTCGAATAGACACCCCATAATCTGATTGGCTAAGAGCAAAATATGGTTCGATGTAGGAAAAAACATGCAGTTATGCCTCTTCACAGTGAAGTGTTTTTTTTTTCTTTCAAGGGAAATAAAGAGTATATTGTACAGTATATAAGAGCTATGAATCTGCCTCAGTAAGAAAAACATTTGCCATATTGGAGAAAGTCACTTTACAATTGATTACTCCTTTACTTGTGTAATTTTATTTTTATATGCAGTCAGATGACGAAAGGGAAAAATGATGTGACCTCTCATTTTGAAGGAGAAGAAACAAATCTAAATTATATAAGATAATGCCTAAACATCTGCATGCATCTGTTTCACATTTCATATGTAATCTGAATGTTGTAAAAAAATAAAAAAACATTGCCGTCACTGAGCACTGAGCAAAGCTCTCATTCCTGATTTCTTGTGTCTAGTTTTTGATTATTATTTGCGTACTGTTTGACATTTCTGATAAACTGTTAGGAGCTAGTAACACAAGCATTTCGCTGAACACACTAAAGTGTATATGCAACGAATAACCTTGATTTCATTTGATTTAATGCACCTCTCGTAACTCGCGAACTCACTCCCATACACGCACACACACACACAAAGCGTAATGTTGTAAATACCCAAACAAATCCTTTGCTGTCAATCTGAGCAGGGCTCTAATGTGACAATTGTAACTTGCACAAACACCCATGCACTCACTCACGCACACATACATACACAAACACACACACACACAGCATCTCTTATACCCTGCACTGCTTGCCATACTTCTCACAAGTTGATGTTAATGGTTTCTTTACCCGACATAGAATCCTCCAGGCAAACATGTCATGCCTTAGCTGTTGTGACTGAGAGCAGATACAAGCCACTGGCTGCATAACATAAACACTTGAGCCATTTTACGTGGCCAACCAGCAGTAAGTGGATAGTGTTGGTCCTCGGACTGAAGAGTTGTAAAATCGACATGTCTATAAATCCACACTTTTATTGACACAACTGAATGGCTCCAATGCTTTTGTCAGTTCGTTTACTGTTATTTTCTAAGAATTCTGAAACGCTTGTCGCATTTTGGCAATGGTTCTTTGGCTTTGGAGCTGTGTTTTGTTTGAGGTAGCAAATTGCAACATCTTCCAGCAGAAGTGGAGAGAAGACTAAACACTGAATAGAAATCCCAAACTGTAAGTATATGGGTCACCCAGAGGTCAGGGAGTCAAGCCAAATAGACATGGCTAACAATGTATCTCAAAGTCCTCACAGGCCCTCTGGTCTATCCTCTTCAGGATGTGACCTTGTATTGTGTAATAGCAATGATGGTTCAGATATCGTGCTTCAGTTTGCTGCAAGACACCACACATAACTACATCAATCATTGCCAATTAGAATGACATTTCACAATAAGGCTGTCACATTATTCTGTCTCATCATTAGACCTCTCATCATATGTGCAAAGCGCCTCAGTATACTGCTATTGGAGGGCCATACTACTGATCGCTCTCTCTCTCTCTCTCTCTCTCTCTCTCTATCCCATATTTTCTTTCTCTCTCCATCCCTCTCTTCACCCATCTTTCCCCACCTCCCCCCATGTTAAGGAGATGTGCCCATCAAAGGGCACCCTGCTGGCAGCAGTGGTGCATCGCCTTGGAGGGACGAGAGGAGCAGCCACTGCCGATCAGCCTGGCGGGAACTCTGGAATGCCCTCCTCGCTGATGGCTCATACCAAACCCACCAGGAGCTCTTAGCCTATGCCATCATCATGGCTAGCTAGCCCCTGGGAAAATACAGCAACCACTACTTTCTTCAAGGTGGATGGAGGCATGTGTTCTTTTGGCATCTGTGTGTGCGTGCGTGTGTGTAGGTATTGTCCAATGGGAAGTGTTCCCACCCAGGCATAGATAAACTGTGATAATTGGATGTAGTATGTGAACTTCGATGGGCATTCTTTGGTTATGTTGATACAAATTCTTTTTGGTTTTCTTGCTGGGTTGTTTGTGAACTAGTGAGGCAATCCTCCTTACTTTGACAGATCCATTCCTCCACACACCCACAGTCTCTCTGCCACAGCACACTTGCTCCTCCTAGGAGAGACCAATGGAAACCCCCTAAATGTGATCCAGTGATGTACCATCCATTTGACCAATTACACTGCTTCTGAATAGAATTGTTGTAGTTGCTTGTGGTGACAAAATGTGTCACCCATAAGAACTCCATTCATATCTCACATTACAAATTCAAGGGTATTTACTTATAGGGAAACCCAATACTTCCATTGATCAGGTCTGTGAGGTGAGCGGTTAAGCACCCTAAACATGACCAGAGCAATCTAATAGGACTCATAGACATTTAAATGGACCTGTGTTATGAAACCGTACCCATTAATGCAGACTTGTTTAAGGGTTTTATTAAGAAAAATTAAAAGATGTTTCACAAGCGTTCTGGTATTTTTGTGTTCTATTTTTACGTAGATTTGTTTCTGTCTCTCTCTTTTCTTTCTTGATTCAGTTTACGTTCACTTTACTGCCTCTGTTCCGGAGTTTTTTCTGAGAGCCTTTTATTGTTCACCAACGGAGTGTTAGGACACAGAATACTCAACTAGCTTTCCACTGGGCAAAAACTGGTTGAATCAACATTGTTTCCACATAATTTCAATAAAAAAAAATCTATGTGATGACGTTGAATCAACGTGGAAAACTGATTGGATTTGCAAAAAGCCATCAATTTAAGGGAATTTCATATTTTTTCTAATATAGGCATTCAAAATATATTTGTTTCAAAGGGGACGTTACTGCACCATTAGAGGCGTATTCAGAAACGTATTTCATGTATTACTGTTAAATGATTGTTGGCGTCATCTTGCAAGAGAGTTGGTCATAAAAACATTGTACCTTACTGCAGCAAGTCATTTTGAGAAAGCAAGCTTTTAATGCCTAGAACTGTATTATACATCAGATACTAACTACCCTGTTGCTGTCACTTGGGCGTTGCTGCTGAAGATCGGTTAGCATCTCTCTGCAGAGAGCCAAGTTCTTCCATCAAGATGCTGGATGTGGATCAGTTTTATTTGACATTTTCATTGTTTTCATTGTTATGCTTGTGATGCAATCCATTTGGCCCAATTTGTTACAAGCAGATTGTTTTTACAATGAAATGGAACAGCTATGCTGTTATTGGTTTGACGACTTGACTGAGACGTTGGGGAACTGAACCAAAGAACCAACTTCTCAGGTTGAAAACTGCTTATGTGGCATCGATATGAGCATTTATTCTAGTGTCAAAGTTGACTACAAAGTGTAAATAGGATAATTTTGGTCATATATAGTATAGTATAGTCAGTATAGTCCAAAACTGAGATTTGCAAGATGGTTAGGAAAAAAGGCTAAGTCAGGAAATAAGGGTACACTTGAATGTTGGGTTGGATACAAGTATGTCAACAATCATGCCCCCTTTTGCCCAGTAACACATGTTGGCAACGCCTAGGGAGAATTGTCATGCACAGAGAAACAGCTGCAGTGATTGCTCTCTATCTTCTGAGGCACTGAGTAATGTGGACAGGTCTGTCTCACGGTCAGTGCTCCGCGCCTTGTTTTTACTTGAGAAATACTGCACCAAACATCTTAGCTAGATGTAAAAATGCACGACTAAAACCTCCTCGGTAAAAACGTCAACATGAATTACTGATTTCTTGATTTATATTAGATTAATTCTGACTATTTTCAGGAAATGGTACTGGATATGTTGATGCTACGGTGCCTCAAGAGGCACAAACATCAGTAACTGCCAGGGTATGATAACACACCCATATCAAACCATACCCCCAAGACTGAAATCTCGTTTTTCTTGATGAGCAGCAGAAAAACACATGCGGAATCGGTGTGTTCAATCACTTTTTAAAATGTACTGTTAAATGTAAATATATCTATATCCCAACTTAAGCAGTGGAGACTCCGCAAAAGAGGAAGGGGAGGACCATCCTCAGTGAATTTCATAAAAATACAAATATTGAAACTTTTAAAAAGAGATCATTTTTAGATCAAACTATACTAAATATGTTCACATGTTACCAAATAATTTACTAAAACACTGTTTTGCAATGGTCTACAGTAGCCTCAACAACACTCTATCGTGTAGCACCATGGTGTAGCCGGAGGACAACTAGCTTGCTTCTCTGGGTACACTGACTTCAATACAAAACCCAGGAAGGCTCATGGTTCACACCCCCTGCTATAGACTTAAACGTAAATATGACAACTTCCAGAGGATGTCCTCCAACCTATTAGAGCTCTTGCAGCATGAACTGACATGTTGTCCACCCAATCAAAGGATCAGAGAATAAATCTAGTACTGAAAGATTAAGCTATAGCTAGCTAGCACTGCAGGTGAGTAGTTAACTCAAAGAGAGAGAAAGAGAATCGTTGAACAGTTTTGAACAAATTAAGTTCCTCAAAAATGAAGACCAAAGCAAGAGAGAGAGAGATATACACTACCGGTCAAAAGTTTTAGAACACCTACTCATTCAAGGGTTTTCTATATTTCTCTATTTTCTACATTGTAGAATAATAGGGAAGACATCAAATCTATGAAATAACAGGTATGGAATTGTGTAGTACAGCTGATGTGTTGTGCATTTAAGTCCACAAGTGAAGGGAAAAGGTGAGAGGAGGAGAGCGTGTAGATGCGAGAAGGAATATAATGTGGCTGCTATGAAAGTGATCTGTTTTTACTTGTGGTCAAGGTAGTATTCAAGCTGCCAATTCTGTTGAAAAAACTGTTCTTAAATGGAAGCAAAAGGAACAAAACTGGGATAAAAATACCAGAATTTGTCCAATAGAAACTCTACTTTGCAACTGTTAGACAAATTTTTCTCTCAACCTGTTTGCACCTACATTGTAAACTTTCATTCATAGGCTAGGTTGTAGCAACCTCATGATGATTATAGGGCAAATGCATGTATCATGTAGTAGCCTAACCCTATCAATGTTACATTGAGCTGGGTGAATGGAATATGAATGACAGTCATCCAATATACTGTTATAGAAATAAGGCCAGTTTCATGAAAAAAAATAATCGTCCTCCCTCATCTTAAAAGGCACTGACCGCCACTGGACATTTTCATATCACTAACCACATTTCCATCCACAATTTGTATGTGTGTAAAGGCATACTGTATTTTTAAAAATATGGTACAGCTGTGAAGGAAACCGCAAGTTTCAGTCCAAATGTATAAATGCCTGTTTGTTCACAATAGTGGGATCTTTTTGTGCCGTTTAAATTAAGTATGTGAGAAATGGCGTTGGAAATGCTTTATGAGCAAATACTGATACAATAACCATCATATCGAAGTAAACTTGGATTCACACAATGAAATGCTGTGTGGTCCACCCACTATGACTTGTGAAACCATGCAGTTTATTAGGTTACAGATAAAATAAATTATGACGAACTTCAGAGATGAAAGTGCATGGTGATGAATTTGGTGCTCCTTTCCAATAAATGTTGAGGGTCTTATTCTGGTGACATGATGATTGAGGCTTGACTGCCATTTGACAAATACGAATATTCTCACTCTTATCCATAATAATCTCAACATGTAGACTAGCCTACCCGCACAGCCTACTCATCTGAGAGCTGTTGACTAGAGCACACGTGCCAAAACCAGAGTAGGCACATTTGCTATTTAACAGTTGTTGTGACAAAACTATAGGTATAGTCGAAAATGCAATATAAACACATTGAACTTCAGATTTTAATTCGGTATATGAAAAATTAGTGTTCACTATGTCATAACGCACTGATTTTTCATCTGCAACAAGTCCATTTGGTGAAAACACACCACTTTGCATATTTTCTTCATGCGGATTTTAGAATATTTGCATAAAAAATGTCCGCCAATTGGATGGAAACCTAGCTACTAACATGTATATTTCTACATCAGCTTGTGACAGTTTATTAACACAACTAATGGTTTAATGTAGAGCAACTCTGCAGTGTCTGTTAGGGGGTGGGGTGTGTGTGTGCATGTTTAAGGCCAGGGAGAGCAGGGAAGGTGGGGTGACGTGGAAGTAGTTCCAAATTAATCGGATTCAGTGCAATATTCTTGCAATCCTAGAAGGTTGAAGAGAAACTCCAGATTTTAATTCAGACTTGCATTTCAAGCCCCCTCTGAAATAGACAAAGAGCTAATTGGCGAAGGCATCTGGATCCTGTGGCAGACCAGGCAGGGCCATACCATGGTGTACATTCCCATCCAACACCCGCCCCCCCTCCTCCCGCCAACATCCCAGCAACCACCCCCAGTCTGTTTATCATACAATCTCCAACACAGGATCAAACATGAAAGGATGAGTGCTCACGAGAGCCTTTTTAGATTTTGGGGAAATGTGACATCTCTGGAAACATTTAGCCTGTCATTCCTGCTGGTGCTCTTCAAAGAGTGCAGAGAGGAATGAATTAATGTTGCTTCTGTACAAACATACTTCCTGTCCTCCACATCCCCTGCTACAAAGAATGTCTGATCCCCCTTTCATAATGGAACTGAAAGACAGATTATAGGGCTGTATTGTAATGGGGTAGCAAATCATTTTTCATTTGGCACGTTTATCAACCCTGTGTATCAACTCTTAAGCTTGAATCACATTAGGGTTTCGTGAGGCTCTTTGCCATCCAAATATTATATTGTATCAGAGAAACAAATGGCAGTTCATTCTAAATACAACTACACCTTAGAACTTGTATTTGTCGCATACACATCAAAAGTAGCTATCCTGCCATGCAAGAAGCCTACACCAAGTGGTGCACTTCATACACCAATGCGTTTTACCATAAATAAACTCTAAAGATAACCTTAAGACTCTGCTCTGTATCACAGCAGCATTGTGAGTGAGTAGCTAGCTTCCATTTGATGCCGAGGTGGTTGGTGAGTCATTCGCCCAGTCTGACACAGACATAGTCTTCAAGAGCAGGATGAGATTTGTCAGTCAGGTCTCAGTGAGCACAGGGTCAAGTGGAGCAAATCAGACATCAGATCCAGACTGACCTGGAGCTCTGAACATCTTCACTGAAACCAGGCACAATACACACACGCGCGCACACACACACACACACACATAGATATACACACAGACTCACACATACAGACACACACACTTGCACAGAGAGAGAGAAAGGAATGCTGTTTGCTCACTGTTTGCGCACTGTTTTCTCATTGCACTCGTCCATGAAACGTGTCCATCTTAGTTGGACATTCTCTTCTGTTCTCTCCTTCTGTTCCACAGCATGTCCAGCTACCGCTGCCCCTTACCACCCCCCTCACCCCGCACCCCAACACCACCACCACTTTACCGGCACAAAAAGATACAGCACGGCACTTTCCTTTTCACCCTAGCATGCAAGCCCCGGCCCCCACCCCATTTCTCCCACCTTTGTATCAGTTGAAAGGCGTATGGTTACTGCCATTTGATTCCACCGGCTGAAAGTGCCTTTCACTTAACCGCAGTTCACAAAGAGGTCAGACTCGAGCAAACAGAAATATTGTGTGAGAGCTCTTTTTTTTTGCTTAAGCGAAGAGATGTGAGAGACACAAGAATAGAAAAAATAGTGAATACCTGATAAGGTTACATCTGGTCAAACAAAACTCACTACATTCCTCATGCCATAAAAGACCACAATAATTTATGTCGCTCTAAGTAGAAAGTGGTATTTTAAGGAATTACAGTAATCCAAATAAAAATCTAAAGTTATGGCAACTACATATCATATAATTCAACTTTGAATAAATGTACAATTTGAACCATGTTGGACGTCATAACATAAAGCAAAAATTATCTTGAGGTATTATGCAGTCTAGAAAGAAGATCTGAGAACAACAGTGCTACAGTCTTTCTGTGTAAGTAATGTCATATGGTGACATTTTCAGTGACCGACGAAGGCCTGACATCTCAAATATCATGTCACAATGGAAAAATCAATCAGCAATCTGAATTTTTTTCCCCAGGATTGATTGGAAAGGCGCATCAAAAATGTAACTGTGGTCTCTCTGTGTGTAACACGACGAGCCTGTGCTTAGGTCACAAAGGCCTCTGGGTCCTCTGGGCTATCTAGTCTCGCCAGACCTCTTTGTCTTCCTCTGGTAAATGATTAATATCAACTGTTCCTCTGCTGACCTTGTTTGTTAAAAGACTTGTACCTGACAACTTTCCACAGTTTGTTCTCTAAAGAGAAACTGTTGGTGACATGCACAAGCCTTCTCCTGTTTCAAAATGTCTCCTTGTGTTGGTTATGGGTTGTAAAATAAGTTCAGCACTTTAAAGCTTTTTGGGTCCCTACTGACTGCCATATAGTCTCTTTTGTTAACCTTAATAATTGTAGCCATGACTCGGAGGGGGACTTTTTAGTATGTAGCCCTGTAATTAGACTGCTGCTCATCCATCAATTTATGGCCAATATTTTGCTAAGGCGTAAAAGCTACTGAACTGTAGATTTGATTCACAGTCCAACTTTAGGGGAACCACACCAAAACAGCCTCTGAAAAGAAACCACAGCAAGAGACCTCGGCACATCAAACACTTCACTGAGAATCCAAAGAGATTACTGTTGAAAAAAGGTTAACCAGTCTTTACTGTTTGCTTTCTTTTTGATGGTTACTTTCAGCAGAATAACATTTGGTGTGAATGTGTCATAGTTGGTTTGATTCTCTGCCTGCTGTCTGTCCACAGACCAGGGGCTCTCCGAGGAGGTCTCCACAGTTTACTCCCTCCCGTGAAAAGAGGCTGTCGGCCAACCTGGAAGCCTACCTATTGGAGAGGCCATCAAACATGTATTTTTCTTTTAGACTGCTACCAACAACCTCGGTGACCATATCGGCCAGCCCGGTAGGAGGAGAAAACTGCTATTGAAACATTTTACTTACTCCTAATTTGAATATGCCCTTTTTTTCATGTTTCATCCACTTTAGGGGAGAAGCCTACAAAAACGTAACAACTCCGGAACTTCTCATCCTTGTGTGTGTGTATAAAAGGGAAAAGGGGCTGGGAAGGGGACGGCATTCCTGAATAGAGGACCGAGTTGCACCATAAATCTGTCTCTCATCGGGAAGACAAAATGAAAAGGGCCCCCGTCATAAAACATCTGTAACAGTTCCATCCGCCACCAACGCGTAATGGGGTAATTGCTGTGAGGGGGCTGGGACAGCGTGAAGCCTTTTACTCTCTTTTGTACACCATGCAGTGTGTGTACGTGCTCTCCTGCTACCCAACCCACCACCACATGACACAAGAGCTATAAAACAGACACTATCGGAGAATCCAAAGACTCCAAATCCAAATGCTTATTGAGCTTTGCCTAGAAAGTGTGTGTGTGTGTGTGTGTGTGTGTGTGTGTGTGTGTGTGTGTGTGTGTGTGTGTGTGTGTGTGTGTGTGTGTGTGTGTGTGTGTGTGTGTGTGTGTGTGTGTGTGTGTGTGTTTGTGTAGGAGATGGGGGGGGGGCATTTTGCTGAGAAGGGAGGGAATACTGTGTGTGTGCATGCGTGTGTGGGACCTTAGCAAACAGTCAAAGACCTGGTGTATGTTCCCCTTGCCCTGTTGCTTTGGTAACAGACAGGCTCATCCAATCTGAAGTTGCATTATTGATGTCTGATCTTTTCTGGAGGCTGGCCGCTGTGTCTTCCACACCTCGTAATCAAGCGTAATTGAGGTTAACTGTACGGCGTGGCTGAAACGCTAGACAGGTAAGCCGCAACGGCTCATGATTAATGTAGTGTGTTAGTGTTCTGGGCTCTGACCTTTTGAGATACCCCAGGCACCATTTTTAAGTGAAAGCTTTGCCTTTGCAGAGCTGTGGAGTTGCCCATCAAGTACTCCTAACACCCCACCACCCTGCCCCTCCATCTCCTACTCAGTGAGATCCTAGTCTTCCTGCCTCATTGCCCCTGACCCATGTTAGTTTTTCTCCCTGTCTCGTTTTACAGTACAGAACAAAGACCCCTGTCTGTTTCTCCCATCTGGTCCATTGGTTTAATCAAGGGCTATGTTCTCACTAAATACGAATCAAACCAGGTTAATGTTCTATGTTGAAATGATTTGATATGGCTACCTGATGTATGGTTTCCAAATCACTCTGTTGGGTTGGACAAGCTCCCCTTATGGTATGTGCTTGAGGTCTTGACCAATGAAAGACACGCCCAGCCCCCCGGCCAATCATCATCCTCCTCCCACCACCACTCCCGTTGCCATCACAGATGTGATTTGACAGGGAGGTCGTGTGCTGGCTTTGCCCCCAAACATAAGCATTGTCAAAGTTATTGAGCAAATTTACTCTGGTCTTCAGCCCATTCAGATTCACATACAAACACACACAGACACTAGTCAATCTCACACACAGATACTCAGACACATGCCCTCACAAAAAAAAACTATCTATACGCACACACAGGACAAGCTCTCAGTGAGGTGCATCTATTCGCATATGCTTATAGTCTACGGTAATGCCTATGCTTAAGCCTTTGGTACACTGTCAATTTGAGGAAATATTGCTTTCCTGGCAATAAGACAGCTCACCATCAGAGACATACTCCTGGTTAGTAGCAACAAGATGAAGAGAGATGAAAGGGCACTCCGGGACATTCCTTGAGAAAATAAACAGGCGCTTGAAAGGTGCCCCCATATAGATCAATCAACATCACCCAATTGACATTCTGTTTCTGGTGGAGTCTTCAGTCAGTGCTTTTGTTTTAAAACCTTTCCCCCGGGATCAAGTCTTCCAAAAGCCCCTCCCTCACCCCAATTTACAGCACCCCTCGCAAAAATCTATCCATGCTCCAATTTGATTTGGAATATTGAGATAGGATAGATAATAAGGGAAAAAGGGCCTCAAAGGGTGTGATGTAATACAATTATCAGGTGATCTGCAAGGAAGTTGAGGTGTCCGCCAGTCTGTCCCCCGTAGGGCCTGATGGCACCCCTGATGGTGGGGTAGGGTGGGCTACCATAGGGCCACAGAGGGTCCTGGCTAACCTCCGCAGGGCTGGAGAAAAAAGAAGCCCAGCAGATGCCCCATCAGAGGGAACACCATAGTCCTTTGTTATGCTACTCCTGTGCTTTCCTTTTTTTTTTCTTACTTAGTGAGCAGCTGCCAAGGGCAACCACCTCTCTTTACAGCATCACTGTCTCCTGTGAGTCAATTACATGTTGAAGGAAATATAATGGTTAAAATCATGATAGATAGAAAAAGGTTCACTCATTTCTTCTTTTCTCTCCCATTCCCTCTTGGTTGCCCCGCTCAACACGCTCAACTGGCTGCCTCAGAAGAAAAGAAGTATATGGACAAAATGGGACCTCTGGCATTAAGGCACAAGCAAGTATATTTAATGTTTGGATCTGCCCCTGCCTTTGTGTGCAGGCCAGTGGTTCAATGCAGGGTGTCAGTGGGGGTCAGTCCAGGCATCTGCCGCTACTCTGCAGCACTCATCTGCCCATCTGTGTATGCTGCTGTCCTTCTGTCCTCCAGCACACGCTCACACACACACAAACACCCATTATACAATAGACATGCATGTTCACTCTCACATTCAAATATACTTGTACACTCTAAACCAACACAATTTGTGTGTGCGTACACACACTCTGGGGTTCTGAGTATTTATTTTCTATAATAGGGAAAGAAACCACCTTGCACTGGCCTGTGAGGTAAAGGGGGAGGTTGGGGAATGAGCCACAACCCAGCCAGGCTCTATTAGATGCAAGGAATTTAAAAAAGGAATAAGGAGGAATCTCTTTCCAGAGATAAACAAAAATCTCTGAGAGGAGAAACAGACACTGAAAATCCATGATAAAGAAATTCCGATTTGATGTCATCAATAGTGTCATGAACAGTTTGAGTTCAGGCCTTTGCACAGTCCAAGCATTCCCTATCCATGCATCCCAAATGCAACCATTCAACAAATCACAATGAGAGTTCTCGTACTTAACAAAAATTATATCATATTTCACTATGCCCATTTCCCTATATACTCTCTGAAAAGTTGCTTGCAGCCTAAATGTTAAGTTTGATTTATCTCCTCACTGCACAGTTTATGAGGACATCACTGATAACAGTGGGGTTAGGTATGGGGGAAATGTCTATCTCTATTGGAGCCAACTTGTGTTTTTAGACATTGGAGAGACTCCCGGACGGTTTGGAGGAACACATTGTAGATCTTGACTTTGTTATCATGCATCATCATGGACCATGAAGAGGCAGGCAACTCAGCGGTCCACAGATGTGGGGTGTCAAGGCTATTTGTGTTAAACATTCTCCACATATTCTGATGAAAAGGAGCTGTGCCCTTGCCAATACATTGGTTAAATAAATATATTAGATAGAAATGTTAAACAAAGCACTCTCTTGGGAATGGCTTCGCCATACTGGTGACTAAGACAATTATGCAACTATGAGGACAAACCTGTTATTCTTTATGAGACCATTAAAGCTAATGAGTGAATGATTGAGGCGACTAAACTAAAGCATTCCTTCCTTTTCATCGGCATGCAACCATTCTCAAAACTTCCTCCATTAACCCAGCATCCAAACCAGAGATATAATGGCTGTATCCAATAAAATAAAGGGACCTAAAATGTAAGGGGAATTGAAATTCCAAGCCCTCATTTGTCACAGAAGCAGCGTACGCAATCTCACAAGTAAGGTAAGAGCATAGAGGACATTTGACTAATGGCAGTCAACTTGTCACACACTTTGTCTTTCCTTTCAGACCTGTGTCTCTGGTCTTTTCCACTTGTACTGCACGTCTGCTAGTAAGGTATCACCATGCTATGGGTATCACCAACGCACTGCACTTTAGGGGAGTTAGCTAGTGTACCTAGCATTACCCACATAGCATCCTGATGCTATTCAATGCTGACACACAGACATAGCCTGAAGGGCCATTTGGTTATGCTCAGGGGAGTGGTTGCTGTGTCAGTCATTTGCAGGGGCAACTAAAGAGTGCACTTAGTGTCCTCTCTTTCCCCCAGCAACCATGTGGGGAGTGACATGATACTGTACAAGAGCCTGGACAACGTATAACATTTCAAAGCCATTTCCTAATTGTTTCCAGGCCAAGGTCGATAGCCTATATGGAAGCAATCCCTGCTTTCAAACTTTTTTCATCCTCAGATTGGGAAACATTAAAGTGTTAAGTAAACTTGAACCAGGGGGGTGGCTAATTCATTGGGAAATCGCTGCGGTTCATCCATTCAGTACTATATCAGTGACAGTCAATGCATTTCCTTCTACTTGAATGGCCACCACATGTTAACATAGTTTTAGCATAGCGCTGAGCCGGCAAAACACTGAACAATAACACTCATTGTCTGTTTACATGTTAGTGAAAACACTAAATGATCCTGTGGCTTGAAGCAGAGAGCCCTATGACTTCCAATAAGTTCATGACCTACACAGTATCATTAGATCAATCATAGCCTAAAGTGCCTTCAGAAAGTATTCAGACCCCTTGGCTTTTTCCACATTTTGTGACGTTACAGCCTTATTCGAAAATGGATTAAATAAATAAAAAATCTCAGCAATCTACACACAATAGCCCATAATGACGAAGTGAAAACAGGTTTTAAGAAATGTTTGCAAATTTATACAAAAAACTAACAGCAATACCTTATTTACATAAGTATTCAGACTATTTGTATGAGGCTCGAAATTGACCTCACGTGCATCCTGTTTCCATTGATCATCCTTCAGATGTTTCTACAACTGATTGGAGTCCACCTGTGGTAAATTCAATTGATTGGACATGATTTGGAAAGCACACACCTGTCTATATAAGGTCCCACAGTTGACAGTGCATGTCAGAGAAAAAAACCAAGCCGTGAAGTCGAAGAAATTGTCCATAGAGCTCCGAGACAGGATTGTGTCGAGGCACAGATCTGGGGAAGGGAACCAGCATTGAAGGTCCCCAAGAACACAGTGGCCTCCATCATTCTTAAATGGAATAAGTTTGGAACCACCAAGACTCTTCCTAGTGCTGGCCGCGAGGCCAAACTGAGCAATCAGGGGAGAAGGGCCTTTTTCAGGGAGGTGACCAAGAACCGGATGGTCACACTGACAGTGCTCCAGAGTTCCTCTGTGGAGATGGGAGAACAATGCAGAAGTGACAATCATCTCTACAGCACTCTACCAAACATGCCTTTATGGTTGAGTGGCCAGATGGAAGCCACTCTTCAGTAAAAGGCACATGACAGCCCGCTTGGAGTTTGGCAAAGGCACCTAAAGAGTTTCAGACCATGAGAAACAAGATTCTCTGGTCTGATGAAACCAAGATTGAACTCTTTGGCCTGAATGCCAAGCGTCACATCTGAAGTAAACCTGGCACGATCCCTATGGTGAAGTATGGTGGTGGCAGCATCATGCTGTGGGGATGTTTTTCAGCGGCAGGGACTGGGAGACTAGTCAGGATCGAGTCAAAGATGAATGGAGCAAAGTGCAGAGAGATCCTTGATGAAAACCTGCTCCAGAGCGTTCAGGACCTCAGAATGGGGTGAAGGTTCATCTTCCAACAGGACAACAACCCAAATCACACAGCCAAGACAACACTGGAGTGGCTTCGGGACAAGTCTCTGAATGTCCTTGAGTGACCCAGCCAGAGCCCGGACTTGAACCCGATCAAACATCTCTGGAGGGACCTGAAAATAGCTGTGCAGCAACGCTCCCCATCCAACCTGACAGAGCTTGTTAGGATCTGCAGAGAAGAATGGGAGAAACTACCCAAATACAGGTGTGCCAAGCTTGTAGCGTCATAACCAAGAAGACTCGATGCTGTAATCGCTGCCAAAGGTGCTTCAACAAAGTACTGAGTAAAGGGTCTGAATACTTATGCAAATGTGATATTTTATTTTTTTATAAATTAGCAAACATTTCTAAAAATCTGTTTTTGCTTTGTCATTATGGGGTATTGTGTGTGGATTGATGAGGGAAAACAACAATGTTATCAATTTTAGAATAAGACTGTATAGTAACAAAATGTGTAAAAAGTCAACGGGTCTGAATACTTTCCGAAGGCACTGTATATCAACTCCTACCAATAAAGATGAATGATTTGTTTACATTGCATACATTTTTAAAGAAAGCTGAACTCCATTGTCACCACCACTGAGTTCTACTGCATGAGTTCTAAAACAACTATAAAACTCTCAAAGTCAAGAGCTTCGGTACTGTAACCAGCAGCACTAATTATAATCCTACATGGGTAGAATGATCTGTATCCCCTGCTAGAAATAAAACACCATGCTTTGCTAAAAGCTAGTTTTGTAATTCAAGCACATTTAATGGTTAAAATTTGGAAATACATCATGGATTCATTGTGATCCGATAAGACTGATATTAATGAAATATGCATAGATAGGGTTGAGCAACAGAACACTATACAAACAAACAGCATATCTGCTTATATACAGGCTTTGAAAGAAAGGGTAAAACAAGTGATTCTTTTTCCATAGTTAATATAATCCAATTATCAAAGGAGACATTCTTCTCACTTCTTATTTTGGTCAACATGAAAAAAATGCACAAAGGTCTGATTGAAGTGTGAATTTTTCCCATTATTCAAATCAAATCCAATGTAGACCACTTGATTTAGCATGATATGTACAATAACGTTAGGTACTGTAATTAGGGTGACTCATATCTGTAACTTCATTAGAAACAAGCAGAGTTACAAATCACCTAAAAACTATGTTTTCTCTCTGTCCAACACAGTCTCACTCTGTCACAGCGGATCAACTCAGCAGATTTCTGGGAAATTAAAGAGGGGAGTTAAGTCATCCGAAGTACAAGAGTGTTGGATGTTTTGTTCTTCACTTTATTAGTACAGTAATAGTGTGGAATAATATCCATTAATATATATATATATATATATATATATATATATATATATATATATATATATATATATATATATATATATATTGGCCTATATAAATGTATAATTTCATATATCATTTCAAAAGATTTTAACACAGTTGAATGCACCTCAGAACTCAGAACCTAGGTAATTATGAGGTAGACATCAATAATGGTATTTGCACCCTCAACATTTTTTATACAGCTTAAATTACTCTCATCAATGTAAGAAATATATGATTATCATGAAACTCTGTACATCACAATTAATAAAATTATTATAGAATAGATATTATAACGATTTGAGTGCATTTAAAGTATGTACATTTACAAAGAAATGCCTTTTGTCATTTCTTCATAAGTTGCACTTGTAAAGTTTTAACTATACAAATATTTACAGCTCAAATAATGAACAGCAGTGCATTCAAAGCTAATGTGCATTTAAATATCTCGTTTGCGAGTCTTTTCTTGTCAGTCGATTTATCATGAAAAGGGTGTTCTTCCTGACTACATGACATTGGCGCACTCAGTTGTGGAAGTGCCTTTAGTAAAGATGCAGACGTTGAAGATGCAAATGTTTGTCTTGATTATTTAACGTGGCCTTTGGTGTCCCCACGTGCTCCTGTGCCCAACCGGGTCCAACTGCCTTTCACTGTGCCTTCAGCAAGTCATGGAAATACAGTCAGCTGTCAATGGCAGGCACAATATGAATGCCTATGTCCATGGAGCCCATGTTTAGAATCGTCTGTTTAGTCTTGCATTTGTTGCCCGCAGGCTGTGATGACTCGAGCGCGCACTCCATTCTGATGAAACCTGACGCACAGGGAAATCTCTTGTAGGCATACCTGCGCTATCTCTTTTCCTCAGAGCCCATTGTGTGTTTGGTAGATTACATTCACCTTTTAGAGAGAGAGCGAGAGAGAAAGAGAGAGAGAGAAATAGATTTGAAAGAGAGAGATTGGAGAGAGGGGGGGGGGGGGGTGCTAGGGCCGATTGATAACGCATCAGAAGAGCTCGATAGTTTCAGCTGGACACTGGCAGTGAGCCTGGAAACACCCGCTACAAATGAGTCCTCTTCGCAAGACCGTTGCAGGGAGCTGCAACAATGCACAAGGGCTATCCCGTGACTGCGGCCTAGTTTGAACAGGTGCATTCCACTGTGCCCATTTCGGACAGAATCCACTGATGGAAGACCAACAATTCCAAGTCTGCTCAGAAAATGATAAATAATAGCATATCACTAGCATGTTGATACCCACTCCTCTACTGCGGACTAATGGTTTATGACGACGTGTCTATCCATGTCCGGGCCTCGCAAAACAATACACTATGCTCTTGAAAAACATATCAGATGGACGGAAATGTAGGCTAAGAGTAGGTATTAGTTTAACACAACAATTGGACATCTAAGGCTATGTGAGATGGTACTGAGTTTAAATTTGACCAAAATAAATATGCTTGCATAGGCCTACACTACAAATAATGTCTCTCGCGGATCCCTTTTGAGTGAAGTTTAGGCGCACCATGATATGGCAAGAACGCATGGGTCTATATGCTTAAGATATGCCACAGCTTTCATATACTGACCTGGACCGAATGACTTATCTTTGATTTTGCGGGGTTTAAATACGCAGAAGAAAAGGACGCTACCTGCAGCCACACTGCTCTACCACCATGTCCTCATACTGTTTGTACACAACGTTATTGCCCGAGTCTATGTAAAGAATGCTGATGGGACTGAGTTTGGTGGGAACACAACAGCTAGGAGGTGTGCTATTGGGGTCCATTGAATTCATGAGAGTTTGAATGATGGCATGGTTTGTTGGCTCTAAATGCGATCTCAAAGGAAAGTCGCACACGCCCTCACAGTGGTACGCCTCGTAATCCAATGGCGCAATGATCCAGTCATCCCACCCTAGCTCTTTGAAATTAACGTGCAGAGCCTTTTTGCTGCATCTAGATTTGGACTTCTTGCCATGTCTTTTCCCATGCCGATTGTTCAATGCAGTCCTCCGTCGGCGCCTGGCTTTGAACCGCAGGCCCCGCTCCTCCTCCGACCTGCTCCCTGATCCGCGAGACCTGATCTTCTCTTTCATTTCGTTGAACAGGTTCTCCCTTTTCTTGGACCTGGTGTAAACCACCAAGATGGCCTTCTCTTGCTGAGTTCGACCGGTTCTGTCAAATCCCATCTGTTTTAAATCGATTTCCATTTCTGATTTACCAAGAGTGCCCTTGAGCTGGAGACAAAGCTGGCTCCCCTGGGCGGAGTGATACCGGTTTTTAAACATTTCCCACACGTCCAAAACCTCCCATCCTGGTTTTCGGGAATCCAGAGGATCAAGGGATCTTGCATCCAGTAGCCGTTCTGATCGACAGGAGAGTAATTGAATGTCATAGAGACCTGTCGGGGACGTTTGCAAATCCCCGGGTACTTTTCTAAATATCCTTAATTCAGCTCCAACCAACTCCTCTTTGTCTGAAAGGGTTGAGACATCAAACAGATACTTTTGTCTTCGCAAAGGAGAGTGCAAGAGATCGTCTGCAAGATAAAAAGAAATAATTGCAGTCAGATTCACTTAGGGTGTACAGTGTTCAGGAGAGGGAGTGGGAGGAGGAGGGTTCACATTCTCACAAAGAGGCCAGATCCACTGGCCTTCTTTCTTGTTTTTCAGTGCCCATTCAAAAGTCGAGCTGAGACAAACTACGACTGACACGTCATTTCTGAGCAGAAAGGGTGCATTATAATTTTTTGGTACTGTATAATAAACATCTTCACTCTTAACATCAATAATCAACAGATGCAAACTTAGCAGAACAACTACCATAATAATGAATTATTTACATTTTCCCATTATGCCTAATATGATGAGGTGTCGCCTGTTTGAATGAACTTTATTTCCATGTTAGTAAGATATCATTTTTGAGACAGTAGCCTGAATATTGTAGGCTAAGCCTGTGATCATAATACAACAGCTGGCAATTGCCTCTTTCTCTCTCTCTCTCTCTCTCTCCCTCTCTCTCTCTCTGTACCACACTGTCCTTTTGGATTTGCTACATTTTCGATGTGCAAAATACCGTTCAGTAGCCTATAATCCTATAATTTTGCTCTGTACTTTAAATGTTGTACATTTTTATTATTAGATAAGACTCGAAATATAGCCTATGTATTTTCATTCTTATGGGGAGAAATGTGAAATTCGGAAGCAAACTTCAATTGAATTGTCAATTGAATCTTATCATAATTGTTTTATGTTAATGTAGGCTATTGTTTTCTAATAACACCCCCAAATGAATCACTTCAGAGAATACTTTGCTTTTTCAATGTAGGCCTATCATCACTAAACGAAAAGCCTGATTAAATTAGTGGATATTTTATCAAACCAGTTTATTAATTATTCTTTGCTTGGGAAAAATTATTTCTGAAACGATTATCAAAGTTGTGGAGCATAGAAACGAGGGGCCTAGTGATATGACGGGAGGGGATTCTGCCGGACTCAACCGACCGAAGGCGATATAGGTTACTGTACACTCAACTGAACAATACACAATTCATATATTATTCCCTGCTCGAGACCCACTAGGCCTAGGATACACATATTTGATCCCAGCGAAGCAATGTGCTCTCATATAAGTTAGAATATTGTTCATTTCTGCTGTAAAGGGTTTACTGGAGGTATGCAGTGTTTTTTATATCTTAAACACAAGGTTTCATAAAATACATTAGAGCTTTTAAAACACCGTTTTCTAAAGATTGCTCGATTACTTACGAGACATTTAGATTTTCGTCATATTTTATCAAGTCAAATATAATTATACATAGGCATAATAGGGTAAATGCTCAAATAGGCTGAAGTAAAAACGAATCTGTTTTACTTTTACTTTTAAGGCTACCATGAAAAAATGTGTTGCCCAAACAAAATGCGATTTTATTTAGCATTCACGATAACAGGAATATACTAGGCCTACATAAGACAGATCAATCTGTGGTCTTCGGAAATATCAATTAAATGTGATTCCGTTTACCATTTGTCCATCAAATTAAATGCACTGAACAACTTGTTATTTAATAAAAACAACACTTGTGGGTAGCTTGTTCTAGGCCTAAACAATCGCGCCCTGTGTGTAGGCTATTAATGTACAAATCCAACATAGATGCCATATTTCAAAATAATATGATTTTATTCGAAATAGATATTTGAATTTGGTTGCCAATACTTTCCCCCCTCTGTGAACCCTGCATAGTTTAATAGTAAAAGTAGAGTGAAACCTTGTGTTTGTTTCAGTAATTTGCACGTATGGTCTGCATTAAGGTTTTTTATAAGACCTCAAACAAATCGTATACAAGGTCACCAAATAATTAACAGTTCTGAATTCCCCTCTTCCTCATTAAAATACTTCCCCGCTTATATTACATCTCCTCTTGCCAACGACAACATTCCCAGTTCAAAAGTGCTTGGCCTGATTATGCTGACTTTAAGTTAGAATCTGTTTTAAAGAACTTGACATTGCAGTTTGTTGATTTTGAGATATGATTCGACAAATTAAGAGACACATTTTGATTCAGCTCATTTGCTTGTAAAATATAAACATTTGGACATAATTGATCCTGTGCGTAATTTACATATTTATCTGACCAAAATATGAACGATACGGCGTCAACCACTTATGTTAGGCCTATTGTTGTATTATCTGAGGTTTTGGACAACATATAACATTGATATTACACTTTCCTCTATGTTTTAGGCTACGATTTTCTAAAGGCTGAGAAAGAGAGCGAAGAGGAGAGGAGCGAAAGAGAGAGAGGGAGACTTCTAGTGCTGTGGCTTCCGAGGCCAGCGAGCACCATCTGCGTTTTAATGAGTTACTTCAAGTGCCAAAAGTAATTTTCATACATTTGGTTTATTATTGTCTGACCTTGCGACCATAACGAACGTAGGGACGTCTCCTATTCTGTTTTGCATAAATTGTTTTCATTTTACCTGCAGAGGGGGAAAGTTACACAATATAAAACATTTCAGTTTTGTACAAAAATGTCGTCTATCGTACAAGTGTTTCCAAAAACAGCTGTGCGTAATAGCTGAAAAAGCGCAAAATTCATATATTACGCACGAACGTTGTCGCTTGAGTATTACTATTCGGACTTTTTAAAGTGCAAAAAATAGTATGTTGTAGTCTATTATACAATACAACTCAACACTCGAGGGTCTGGTAGAATCTTAACAGAAACCACCAATGTGTTGAGAGAACGGAATAAAAAAATATTTTCAGCAATTAAAGTGGCGGTCGCACAGCGAGGTACACAGTAAAATACTAACCACTTCATAGCGAAGGACGTGCTCTTACATTTTTTCCTTTGTTTTTGGTGATATGCCATTGGCTGAGTTGGGTCATTATGGGAGAATAGACAGTGTTTGATATGTTATGACATGAACACTCAATTAGATCACGAGTTCAAATACTCCAATCAGCGGTTCGATGCTAAGCAACCCTCAGAGAGTCCAGAGAAGGGTCAGAGCCAGTGACACATCAAATCAAAATCAGGGGGAAAGTGCGGCTTTTTCACCATGTTACAGATGGGAAATAATGCCAACAATGACGTTAACTGATTGTATTTCTCCTCTAAAGATAAAGCTGACTTACATGTGTTCGGGTTTGTTGGTGTTTATCTGCCTTTGTTTGTCTAATCAAATCCGTCAAATCACTTGGTTACAGAGTTAACTGTCCCTAATCACCTGCAGCCCCCCACCTGCAGCCCACCCTAACCCATTCTAATATATCAGTTTATTAACTGCAGAGTTGGCCAACCAGATTGCACTGATGGCATGACGATCTGTAACACATAATGTTAATTCCTATCTTGATGCAAGCCAACTGTCATTTCCTGTTTGACGTGTTCACTGAGTCCTACACCAATGTTTAAATTAATGCATGAGTTCTTTGGAAATATAACTTTTTCTATGATTATCAGTAGCACTGTTCGAGTCTAGTCTGACGACAAGGCAAGGTTTGAACAGGATGGGGTTGGTGCACGCGGGGACCCATAGAGAATGATTTACTACCTTCATTTAGATAGGGCCTCAATTAGTGTTTTATTGTCGTGTAACCTGGGGGTCAATGTAAGTGTAATATAACTTCATACTTTGCAAAATTGATGTACTCCTATGGCTCTTTAAAATGTGTCCCAAGGGCTCAAATGGAACTGAATGCGACAACAAAACGTAATGCGTCAATCATAAACGGTGATAAAAGCTCCAGTGCAACTAAAACAACTTTGAGGCTGACAAGATAATTGCACTTTAGCTTGTGAAATATCGTTTTATGCATTAATTAATAGTACATTTTACAATTCCAGCTGTTACATATTTAGATTGGATCACCTCTAAACCTGCACCATCGACTGATAGGCCAGCACACTATTTTGTTGTGGTTATTTTATGGCAGTCTTTGTGGGTCAAGAGTAGAACAGGAACACCATTTTTCCACATTTCAACTTGCAACTCCAGCATTTCATTCAATAAGAGAGCCATTGTAAAAATGAATAGTATATGTTATTGTGAAAGGAGCTGTTTTTTTTTTTTCTTCTTCAGATTAAAAAATGCATACCATGGCTGCAGCGATGTGTGCAAATCTAGAACAAATGTAGCAAGATTCTCACTTGGTCGTATGCAACGGTAGTAGTAGGCTACATAGCTAAGTCATTTTAGTTGAGACCAACCTGTTCCTCTGTCCACAAAACTTGTTATGGTATTTGCAGACTTTGAGGAGCGGAAAAAACTTGCGTTTAGTCCGAGTCTCTCTGCAGCCGAATACGTCCTGTATATGGAGAGCATGTAATCGTGGGGCACAATTGCGTCCTTATTAAAATCTTCTCGGTGATGGCTTAAGATTGGAGAAGATGCGAAGATCTCTTTGGGAAATTTGGTTGACCTTTGTCCATCATGAAGGATCTTGGCTCCCTTGTTTCTCCTTGGCACAGAGGGAGATATGATGGCAGCTGACTGAAAACATGGTATATTCCAAATGAAGATGAGTAACAAATATAACGATAGTACTTGAAATGCGTCCATGGTGGTAGTGTCCCAAAGATGTTTCGAAGCCCTCTCCGCAATGAAGCGATTTTAGACAGCAAGAGCTGAAGATAGACTGCGCGTCAGAGCTAGACTTCTGCGTTCCCTTCTCACCAGAGAAGTGCGTTCGCGCCCTCGACATCACACAAGAGCCGAGACTGTTGAATCAACAGGGAAACACGCCCACTTGCAGACGCTCATGTAGGCTACTTATTGGAGAACTTTTCCCAGTCTTTCTATGGACGTTGAGACGGAGGAGACATCTCCGACGGCCGAGGAGTCGTGTCTCACCGCCATAAGTAACGCCACAGGATGCCAAGTTTAAAGGTACAATAACACGTTGACAAAGGTCAAGAGGTGGACAAAGAATTCAACAGAGCAGAGGTCATATAACGTTCCAAACCATCTGAGAGAGTAGCCTATTGATGAATGTAACCAATTATCTAAGACCCCCTATAACTTTTATGCACGTAAACATGAAGATCAGTGATTTATTTCAGACATGCAAATATTTTGGGGCCATTTTGTTTTACTTTAAAAACACCTTAGCAATAGTTCAGCTATTTGGGGCGATGTTCTACATTCCCAACGAAGGTCACAGATGCAATTTTCAATTTTCAAGACAAAGGACCAAGGTTATATATATTGTATTTATGTGCGCAAACCAAACTGGCAATGTCTCCGAGGGTATCAATGGATTATGAAAGTACTGAAGAGAATGTGTTCCATTCAAGAAAATATATGGCAAGAAGAACACTATTCATTACGCTATTCAGCCTCTCTTTTTGCTGTATTCTACCGACCTCCAATGGCATTTCCATGAACTGCAAGTGGCTTCAAAATCATACGACCCATACTTCTCTTAATATCTAGGCCCACTTGTTGAAGACATGATAATAATGTATCCTCAAAAATGTGTCATTCCGTTTATGATAAAGCCACCATGTCTCCAGATAAAACCCTTAATGAAAATCCCTTGTGGAAATCTCCACTCTTGAACGGGTTAGTCAGAGATAAGATGTGTACATAGGCCTTGTCAGGAACATATTGACTAACTGTGGTGTTAGTAGGTCAACAAACAGACAAGGTCCTTCACAGTGATAAGATTTAAAATTGTTTGAGACAGGAAACAACTTCACAGTGATTGATAATGCATGCAGGTGTTGATGCATTCACTAATTGTGTGTCTGACATAGCTTTTACTCTGTGTATGTTTAGGACTATAGCCTATTTCTATGCGGACCCTATTTCTAATGACAGTTGGGTAAGATTGGATCCAGGGGATCCCCCTACCAAATACCATACCTGTTTTTGAAAAACTCCACAAAATCAATTTCTGATGCTGATTTTTTGTAGTATGTAAAGTTGTAGCTTTTATCTACATTGCCGGTCAAATGTTTTAGAACACATACTCATTGTCGATTTGCATTTCTATAAATTGGTATGTGGAGGAATAAACGTGATTAAATCAGTCCATAAAATAGCGTGTGGTTGAAATAGCATTATTTGGTATTCCTTTGTGTAGCAGTACACTCCAGCAGAGAGCAGCATTTGCCCACCACCTCCTAATGTCTGTGGCTTTGACATCGAGTTTTCACTCTTTAAATTTACTCTAAGACACATGGACAGGGTCAGTATTTTATTCCAAACGTTTCAAATGAGAATAGGCCTTAGATGTCTCACAATTAAGTAGCCGTTGGTCACAGGGGTAGGCTACTTGAATGTTGCGGCCACTGCTATGAAGCAACTCAGTATGCCCCACTTCTTTGACCTGGGCTTTTTGACAGGCTCCCTCCGCTGCATTATGCTATTCATCTCTGCAATCTGAACATTGAGTTTGGAGAGCTTTGGCAGTTACTTGTCCTCAAATAAATGTTGCTCTCAACAGCCCCGCTGCATTATGTTATTCATTTCTTTCGTCAGTATGAGCCAGTATAGTTCTCAGAAAAACACCTGATTTAAATTGGTCGTGTGGTTACTGTTTAGATTTAAAAAAAAATGTCCGCTAAACATTTTGTAGAAGCAATTCTCACCATAAAGCAGATATTTTTTTTTAAATAATACAAATTGGATTGTGATGTCTTGCGAAGGATTCACTGCAGAGTCTACTCACAGGCGCTATCCCACTACGGGACGGCCCCGGGGATTTGAGCTGCTTCTTTTCCGACCTGGGCCACTGCTGCCCTCCGTAGACGACCTGGTGGGCCCAGGCTACCCCATGAGTACTAACTATATAGATACTGAATTTAGTGCGGACTCCCGTTCGACATAGAGCGCCAACCTCAGCCTCCGGGTGACTTGGGTTACAGGCACGCGCCACCGCGCCCGGCGCCAAACTCAGCTGCAGGTAGAGGTGATACCGGGAGTAGTGTGTGACGTCATTTCAAAGGAACGCTTACAATCCTTTGCGAAGTCGACGAGTAGAACAAAAGACTATAGTTTTCTATAAACTATGCTTCAAGCGCTTCAAATTACCCCCTGATTTGACAATATTTTAATAGAAATTCGGATTACAGAAAACCTCTGATTGTCATTTTTTCCTCTTTGTAAAATGATGGAAGGCTATCTGTGCTGCTGAAGGCTGTAAGAAATAAAGTAAGGTTAATGCATTTATGCTTTACCATACATTGTGGAAGAGTACAGTACAAAAAAAACCCCACCTTGAACCGACAATGAGATGGTAGTATTGTATTTGTATTTGTTTATTTTAAAACAGTTACATAAATGCAATATTTTTTTTGAAAAAGCAATAATTTATTTTTAGTTTTGCTAAGGCAAAAACAAGATTTGATAAACACAACCACATAATTTCGCTATGCGGATTTCATTCACAATGGACAGAAAATTAAAAACAAACGTAGACCTATCATTCACATCACCCATATTTTGCTTTAAATCCATTGATTCATTTTGCCAATTATTCACCCTTACGGTTACTTTAGAAATATTAATTATTTTCACATTATAGTCAAAGACAACTGAATTTCTGTGTTGACAATATTGTAAGACACGTGGACAGGGTGAGTTCTTTATTCCAACTGTTTCAAATGAGAAAAGTAGGCATTGATCACAGTAGTGTATTTGAATGTTCTGGCCACTGCTGCGAAGCAGCTCAGTATCCCCACCTCTGGATTTTTTTTTTGACAGCCCCTCTATGATGATCTGCAATCTGAACATTGGATTTGGAGAGCTTTGACAGTTCCTTGACCTCAAATTAATTTTGCTCTTAACGGGCTCTGCTGCATTATACACTTCATTCGTCAGTAGGAGTCAGTTGAACCATAATCTGTGTTTATAGGAGACGTTGAATATGGCGAGTTTATTCAACGTCTCCCGTAAACCCAGATTCTGGTTCAGGAGTCAGTAGGCCCTATAACTCTTTGGTCGACTGGTTACTGTTCAATTGTTTTTCATGGTATGTTAAATCTTTTGTTGAGGGAATCTTCATCCGTGAAGCATTTAAAAAAATTAAAACATTTTAAAAAAAAGGAAAAAGAAGACTGGGTTTCGATGTCTTGCCAAGGCTGCACTGCAGTGTCTACTCACTACTAGACTGCACCGAGGCTTTGACCTGGTTCGTTTCCGATCTGGGCCTGTGTACCCCTCTTTAGACGACCTGGTGGTGCCGGGCTCCCGCAGGAGCACCATATCACGAGCAAACTTGGTGCGGACAGCCGTTCGGCATAGTGTACTACAGCCCAGAGCTCATCAACTCATTCGATTCGCCAACTTCAGCCTCCCAGTGACTTGGATTACAGGGCGAGCCACTGTGTCAGGAGAACAATTTAGCTGAAGGTAAAATTGATAAAAGGAGTAATCTGTGACGTCATTTCAAGAGAAGAACTAAAGACTATGGTTTTCTATAAACTAGGCTTCAAAACGGCCTCAAATTACCCTCAAATGTGATATTCTTTTCATACAAAGTCGAAGTACAGAAAATGTCTGATGGTCAGTTATTTATCTTTGTAAGAGGATTGAATGTCTGTGATGCTGACTAGCATGATGTAAGAAATAAAATAATGTTAATGCTTTTATGCTTTACCATACATTTTGGAAGAACACATAAAAAACCCCACCTGTAACTGATAACGATGTTGTACTATTGTATTTGTATTACTTTGTTTTAAAACAGTTACATGAATTCAATATCATTTTCAGAAAAAGCAATATTTTCATTTTAAATCTGCTTAGACAAAACATGATTTGATAAACACAACCACAGAAGTTATTTATGCGGTCTTCCCTCAGCGTTCAACCCCATAGTGTCCACAAACTCATCACTAAGCTAAGGACCCTGGGACTCAACACCTCCCTCTGCAACTGGATCCTAGACTTCCTGACAGGCTGACCCCAGGTGGTAAGGGTAGGCAACAGCACATCTGCCACGCTAATCCTCAACACAGGGGCCCCTCAGGGGTGCGTGCTTAGTCCCCTCCTGTACTCCCTGTTCACCCACGACTGCTTGGCCAAGCATGACTCCAACACCATCATTAAGTTTGCTGACGACCCAACAGCCTGATCACCAACACCGATGAGACAGCCTATAGGAAGGAGGTCAGACACCTGGCAATGTGGTGCTAGGACAACAACCTCTCCCTCAACGTGAGCAAGACAAAGGAGCTGATCGAGGAATACAGGAAAAAGAGGGCCGAACACGCCCCCATTCACATCGACAGGGTTGTAGTGGAGCGGGTCGAGAGTTTCAAGTTCCTAGGTGTCCACATCAAAAACAAACTATCATGGTCCAAACACACCAAGACACTCATGAAGAGGGCACGACAACACCTTTTCCCCTTCAGGAGACTGAAAAGATTTGGCATGGGTCCTCAGATTCTCCAAAAGTTCTACAGCTGCACCATCGAGAGCATCCTGACCGGTTGCATCACCACCTGGTATGGCAACTGCTTGGCATCTGACCGTAAGGCGCTACAGAGGGTAGTGCGTATGGCCCAGTACATCACTGGGGCCAAGCTTCCTGCCATCCAGGACCTATATACTAGGCAATGTCAGAGGAAGGCCTAAAGAATTGTCAAAGACTCCAGTCACATAGACTGTTCTCTCTGCTACCGCACTGCAAGCGGTACCAGAGCGCCACATTTTTTATATATTTGCAAAAAAGTCTAAAAAACTGTTTTTGCTTTGTCATGATGTGGTATTGTGTGTAGATTGATTTGAAGGCATTCAGGGCTTAGCCCAAAACCAGTAGGGAGGTCTAAGGGCATTCTCCCCCAGCACAAAAAAAAGAAGCAACATGTAGCAACAGCTAGCTATATGTGTGGATTTGGTGCACTTTGAGATGAATATTGAGAGACTAGAACATTTAGAGATTTTATATTTTTCAGGTAACTTGTACCTTCCCACCTGTCACAGCAGACGCTGCCAGTACTCAATTACAATTGCTGATGTGGATCTCTCTACTCTATAACAATCTTTACTCTGGAATACATACATCTACAGTGTATTTCCAAAAACCATTCAACAACTTCAAACATAGTCCTCGACCTTACCAATCAGGCAAAACTGCTGAAAGAATGCCACAGTAGCCAAACCCCCCCACCTCTCTCTCCCTCTCTCTCTCGCACTCTCTCTCACACACACACACACACACACACACACACACACACACACACACACACACACACACACACACACACACACACACACACACACACACACACACACACACACACACACACACACACACACACACACACACACACACACACACACACAGTGCAGTAATTAGAATCCATAGAGCAGCTTTAAGTGATACAATCTACTGTGCTCACCCCTCCTCTGCCTCTCTTCATTGCTTTCTCTCTTCTGCCCTATTCTATTGCTGTCTGAATACTACATGTTGCTGTCTATTGTCTATCCTCCTCTCTCAACCTGCCCTGGTTGTAAAAAGTGTAAAAGTAAACAATTGTTTTAATTGTAATTTCAGGCTTTTTCACCTCACCTGCAAATTCTTTGTAAATCATGTTTTACTTTTTCACTGTCTGTATATCACTTCTTGTAATTTGTACAAATAAATAAACTAATTAGAATCTATAGAGCAGCTTGAAGTGATACAGCTGTGTAATCAGTCCTCCTCTGTTCTCTCCCCATCTGCCATCTTCTGTCACTTTCTCTGTGTCTTGTCTGTTGCTGTCTCAGGTTCTTGTTTGTTACTGTCTTCTTTGTCTATCCTCTTCAGTTATAGCCTGTTCTGTTCTTCTGGTGTCTCTCTTCATCATATACTATTCGTCTGTTGCTGTCTCTGTGTCTCGTCTGGTGTCTCTCTCCATCACCTATTCTTCTGTTGCTTTCTCTGTGTCTTGTCTGGTGTGTCTTTTTAGTTTTGCAATCCAAAACGGTCAAGGGGATACTTGAGTAGCTTAACTTGTTTTGGGCCTGTGTCTTGGTCACCTATATCATCCTCTTCCCTACCATTTGTCCCTAGCTGCTGCTGTTCTAAGTGCTCCACTGGCCTCCTGTTCTCATCTGTCCTCCTTCTTGGCTCATCTGAAAGGTAGCAAGGTAGAGGTGCAACATGTCCTTAGTTAGTTTTAAAGGGAGACTGCACTTCCTGATTTGGCTTCATTTTAGATTTGGTTAATTAAGAAATGCTAGAGGCCATGAATAAATTCAAACGTGAGTTGGTTTTGGGATGTAGTTTGACGTGGGTGTCTGGTGTGTGAGTTCGCAGATGGGAAGAGTAAGCCAAATTATTTTGCCAATTATCTTCAGCCGGCTGGTGTGCAACCTGACTTTGACAGACATTAAATTACATATGTAAATGACACAATATTTTCATGTTGCACACCTGTTAGTTTTCTCATTAAATGCTTTCAATATTTGTATATGCATTTCTACAATTTATAGTTGGTTTGAGGTTTTTAAGTCATTGACATTCGGAGCTAATGGAATTTTAAAATATTGTCCCATGTACATTGTGTAATTAACCAATGGTCCCTAACTAGCCCCACAGGGATATCCAAAGTCAACCCAAATTTACAACAGGCATTATGATTGGGTCACGTGCAGCTGCACTCTGAATTCATGATTACTGCCAGCTGTGGGCATGTGGGCAGGTTTGAAAGAAACCCAACCTTCATTTACGGTGTGATGCAGTCACAACCACAAGTCTCACAAAACTCAGTTTTGGACAAGAATGACTTTATTACCAAAATTATCCTATTTACACTTTGTAGTCAATTTTGACAAGAGAATAATAGTTTATGACTTTTCTTCGGGGCAATTGCTGCTTAAAGTTTCGACCAAGGCAACTCAACTGTAAAGAAAAATTCAAGTGTCTGCATAATAGCTCAACACAACTCCAAACATGACAGAAAAGAAGCTACATAGCCCCTAGACTAGGCATGTGCAACTCCAGTCTTCAGGGCCCGGAGTGGTGTCACAATTTCCCCCCATTCCTAGAAAACACAGCTGATTAAACCAAATGCATTCTGAACTGAAGATCCTGATTTGTTGATTATTGGAGTCGGGTTTGTGAACTGGGCCTGGGGAAAAAGTGTGACAACAATCAGGCCCCCGAGGACTGGAGTTGCCCATCCCTGCCATAGGCAGTGCATTCTGAAAGTATTCAGACCCCTTCCCTTTTTCCAAATTTTGTTACGTTGCAGTCTTACTCTAAAATTGATTAAATAAAAAAAGTCCTCATCAATCTACACACAATACCCCATAATGAAAAAGCGAAAACCATTTTTTTTGAAATTTTTGCAGATGTACTATAAAAAATACAAACAGAAATAACTTATTTACATATTATTCAAACCCTTTGCTATGAGACTCGATATTTGAGCTCAGGTGCAACCTGTTTCTATTGATCATCCTGGAGATGTTTCTACAACTTGATTGGAGTCCACCTGTGGTAAATCCAATTGACTGGACATGATTTGAAAAGGCACACACCTGTCTATATAAGGTCCCACAGTTGACAGTGCATGTCAGAGTAAAAACCAAGCCATGAAGTCAAAGGAATTGTCCGTAGAGATGCGAGACAGGATTGTTTCGAGGCACAGATCTCGGGAAGGGTACCAAAAAATGTCTGCAATATTGAAGGTCCCCAAGAACACAGTGGCCTGCATCATTCTTAAATGGAAGAAGTTTGGAACCACCAAGACTCTTCCTAGAGCTGCCCGCCCGGCCAAACTGAGAAATTGGGGGAGAAGGGCCTTGGTCATGGAGGTGACCAAGAACCTGATGGTCACTCTGAAGAGCTCCAAAGTTCATCAGTGGAGGTGGGAGAACCTTCCAGAAGGACAACCATCTCTTCAGCACTCCACCAATCAGACCTTTATGGTATAGTGGCCAGACTGAAGCCACTACTCAGTAAAAGGCACATGACAGCCCACTTGGGGTTCGCCAAAAGGCACATAAAGGACTCTCAGACCATGAGAAACAAGATTCTCTAATCTGATGAAACCAAGATTGAACTTTTTGGCCTGAATGCCAAGCCGCACATCTGGAGGAAACCTGCCACCATCCCTACGGTGAAGCATGGTAGTGGCAGCATCATGCTGTGGGGATGTTTTTCAGCGGCAGGGACTGGGAGACTAGTCAGGATCGAGGGAAACATGAGCAAAGTACAGAGATCCTTGATGAAAACCTGCTCCAGAGCACTCAGGTCCTCTGACTGGGGCAAAAGTTCACCTTCCAACAGGACAATGACCCTAAACACACAGCCAAGACAATGCAGGAGTGGCTTTGGGACAAGTCTCTGAATGTCCTTGAGTGGCCCAGCCAGAGTGGAGAGACCTGAAAATAGCTCTGCAGGGACACTCCCCATCCAACCTGACAGAGCTTGAGAGAATCTGCAGAGAAGAATGCGAGAATTTTTATATATTTGCAAAATGTCTAAAAAACAGTTTTTGCCTTGTCATGATGTGGTATTGTGTGTTAATGTGTTTTAGAATAAGGCTGTAATGTACAAAATGTGGAAAAAGTCAAGGGGTCTGAATACTTTCCGAATGCACTGTATATGGATATAAAGATACATGAGCCAAAAAGTGGACCTGCAGAATGGAATAAATTATAAGACCTCTATTATTCATTTCATTTTGTCAGTTCCACCAGCTAATCGTAGATGTTTTTAGATTGCATAATTTAAGGGCCAATGTACACTACATGATCAAAAGTATGTGGACACCTGCTCGTCGAACATCTCATTCCAAAATCATTAAAATGGAGTTGGTCCCCCCTTTGCTGCTATAACAGCCTCAACTGTTCTGGGAAGGCTTTCCGATAAATGTTGGAACATTGCTGCGGGGACTTGCTTCCATTCAGCCACAAGAGCATGAGTGAGGTCAGGCACTGATGTTGGGCGATTAGGCCTGGCTCGCAGTCGGCATTCCAATTCATCCCAAGTGTGTTCAGTGGGGTTGAGGTCAGGGTTCTGTGCAGGCCAGTCAAGTTCTTCCACACCGATCTCGACAAACCATTTCTGTATGGACCTCAATTTGTGCACGGGTGCTTTGTCATGCTGAAACAGGAAAGGGCCTTCCCCAAACTGTTGCCTCAAAGTTGGAAGCACAGAATCATCTAGAATGTCATAATATTTCCCTTCACTGGAACTAAGGGGCCTAGCCCGAACCATGAAAACCAGCCAGTAGCTACCGAAGTGTCTAGCCAGCCAAGCTAGCTACAGAAACCAAACCCATCAAATACACTAGCTGAAAATGAACACTTTTTATCATGACTTACACCAACATCCTTTGCTTGCCCATTCACTAAATATACTGTTAAATAACTCTGACTGACACCCAATAGCTTAAGGATGCATAGCGCTAATTCTAGCTTATTAGCATTAGCCAACCCTTATACTGAGGGAGACAATTCAGTTAGCTACCACCAACCCTGCACAAACCTGTAACTCTGCGCTGCTGCTGCTGCACTTTAACTTGTTGGTTGCTCCTGCCCTCTACACCTCATTCACTGCTGCCTCAACCTGCTCAACCTGCTTGCACTCTTTCGGGAGAAGTTTCTGAATATCCAGACTCTGATTGAGTTACAGGCATTTTGCTGAGTGATGACGTTAACATCTAACCGGTGCTGCAAGGGTGGGCGAGGGGTCAAGGGACGTGAGTGGTCCACTGCGATGTGAAATCTCGATCAATCACAGCAGGCACTGTGCCATTCTAGGGGCTTCTTTCAATGCCTTCTGCCCAGCGCATTATATTGTATTCTTTATTTTTGTCACAAAAATGTGTCAGTAAAACGTTTTCTTATAAATACTGCATAGTGCAAGTGATGTGTGGTTATGGAAACTTATATCAGACTGAAATGTAAGAAGTTTGGGGGCTGGAGAAAAAAAAGGCCTAAAGATGCCACTGCTAAATTCCTGGACTCGCCCAGTGACTTCAGCACCATGGACAGGAAACTCTAAGCCGCGCCCCAATCAGACGAACATTGCTTCAAAATGTAGATATTTGTTGTTATTTCATGCATTTGTTGTTGTCACACACCCTGATATTATTGTCTGTGTCATTCTACATAGGCTATGGGAGGCGGGAAGTAGGCGATTTCAGGACGGAACAATGCCTGCGTTATGTAAACCAACACTGTTGGAACATTGGTCATATTTGACTTCGAGCGCGCGCTGTCACTGTTGGTGAGTGTTTAGCAGCTTCATCTTCGTCCAATCCTGTGTGCACAGTGTAATTTCCACATATCAAAACACAGTGGGATGGGCTCGACAGTCAGACTCGTGATGAACACTGGAGTAATGAGGGACTCGTTGTGGTATCCGTGATTTAGGCTACACCCGCATCCTTTGCGACTGGGGGAATCATCACCAAACATCCAGGCTAGTATAATTATATGTTTATGTAAATAGCTTGATGAAAACATTTTGGAAAAAATAGGAATTGGAAAAAACGATACGCATGTCATTCTGATTTCTAGCTAGTCTATGATGTTGTTTACTTTCCCATTTCTTATCACAATTTGCTGTCCATCGACATATTGTCGTATTTAGTTAAATTCGAAATTATGATTGTAAAATACAAAAAATGGTCAGGTTAAGTTTGAACTCATACAGCTCTTGATCATATTCAGCACTACGAGACAGTGGACAGCGCCACTGATTTCAACTGCGTATTAAAATTATCCCATGGGCGACCATCCCCCTATGCATTGATATCTTTCTTCTGGGATTACAAGAGCGACAAAACATGTTTTGGTAGCTATATTTCAGTACATTTATGGGCTAGACTATATGTTTTGCATTCGTTGCTGGATTTTGTGAGAATGGTCTAAAATCATTGACAAACCATCAATCTTAAGAATTCATACATGTGGCGGGAAACTTTTGATATTAGGCCTGCCTTTGGTGTTAAACTTGGGCAGAGCAGGTAAGAAAAACAAAAAAACAACAACTACAATAACCTTCATCCAAGTCACCATGAAGCACATCACATACTGTAACTTATACATGGACAAACATGGTCAGCATTTGCAGAAACAGATGGATATTAAGGAACGTTTTGCCATCATAAATTGGCTGATGTGAGCTGTCTGTATTCTCTCTGTAAATAATGTGTGTATTTAGAGCGCACTGAATTGGATGTTATTGACCACCAACAGCAAGTGAAAGCTTTTACACCTTGCCATTGTTATGGGTCTTTTGTGGGTATCTATGCACACCATAAGCGTCAGGTTGATAAGGATAATCTATGTTGGATTTGGGGAAAATCTATCAAAGCACTATATAGAACTGGACATTTTCAGATGTGGTTTTATTGGAGAAACTGTGAACATTATCAAAAGACAGAAAATTAGACACCTTGAAACACATAGTTTCTATCATCATCCTGAATGCTCACACACATGTTTGCATGTACACACACACACACACACACACACACACAATGTCCTGTCCAATAAACTTATGTTCTCTGTTTTTATATGGTTTTCAATATATGATTATGTGCCATACCATATGTCAACCCGCTCAGAGGAAAATATTGGATTATATAATGCTTCATACAGTTGACTGCCCTAAAGTGCATACTCAAACCAAGCAGGCCGACTAAATACAGATTGAACAGATTAAGGACGCAGTATTGTGAGATAATTCCCAGCTCAGAAATAACCTTACGTCTCTAGTGCAACGCAAATAACAAATAACTCTACTTGAATTAAATGAAACCATTATACCCACTAAATAGGCTTTCATAACTAAATTAGTTGTCTTGTTAAAATATGAGCTTGCCATACCCTGTAGACCTGTGCAGCTATTTAAAGGCCCAGAGGTCTTATATATTTCCACACTATGTTGGAAAAATACTGTGAAATTGTGAAAATTATGATAATACCCTTTTAGTGTAAGAGCTGTTTGAAAAGACCACCTAAAATGTCAGCCTGTTTTGGTGGGATGGCATTTTGGCCTGACTGGTGACACCACCAGGTGTTAAATTTGTGAATAGACCAAGTACAAAGAGCGTTCCAAACCTCTCTGCCAATGACAGCTAATTTGAGTTTTCCCCTCCCCACTCAGATCACTACCAGACAGTCCGAGCAACATTTTTGTTTGAGAAATTGCTCTTTGCTAAGAAGCAATTTTTTTCATTTTTCATTTTTTTCATTTAAAACAATCACAGCAAGGTACATAAATTGTTACCCAGAAATGATTTGATATTGCGATAAACGGCTGCAAACCACTAGAAGAGATGAGTAACCTTGCCTGCAGAACAGAGCATTTATGTTAACTCCCAAAGACTTTAGCTTGGTGGGCTAACATAGTCTTGAGTTATGCAGAACACCCGGGTTTGATACCCAGTTGATTGCATAAGTTCCAGCGTTAGGACCCAGCGACAGGAATATTGTGAACAACACAGCCAGGTCACCCGTGATACAAGTCAGTATTAGACGTCCATCCATGTCTGAGGATGTCAGGAGATGATGTGGAAACCAGCCACAAGAGGCAACAGTGAGTGCTGTTAGTTTCAAGTAGGTTTCTGCTTCCGATGTGGACAGAGATGGGGGATGGGTGTAAGCATCTACCTCTGGTGCCAAAAGTTGCATGTTCAAATCCAGCTCTAGAAAGTTGTTTTTGAGATTTTTCCCCTTACCTTAACTCAACATGAATGCCTAACCTTAAGATTTCAATGCTTGAGAAACATGGACGAACATCTAATTCTGACGTGAGACTGTGAGAGCTTGTTGCAGATGGTCACGTTGTTTTGTATCTTATCTACCGAGAGCATGCATGGGTAGGCTTAGATGAAAACATCTCTCTCTCTCTGTGAATCTGAGGCTGTCAACCTTCCACCCAGGTCTCTATCTGCTAAGGAACCACCAGGGTCACATTTACCTGCATGGAAAATGAAATGTTTTAAAATATTTTGAAACGGAAAGTGAAAATATGTGCTTCTTATTTGACAAGTCCAGGTAGTCTCACGGTTTCAGTCCCTTTTCTTTGATCTTTTCTTCTACCTGGGTCATTCCTCATGACCCAGGAGAATGATATTTACAAGCCCTGCTGAGATTCAATCAGCATTGAGACACTGTATGGTCATTATACGACAACAACTATTGAGTATAGCAATGCACAAACTTGATTGCATTATCCTGACAAATATTGTAGCTGATGTGCACAGAGACAACGGCTCACGTGCGCTTGCTCATATGGAAGCACACCTGACCTTGTTGTAACACTCCCCCCACACTGCCCTAGGCCACACCCGAAGTAAACCACATCGACCTTTGTTATGTTGCAGGAGGAAAACCCTCCTATTGCACGCTTGGAAGATGCAGAACACAGAACTGTCTGCAAATTTCATTGGCCCCATTTAGCCTGTGTCTTCCTTGCAGTAATTTTCCTCTGTTGCTAAGTATGTTGCTAGGGCATGGTTTGGTTGGTAGCTCTGAGACTGTGCCTGCTGCCTAATCTGATTCCACTTTGAAGCTGTGTGCCAGCTATCCAAAGGCGGGTAGAAACAAAAGGAAAACATATCGAGGCATAAAATGCTGGTGTACTGCTGTTTTATTGTGATGCTCATGACACACTTCTCAGTTGCCTTAAAAAAGGTACAAAAAGCTGAGCTCATTTCAGATGAACATTTGGGGTGTTCTCATATCAGGGCTGTAGGACATAGAAGACTAAAAGTGCATACAATCTGGTATAAAACCTGCCTTCAAGTATTATTTTTGTGGTTTAGCTGTTTAACTTATTTCTTCACCCTTACTTGCTGAAAACATACCCGTAGTGTAAGACATGATAGTCAGGGTACACAGTGTATTTCAGGATGGGTGTTTGCTTGGGGACAGGGACAGCAGATGTCCTGAGCTACATTTACCAACATCCTGGGTGCCATGCAGTCAAAATAAAGAGATAGCATCTGGACTGTAAGGGGGAAAAGTCCGGATTCAGTAAAGCGATAACGAATCAGACCTTAGGGGTCAATTACGTAATTAAAAAAAAAGAAAAAAAAGAAAATCAAACACGTACATAACCAACCTTTAAGCGATGATGCTAAGAGAGGCACAGCATTCAACAGGAGAGAGGGAATGGATAAGGAATGGAGTGATGTTATAATGTGCAGTCAGGCATTATGTGAACCATGATTTATTCAGCCATCAAACATTAATAAAACATACACTTTTGTGCATGTACTGGAGCCTGGATGTCTTTGTATGTCTATGTCAAAATGGAGATGTCACGTCCTGACCAGTAAGGAGTCATTTTGTTATTGTAGTATGGTCAGGATGTGGCAGGGGTGAGTTTGATTTATTTGTCTTGGGTTTTTGAGTAATGTTCTATGTTGTCTATTTCTATGTTTGAATGTCTATTTAGTCTATTTCTATGTTCAGGTTTTGGTTTGGCCTTCAATTGGAAGCAGCTGTTCTTCGTTGCTTCTAATTGGAGGCCATATTTAAGTAGGGGGTTTTTGTCACTGTGTTTGTGGGTAGTTGTTCCATGTATAGCTGTGTAGCCTTACAGGACTGTTTTTGGTCGTTGCTTGTTTCTTTTGTTTAGTGTTCACGTTTATCCAAATAAAAAAAGAAGATGAGCACAATACCCGCTGCGCCTTGGTCCACTTATTACGACGCGCCTGACAGAACTACCCACCAAACGAAGACCAAGCAGTGGGGTTTGGAGCACCAGGGAGAAGGATGGACTTGGAGTGATGAACGACGATTCTGGGAGAACAAACTAAGGGAGCTAGAGGAGACCAGGAGGCATCCCCCCCCAATTTTTGGGGGGGCACACGGGGAGTTGGGCAGAGTCAGGATGCAGACCTGACCCAACTCCCCGTGCTTATTACAGGGAGCGACGGATCAAGAAAGCACCGAGCTATGCGGAAATGCGCACTATATTGCCCAGGAGCATTCAAAGGCCGGTGCGATTGGTTAAAGCTCCTCAGTATGGCCAGGCGATGTTGAGCACTCAGCCAGGAAGGGTTGTGCAGGCTGTATGCTCCAGACCTCCTGTGCGTCTCCAGGGTCCAGTTTACCCTGTTCCTGCTCCTCGCACTAGCCCTGAGGTGCGTGTCACTAGGCTGGCGCCTCCAAAGCCAGCTCCACGCATCAGGCCTCTAGTGCGCCTGCCCAATCCAGTACGTCCTGCTCCTCGCACTAGCCTTGAGGTGCGTGTCACCAGTCTGGCGCCTCCAAAGCCAGCCCCACGCATCAGGCCTCTAGTGCGCCTGCCCAGTCCAGTACGTCCTGTTCCTGCTCCTCGCACTAGCCCTGAGGTGCGTGTCACTAGTCTGGCGCCTCCAAAGCCAGCCCCACGCATCAGGCCTCTAGTGTGCCAGCCCAGTCCAGTACGTCCTGTTCCTGCTCCCCGCAATCAATGCGCCTCCATAACCTGGTACAGCCAGTGCCTGCTGTGAGCACTTGGCCTCCAGAGTCGCCCGGCAGTCCGGCGCAGCCAGAGTCGCCCGGCAGTCCGGCGCAGCCAGAGTCGCCCGGCAGTCCGGCGCAGCCAGAGTCGCCCGGCAGTCCGGCGCAGCCAGAGTCGCCCGGCAGTCCGGCGCAGCGAGAGTCGCCCCTCAGCCCAGAGCCTTCATACCCGCTGCGCCTTTCCACTTTTTACGATTCGCCTGACAGGAGAGGGTGAATTCAACTACGTGTATAGGGTCTGTGTAAATCAATATAAACACAAAATGCCATACACTATTATTCTGTCATTCTTATCTCAATATTCAGTGAGCAGTTTGCCGGTGTTACACTCTGGTGTCATCTTTTTGATAGCAAAAAGGCTCTTTGGCACAGGATCCCAAAAGGAACAAATGTCATAATTCTATTATGTTTCTTGTCAGAATGAATCATGGCACTGAGGAAAACTTAGTCAGCCCCTCTCTAATAGATGTGCCCCCGCACTTTGACTCTGTACCTGTATATAGCCTCGCTATTCTTTTACTTAACACTTGTTTTTCTTAAAACTGTATTGTTGGTTAAGGGCTTGTAAGTAAGCATTTCACTGTAATGTCTACACCTGTTGTATTCGGCACATGTGACAAATACAATTTTATTTGATTTGAGATGTTTGAATATGCTGCTGTGTGCTTTCCACCTAGTGGGACATAATTTATTCATTTATTTCTAAATGAAGAGTTAGAAACACACCCAGTTCCTCTCTGCAGCATCACTCACGACTCGATTTCAATCATCATTCCATTATATTGATACATAATCGGATAATGGATTTTAGGTTGTATTTTCTGTGGCACATGCATGTGAAGGACAGTAAGCCTGGGTTTTATTGGATTTAAGAAACGGTCTCATGCCTTTGTTCCATGTTTGAGGAAATACATGCAAAATATTTTCAAGAAAAACAAAAATGTGTTCAATCTGGTAGCCTATATTTGATGTGAGCTCACTTGTTTAATGACCAAGGTCCGGTCAGTGTCTGTGCCATCTGTGCCAGGCTGGGGTGGACGTAGGCGGAGGTGACATTTTTTACGTAACAGATTTCGGAGAGTCGCCCTTGTTCGTAAATGGTTCAGTGCCTGTGTGCCACGTCAGGATGCCTTGGACAGAAATACATCTCACCTAGTTTTACTTTTCTCACAGATCCAAAGGGGAAAACGCAGCATTAAGCACAATGGGGCCATTCCAGGAATATGAGGTGGGTGTCATTGCAACACTTTGAAAGTTGATCATTCTTGCTATATTAGGCTATCATTTTTAATCTTAACAATTCCATTAATATTTTTGTAAAAATGTCATGAAATTAATAGTGATAATAGGGATAGAATGATAATCTAATCTAGACTATCACATTAGTAGACCATAATTATTTCATGATTGTGCTGCTGTGACAGAGCTAATGTAGTAAGACAAAAACAAAATGCGCAAAGCTATATTTGCGCACACCGATTCTCGTATGAATTTGATTTGTTCTTGTGGCAAAAATTCAAGTGGCGAGTTGTGATACCTGTATGGTTCTCAGGAAAAGAAGTCACCAGGGAAGGAGAGCCCCCGCAGCCGCATCCCACGCTTGATCCTCCATCCTTTCCACCCTAATGTGAAAGGGTCACCCCTGTCCGAATCACCCATTTCAGAGGAGGAGGGTAAGGACTGTGACATCAGCTCAGATAACTCCAAACGGACCATCAGCACCAACAGCTTTTGCTCAGGTATGTGGTTCCCATGTTTTAGATCATGGTTAGGGTGCATCATAAAAGTCTAAAATAGTTATTCTAATCTCAGTAAATTGATCTGAAAACATAAAATTAATAGGAATTTGCTTTCACCTGTCAGTATTGTCACATTGTTGATGGCAGCCAGGGCAGTACTCGCAAGGGCAAATGGGCTGGTCTATCTTTAGCCCAGTGGGCCTTCCTAAATCTAATTTGTGTGTGCAGAATGAATGCCCGCCAGCGTGTTAGAAATGCCCAGGACGATTTCTGATCCCAGTCCGTCCCTGCTGCAAGAATTCATCATATAAAAATGTCTGAAATCATGCCAACACACTTATGTTAGGCTTTGTTACACCATTCTGGCCAAGTAGGCCGAATCCACATCTTATCGCACACACGTCAGGGTGTTGATTACATAATCATGCATTGGAGATTGAGAGTGTTGCCAAGTCAAATTATGTAAAGAGAAGTCCTCATCATATGAAAGCTCGTTGATTACTGTTTAAATCAACTAGCATACTTTTTTCTAGATGACAACTGTTGAAACAAATCTGAATTACACAAGGCAAACAACTTACCATAAACAACAAATTTGGCAAAGAGAAGTTTGCTTAATACTTGGCATTATTCCAGAAATGACCTAGCCTGCTGTAGTAGGTCTAGCTTCTTTTCTTAATTGACAACAGTTAAAGCTAACCAAAATTAGGTTACAACATATTGATGTATATTGAATAATATTAAGTCATCATGGAAGTTTGACACCCCTTTCACCTCCCTTCTGCTACCATAACACAGTGCTGTGGTGTTGGTAATATGAACACTGTTGGTTGGATGAGTTACAGTACGAACAGATCAGAGTGCAAGGTTCAGTCCCTCTTAAGGATTGACTGCTGTGTGTTCCATGCTGCATGCGTATTCTTGGCTATACCTGTCTACATAGATGACACTGGCTGCCCCAGTAGTCAGTCTGTGTCCCCCTCCAAAACCCTGTCAGGGTCAGACAACAGTCCACAAGGATCCCCCACGCCCACCGCTGAGTGCAAGACCAAGGTGAAGAGGGTGAGGGTGATGGCAGAGTGGCACGCACCGCCGCCAAGGCACAAGAGGGAGCAGCGATCATCCACATTGCCCAGAGGTAGGCCACTACAGAGAATGGCTTCAGGTTTATTTTTGTATGTGGGGTTAGGAGGCTCGTACATACTATAAGGGCACAGGGCGAGACCCAGATGCAGACACGGGAGGCAGATGGTTTGAGTCTCTGACATTTATTATAATCCAAGTGGCAGGCAAGAGATTGTCGTGGACAGACAAGAAAGTCAAAACCAGATCAGAGTTCAGGAGATACAGAGTGGCAGGCAGGCTCGAGGTCAGGGCACGCAGTATGGTCAGGCAGGCAGGTTCAGAGTCAAGGCAGGCAAGGGTCAAAATCGGGAGGACTAGAAAAGGAGGAGCATGGAAAACCACGCTGGTTGACTTGACAAGACAAACTGGCAACAGACAAACAGGGAACACCGGAATAAATACCCAGGGACTAATGGGGAAGACGGGTGACACCCGGAGGTGGGTGGAGACAATCACAAAGACAGGTGAAACAGTACCCCCCCAGGGGCACCACCTGGCATGCTACCTGGGCGCATATCTGGCTGACGGCGGTGAAAGTTGATGATGAGGGCTTGGTCCAGGATGTCTTTAGCGGGAACCCAACACCTCTGTTCCGGGCCATAACCATCCCAGTCAACTAGGTACTGGAAACCCCTGCCCCGTGGTTGAACCCTCAGGAGGCGTCTCACCGTGTAGACTGGCTACAGGTGGTGGGGTTACTAGCAAGGAGACGCCAAAGTGTTGTCTCCATGTCTTTATTGGCTCGCTCCGACTGGCCGTTGGATTGGGGATGAAACCCGGAGGACAGCCTGGCCGATGACCTGATAATGATGGGAAACGCCTTCAAGAATCAGGACGAGAACTGAGGACCCCGATCTGAGATCATGTCGACTGGGAGTCCATGGATTCGGAAGACGTGCTGCACCCCGAGTTGGGCCGTCTCCTTGGCTGAAGGTAACTTGTGAAGAGGGATGAAATGGGCGGCTTTGGAAAACCTATCCACCACCGTCAGAATGGTGGTGTTACCATCTGATGGGGGAAGCCCAGTGACAAAATCCAGGGAAATATGGACCAGGGGCAATGAGGGACAGGGAGTGGCTGAAGGAGGCCAGACGGAATTTGCTACGGAGTCTTGCTTTGAGAGCACACCAATGGGTCCGGCTGGGAACGTTGCGCCTTCCGGACCAGAGCCTCAATAGCGCAAAAAACCGAAGCCGCCAAACATGAGGCAGGGAGGATGTCTCAGATTCAGAGGGCGTGGCAGTGGAACTGTACACATGGGACAGAGCGTCCGGCTTCATGTTTTTGGACCCTGGGCGGTAGGAGATGGTGAAATTTAAGCTAGTAAATAACAGGGCCCAACGAGCTTGCCTTGGGTTGAGGCGCTTGGCAGAGTGGAGGTATTCTAAATTATTAAGGTCCAACCATACCAAAAATGGATGTCCCGCCCCTTCCAGCCAGTGCCTCCACTTCTCCAGAGCCATCTTAACCGCTAGGAATTCACGGTTCCCAATGTCATAGTTCCACTCCGCAGGGTTGAGACATGAAGGCACAGGGATGAAGCTTTTGGTCCTGGACGGATTGCTGGGAAAGGACAGCCCCTACTTCCACATCGGCAGCGTCAACCACAAACTGACGAGTCAGGTCTGGATGGATGAAGATGTGGGCAGTAGTGAATCGCTGCATTAGATCCCCAAAAGCCTTGTCCGCTGCTGGAGACCATGTGAACGGTAACTTGGGAGAGGTGAGTGCAGCGAGGGGGCCAGCCAGGTTGCTGTAGCCCCGATTTTAAATGGCGGTAGAAATTAGCAAACCCCAGAAACCATTGTAGCTGCTCCCTGGGCAGAACGAGAGAACCAGGATGTCGTCGGGGTAGACAAAAACAAAACGATTCAACATGTCCCGAAGCACATCATTGACCATGGCCTGGAGACAGCGGGCACGTTGATGAGTCCAAACAACCTGACCGGGTACTCAGTGTCCACCGACAGTGTTGAAAGCCATCTTCTACTCGTCTCCTCACAAAGTGGTAGGCATTCCGAAGGTCCAGTTTGGAAAAGATGGTAGCCCCCTGGAGAGGTTCGATAGCCAAGGAGAGGAGTGGTAGAGGGTACCAATTTTAGATCAATGTCATTGAGGCCCCAGTAATCAATGCATGGACGCAGGGTCTTGTCCTTCTTCCCCAAAAAGAATACTGCACTAGCAGGAGAGTCAGGAGGACGAACGCTCCCAACAGCCAGAGAGTCCTCTGCGAGAGGGTTCCCAGTCAGGCTCACCAATGTACTTGTACCTACTAAGGATTCAGGTCTCTTCACTGGGCAGGTGGCTATGTAATTCCCTACAGCACCACAATACAGACAACTATAGGAGCTTAGCCTGTGTGAATGTTCCTTAGGTGATAATTTAGCTCTCTCCAGTTGCATAGGTTCCGGTATATCAAACTCACCCGTCGTCGATGATTCGCGAGGGAGCTCGGGTGGCCTCAGATCCTCTTGGAAAAACAGCCTTTTGGGACTTCCGGATTCCTTTGGAGGTGAACGAGCTGCAGCGGCTGGACGAGTGTGACATAGGCCAGACCTCTCACTCGAGTGTTCCCGTAGATGTCTATCAATCCTAATGGTGAGGGTGATGAGGGAATTGAGGTCCACCGGTAACTCCCGAGCAGCTAGCTCATCTTTTATCACCTCTGATAATCTGTGAAGGTAGGTATCGAATAGGGACTTCGGATTCCAGGCACTCTCGGTAGCCAACGTGCGAAAGTCAATAGTGTAGTCTGCCATACTACAGGAGTCTTGACGTAATTGAAGAGGTTTTTGGGCCATCTCTCCCAGGATACCGGAGAATCGAAAACCTTCCTCACCTCTGCCATGAAGTCTTCCAGATCACGACAAATAGCGGATTGTTGCTCTCAAACTGCTGTAGCCCAGGAGAGCGTACTTCCCGACATTAGCATAATATATGCTATCCTCGACCGATCCGAAGATGGCTGCAACTCGAAAATGAGGGAGCACTGAGTAAGAAACTCCCGGCAGGTTCCAGGATCCCCAGAATATTGCTCCGGAGGTTGTAAGCGGGGTTCTCTGGGAGCCAGGGGTAGGCTGTACATGTACAAACCCACCACTAATAGTAAAAAGGTTACTGGGTGGTCTCAGAGGTGGCAGGCTTCCTGAGCTAACTCCCTGATTTGCTCCATAATAGCCTTGAATACTTGGTCGTGGCGTTCCGTCAGGAAACGAAGCCCTTCCAAAAGGTCCAGCAGTAGCTCATGCCTCCTAATGGTGGCTCCCTGCAGGGAGACAGCATGATGGTAGAGCTGGTCCAAGTCTGCTTGGTCAGTTTGTACTATAAGGGCACAGGGCGAGACCCAGATACAGACACGGGTGGCAGATGGTTCGAGTCTCTGATATTTAGTATAATCCAAGGGACAGGCAAAAGAATGGTCGTGGACAGGTAAAAGATCATAAACAAGGTCAGAGTTCAGGAGGTACAGAGTGGCAGGCAGGCTCAAAGTCAGGGCAGGCAGTATGGTCAGGCAGGTGAGTTCAGAGTTAATGCATGCAAGGGTCAAAATCAGGGGACTAGCAAAAGCGAGGTAAGAAAAAGCAGGCACATGGAAAACCACACTGATTGACTTGACAAGACAAACAGGGAACACCGGAATAAATACCCAGGGACTAATGGGGAAAACGGGTGACACCTGGAGGTGGGTGGAGACAATCACAAAGACAGGTAAAACAGATCAGGGCGGGACACATATGTTGTCCTAGTAGATCTTAGGTTTTTCTCTCAATTCTGATTCTGTTTAAATTTATTTGTTTGATTGAAGTACTTATCTAACTATTAATTGAAATAGATCTACAAAATAGATCTACGTCAGATTAAAATATATATGAAATAACCATGTGAAATGGTTTCTTGTAGACCAGGGTTGGGCTCAATTAAAATTGAAGGCAGTCAATTCAGGAAGTAAACTAAAATCACAATCCAATAATAGAAAAAAGGGCATTTATTTTCAATGACTTCTCAATAAACTCAAAACTAAATGCTATTTATTTCGAAAGTTTAAATGTCTGCATTTTAAATTAAAATAATTTATTGATTGACTGCCTTTAATTCAAATTGAGCTCAACCCTGATTTCTAAATGCTTTGTGTGTATACTGCAAAGTATTGTTTTCATGTAATTTGAGCAGTAGAAGGTAAACAACAATGATTTGCTTGGTGAGAGAATGGGAGAATCTCAATTGCACAACACCCATTGGAGGAGACAGTCAGAGTGGCAGGACCTCTGGCTTTCTCATCCAGTAGTGTTTGAGAAGGAGGCGAGACGCGAGACCTTTTTTTTTATGAGTATGCAATTGAGGTTCTCCAATTGAGGTTCTCCCTATGGCAACATCCTAAATACCTCTCACAGTGTACACTGACTGGTATAAGAAATATGGTAGAAACTTCCCCATGCCTACACCAATCCAATGCTTTTACATTTCTGGGGAATACTGAACGAGTGCAAGAAGGAGATAATATTGGGACGCATTCAATGGTTGTGTTCCCCTGCTCAGACATTGTATGCCTTAACCAATTGTTGCATGACACTTCATTGATTGTGCCTTTGGGCACCAGATTGCTATAACATATGTCATATGATGTGGTTAGCTGATATGTAAAATAGTTATCCAGGCCTGATTGGCATGCGTCAGCAACGTCTGTGCAGAAGAAGGCCAACATTGAGGGGATTCGATTAATCTGGCCCGGGCACCCTGTTTGAAACCCACGTTGAAGTTGGCTCAAAACAAAAGTGATGTAATTAAGCAAGTGGAGTAATGAGTAGGATTCTGTGTTTTCACATGCAAAAGTTATTGCTTTTGATATAAATACTTTATCTGCCTTCCAAATTAAAAATAGTTTGAAAATTCAAACATATACTGTATGGAAAGGAGATTGTTTCTGGATGATGCGTCATGCTGCCTTGTTGACGACATGACCAAGCAGCGCAGATTATGGTTTGATTTGAGAAGGGCATACTGGTGCCCGAGGCTCAGCATAATTGAATCGGCCCAATGGCTTGAGCAAGGTTCCAATCCAGAGAGGCTGCTGATTGGATAATTAATGTTGGACCTGAGGTTTTTCAATTTGGCTGATTAGTAGTCGTTAACAGTCAGACTTCACGTATTGGTTGGCAGCACATTGTACCTGCAATTGACTCACTCAGTGTAGAAGGTTCAGTTTTGTTGTTAGTTAATCATAAATTCACAGTGAGCACATTACTATGGTTTTATCAAATGGAAAGAGATGCTACTCAGTGTGTCTGACTACAGGTAGCGAGGCAGACTTCAGTTCCTCCAGCAGCACGGGCAGCCTAAAGAGAGGGGAGAGCCTGGCCCAAAACTCCACTGGGAAGAAGATCTCCTCACGCAGGTGAGATATGGGGTGGCTCTGTTTCTCTACTGCTTCCATTCTAGAAGCAGACACTGACTTACCATTATCTTACCCCACCAGTGGGTGTTACATTTAAAGGGCCAGTTTCCGAGATCCAGATGCAGCCTTATCCTAAACTAAAATGCACTTTCAACAAAAATGTCATTGGGTCTGGGAAACTGTTCCTAAAAGTATAGCTATGCTATTTCTTTAAGGCTGTTTCTTTTCCCCGCTGGTGTGTTTTATTTATTTTTTTATGAGGGGACCATCCTGGATATAGTGCTATTATTTTTTTTTTTTTTTTTTTTTTTTTTTTTGTTTGTTCCCCCAATGATAAATGGACAACATTACATTTTACATTACATTTTAGTCATTTAGCAGACGCTCTTATCCAGAGCGACTTACAGTAGTGAATGCATACATTTCTTTTTTTTTTTGTGCTGGCCCCCCGTGGGAATCGAACCCACAACCCTGGCGTTGCACACACCATGCTCTACCAACTGAGCTACAGGGAAGGCTAAAAAAACAAGACTGGTGTTGTGGAAAATGTAATCTCCTTAGTTTTGCCTAACTACTGCATGTATTTTCCCACATCAGGAGCCTCCCGATGTTCAAACTGGCAGGGAGCCCCTCAGCATCCCATGATGCAGAGCTCTATGCCCCGTACAGGATGATCCCCTCATCCAGCAGCAGCTCCAGCCCCACAATACCCTCCAGGTAAACAGCCATGTCATACCCACACCACATACACTGGCCAGTTCCAGAAACAACCTCCAGTGTTACCCCTTCTGGTATTTATTTTGCCATATTGCTTATGTGGACAGGGCCTAGATCTAAAATGATTGGATAGCTCAAAGCAATATGGCAATAATTCCACCTATCCTATCAAAGGACAAGAGCAACTACCATGTTCCTATCATTTAATTTCAACATGAAATGCCCTAGGAAGAAGGGGCTAGGGGTCCATTTGTAATGGTGCATCTGTTGCTCTGGGAGGGGTGGGCATTTACTAGGTGGGGAAAGGGGGGGATAGATTAGGCTCTATGCCGGGACTCATCTCCTTTTCTGAGACAGGGATTATATCGGTCAGGATTGGGCTATGCCAAGATTAGAGGATTTTATAAACAGTCTGGATTTTGTTATTGTGTGCACGGGTGTCAACCTTGGGTTTATAGGAGAGGAAGAGGTCATGAATATTTCATTACTCAGTCGATAGCCTGGCTGCATTCCTGCCTCATTTTTTGATTTTATTTTTTACTTTGCACATTTTGTGATAGTGCTTCTGGGTTCTCGTGTTGCTATGTGGCAGAATATTCACTCGAGGGTTCCTGTGCTGCCATGACAGCAGCACTGCATGAACAAGCTCAACCTTGCCTTTCTGCTCAGACTGTAAGATGACTAACCAGAGCCCTCTTGAATTCAGCCCACAGGCTTAATGTGAGTCGTTCCCTATGCAACACAATCCCTACTTATGTATCTTATGCGGACGTGAAAACGTCCATGACTGCATTTGTTTCTCGAGTCATTTTTATTGCTACAGGTTTTTTATTCCTTGTTCCCCTCAGCTCTCTTCTGCCTGGCTGGGTTCTGTGTGATGTCCTTGTTCTCTCGCTACTTTCTGCTAGCCTGTTCTATTTCTGGCAGGGATGCAGACTCTCATCAAAGCACAAGTCCCAGGTTGTTGCTAGGATATAGTGCTAGCTTTTAAGCCTGTGTGAAAGTGGGGCTGTTCTGCATACTAGCCAAATCCATCCTCTGACACGTTTCATCATTCCTTTTTTAGGCCTGATCACAGGGATATTTCAGAACTGCTGATGTATAATTGAAGTTCAATGTACTTGTACTAATTTTAAAAACAGTTTAGGTATGTCAGTAAAAACACTTAACTTGTAGATTACAGCCAAGCAAATGTAATTTGGGCTTTCCCTCATTGTTTCCCTAGCCATCCCTGACGGCTTTTGACCAACCTGCCATTTTAGCTTTTTGCAGCATGAAGTCGGCTGGCTGGTTAGCTTATGTCCTGACAGTGCTATCCCCAGTCAGACACAATCGACAAAGTAATAACCTTGCCCAGCTTGTTTTTTTCTAAAACAAGCTGTTTTGCGTCATGCGAGTTGCACCAATCCCTTTTATTTTTTTCATGGCCTAGTTCCTTCCCCACAACTGATGGAGCCTACTTTAGATGGGGCTCAGCACTGTTCGTTGTACTGAACACAGTACAGGATGGTGTGTACAATAGATGGTGTGTCCTCTTCCTCAGTATCCATGTTGAGAAAAAGATGGTGTCTCACCAGCAGGGCAAACGTAATTTCCGGTCTCCTCCCCATAAGGATGACCCCCAGACGTTACCACACCTGTGGGGACAACCATGGACTTAGACCCCCCAATCCAGAGCAGTACCTCACCCCCCTGCAACAGAAGGAGGTAGCCATTCGCCACATGAGGAGCAAGCTGAGGGAAGCGGAGAACACCGTCCACGACAGGTTGCCTTCTCAGTGAACATCTCATGTTTAGCTTGTTTCCTAAATGCGTCCCATAGAGCACATTCCACCTGCAGTGTAGAAAAACATTGCAATCCCATACAGCTGTAACTACTAGCTAACCCTCTCTTTTCTCCCTCAGGGAGTCTGAGATCGAGGAGCTCAAGTCCCAGCTGGGCAGGATGAGGGAGGACTGGATCGAGGAGGAGTGCCACCGCGTAGAGGCGCAGCTGGCCCTGAAGGAGGCACGCAAGGAGATCAAGCAGCTCCGGCAGGTTGTGGAGACCATGAAGAGCAGTCTGATGGAGAAGGACAAGGGCATCCAGAAGTACTTTGTCGACATCAACATCCAGAACCGCAAGCTGGAGTGCCTGCTGCACAGCATGGAGATGGCCCAGAGCGGCTCCACGCTGCAAGACGAGCCAACCATGGACCTCATCTGTGGTGATTCCCCTGTCAATGATAAGCAGGGGGAGGTCGGTGACCAGGCGGTGGAGGAGATGGAAGATGGTGGGCTGCTGGTCAATGACAACCTGGCGCACGTGCTCATGTCCACAGCAGTGGACTCTAGCGGTAAGCTACGCTGCCACCCAGAGGCTGGTCCTGGGGTGTCCACTCTACTCCACAGTCTGGAGGAGAAGATCGCACCACTGCCTCCACCACCCTCTTCCAACACGTTCTGCTACAGCACACTCCCCTTCCCCGCTCCAGAGGAGAAGGCCGTTCAGACCGAGGTGTTGTCCTTCCCTCCTGACCTGCATGCCCTCCTGCTGCAGCTGCTGAAGTTCCATGGTGGTGCAGTTGGAGATGCTCTCCTCCCAGCTTCTGCCAGCCTCCTAGAAATCCCAGCACAGCAAGGCCCGGACTTGGCCCCTCTCCCGTCCACCTTAAGCCTGCCTAGCCCCTGCCAGCCCATCCCAGTTCTGCCAGTGAGCCCTTACATATTCAGTAATTCAGGGCTGTGTTGCTCAGACCCTGAGGTGATCTCCATGCGCTTCATGGAGGAGCTGGATTTTGAGGTGAGCAGTGAGGAGCCCTGCAGGGCCCTCGAGATGGCTGTGGTCAACAAAAGCTATTGGAGCAGCAGCTTCCTTGTTGATCTTGTTGCTGTGGCCGTACCAGTGTTGCCCACGGTGGCCTGGCTGTATTCCCGGCATGGCGTGGATGTGGCGGCGCCAGTCTACAACATCGCAGCATTGATCCGCGGCTGTTGCATCATGGGATTGCACTCTCTCCGTCACGTCACTCATCGGGCAGATGTGTAACGGTCTCCGACCCCCGCATGCACAGCCAAACCCCCTCCCCCCTCAACTTAAAGCACTTCATCATCCGTTAATCAAAGAGTATTTGTAACTCTTTAGTTTTTCTACACTTGTAAATATTAATGCTACAGTTATTACTTTAGGTTCCCACACAGTTACTTTGCACTGTGTACAGTTGTTGTGAGTTATGTCATTGTTTATGGTGAACGGATTTTGTTAATTTTATTTATTTTCCCTCTGTTTTCTTATCATAATTGTGTATAATCTGAGTAGGTGGTTATGCATCATTGATGTCCTGGGCTGGCACTAGTTACCCCTACTTAAAGCAACCATGTTTTTGTCTGAAAGTATTAGGATTTCTGAGGGTGGGGATGAAATTGAATGTTAGTTTGAACAAGTGTTTGTTATGGTTTATGTTCCAAAATAATCTTAAACCTGCTGCCAAAGCTTTATTAATGAACGTTCACTCTTTATTTTTCTACCTGGAAGTAGAGCGTACATGTGTAACAAATTGTTGATAGGTGTATGAGACCAACACTTCAAAACAACCCATACTTGTTTGTGCCTGAGCTACTGTGTGTAATACTCTTAACATCAAATGTCCTAATATATTTACTATTAAAGCATGATAATCCCATCCATGTTTGATTCCTCTTGGGCATTTTCTGGTGCCAAGGGTTTAGCTGACTTTAATCCCAAGCATTTTATAGTGAACATACATTCTAAATGGCTTATGTCCACAACGGTTATATTCTGTTTCATTGTTCTACAACCAATTGAGATGTGTTGTCTTTCTCATGGGTGCCAATTTCAATTGGTGATTTTCAGTTTCTCTTTAAATGCCCAAAAGAAGAATATTTGAGTGAGCAAATTAAACGAAAGACTTCTTGGATTTACTGTTTAATCTCCGGCTTAGAAGGGGATCCTTAATTGCAAAGCCACACAAATGTCTGAGGCCAGCTCTGAAAACGGCAGAACAATGTTCCCGGCCCTGAACACGAGGGCACATGATTCTGCAGCCGCACAACAGCTCTTAACTACGGAACAAGTTCACATGAATTAAACAGAGCTCTGTCTGAGCCTTTGCGTATTTACGAATGAACAAAAATAGAAACACTATGTAAAGTGTTGGTTTCATGAGCTGAAATAAGATCAAAGATGTTTTCCATATGCACAAAAAGCTTATTTTTGAGCACAAATTAGTTTGCATCCCTGTTAGTGAGCATTTCTCCTTTAACCAAAATAATCCACCTGACCGGTGTGGCATATCAAGAAGCTGATTAAATGGCATGATCATTACGCAGGTGCACCTTGTGCTGGGGACAAAAGGCCACTCAAATGTGTAGTTGTCACGACACATCTGTGGCATTAAGTTTTGAGGGAGTGTACAATTGTCATGCTGACTGCAGGAATGTCAACCAGAGCTGTTGCCAGAGAATTCAATGTTCATTTCTCTACCATAAGCCACCCCGTAGTTGTGGAGAATTTGGCAGTACGTCCAACTGGCCTCACAACCACAGACCATGTGTAACCACACCCGCCCTGGACCTCCACATCCGGCTTCACCTGCGGGATCGTCTTGACCTGACTGCAGTTCAGTGTTGTAATTGACTTCAGTGGGCAAATGCTCACCTTCGATGGCCACTGGCATGCTGGAGAAGTGTGCTCTTCACGGATGAATCCCAGTTTCAACTGTACTGGGCAGATAGCAGCTTGTATGGCGTCATGTGGGTGTTGTGCCCCATGGTGGTGGTGGGGTTATGGTACGGCCAGACATAAGCAGCTGGCAACAAATGCATTTTAGCAAATGCACAGAGATACCGTGACGAGAACCTGAAGCCCATTGTCGTGCCAATTATCTGCCGCCATAACCTCATGTTTCAGCATGATAAATCACGGCCCCATGTCACAAGGATCTGTACACATTTCCTGGAAGCTGAAAATGTCCCAGTTCTCCCATGGCCTGCATACTCACCAGACATGTCACCCGCTGAGCATGTTTGGAATGCTCTGGATCGACATGTATGACAGTGTGTTTCAGTTCCCGCCAATATCCAGAAACTTCACACAGCCATTGAAGAGGAGTGGGACAACATTCCACAGGCCACAATCAACAGTCCGACCAACTCTATTCGAAGGAGATGTGTCGCACTGCATGAGGTAAATGGTAGTCACACCAGATACTGGCTGGTTTTCTGATGCATGACCCTACATTTTTTTTTAAGGTATCTGTGACCAACAGATGCATATCTGTATTCCCAGTCATGTGAAATCCATAGTTTAGGGACTAATTCAGTTATTCAATTGACTGATTTCCTAATATGAACTGTAACTCAGGAAAATCTTTGAAAGTGTTACATGTTGCATGTACATTTTTGTTCAGTGTTTATCAAACAAAAAATGCAATTGCTTTTAGACCTGTGAGAGTGGAACTTCCAAAGCTGCAAGATGGTGGTTCTGAGTCCGACTCATCTTTGGAGAAAGGTCATGCCACAGATCAGCAGAGACTGTTTACACACACAGACTATGTTTTCACATGTCACGTTACATCTATGTTTGTGTGAGGATTAAAGTAAATCTAATCAACCGGCAGACTGATGCATTGAGACTGGAGTTGGAATGAGAAGCCCCATGCGATGCTAAATAACCCATTTCCCCTACTGCTATGTGGGGATGTTCCGTTACATAACCATGACCCTCTATTCATTAGAGTGCAAGCAGACTGATGAATCATTCCATCTGCTGTAATCTCTCTTTGCAACCAGGCCTGGTAGCAAAGAGAAGATTGAATCAATATGGGGAGGGAGGGTGGAGTCATGCTGCGTTCGTTACCAGTGTGAAGTGGGAATTTACCACATACGAATGGCCCTCCAACAGGTAATTACTAGTGGGGTATCTCATGTATCATCCTGAGCTCTCATTTCTCTCACCTGCTGACCTCTGACATAAACTACTAAGGAAATTACCTTGATAACAGCATTTTCGGCAGTTAAACGCAATACAACTTTATTTATTAAAGGCAATCTATTAATATGGTTTTTGAACATAATTTGTTTACAGGCATGATAGCTGAACTTTTAGTTTATGGTTTACTCAGCTTGTTGGCCATTAGCCAATCAGCGTTTCTCAACGAGTTCATAGCATGTGAATGCATTCAACTGTTATTTTTTACTTCAAAACTGGTAAATTCCCACCTCCCACTTGGTTACGAATGCAGCATTAGCTGAGTTCAGGGCTGTCTCAATTTGTCTTTCTTTCCGTGCATCCTATCTTCACGCATCCTTCTCAGTTGTATTGGAGGAGACGGACCTCTGACCTTCTCCAATGCATTTTGAGGAGGTGAGGTGATCGGATGTGAGGAATCAAGGAAAGATGGATTGAGATAGTGCCAGAGAGAGCTAGTAGTGGTTAACATACCAGCAGGATAAAATGTGGATAATTTACTTAGAATGGCTATTACTGACACAGATGAGACAATTTCATTTTTACAATGGAAATATAATTATAATTCTGCAGGAACAGAGCAGATTATCCCTCAGAGATGTCTACTCCAACTCTTCCCGAAAAACTGATGAGTGAGACATTTCGTTCCTAAAAGTAGGTCATGATCAGTCTTTGAGTGGTTTGGTCAAGCAGGGGTGTTTTTGAGAGACAGTGAATTTGTGATGATGATGTTACATGTCTGACCTTGGATTTGAAAAGCATTTGAAAGGAATTTGCCTTGCACGAGATTAAAATGCCCTATTAATCTACTTAGAGAACAAGCATATCTAATGACACTGGGCTACATGCACGTAAAAGGTTTATTCATAATGGGAGTTTTTCCTAATGCAATAAATCGTGGGTGGTTCAGAGAAATAATATGGCTTGAGTGAATCTTGGGAGGACATTTTATTCCAACACTAAAAATTCATGTTCAATTACACACAAGTCTGAAAATAGCAAAAGTGATTTAATGCTGATTGAAATTCACTTGCTTCATTGGTTTTGTATCTTTGTTTCTGTCATGACTCTAACATTGGTTAACATTTAGACACAATTGAAAAGGGATCCAGAGATTTACCATAGAAAAATAAGGAATGTGCAAAAAAAGAGATCTTTATTGACAAAGAAAAACACATTCATGTATCCCCATCATGCTGACTTTGATAACAATTGGAAGAAGAATTTGCAAAGAAAGCAAAAGGACAAAGGTCAGCAGTATTTTCATAATTCTCTGTGGCTAACAACCTCTTTCTTCCTGACCCAATGTTCCATGCAATGGGCAATATAATACTATCAATATTCTCTATTATCAATATCATCGATATCAATATTCTCTGAAAAACAGAAATGAATCCCTCATTTACCACAAAGCCCCACCTAAAATAACCATGAAAACACCACAATGTTTAAAAGGCATCGTTCATTTAGACATTCAATATAAAAACGACTTTTGCCAGAATCCCCATATTATATACAGGATACCCCACTGATGGTACAAGGAAAACACAAATGTGGAAAAGGGACTATCAATTGTTATTCTAATCCAACAGGTCTGTTTAATTGTTAATGCCTTATGTCAGATCCACAGCGCCATCTCTGCATATATGTTTCCATGGCAACTAGACCCTTCTGCTTGACATTCCAGTCTCATACACCGGTTGCTGGGCACTCGCACACAACACACACTTCCATCACAAAAAGCTCCACTTGATTCGACATCTATTGACCATACCAAAATCACATTGATACGTAACAGGTTATTGGTCCAGGCTTTAACTTATGAAATCTATTGACTGATTATGTTAACCGTCCACAAATTACAGAGGGGAGCACAGAGCTTTGCATCTTTTTATTTGCAATAATCACCGATCAAGGATGCGAGTTGGCCATGTCTGATAACCAAGCTTTCTCAGATAACACAGAGACAGAGTTTGTATGCGTTATGCTACATTGAACGTGTAAAATAAAATTAAAAAACACATTCAACATAATAAGAAAGACAAAAGTCGTTAGAGTCGCCACTTCTATTTTGGTGTATTAAAAATCAGGGATAAGAACAAGCAGGAAAATGTTTGGATTATTCAAGATGTCAAAGATGTTGAGCCTGGCAGATCAGTAACCATAGGATTACCATAGGAATCCACAGCCAACTCTTGAGTAAGGCTCAATTAAATTCCCAAATCCCTTTGACAGTGTCCACACCCTCAGTTTGAAACTCTTCTTTTTAAGCCTTCAATTCAAATGTGCAATTCCAGTACATTGAAGGCTGTACAGTAAAAGTACATCAGGAATATCAAGCAACGTCAATGAGAGAATGTGTTTTCGAACAATGATGACAAGAAACGTAATTAAAAAGCACAATAACCAAGCCAACAAAGGGATGTATGTAACTGATATACAGTGAGACTTACATTTAATTACACACCTTTGTCCTTCATGTTATAAATAAGACAATGTCAGAGAAATAAGTCTCTTTTGAGAGTCCACTTGTACTATAGGTACCAGTATATTTACACATATTCCTGGGAAATACAAATGGGCAACTCAAAACTATTTACTGAACCCAGAGTCATACTTAGCCAGAGTGACATTTGATATCAAGTCTCTGACATAAGGCAATACCAAAGGGCATTGCACAGAGTATTTATTGAACCCTTCAGATTCAATAAAGTATGGTCGCACAAACTGCAATTAAATCAGGGTAGTGTTCATTCAGCGCAAAACAGAAGAAAATGGACTGATACAGGGAGTGACTTCCTGGACTTGTCAGATAAGAAATGCTAATTTCCAATTTCCGTTGCGTGCCCTAATGAACACATCCCAGGAATGAAGTGCCTTCCGATAGCTGAATGCAACAGTCACTGAACAAACATCACACTGGCCAAGCCATGCCTCGAATGATGGCTGGTGGACAGAGATTTGTTTTAAATGACCGCTTTGTGGAGTAGAGATGATCTTCGTGTGGAGATGACTAGAGGATGGCGTGATGACGTTTGTCTCAGTGTTTCTTTTTTTGCCCTCCGGCTCAAGGGATGAGTGCTCTAAAAAAAATGTTACGAGAGCTTGACAGCAATCTTCTGGTCCTTCTTCATCATCCTCTGAACCTCCTTCTCCATCTTCTTCCTCTGCTGTTCCATGGAACGCTTTTCTCTCTCGGCCATCTTCTGTTGTCTGGAACACAGGGAAATGACACAAAAGGTATGAGTTTAAAAGGATTGCAACAAAGCTCATTACTAAGCTTTTTGAGAGAGCAAAGGTGATGGTTCACAGAGGTAGAGAGAAAAAAAATATTATAAAAAAGGTACTGCCAGACAAGTTTCCTTGAAGCCAGAATTTTCTTTGTGCAAATAATGCCGTTCTTTCATGTTGAAGCTGTGTTGAACATTCTTAATATATTGCCACCTGCTGGATAACAACAAAACTTGTAGATCTCAACTATATGAGAGCAATATGACACTGAACATGACAGGAGTTTCACATTGAACTAGGGCTGTCCCCAACTAAAACAAATATTGGTCGACCTTTGAGTTGTCTAGTCAAAATTTCTAAAGTGTATTCTTCCATAAAATGACAGATCCTATGTGTTTTAATCAAATCAACTATACGGACTGAGCTTGTCTGATGCTTTAAGCGCACCGTTTGATGAAATAATTAAAAGACACAAATGACTAGAGGGAGTACGACCGCATTTGATTGTGTAGGGCCTGGGAGGATGAGTCGTCAGATGCTGCCTGGGAGGCCGATTTAGTGCTCAGATGATAGCAACTCCGTTGCTGCCTCCGCCCATTGTTCTCAACAGTGGTGTAAAGTACTTAAGTAAAAATACTTTAAAGAACAACTTAAGTCATTTTTGGGGGCATCTGTCCTTTACTATTTATATTTTTGACAACTTTTAATTCACCACCTTCGTAAAGAAAATAATGTACTTTTTACTCCATAGAATTTCCCTGACACCCAAAAGTACTTGCTACGTTTTGAATGCTTAGCAGGACAGGAAATAGTCAAATTCATGCACTTATTAAGAGAACATCCCTGGTCATCCCACTGCCTCTGATCTGGCGGGCTCACTAAACACATGCTATGTTTGTAAATTATGTCTGAGTGTGCCCTGGCTATCCTACATTTTTTTATTTTTTATTATGAAACAAATACAATAAAAACGGTGCCATTAAGGTATATTTTACAATTGGTTACCTTTTTCACCACTGGTTTTCAACACCAATATGCTGGTTAACTTTGATATTACTCACATAGCTACATGGTCTAGGAAAAGGCGCCAATTCAACAGTGCACTGATGTGTTCCAAAACCGCAGAGAGTGACTGCTATCCAACACGGGAGAAAGCACATTTGTTATAAAATATCATTTTTCTTAATGTTGCACCATTGTTCTTACGTAATATAACCATATACATTTTCATTCTAGACGATTTTGTGGTTCCAACTTTGTGGCAACAGTTTGTGGAAGGCCCTTTCCTGTTTCAGCATGACAATGCCCCCGTGCACAAAGCGTGGTCCATACAGAAATGGTTTGTTGAGATCGGTGTGGAAGAACTTGATTGGTCTGCACAGAACCCTGACCTCAACCCCATTGAACACCTTTGGGATGAATTGGAACGCCGACTGTGAGCCAGGCCTAATCGCCCAACATCAGTGCCCAACCACACTAATGCTCATGGCTGAATGGAAGCAAGTTCCCTCAGCAATGTTCCAACATCTAGTGGAAAGCCTCCCAAGAAGAGTGGAGGCTGTTATAGCAGGAAAGGGGGGGACCAACTCCATATTAATGCCTATGTGTTTGGAATGAGATGTTCGATGAGCAGGTGTCCACATACTTTTGGTCATGTAGTGTATATGTTTGGTCTCATAGAAATAGAGTAGGCTGCCAATGCATGGGTGGAGAATCACTGGCAGTTATCTTTCCAAGGAAATGTACTACCTGAATATGATTTGGCTATAGTTTACTACATTGCCTAGAAATAAATATGTATAACCCATATTTGTCTTAGTCTGAAAATCTTCCCACTCATAAAAAAGGTAGGCTATAAAAATAGCTCAAGAGAAAATGCAAGTCTCTCCAACTCTGCTCTCTTCAAACTACGTCTAGCATATTGGCTGATACAGCCCAGTAATACCGATAGCTTAATATAATGGGACGCGTGAGAATCTCAGGTCATTTAACCTAGGCTATTTCATGGGTTATTTTTGCGCATTTTGATATTGCCTAATGGTGCAAAATTGCTGGGATCATGGCTAGTAAGTGAGCTGCATCACATATGCCTAAAATAACATTGCAGGTCTGCAACCAGCTATGAGTTAGCGGGTGGGAGCAGGATGAAGCAATCAGTCCCTCGCAGACTACATTGAAACTAGTTCCGCTGCTTTTTCCCCCACATTCTTCCCCTCCAATCAGGGCCTGATTTAGACCCGGGACACCAGGTAGGTGCAATTCATTATCAGGTAAAACAGAAAACTAGCAGGCTCCGGACCTTGTAGGGTAAGATTTGAATACCCCTGCTTTAGACAATATAATAATAAAAAGTGCTATCACCTGAGCACTAAATCGGCCTCCCAGGCAGCATCTGACGACTCATCCTCCCAGGCGTTGGTATCCTCGTGCCAGGTATCCATGTCTCCAAGCTCAGACTGGGACAGAGAGGAGGACAGGAATGCAGTCAGGACACAGTATAGGATGGCAGTGGGACCTAACCTCCATTAGCAACTATTCTTCACACCGCTATAAACCTTAATTCAACCTGAATACAGAGAACTATGGCCCTGGAGGACTTGAACACTCCTGGAAATGTGCACTGCTGGGAATGAACAAATGTCACAGCACTGGTCCAACTAAAACAGACTACTTTTGAGATGGTGAACTAAAAAGAAACCCAGACTTCATCATAGTGCAGTGTTGAGCTGGTCTGTAATCCTTGAAACAAGAAATTGGACAGGCACTGGCTAGATTCTCAGCTTTTGGTGGCTGAGGTTTTGAAATCTGGAAACAGTGGATGGAGCAGTGCCACCCCTCTCAAAGCCTCTGCCAAAGCCCCTCCCCAGCACGTCCCCTTTCAAAAGTCCACCTATGTTTGCAATCCAGGCTGTACAACAATTTTAGGATGTTATGTGACCATTCAAGTTAAAAACCCCACCCTAACTTCAAATACCACCTCTGCAAAATCAGTATTTATCAAAATAATTAGTGACGCTAATCCACCGTACAAGGAGATCACCTCACCCCCATCTTAGAATCAGCAGAGGCCAACAGATGATAATATAAATGTTAACAGTCTGTCACAAGAGACTAGTGGTACAGTGCCTATAGAAAGTCAACACCCCCTTGAACTTTTTTTTCACATTTTGCTGCCTTAAAATGTAAGAAGGGATTAAATTAGACACAAACTACTCCACAGTTTAAAAGTGAAAGTTATAGAACATTTTCCAAATTAAGGAAAAATAGCAAAACTGAAGTATCATAATTGGATAAGTCTCCACCCCCCCCTGAGTCAATACTTGGTGGAAGCACCTTTAGCAGCCATTACAGCTGTGAATAACTTGGAATAAGATTCTTCCAACTTTGCACAACTCTTAGGGCAACATATATCCATTGTTTTTGTCAAATTTTTTCAAGCTCTTTACATTTGGTTGGAAATATTTGATGGACAGCAATATTCAAACCTTGAGACTAGACCACTCAGTAACACTCAACACCTCTTGGAAAGCCTTTCTAGTGTGTCTATCCCAGGGTTAGGTTTTCAGAAACTGAACGCAACAACATTGCATTCAGTCCATATTATTGGCCTGTATGACAAAGTGAAAATAAATAAATCTGTGTAAAAAAATACACTGCAAAATTATCCACTCTGTTTGCAACAAGGCTGTTAAGTAATATTAAAAACGACAGGGTTGGGTCAAATCCAATACAACACAAAGTGAAACCCTCTCTATTTCCAAGTATTGTGGTGGCAGCATCATGTTATGGGTATGCTTGTCATCGGCAGGGACTGCGAATTTTGTCAGGATCAAAAAGTTAGAGGAAAACCCGACTCAGTCTTCTGTACCCTAAAACACTTCTGTGAGCAGGCCTTTCTAATCGACCTGGCCCGGGTATCCTGGAAAGATATTGACCTCATCCTGTCAGTTGAGGATGCCTGGTCATTTATTAAAAGTAATTTCCTCACCATCTTAGATAAGCATGCCCCTTTCAAAAAATGCAGAACTAAGAACAAATATATCCCTTAGTTCACTCCAGACCTGACTGCCCTTGACCAGCACAAAAACATCCTGTGGCGGACTGCAATAGCATCGAATAGTCCCCTGCGATATGCAACTGTTCAGGGAAGTCAGGAACCAATACACGCAGTCAGTCAGGAAAGCAAAGGCTAGCTTTTTCAAGCAGAAATTTGCATCCTGTAGCTGTAACTCCAAAAAGTTTTGGGACACTGTAAGGTCCATGGAAAACAAGAGCACCTCCTCCCAGCTGCCCACTGCTAGGTAACACGGTCACCACCGATAAATCCATGGTAATCGAAAATTTCAATAAGCATTTCTCTACGGCTGGCCATGCCTTCCTCCTGGCTACTCCAACCCCGGCCAACAGCCCCCCCCAGCTACTCACCCGAGCCTCCCCAGCTTCCCCTTACCCAAATCCAGATAGCAGATGTTCTGAAAGAGCTGCAAAACCTGGACCCATACAAATCAGCTGGGCTAGACAATCTAGACCCTCTCTTTCTAAAACTATCCACCTCCATTGTTGCAATCCCTATTACCAGCCTGTTCAACCTCTCTTTTGTATCGCCCGAGATCCCTAAAGATTGGAAAGCTGCCGCGGTCATCCCCCTCTTCAAAGGGGGTGACACTCTAGACCCAAACTGGTATAGACCTATATCTATCCTGCACTGCCTCTCTAGTCTTCGAAAGCCAAGTTAATAAACAGATCACTGACCATTTCAAATCCCACCGTACCTTCTCCGCTGTGCAATCCGGTTTCCGAGCTGGTTACGGGTGCACCTCAGCCACGCTCAAGGTACTAAACGATATCATAACCGCCATCGATAAAAGACAGTACTGTGCAGCCGTCTTTATCGACCTGGCCAAGGCTTTCGACTGTCAATCACAGTATTCTTATCGGCAGACTCAATAGCCTTGGTTTCTCTAATGACTGCCTCGCCTGGTTTACCAACTACTTTGCAGACAGTTCAGTGTGTCAAATCGGAGGGCATGTTGTCTGGACCTCTGGCAGTCTCTGTGGGGGTACCACAGGGTTCAATTCTCGGGCCGACTCTTTTCTCTGTATATATCAATGATGTCGCTCTTGCTGCGGGCGATTCCCTGATCCACCTCTACGCAGACTACACCATTCTGTATACTTCTGGCCCTTCCTTGGACACTGTGCTAACTAACCTCCAAACAAGCTTCAATGCCATACAACACTCCTTCCGTGGCCTCCAACTGCTCTTAAAACGCTAGTAAAACCAAATGCATTTTCAACCGTTCGCTGCCCGCACCCGCCCGCCCGACTAGCATCACCACCCTGGACGGTTCTGACCTAGAATATGTGGACAACTACAAATACCTAGGTGTCTGGCTAGACTGTAAACTCTCCTTCCAGACTCATATCAAACATCTCCAATCCAAAATCAAATCTAGAATCGGCTTTCTATTTTGCAACAAAGCCTCCTTCACTCACGCCGCCAAACTTACCTTAGTAAAACTGACTATCCTGCCGATCCTCGACTTCGGCGATGTCATCTACAAAATAGCTTCCAATAATCTACTCAGCAAACTGGATGCAGTCTATCACAGTGCCATCCATTTTGTTACCAAATCACCTTATACCACCCACCACTGTGACCTGTATGCTCTAGTCGGCTGGCCCTCGCTACATATCTGGCGCCAGACCCACTGGCTCCAGGTCATCTATAAGTCTATGCTTGGTAAAGCTCCGCCTTATCTCAGTTCACTGATCACCCCCAAAGCCAACACCTCATTTGGCCGCCTTTCCTTCCAGTTCTCTACTGCCAGTGACTGGGACGAATTGCAAAAATCGCTGAAGCTGGGGACTTTTATTTCCCTCGCCAACTTTAAAACATCAGCTATCTGAGCAGCTAACCGCTGCAGCTGTACATAGTCCATCTGTAAATAGCCCACCCAATCTACCTACCTCATCCCCACACTGTTTTTATTTACTTTTCTGCTCTTTTGCACATCATCATCTGCTCATTTATCACTCCAGTATTAATCTGCTAAATTGTAATTATTCGCTACTATGGCCTATTTATTGCATACCTCATGTCTTTTGCACACACTGTATATAGACTTTCTTTTTTCCCCTACTGTGTCATTGACTTGTTTATTGTATTGTTGGCTTGTTTATTGTTTATTCCATGTGTAACTCTGTGTTGTTGTCTGTGTCACACTACTTTGCTTTATCTTGGCCAGGTCGCAGTTGTAAATGAGAATTTGTTCTCAACTAGCCTACCTGGTTAAATAAAGGTGAAATAAAAAATAATAATAAAAAAACTAAACCTGAGATATACTTAACCTTTTTCAGGGAGACAATTACACACATTTTCACACCAAAGACACACCAGAATGGCTTTCCAAGAGGTGTTGAGTGTTCCAGTGTGGTCTAGTCTCAGTCCTGACTTTAATCTGCTACAAAAAATCTAAGACAAAGTTTAAATATTGCTGTCTCTCAATGATCCACAGCCAAATGTTATGAGTTTGAGGAATTTTGACAAAAACAATGGATATGTTGCCCTAAGAGTTGTGCAAAGTTGGTATAATCTTATTCCAAATTATTAACAGCTGCAATGACTGTCAAAGTTGCTTCCACCAAGTATTAACACAGGGGAGTGGAGACTTATCCAATTATGATATTTCAGTAGTTTTTTTAGAACATTTTCTATAACTTTCTTTCACTTTGAAAATGAGGGGTAGGTTGTGTAGCTCTGTAGGAAGAACAAAATCTAAATCTCTTTTTAGATGTAATTTTATGGGAGCAAAATGTGAAAAAAAGTTCAAGGGGTTGGAAATTGTCTATAGACACTGTACATTGGACGGTGCTACACTAACTCACAGATGGCTGGATGAAGGAGGTGTCCTGAGTGGCTGCCAGTCTGCTGGAGAAGCCCGCACTGCCGTCGGGTACCAAGTAGTTGAGTGGCTCCCTCTTCTTCAGCACAATCTGGGGTGAGGACAGAGCGAGAAGGAGACAAGTTAAAACTACTAAGACTCAACAATATGATATGGCATGACTACAAGCAGCAGCGTGGCCAGCGATATTGTCGACAGAGTGTGAGGCAAGAGGCTGCACTCATCATCACCAATACAGATACTGTTAAGCATCCGCGCACGTGCACGGGAGTTTTCTTTACTCTCTCATGTCATGTGATAGCTGGGTGATAACAAATGTGGAACAGTGCAGCCTCGCCCATTAGACTATTTTTGTTTATGTTGGGAATTACCCTGCTCCGCCCTTTTGGTAAATGTATATTGCTAAGTCTACCTTCAATTAGTGTTGAGAAATGCACTTAAAGCTGGAATCTGTACTTGGTGAAAATGCCTCTTCCATTTGGGATATTTCAACAACACAAAAGTTACGTCAAACAACAAACACGTTTTCCCCCTCGGACATCATTGCATGCGCATCACACCACGCTGCAGGACACTCCTCTCCTGGGTTTCAACTAAACAAAACAAACACAACAACAAAAGATGCTGGGACGAACAGTGGAACTTTATACAGATTTCAGCTTTAAATGAAGACCCAGCCTACTTTCTGTGTTTTCCTGATGGTGGGAGCCATGTCTTTGAAATAGTCTGGTTCCTCTTCCTCGCCAGGCTGAGGTGGCACATTGCCGTTCCCGCCCTCGATCTTGATACTTGTGGGACCTTCTTCATCCCACGAGCTCCATTCTTCAATCTCTGGCTGCACAGGGTTTGGTCAAAAGGTGTAAATTAAGTTTATTGTAAAAAATAATATGACAAAAATGAAAGAAATAAGCATTTAAGTGTGCCACAATGTAAACACTGACTGTTGGTTGCACAATAAATGCAGGTTTGTTAGGGATGTAAAGCGAATCGACTAAGCACTTGCCTCATGTTAGCAATAATGGGCTGTAGCTTATAAACTTGTATATCACTGACCTGTTTGGGCACTGATGAAAAATCAACCGTCGTTGGAAGAGATATCTGATCACCGCTTAGCTTACGCAACCTCCCAGATCTATGTCAAAAAACACAATGTGCTTACCATCAAACTGTGGGCCACCACAAAAACATACATTTTAGAGTAAAGGCATTCCATGGGATGCAATTTTCACATGCAAATAAGATTTGATTTCTATACTAATGTATTTGGTTGTCCTCAAGGAATAACGTTCCATGAGATTAACATTCATTTCAACTAAGTAAAATGACTGGAATTCTTACACACGGTGGCTTTCAGATTTTACAAAATCTATGCAGACATAGTCTGACACGGCAAAGGGTTCTAGATCGGTTTTGCTTCTTTCAATTCAACATAATGGTTGTTCCTTACCTGCATATCAACCTTCTGAAGAATGAAAGGAAGGTTACAAGCCATGTGCAAATCTTGAAAAGGCGAAACTGAGAGATGGCCATGGTGAAATTGAGCTAAAAGGAGGACATACCATTGTTAGCAAATCCATTGCATTTATAATCAGAATTTTCCAGCAAGACTGTCATCAACATCTATCTAATAATGAGTAAGCTTGCTAGCTGTTATAGCTTTTGTCATTAGCATAGCTAGAAAGTTAGCTAGATATTGTCTTCCAGGTTACTTCTTCCTCCTGGCAAGTTAAAGAATACACAGTATGTGTCATAATACCCATAAAAGCTAGCGGTCCAACAGGGAAATGGTTCCAATTGTTTTTCCACCATTAATACATTTTTCCCATAGAGGATTTTAGAAACACTTAAAATAAGGACTGTGTTTCGTGTAGGATTACCCTGGCGTGATGTTTTGATAACCGTGTAAATCTCTCTAGGACAAGGTAACTTTTATCAATATATCCGCCCGTATTTACCCACCAAAAATGAAACGCTAAATAGCTGCTAATGTAGCTATCATAAAGAACTACAAATGTCATGATGATCTGGATGACTGTCAAATCGAGGCAAAGGTAAGCAATCTCTGGATTAACTATCTAATGTTAGCTAAATGTAGTAATGAACAAATTGGCTACATTTCTTTAAATGAGAAATTCTGTGAATGGTCTTGTGCAAGTTTAAAAAATTGACAATGCCAGTCAGCAAAAGTGTCAGCTGGAGATGACTTGCAGGAGCTTGCAGGGATTAAAGAAGTCTCGAGGTATTGCTCTCCTGAGGAAGAGTACCTTATGATAAGCTGTCGACCACATGATCTGTATTATTCGTAGCCGTCTATTTACCACCACAAATCAAAGCTGGCACTAAGACTGCTCTCAACCAACTCTATAAGGCCATAAGCAAACAAGAAAATTCTCACCCAGAAGTGGCGTTCCTAGTGACCGGGGACTTTAATGCAGGCAAACTTAAATCAGTTTTACCAGCATGTCATATGTTCAACCAGGGGGGGAAAAAATCCAAGACCACTTTTACTCCACACACAGATGCATACAAAGCTCTCCCCCGCCCTCCATTTGGCAAATCTGACCATATTTCTATCCTCCTGATTCCTGCTAACAAGCAAAAACTAAAGCAGGAAGTACCAGTGTCTCGCTCAATACAGAAGTGGTCAGATGATGCAGATGCTACACTACAGGACTGTTTTGCTAGCACAGACTGAAATATGTTCCGGGATTCCATCCAATGGCATTGAGGAATATACCACCTCAGTCATCGGCTTCATCAATAAGTGCATCGACGACGTCGTCCCCACAGTGACTGTACGTACATATCCCAACCAGAAACCATGGATTACATGCAACATCCTCATCGAGCTAAAGGCTAGAGCTGCCGCTTTCAAGGAGAGGGTAACTAATCTGGACGCTTATAAGAAATCCCGCTATGCCCTCAGACGAACCATCAAACAAACAAAGTGTCAATACAGGATTAAGATTTAATCCTACTACACCGGCTCTGACGCTCGTCGGATGTGGCAGGGCTTGAAAACTATCACGGACTACAAAGGGAAACCCAGACGCGAGCTGCCCAGTGACGCAAGCCTACCAGACGAGTGAAATGCCTTTTATGCTCGCTTCGAGGCAAGCAACACTGAAGCATGCACAAGAGCACCAGCTGTTTTGGATGACTGTGTGATAACGCTCTCGGTAGCCGATGTGAACAAAACCTTTAAACAGGTCAACATTCACAAAGCCGCTGGGCCAGACGGATTACCAGGACGTGTACTCAAAGCATGCGCGGACCAACTGTCAAGTGTCTTCACTGACATTTTCAACCTCTCCCTGAATGAGTTTGTAATACCTACATGTTTCAAGCAGACCACCACAGTCCCTGTGCCCAAGGAAGCGAAGGTAACCTGCCTAAATGATTACCGCCCTGTGGCACTCATGTCGGTAGCCATGAAATGCTTTGAAAGGCTGGTCATGGCTCACATCAACAGCATCCTGGAAACCAATTCGCATACTGCCTCAACAGATTCACAGATGACGCAATCTCAATCGCACTCCACCCTTTCTCACCTGGACAAAAGGAACACCTACGTGAGAATGTTGTTCATTGACTACAGCTCAGCATTAAACACCATAGTGCCCACGAAGCTCATTACTAAGCTAAGGACTAAACACCTCCCCCTGCAACTGGATCCTGGACTTCCTGACGGGCCGACCCCAGGTGGTAAGAGTAGGCAACAGCACCTCTGCCATGCTGATCCTTAACACAGGGGCCCCTCATGGGTGTGTACTTAGTCCCCTCCTGTATTCCCTGTTCACCCCCGACTGCGTGGCCAAACACGACTCCAACACCATCATTAAGTTTGCTGAGGACACAACAGTGCTAGGCCTTATCACCAACAACAAAGAGACGGCCTATAGGGAGGTCAGAGAACTGGCAGTGTGGTGCCAGGACAACAACCTCTCCCTCAATGTGAGCAAGACAAAGGAGCTGATCGTGGACTACAGGAAAAGGCCTCCATCAACATCGACGGGGCTGAAGTGGAGCGGGTCGAGAGTTTCAAGTTCCTTGGTGTCCACATCACCAACAAACTATCATGGTCCAAACATACCAAGACAGTCGTGAAGAGGGCACGACAAAACCTTTCCCCCTCAGGAGACTGAAAAGATTTGGCATGGGTCCCCAGATCTTCAAAAGGTTCTACAGCTGCACCATCGAAGGCATCCTGATCGGTTCCATCACCGCCTGGTATGGCAACTGCTCGGCATCTGACCGTAAGGCGCTACAGAGGGTAGTGCGAACGGCCCAGTACATCACAGGGGCCAGACTTCCTGCCATCCAGGACCTATATAATAGGCGGTATCAGAGGAAAGCCCAGAAATTTGTCAGAGACTCCAGTCACCCAAGTTATAGACTGTTTTCTCTGCTACCGCATGGCAAGCGGTACCGGAACGCCAAGTCTAGGACCAAAAGGCTCCTCAACAGCTTCTACCCACAAGCCATTAGACTGCTTAACAATTCAGCTTCTACCCCCCTCTCTTGTACACTGCTGCTACTCGCTGTTTGTTTGTTACCTATGCATAGTCATGTCGCCCCCACCTATATGTACAGATTACCTCAACTAGCCTGTACCCCTGCACACTAACTCAGTACCGTGCCCCCTGTATATAGCATCGTTATTGTTATTGTGTTACATTTTATTTTAGCCTACTTGGTAAATATTTTCTATTCTCGAACTGCACTGTTGGTTTAGGGCTTGTAAGTAAGCATTTCACGGTAAAGTCTACACTTGTTGTATTTGGCGCATGTGGAAAATAAAGTTTGATATGATTTGTAGTTTTGCATGTCTACTTTGATGCTACTTAGCATTCGAATCTGAGAGTAAATAGTTTAATGTATTGGTACGTCACATTGTCAGAGATATCCATGGTTATCAAAACATCACGTCAGGGTAAGCATACACAAAACACAGCCTTTATTTTGTGTTTCTAAAATCCCAATTGGGAAAAATGTATGTTTGAAAAACGATTGGATCCATTTCCCTGTTTGACCTCTAGGTTTTATGGGTATTGTGACACCACCTCTGTGGGACTCTATTGCTGCATCGTCTTATGCCTCATTCAAAACAACTGAGAACTCAAAAACATACTAGGTGAAATCACGAGGTCAGTGATCTTCAGGTCGGAGCTCTGGAAAAGAGGTCCGAGTTCCAGAGTTAGACGACCGTTGAAATCTATTTTGTCTTTCGTATATCTTTTTTTTTATCATGAGTTCCGAGTTGTCTTGAACGGGGCATTCTTATCAAGTCTAGGTAGCTAGATTTTTGTCTGAAACGGATATAGAAAAGTAGCCACAATTCATTGTCTTCCTAGCTAAAATACAGACACTCACCGCACAGATCAATATGCTTGCTTAGCTGGCGAATCAGATGTGGCCGTCCCCAGAATTCATTTATTTGGCTAACTTAGCAAATGAGCATACCGGTATGCAACGTATTTTTCCTTGTAAATCTCACTCTAGAAACAACACACTTGCAATAATGATACCAGTCATATCACAGGCGTATGTGTCAAACAGCTGCTACCTACTATCTGTTTTCATAATTTATTCCAGAAACATTAATCGCTTCCTCATAGCCTCATGGCTGCCATCTTGAAACAGAGGAGATGATGTGGAACTAAAGCCGGGGCAAGAGGCACCCTCAGCATCGCTGTGCTTTGGTATGCATTTGTCTTCTGCCCCCCAATGGTAGAACACATCATAGGACTTTGGCTTTATTTGTCTTCCCTGAACAAGCTGTTATGTGAAATGTAATAAGCTAAACAAAACAGTATTTGGTTAATAAAAGCATAAATGTCATCCAGACAATCTATGGATTTATTATGGACAACTAATTAGGACACCCCGTAGGCCACTAACACATTGCAATATAGCAGGCATCATCAGGTCCGCATGATTGCTAATTGAACCCTTGGAATGGATGATCAGATGGCCGGAGGCCCGGAGCATAATTACAAATAATTTTCATCGAAGTGAGAGGAGTATTTCGAATATTTGGGGGCGTAGTCAACCATACAAACTGACCAATGAGCTGACGAAGTAATTGGAAGTGGTGATTTTTAAACTAAGTGTGTTATAAACAGACCGACGTTTTTATTTTTTTTTGCAGTGAAGTATAATTATTTCACGTGAAAGTACATTTTTAGAAAAGGTGAGATTTGTTTTAATCTAATGTACGGTGTAAAAAAAAGTGATTTGGATTGCTTTATAGCTTTGTTTCCTTGCACGTCTTTGTGCTCCGCCACGACCCGTAGTTAACGTGCTAGAGATAACGTTATTAGCTAAGCTAGCTTTGCTTTGGCTAGACAATATGCATATGATTAGATACCTAAGGACGTTAACTTAGCTACACATATCCCAACGAGCTGGTTATTAACATCAGGGTCCGTTTTCTGCTTGTTGATTCACACGTCAGAAGTATATATCGCACTATAGCGTAGATGTCATATTTGTGTGTATAGATAGCTAGGCTTACAGTTAGTAACGTTAGCTGCCTCAACATATTAGCTACATTGTCTACATTCTGCAGAGATGTTGGAGGAGGAGCATACAGACAGACAGCACCAACTTGCCATGTTGTGTCAGAAACTCGACCGAATTAAAACAAGATATCTAATCGAAGGTAATAACTCGATTTCATTCGTCCATGGCAAAATGCGTCATATATTGTACATAATGATATGCCCGTATATAAGACCACTGAGTTTGCAAATACAGTACCAGTCAAAAGTTTCAACACCTACTAATTCCAGGGTTTTTCTTTGTTTTACTATTTTCTACATTGTAGAATAATAGTGAAGACAAACTATGAAATCACACATGGAATCATGTAGTAACCAAACAAAGAGTTAAACAAATTTAAAATGTAATATTTGAGATTCTTTGAAGTAGCCACCCTTTGCCTTGATGACAGCTTTTTGTACCTTCTTGGCATTATCTCAACCAGCTTCATGAGGTAGTCACCTGGAATTCAATTAACAGGTGTTCCTTGTTAAGTTAATTTGTTGTATTGCATTCCTTAATGCGTTTGAGCCAATCAGTTGTGTTGTGACAAGTCAATGTGGAACATTTCAAGAACTTTGAAAGTTTCTTCAAGTGTAGTAGCAAAAAACATCAAGCTCTATGATGAAACTGGCTCATGAGGACCACCACAGGAAAGGAAGACCCCGAGTTACCTCTGCTGCAGAGGATAAGTTCATTAGAGTTAACTGCACCTCGGATCACAGCCCAAATAATACTTTACAGCGTTCAAGTAACAGACCCATCTCAACATCAACTGTACAGAGGAGACTGCGTGAATCAGGCCTTCATGGTCGAATTGCTGTGAAGAAACCACTACTAAAGGATACCAATAATAAGAGACTTGCTAGGGCCAAGAAACACGAGCACTGGACATTTAGACCGCTGGAAATCTGTCTTTTGGTCTGATGAGTCCAAATTTTTGATTTTTGGTTCCATCTGCTGTGTCTTTGTGAGACACAGAGTAGGTGAACGAATTATCTCTGCATGTGTGGTTCCCACTGTGAATTATGGAGGAGGTGGTGTGGGGGTGCTTTGCTGATGACACTGATTTATTTAGAATAACCAGCATGGCTACCACAGTATTCTGCAGTGATACGCCATCCCATCTGGTTTGCTCTTAGTAGGACAATCATTTGTTTTTCAACAGGACAATGACCCAACACACCTACAGGCTGTGTAAGGGCTATTTGACCAAGAAGGAGAGTGATGGAGTGCTGCATCAGATGACCTGGCCTCCACAATTATCCGACCTCAACCCAATTCAATGGTTTGGGATGAGTTGGACTGCAGAGTGAAGGAAAAGCAGCCAACAAGTGCTCAGCATATGTGGGAACTTCTTCAAGTCTGTTAGAAAAGCATTCCTCATGAAGCTGGTTGTGAGAATGCCAAGAGTGTGCAAAGCTGTCATCAAGGCAAAGGGTGGCTACTTTGAAGAATATAAAATATTTTGATTGCTCAACACTTTTGGTTACTACATGATTCCATATGTGTTATTTCATAGTTTTGATGTCTTCACTATTATTCTACAATATAGTACAAATAAAGAGAACCCGGTGAATAACTAGGTGTGTCAACTTTTGACTGGTACTGTAAATGGTCACCCACTGTCTTTTTTTCCCTCGCATTTTCATGCAGATGACACTGATAATATCAACCAGGCCATTGGCTCAAATTCCCCTGAAACGTGTCTCGCATATCTGATGGACTTAGAGAAGAAAAGAGACCCTCACTTGGATCCTAGTCATCTCAAAAAGCTTACAGACTTCTATACCCGTGTATTCTCAACTATGCCACTGGGAAAACACTGCCAAAATGAGAGCTATGCCAGAATGCTGGTCAGATTTGCAGAGCTGAATGTGTGAGTGAACCATGATCATACTTTTCCATGAGAGGGTTGAGCCTTGTTTTGCAACATGTTCCTCTGTTGATTGTACTTTAGCTACATCAGTTAAAAATACAATGTGTGGGGTGTATTAATAATATTTAAAGTGGCAATCTGGGATTCGGGAAAACAACAAAGTGGGCACCCTGACACTTTTGTTAGCAGCTGAGGGATGAGGTTAGAGAAATTTAACCTCTCAAATTCATGGATGCAAGGACTGACCATCCATGAGTTCAAAATCATAGTTTTATCCATGTTTTGAAACTATTCAGTCTTTGTTTACAATTACATGGTTTACAAATAAGTTTAGATGTTGGGTTCTGATGGATTACGACAGTTGAACTAAGCTCATGAGAAATGTATACTAGTAAATGTATTTTCTTCCAAACATCAATGGCTAATTTCCTAGTTTAAATCAAAAAATGGATGTGCCAATCCCAGATTGCCCCTTTGAAAATAGATATTTTTGGTATTTAGTTTAGTTCTGTCAAATGAGTCCTTTAATATCTTTCAGAATCCAAGACACCAATGGGGCAGAGGGCAACTTCAATGTTGCGACTACACACTGCCAGGATTTCGCTTTTGTCCACATTGCACATGCTCAGTTTGAACTGTCTCAAGGTAGAGAGATGCACAATAATCTTAGGTTTGACTAGCGTTGATGATTTATACACACAGACGGCACAATTTGGGTTATTTACTAAGCTTTAGCTCCATGGATTTACCAGCTTTCTCATATGGATAAATACTCAGACACCCATAGCACCTATTGTATCTCTAACATCTTATTTATTTACTGACGACACATGCATCAGTCCAATCTGTGAAGGTCACATTCAGAAACTCCATACTGCTGCAGGAAAGTATTATTGGTAGGTAGCCTAGTGGTTAGAGCGTTGGGCCAGTAACCGAAAGGTTGCTAGATCGAATGCCCGAACTGACAAGGTAAAAATCTGTCATTCTGCCCCTGAACAAGGCATTTAACCCACTGTTCCCCGGTAGGCTGTCATTGTAAATAAGAATTTGTTCTTAATTGACTTGCCTAGTTAAATAAAATAAAAAATCTAGTCAGATTTTATTTTTTATAATATATATTATTTTACTCCCCCATCTCAAAAGGCAACACAAAGAAAAGTACTTGGATACTTCAGAGGGCCATTGAACTGAATGCCAAACCCAACGACCTGCTGGAGGCTGCTATGCAGAACTTGACTTTGGGCAAAGCAGAACTTCTTTCCTCTGAGGATAAGGAAAATGTACCAGGTTTGTTTTTATGTCCAATTTCCAATCCCATTTGAGATCCGTATTAACCTGAAGCCCATCGGGGCGGCAGGTAGCCTAGTGGTTAGAGTGTTGGGCCAGTAACCGAAAGGTTGCTAGATCCAATGCCCGAACTGACAAGGTAAAAATCTGTCATTCTGCCCCTGAACAAGGCATTTAACCCACTGTTCCCCGGTAGGCTGTAATTGAAAATAAGAATTTGTTCTTAACTGACTTGCCTAGTTTAATAAAGGTATGAAATGGTATAATACATAACCATGTTTCTTCAGCCTAGATTTTTTTTAATGCAATCACAGCTTTTATGCTACTTTAGTGTACTAGTACTGTATATAAATTGTCTTATTGTTTTGTCAAAACTATTTTTCTTTCAGTCTCAACTTACAATACACATGGTTCTGCGAAAAATGGAACAGAATTTCGCAAAGTCTGGAGAAACTCCGACGGTACAGGCGACTTGCAGCTTTCCAGTATTTTTTCTTCAGGGTAAAAGAAGTGTTTTGTTTTTTACAGTGCCAAGTTCTCACACCAAGCTTCTCTCTTTGTTTTGCTTTACATTCTTCTATTCTGTCTCGTGAAAAACAATTGACACTGGTCTTCTCATTCTCTTAGAACAGTGGAACCACGGAATGGACCCCAAGAGGACGAGGTTCCAGCTTGGAGGTCTGGGTCTCAACGAAAGAGAGCCGTTGGCATGGTTAGTTTTTATTAGTAGTAGTGTTGGGGTGGGGGGGGGGTGGTGGTAATTGATACAGTTACATATTGCAATATTATTCTGGACAATATTGTATAGATACTTTGACAAGTATAGATTTGGTTTTTGTTAGGTAGCATTAGCTAGCGCTAGTTGGCTGTACCTGCGGCAAAACTCAGATACTTTTCATCCTATAACTTGTTCTCCATATTATTTTTTTAAATAGTGAGCTAACATCTTCTCAGCCCTTTTTTTTCATGACTGATCAAAACTTGTTTTTTATTATGGCTCTCTCTTGTCTCTGCAGCAGACATATAGTGAGCGTTATGTTTGGGACATCAAATCGCAATTAAATCACAGTACCAAATCACAATACATATAGAATCGTGAGAATTGCAATATATATCGTATCGGTACCTAAGTATTGTGAGAATATCATATCGTGAGGTTCCTGGCAATTCCCACCCCTAAGTCGTTTTTCCATCACTTCTCTGGTTTTAAATAATATCCTGTTCTTTATTATCCTGCCTCTAGCCAGGGAGAGAGAGCAGTGCACTACAGGCAATCTCAGAAATGGATGATGATGACCGTGATGGAAGACAAGTGAAGAGGGAGGCTCCCATCTCAAGTAGCTTGTCCAGGTAAGCATTTTTTACCGATGTCAAGGGACCACTACCAGAACACACAGGATTACAAAGCCTAAACTGATGAATGTAACTTTGTTTTAGGCAAACTTCTGGTTCAAGTGCGACGTTTACCTTGTCCTTGGCCAAGAAGCGTGTTGAAGATGGGGACTTCTTCAATCTTAAGGTTTGTGAATGAAAATCCCCACCTTTCAGTTGTAATTGTAGATTGTGTAAGAATTTTCTAGTGCCCGGGCCCAACTGTTTACAATTATATACAATATCATGCAGAGCATAGTAAAGTGATATCTTACATAATCTTATTTTAAAGACAGATGTTGATTGGGCAGTCATATCATTGTTGATTTGTTCTCTCAGACACCTATCATTAGTCCTGAGCCACGCCCATGGAAGGACATGGGAATTGTTGACTCCACCACTACACTACTTCACAGGCAAGATAGGAGAGATGCCACTAGGATGGAAGGTATGTACCTTTACATTGAAGTGAAACCATTTTGGCCTAGTTGTTGACGGTGCAAAAAGCATGTTTAGTGAGAAGCATTAGTTGGCGCACACCGACATATTCATAGAGGTGCTCACTAACAGAATGGTAAACTTGGGAAAAAATGTATTCTCACTCATATCAAGTTTATGTTCTCTGCTGTTCCAATGGTAGATAGCACTGACAATATAAACCAGATAATCGGTTCCAACTCCCCTGAGGCTTGCTGGATGTATCTGACCAAGCTGGAGAAGAGGGGCAATCCTCAGACAGACACCAACCTTCTCCTAAAGCTGAAGGACTGCTATTCCAGAGTCTTCTCCAGACTGCCATTGAGAATGTACAGCAACAGTGAGAGCTATGCCAAGATGCTGGTCCGATATGCTGAACTCAAAGGGTGAGTGTACTTCAGGATGTTTTTGGAGATTAAAAAAGAAAACTGCATATATTCACATGCGTTATCCAGTGTTCTAGAATTGGTTTGATGGCTGTATAAAAATGTTCTCCGTAGCATTGATGACCCAGACGATGCTCGGGACAACTTCATCGTTGCGAGATCCAACTGCAAAGGCTTTGCCTTTGTGCACATAGCACATGCTCAGTTTGAGGTTGCTCGAGGTAGATTGCCCTTTTTTTATTTTAATTTTACATAAACGATTGTGCATAATATATGGTTTAGACACTGAACATTTATATTTTGATACTGAAGAGATTTTTGTTCATATTCTTCCAAAAGGTCAGGTCAAGAAAGGCACGTCAATACTACAGAAAGCCCTTCAGGTGAACGCAAAGCCCACTGAACTAATTGAGACTGCAATGCAGAAACTAAAAGTCGGGAATTACCAGTTTCTCCCCGCAGAAGACCAAGAGAGTCTCCCAGGTAGGTTTCATTTAAATTTTGTAAAATATGCTGTATGTCTTGGTGGTGTTCATTAGGGCATGGAATGGAAAACGTAGTCCTTCTCTGTTTTCTCCTGTTTGGTACCTAATGAACATGACATCTGTTCATCCTGACTACAAAGTGATAACGGCTGATGTAAGTTTTAGTTGAATAGATTCCTTATGTGTGTTTCTTTTTTTAGAGCCAGTGTCTCACGCGTCATTGAGTCTGTCAAACTATGGTAGAGAGAGGGAGCCGGAGATTCCCGCCCGTTTACCTCTGAGCCAGACACAGCCCATACCCTCTAGTATGGAGCTGTCTTCAGGGTGGAAAATACCAGCCCACGTCAGCAGAGTTGTGTCTCCAGAGGTTTGGCTTGCTATTTTATTTTTGGGGTTACAACTGTGTTATCAACATAAAGGTGCTGGCATCAAACTCCAATTTAGTTTGTTCATTCTCATGACTGAGTTAAAACCACATTTCTGTCTCTTTTTTGCGTCTGTTTTGACACTCCTAACACTTATATTTTTGTTTTCTTTTGGGTTCTTCTATTTTAACCTCCTGAGTTTAACTTTGTGTGTTTTGTCGTCATCAGGAGAAGCACACCCCTCCTGATTTCACACCCATTCCACGTCTGGTGGACTCTCTACCCACCCCATCCCTTCCTCTCCCATCCAGACTCAACCCACCCGTCGACTGCCAGATGCCCAACTACAAAGACACCAGGGCCAACAGGTGAGGGGGCTGGACAGGACATGTATCTAACATGGCAGCTCTTGTACAATGATCCTACTCACCATAATCTAATGATTCTATTTCAGCTCTTGAGATATTAGGAAATGGTATTGTCAGTGTTGGGGAAGCTAATCTGAAAAGATGGTTTATCACACTACCAATTACTTCCCATTGCAAGAAGTTGATCTACAGTAAAGCTGCCCTCAAGAAAAATATAGTTGAACTTAAGTTACTTTGAGAACTACCTCGTGAAAAAATTATCATATTTAAATCTGAAGTGTCATAATGCAAATTTAAGACTGTCATCCATACTGTGACGTGGCGTAAGTAACAGTCACGGCAGACAGTGTAGTGAGATCTGTGAGTGCGTTTAGTCTTGGAATCCAGAGGAAAGATGGGAAGCAGTGATGCAAAAAAACAGGACTTTCTTTGACATTTGAATTCCCCTTTCCTCACAGTTACGTTACCCCTGGGATCAAGAGGAACCCCCCATATGCGGCCCCTCTCTCAGCAGCCCATAAAGCCGGCCCTGCCCAGCAGCAGCCGTGCACCCCCCTCAGCCAGGCGTCCTATGCCCAACAGACCCACCAGGTAAACCACAAACGCCATCCATGGGATTTCCCTGATCACTTGACCTGAACAGGCAAAACGCAGTCAGGTCAGGAGGAACTAAGTCATGGCCCTAGTTATGTTCTCTATTTGTGAGTTTGTTGTTTAAATTCTAGACCTATGTCAAATGAAATGTGAACTCTATGGTTGAATGACTCTGCACTTGTCTGTTACTTCAGGGTTCTGCAGCTGCTCTCTCGAACAAGTCCATCATGATAAAGGGCAAACGGTTCCTCGTCCTGAAGATGATTGGTCGAGGTGGATCCAGTAAGGTAGGGGCTAGTTGTCTTGTTCATTAGGGCACAATGTAACATAAGCTCTCATAACATTGTGCAACGGAAAACAAAAAACAGACTTACTTTTTGGACAATTTAAGATGGTTCTTCCCTGTTTCAATTTGTTTGAAACCGGAAGATACCAGGGAAGTACTACAGGTGGTTTTATGGCCAATTTGATGTTTTTTCAGCTGGTTTGATGGTAGGTTCTCTTGTCTTTTCAGGTGTACCAGGTTCTGGACCAACGTAATCAGCTGTTTGCTGTGAAGTATGTGAACCTGGAGGAGGCTGATGCCCAGACAGTGGAGAGCTACAAGAACGAGATAGAGCATCTCAATCGCCTGCAGCAGTACAGTGATCAGATCATCAAGCTGTATGATTAGTGAGTGTTCATTACTCTGACTTATTCAGCTAGGGTCTAGTATTATATTTATTTGATCAAAATACATACACATCCAAAACATAACAAAAACTTGTGGTACTGGTACAAACATTAAAATAAAATACATAGTCTCATGCTCTACATTTAAAAAAAAGATGAAGGATAACACAATGTATTTCAAATGTTTTTGTTTGTTTGTTTTTATCCCATTTTTGTGATGTCCAATTGGTAGTTACGATCTTGTTTCATTGATCTTGTATCTACTCCCCAACGGGAGAGGCGAAGGTTGAGTCACGCGTCCTCCGAAACATGGCCCGCAAAGCTGCACTGCTTCTTAACACCTGCTCGTTTAACCTCTAAGCCAGCCGCACCAATGTGTCGGAGGAAACACAGTTCTACTGACGAGTGAAGTCAGTTTGCAGGCGCCCGCCCACCACAAGGAGTCGATAGAGCGCGATGAGCCAAGGAAAGCCCCCTGGCCAAACCCTCCCCTAACCTGGAAGATGCTGGGCCAATTGTGCGCTGCCCTATGGGACTCCCGGTCACGTCTGGCTGGGATCGATCCCCAGGCTGTAGTGACGCCTCAACAATGCGATGCGGTGCCTTAGACCGCTGTGCCACTCGGGAGTCCCCAACACAACATATTTTGATTGTGGTCCTCTGTTCCATCCCACTATACATGTCATGTGATTCCCAGTGAGCAGTGCTTTTTATCAGTCAAGTTCTCTTTTATTCCAGTGAAATAACCAACAGCTACATCTACATGCTGATGGAATGTGGTAACCTGGACCTCAGCACCTGGCTACGGAACCGTAAAACTGTCAACCCGCTGGAGAGGAAGTTATACTGGAAGAATATGCTGGAGGCAGTCCAGACCATCCACAAACATGGTTATTATCTCTCCATCTATCTTGAACTCTGTATCTCTCTTCATCAGTAACCCTTATGTTTTCTAAGTTCCTCATAGCCAAGCATTGCATTCTCTATAACAAGCCTTTTAACTTTCTTCTGTAACTTTTTTGTGTGTAGGTATTGTCCATAGTGATTTGAAGCCAGCCAATTTTGTGATTGTGAATGCCTCGCTGAAATTGATCGACTTTGGCATTGCAAACCGCATCCAGCCTGATGTGACAAGCATTATGAAAGATTCTCAAGTAAGAGCACAACCCCCTTCTCCAACTGTAGTTAATAATGTATGTATACATAACCAGAAGCTTTCCAAAATAAGGATATTGATCTTCAAGAAAAAAATCCTAAACACAGGTTGGGACCTTGAACTACATGCCCCCTGAAGCCATCAAAGACACTTCATCCCAGCCAGGGAAGGCAAGCTCTAAGGTGCGCTGATGTCCCTTCCTTCTTATCCAAAACAATTTATTTTTAATACATGCATATTCCATATGGACTCATTTATGCATGTTTAATGATGTATAATAAATCTCTGTTGATTTGATTAATAGATTAGTACTAAAGGTGATGTGTGGTCCCTTGGTTGCATCATGTACTGCATGACCTATGGGAAGACTCCATTCCAGACCATCACCAACCAGATCACCAAGCTACACGCCATCATTGACCCGACCCATGAGATAGATTTCCCTGACATTGCAGAGAAGGATCTGCTAGATGTGTTGAAGGTGAGTGATTCCATTCATTCTGCTATGTATTGGCTTTTTGGTTGAGTGTGAATGACATGGATAAATGGTATCTGGTGGGATATGTTTTTTTCTACCACCAGAGGTGCTTGGTACGAAACCCAAGAGATCGGATTTCCATCGCGGAGCTGCTGGAGCATTCATACCTAAAGCTTCAGTCTCAGCAACAGTCACCTGTGCCAGGTACATAAATGTGCACACATTATGCATATTTATACCTCATACCTGCCATAATACCAAGTGTTTTTATTTATTTTTAAATAAGAAAAACGAATTGCACCAACTTTCACTTTGTCTTCCTCTCTATCTCCATTCAGCACCTCCTGACAATAACGATCTGAAGAGGATCCTCAACGAGCTCGCTGCCTTACAGTCTCCCAACAGCATTGCCAGGGCTGCTAATGTAAGCATAACAATGTGGAATTTCCCATAATTATTGTCTTATCGTCGTTTGCTTTAACTGACTGGCGTCTTCTCTGCAATCGACAGAACTTGGCGAAAATGTGCAACAGTGGTCGGAAACTGGAAGCTGCAGGGTGTGTAAAGTCATCCAGCCAGCTCAACTGGAAGATGTAGCGGTCAGCAGATGGGACTCCATTCCTAGCCTAAGTCGAGCTTTACCCAATAGAGGCACTGCCCATGCCATGCTCCAGCACAACCCGAAAAATACATCCTGTTTGGCAGTACACTGGCCCTGTCTGAATACTTTGAAAATGTATCCTTACTTCCTTCCCCTTTTTTAAAGTAATCACTGATCTGGAATGGTGAAAGCTATGAAATGGAACCTTTGCTTTTATTCTATCCAAGTATGTTAGATCAGTGATAACACTGAGGATGGGAGGAAAGAAGGAAGCATTTTAACTGTTTTTACGCAGGGTCCATAAATGCTCTACCATCTCCATGTCTTATTCTCTCATGTCTTCATGACTTCCCCTTGCTCGCATCTTGAAGGATATGAATCTACACTTTTTTTCTTTTTAAGATGGACACTTTTGTGTTTCTTTACTTTGCACATTTTACTGTACTCTCAAACATGTAATTACAAAAAAAATGCTCAACAAATGAACTAGCTAACTGTATTATTGATGTTTTATTTCTTTCAGCTGTCCATTTTCTGTTGTGTGTATGAAGTCAGAAGTTTACATACACCTTAGCCAAATGCATTTAAACTCAGTTTTTCACAATTCCTGACATTTAATCCTAGTAAAAATTCCCTGTCTTAGGTCAGTTAGCATCACCACTTTATTTTAAGAATGTGAAATGTCAGAATAATAGTAGGAGGAATGATTTATTTCAGCTTTCATATCTTTCATCACATTCCCAGTGGGTCAGAAGTTTACATACTCATTGAGTGTATTTGGTAGCACTGCCTTCAAATTGTTTAACTTGGGTAAAACATTTCAGGTAGCCTTCCACAAGCTTCCCACAATAAGTTGGGTGAATTTTGGCCCATTCCTCCTGACAGCTGGTGTAACTGAGTCAGGTTTGTAGGCCTCCTTGATCGCACACACTTTTCAGTTCTGCCCACAAATTTTCTATAGGATTGAGGTCAGGGCTTTGAGATGGCCACTCCAATACCTTGACTTTGTTGTCCTTAAGCTATTTTGCCACAACTTTGGAAGTATGGTTGTCGTCATTGTCCATTTGGAAGACCCATTTGTGACCAAGCTTTAACTTCCTGACTGATGTCGTCAAATGTTGCTTCAATATTTCCACATAATTTTCCTTGCCATCTATTTTGTGAAGTGCACCAGTCCCTCCTGCAGCAAAGCACCCCCACAACATGATGCTGCCACCCCCGTGCTTCGGGGTTGGGATGGTGTTCTTCGACTTGCAAGCCTCCCTCTTTTTCCTCCAAACATAACAATGGTTATTATGGCAAAACAGTTCTATTTTTGTTTTATCAGACCAGAGGACATTTCTCCAAAAAAGTACATTCTTTGTCCCCATGTGCAGTTGCAAACCGTAGTCATCTCTAGGAGACAGAACGTGTCTTCTTCCTGAGCGGTATGACGGCTGCATGGTCCCATGGTGTTTACACTTGCATACTATTGTTTGTACAGATGAATGTGGTACCTTCAGGCGTTTGGAAATGGCTCCCAACGATGAGTAAGACTTGTGGAGGTATACAATTTTTGGTTGGCTGATTTCTTTTGATTTTCCCATGATGTCAAGCAAAGAGGCACTGAGTTTGAAGGTAGGCCTTGAAATACATCCACAGGTACACCTCCAATTGACTCAAATGATGTCAATTAGCCTATCAGAAGCTTCTAAAGCCAGGACATCATTTTCTGGAATTTTCCAAGCTGTTTAAAGGATCATTCGACTTAGTGGATGTAAACTTCTGACCCACTGCATTTGTGGTACGTTGAATTATAAGTGAAATAATCTCTGTAAACAATTGTTGGAAAAAATGACTTGTCATGCACAAAGTAGATGTCTTAACCGACTTGCCAAAACTAGTTTGTTAACAAAACAGTTGTGTAGTGGTTGAAAAATGAGTTTTAATGACTCCAACCTAAGTGTATGTAAACTTTTGACTTCAACTGTATTTGTGTATGTAATAATATATATATACACTGCTCAAAAAAATAAAGGGAACACTTAAACAACACAATGTAACTCCAAGTCAATGACACTTCTGTGAAATCAAAATGTCCACTTAGGAAGCAACACTGATTGACAATAAATTTCACATGCTGTTGTGCAAATGGAATAGACAACAGGTGGAAATTATAGGCAATTAGCAAGACAGCCCCAATAAAGGAGTGTTTCTGCAGGTGGTGACCACAGACCACTTCTCAGTTCCTATGCTTCCTGGCTGATGTTTTGGTCACTTTTGAATGCTGGTGGTGCTTTCACTCTAGTGGTAGCATGAGACGGAGTCTACAACCCACACAAGTGGCTCAGGTAGTGCAGCTCATCCAGGATGGCACATCAATGCGAGCTGTGGCAAGAAGGTTTGCTGTGTCTGTCAGCGTAGTGTCCAGAGCATGGAGGCGCTACCAGGAGACAGGCCAGTACATCAGGAGACGTGGAGGAGGCCGTAGGAGGGCAACAACCCAGCAGCAGGACCGTTACCTCCGCCTTTGTGCAAGGAGGAGCAGGAGGAGCACTGCCAGAGCCCTGCAAAATGACCTCCAGCAGGCCACAAATGTGCATGTGTCTGCTCAAACGGTCAGAAACAGACTCCATGAGGGCCCGACATCCACAGGTGGGGGTTGTGCTTACAGCCCAACACCGTGCAGGACGTTTGGCATTTGCCAGAGAACACCAAGATTGGCAAATTCGCCACTGGCGCCCTGTGCTCTTCACAGATGAAAGCAGGTTCACACTGAGCACATGTGACAGAGTCTGGAGATGCCGTGGAGAACGTTCTGCTGCCTGCAACATCCTCCAGCATGACCGGTTTGGCGGTGGGTCAGTCATGGTGTGGGGTGGCATTTCTTTGGGAACACTTAAACAACACATAAACAAAGGGAACACTTAAACAACACATCCTAGATCTGAATGAAAGAAATAATCTTATTAAATACTTTTTTCTTTACATAGTTGAATGTGCTGACAACAAAATCACACAAAAATAATCAATGGAAATCCAATTTATCAACCCATGGAGGTCTGGATTTGGAGTCACACTCAAAATGAAAGTGGAAAACCACACTACAGGCTGATCCAACTTTGATGTAATGTCCTTAAAAGAAGTCAAAATGAGGCTCAGTAGTGTGTGTGGCCTCCACGTGCCTGTATGACCTCCCTACAACACCTGGGCATGCTCCTGATGAGGTGGCGGATGGTCTCCTGAAGGATCTCCTCCCAGACCTGGACTAAAGCATCCGCCAACTCCTGGACAGTCTGTGGTGCAACGTGGCGTTGGTGGATGGAGCGAGACATGATGTCCCAGATGTGCTCAATTGGATTCAGGTCTGGGGAACGGGCGGGCCAGTCCATAGCATCAATGCCTTCCTCTTGCAGGAACTGCTGACACACTCCAGCCACATGAGGTCTAGCATTGTCTTGCATTAGGAGGAACCCAGGGCCAACCGCACCAGCATATGGTCTCACAAGTGGTCTGAGGATCTCATCTCGGTACCTAATGGCAGTCAGGCTACCTCTGGCGAGCACATGGAGGGCTGTGCGGCCCCCCAAAGAAATGCCACCCCACACCATGACTGACCCACCGCCAAACCGGTCATGCTGGAGGATGTTGCAGGCAGCAGAACGTTCTCCACGGCGTCTCCATTCTCTGTCACGTCTGTGACGTGCTCAGTGTGAACCTGCTTTCATCTGTGAAGAGCACAGGGCGCCAGTGGCGAATTTGCCAATCTTGGTGTTCTCTGGAAAATGCCAAACGTCCTGCACGGTGTTGGGCTGTAAGCACAACCCCCACCTGTGGACGTCGGGCCCTCATACCACCCTCATGGAGTCTGTTTCTGACCGTTTGAGCAGACACATGCACATTTGTGGCCTGCTGGAGGTCATTTTGCAGGGCTCTGGCAGTGCTCCTCCTGCTCCTCCTTGCACAAAGGCGGAGGTAGCGGTCCTGCTGCTGGGTTGTTGCCCTCCTACGGCCTCCTCCACGTCTCCTGATGTACTGGCCTGTCTCCTGGTAGCGCCTCCATGCTCTGGACACTACGCTGACAGACACAGCAGACCTTCTTGCCACAGCTCGCATTGATGTGCCATCCTGGATGAGCTGCACTACCTGAGCCACTTGTGTGGGTTGTAGACTCCGTCTCATGCTACCACTAGAGTGAAAGCACCGCCAGCATTCAAAAGTGACCAAAACATCAGCCAGGAAGCATAGGAACTGAGAAGTGGTCTGTGGTCCCCACCTGCAGAACCACTCCTTTATTGGGGGTGTCTTGCTAATTGCCTATAATTTCCACCTGTTGTCTATTCCATTTGCACAACAGCATGTGAAATTTATTGTCAATCAGTGTTGCTTCCTAAGTGGACAGTTTGATTTCACAGAAGTGTGATTGACTTGGAGTTACATTGTGTTGTTTAAGTGTTCCCTTTATTTTTTTGAGCAGTATATTTTATTTGGCAGATGCCTTTCAGGACACTCAATACATTTTATTTGGCAGATGCCTTTCAGGACACTCAAGGACATCTTACATAAAATCTGGTACTGTAAATTACATCTATTTCATTTAGGTCTATGTAATGAATTTTAATTTTGCTTTATTATTTACAGGGAAAATACAATAACACAATAACACTATCAGCTTATTTTTAGAATAATGGCCATGTTCTGACATGTGTCACTTCGCACTTATATCATCAGCAGTGAACAGTAGCTATTGCTGTGTCGGCTACACATCTTTAGCTAGCTAGGCTCACAAGGCTAGCAAAAACAATTTTTTCAAGAGGCAGTGTATAGAAGATGATGTTGGAGCATGTGTCAAGTCATTTGATATCAGTGATTTTGCCATGAAGGGCCTCCAGTCCCCCTCTATATCAATCACTGATTGCACTGATCTCATCAAGGGCCTTAAAGACAGTTTTCAGTACATTCAGAGGCAATGATCAGCACTACAATGCTGTTTTTATTCAGCACTTTTAGAAATCATGAAATACTCTTCTCCACTTCGACTCGCACTCCCTCGGCTGAGAAATGATCATCAGTCCAGTGAAATAAAACAAGTTATTTCAGTTTATGCTCTGATGTGCCTCACAGGTAATAGGCTAAAACAACTGACCTATTACCAGTGTTTTCATATTGCCTAGTTTGAGACTTAAGTTTTGAAATATAAGGGACTCTACATTATATTAAGGGGAAGGCCTACATTAAGAAAATCAGACCTCTTATTGCAATTGAAAATAGACAAATGCATGAAACAATATTTCCAGTCAATGTAAATAGCTCATAATTTGTAATGTAATTTACATTCATTTGGAATATAATTTAATTGGAAATATCTTTGCCCTGTGCTTTTCCACCAATGCACTACAGTTAGGCCCTATAGGCTATTGATCATTTAATTGATATCACACAATACATCGTTGGTGCACTTGATCTCTTGCGCCCAGCAGACAATTGCACTCGGCTTGCATTTTGATTCATAAGGTGATCTCCACTAAGAAGTGGTTGATGACCACTGTTCTAGTGTATATAGGCTGTGGCCTATTATTATTTATAAACTGGGTAGTTTGAGCCCTAAATGCTGATTGGCTAACAGCTGTGGTATATCAGACCGTATTCCACGGGTATGACAAAGCATTTATTTTTACTGCTCTAATTAGGTTAGTGGCCAGATTATTATAGCAATAAGGCATCTCGGGGTTTTGTGGTATATGTCCAATATACCACGGCTAAGGGCAGTATCCACGTACTCCGCGTTGCGTCGTGACAAGAACAGCCCTTAGCCATAGTATATTGGCCGTATACCCTCGTGCCTTGTTGCTTAAGTGTATTAGCATACTGTTAGGTTATTATCTAAGTTTTATTTTATGGTGTTTTAATATGCAGCATGTAACCTAATACAAAGCTGATCTAATTTGATTGGCCTCCTTGCCAGTGGTTAACACTAGAAAAGCCTGCCCTCTCTGGATCCACCTTTCGGGCTAATGATGTGTCTTTTGAAAGTCAACATGCTAGCTGTCTAATAAACACAGTGCATTCGGAATATATTCAGACCCCTTGACCTTTTCAACATTTTGTTATGTTTTTTAACATTTTGTTCAATTCCCCTCATCAATCTACACACAATACTCCATAATGACAAAGCATAAACGGGTTTTTAGAAACTTTTGCAAATGTGTATATATATATAAAGAAATATCACATTTACATAAGTATTCAGACCCTTACTCAGAACTTTGTTGATGAACCTTTGGCAGCAATTACAACCTCGAGTCTTCTTGGGTATGACGCTACAAGCTTGGCACACCAGTATTTAGGGAGTTTCTCCCATTCTTCTCTGCAGATCCCCTCAAGCTCTGTCAGGTTTGATTGGGAGCGTCGCTGCACAGCTATTTTCAGGTCTCTCCAGAGATGTTCGAACGGGTTCAAGTCCGGGCTCTGGCTGGGCAACTCAAGGGCATTCAAGCTACGCATGCCTTGTCTTAGCTGTGTGTTTAGGGTCGTTGTCCTATTGGAAGGTAAACCTTCACCCCAGTCTGAGGTCCTGAACACTCTGGAGCAGGTTTTCATCAAGGATCTCTCTGCACTTTGCTCAGTTCATCTTTCTCTTGACCTTTACTAGTCTCCCACTCCATGCCGCTGAAAAACATCCCCACAGCATGATGCTGCCACCGCCATGATTCACCGTAGGGATGATGCCAGGTTTCCACCAGACATGACGCTTGGCATTCAGGCCAAAGAGTTCAATCTTGATTTCATCAGACCAGAGAATTTAGGTTTTCATGGTCTGAGAGTCCTTTAGGTGCCTTTTGGCAAACTCCAAGTGGGCTGTCATGTGCCTTTTACTGAGGAGTGGCCTCTGTCTGGCCACTCTACCATAAAGGCCTGATTGGTGGAGTGCTGCAGAGATGGTTGTCCTTCTGGAAGGTTCTCCCATCTCCACAGAGGAACTCTGGAGCTCTGTCAGAGTGAACGTCGGGTTCTTGGTCACCTCCCTGACCATGGCCCTTCTCCCATGATTACTCAGTTTGGCCGGGCGGCCAGCTCTATGAAGAGTCTTGGTGGTTCCAAACTTCTTCCATTTAAGAATGATGGAGGCCACTGTGTTCTTGGGGACCTTCAATGCTGCAGAATCTTTTTGGTGCCCTTCCCCAGATCTGTGCCTCGACACAATCCTGTCTCGGAGCTCTCCGGACAATTACTTCAACCTCGTAGCTTGGTTTTTACTCTGACATGCACTGTCAACTGTGGGACCTTATATAGACAGGTGTGTGCCTTTCCAAATCATGCCAATCAATTGAATTTACTACAGGTGGACTCCAATCAAGCTGTAGAAACATATCAAGGATGAGCAATGCATACATGATCAATACATTTGCAAAAATGTCTAAAAACAGTTTTTTTTTGTCATTATGGGGTATTGTGTGTAGATTTATGAGGAAAATGTTTTAATTAATCCATAGCAAAATGTGGATAAAGTCAAGGGGTCTGAATACTTTCCGAATGCACTGTTAATTTCATATATGCTATCAGAGGAACAATAATTTGTTTGTGGTTATGAAGGTCTTAGGTAACGTTAGAATATGAAATTAAATGTATTTCAAAGAACACAATGGCGTTTTCATTAGTTTATGTAACTGAAGGCTATATGTATAAAAGAAAAGACACAAAAATACCATATTTAAGTGCGAAAATCCATTATATGAAAACACCATCACAAAGATCATTCATTATTCATTTGTTAAGGGCAGGTCTTAAGGAATAAATGTATGAATTTAAGAAAATGCATTGCAAAAGAACGGAACTGCATATTTGTCGTTTATTTAGAGTGTTGAGATTGCACACGGGGAACACATGTAATCGCAGCAATTCTTCCCCCCAAAAAGTAATATTTAAAACTACACCTCAAGGGGTCTTTTTTAAAATTTGAGACCAAATCTTTATTCATTTTTTCATTATCTTATTAAGGGAAGGGGGGGGGATACATGCACAATACACAAATTAATATAATAAAAAAAATGGCTTGCATCATAGAGCCAAAAATTAACAACACATTTAGTATGTAAAGAGAAGGGGAAAAAAGTGAGCCTCCACCCCAACCTGCTACTCCATTCCCCCAACCGCACCCATCCAGCATGTCTCCTTTCAATAACCCCCCCACCAGCAACTTGGGTTGCTTGTCAGTCCCACCCCCCCTCCCCAGAAAAACCCTCTCCATCACACCCCTTCCTGGTGGGACTAAAAGCAAAGAAAGTAAAAAATATGAAAATGCCAAGAGTGTGCAAAGCTGTCATCAAAGCAAAGGGTGGCTACCTTGAAGAATCTAAAATATATTTTGATTTGTTTAACAGTTTTTTGGTTACTACATGATTCCATATGTGTTATTTCATATGTCTTCACTATTATTCTACAATGAAGAAATAGTAAAAAGAAAGAAAAACACTTGAATAATTAGGTGTGTACAAACTTTTGACTGGCACTATATATATATATATATATATATATATATATATATATATATATATATATATAACCGATGTGAAATGGCTAGTTAGTTAGCAGTGGTGCGCGCTAATAGCGTTTCAATCAGTGACATCACTCGCTCTGAGACCTGAAGTGGTTGTTCCCCTTGCGTTGCAAGGGCCGCGGCTTTTGTGGCGCGATGGGTAACTATGCTTCTTGGGTGTCAGTTGTTGATGTGTGCAAGGGTTCCTGGTTCAAGCCCAGGTTGGGGTGAAGAGAGGGACGGAACCTACACTGTTACATATATATATATATATATATATATATATATATATATATATATACACACACACACACACGGTGTTCAAAAGTTTGGGGTCACTTAGAAATGTCCTTGTTTTTGAAAGAAAAGCACATTTCTTGTCCATTAAAATAACATCAAACTGATCCGAAATACAGTGTAGACATTGTTAATGTTGTAAATAACTATTGTAGCTGGAAACAGCTGATTTTTGATTAGCTACATAGGCGTACAGAGGCCCATTATCAGCAACCATCACTCCTGTTTTCCAATGGCACGTTGTGTTAGCTAATCCAAGTTTATCATTTTAAAAGGCTAATTGATCATTAGAGTGTCTAGTTTGAGAAACAGATGCCTCACAAGTCCACAAGCAGCTTCATTAAAAAGTACCCACAAAACACCAGTCTCAACGTCAACAATGGGGGCGACTCCGGGATGCTGGCCTTCTTGGCAGAGTTCCTCTATCCAGTGTCTGTGTTCTTTTGCCCATCTTAATCTTTTATTTTTATTGGCCAGTCAGACATGGCTTTATCTTTGTGGTGACTGGGTGTATTGATACACTATCCAAAGTGTAATTAATAACTTAACAATGCTGAAAGGGATATTCAATATCTGATATTTTTTATTTCTATCTATCAACCAATAGGTTCCCTTCTTTGCGAGGCATTGGAAAACCTCCCTGATCTTTGGGGTTAAATCTGTGTTTGAAATTCACTGCTCAACTGATTGGCCTTACAGATAATTGTACGTGTGGAGTGCAGAGACTATTATTGCACACAGAGTGAGTCCATGCAACTTATTATGTGACTTGTTAAGCACATTTTTACTCCTGAACTTATTTAGGCATGCCATAACAAAGGAGTTGAATACTTATTGACTCAATACATTTCAGCTTTTAATTTTTTATTAATTTGTAAAACTTTCCAAAAACATATTTCAAGTTTAACATTATGGAATAGTATGTGTAGGCCAGTGACACACAATCTCAAATTAATCAATTTTAAATTCAGGCTTTAACACAACAAAATGTGAAAAGAAGTGAAGGTGTGTGAATACTTTCTGAAGGCACTGCTTTTGTAGGAGAATTTTCAAAAGTCACTTTTTTGGCACTCTGTTTCATTCCCTTGCCTCTGTGTCAATTCCAAGCTGCATCTTCATATACAATATAAACAACTGATAATATTCTCACTCATCAGGCTATTGTAAATGTAATCTTGTCTTTCAGCTAACTCTATTGTTATATGTTTGAAATGTCCCCGTAAAACTGCTTATAACACAAATTATGTTTGAGATATGAATATTCTAACAATGATAATGTGTTATATAGACTTATTTAGGAAAAGCCAAGGATGGGGGCAAATAACTTTAAATTGAAGGTCTTAGCAGAATTGTTAAATAACAGGGTTTTATATTTCGACTAAGTTGATGTCCCAGGGACAGTTAGTGAAAAACATAGGTCAATGCAACCCGATTGGGGTGAGAAATATGGATAGAATGGTTAACATTGAGAGATTTATTCACCTCAGTTTCAAGGTCTCAGCTTAGAGAGAAGAAGCCTCATGAGGTATTGGTCTGTCACATGTTATGAACCAGTTTTGGTCAGTCACATGAATGAAACAAAACGGTAATGATTAATTAATTATGCTAAATCATGCAAATATAACTTGTCTGTGTATAGCCGAATATAAGACAACTGCTGGGTTTGACTATGGGGTACTATGGTGCACTGAGTGTGTTGGAACCTCTCCAGGGTGCTGACGAATAAAGGATGATTCATTTAAGATTGACTTCGAGTGTCCCTGTGTAAGAATTTCCACGGGTCCATAGGTTTTACCGTGCAAAATATTTAAAAAAACGCTTCCAAATTAAACGAACCCCCTCCACCTCTCTGTCATGCTTTAAACTATTTATTTCTACATGGCTGCACAAACTCTCCCTGTCCATGGAGTGGATGAACATGCACAGGTAGCCTACATTGTTATTTATTTGACAATCAGATGAAAAGATCATGACTGGTTGTGTTCATGCCAAATGAAAAGCTAAATACATTTTTAAGTTAAATTAAGTCTTTATTATTAGGCCCTGCCTATAGTTTATTATGTGTAGGTCTATGTGAGTAGCATGTTAAATGCAAGAGTCATGGATTTACATAGGACTACAAGATTATTTGGTCTAAAATTGAAAATCACATTAGATAGGTTGTGATTTGTGATCGATTACAGTAAGGTAGGCTTGTATGATAATTTAATGATGGTTTGATGGTGGCTGTGGTAACTCGTAACAACATAGTTTCGTCATCCCACAATACAAAAATAATTGTTTAGCACAACAAGAGTGTCGAATTTGGTCAGCAAAAAATAATGGTTTATTTGCTGCGTGAAGTTTATTTGATCAAATATAAATTTCGTAATGCTTAAGTTGTTACGAGTGTACTGATATAAGTAGGACATGTGACAGCCCGGCAAACTTTGAGAGAAAAAACACTATAAGGGAGTTGTCTCGAGATGGTTATGCATATTCATTAAATGAGTAGGAAGCATCTCTCTCCATTGAATACAGGTGGTTGACGTCAACAACCCTGGTGCTTATTACATTACTTTTACATCACTTTACATCGAATATTCAAAAACAGATTTACAGTAATGAGATGTATCCACCAATCCAAAGAAAGGATGGGCGGGAGCTAGACAGCCCGCTGTGCCGTTTTGTGGACAACGATTCCTAGTGCCAGGGCGGAGAGACTGTCTTGTCAGTATATCCATAATATTTGGCACAACTTCATTACCTTAGTCAAAGGGTGTTCGAGAGCGTCAAACCCATGATGTATCATTGTTAAATTGTGACTGACGTACTGATCTACAAAGACTATTGAGTTGTTATTTAGGATGCACGGTGATTTGTAGATCAGTCAGTCTCGACTCGCTTATAAAGTGGGCTGCAATGTCGAACATGACTAAAGTCAAGGAGGGAGTTCGATTAATTTTGCCCGGGCTGAAAGTTGATTGCTGCCTCCGGGCTTGAGTCGGGTGTCCGCTCTGTCGGACAGCGAAGTTGGCTCAAAATAAAAGTGATGTAAAAAGCACGTGTAGTAATGAGTACGATTCTGTGTTTTCCCATGCAAAAGTGATTGCTTTTGATAAAAACGCTTTATCTGCCTTCCAATAAAACAAACATAAAACATGTATTTTATGGAAAATATATGTTGTATGTTTCTGGACGATACCATGCTGCCTTGTTGACAACATCAACTGACCGGCGCAGATTACTGTTCGATATGAGAGGCGCTCCTCCCTACCCGCTTTCGCCAGACGACGTGACGGACACTTCAACGCGGGCCAAGTCCCTCAAGTGTTCGGGGTCGATTGAGGCGATTGGACAAGAGGCTGAACCACTGACACCCCCCACTGTTTCAACCAACCACAGCCCCTTTCGACTGAAAAGGGACGCTGTCATTATTCTCTTCTTCCTGTTCACTCCACTCACAACAGCAATGGCGGCTGCTGCACGGTTTCTTGTCAGAGGTGCAGTCTCGAAAGCCTCCATCGCGAATGTAAATGTCGGTGCTCAGAGCTCTTTTGGGATCACTCTGCTGAGGTTATCCCCGAGTTTCTCATCCAAAACAAAAACACAAAGAAGGAATGCAGCGCACTTCACCTACCACCCTGACCCTGTCCCCACAGAGTATGGTAAGTGAAATGCCCTTGCATTCTAAAATAATGTGTCAGACAGACAACTATCTTTGCTGAAAAGGTAAAGATGATTTGAAAATATCTTCAGTTCGTGGTCTGTAGATTTTTTCTATATGAGTTAGCTAACTATCTAACTAACATGATAACATTAGCTAGCTGGTTAACGTTATGCCAGCTGCATTCCTGCTTTGCTTTTTCTGTTGGCAAATTGGCTGTGTTGCATTCCCATACTTTAGTTTGGCAGATGTAGATGACAGTCACATGGCTCTTTCTAGGGTACCAGTGAGCATTTCTGGTAGTGGACAGCTGTTTGGAGCTGCTACAAAGTAATTCATAATGATTTCCTTTTTTTTTAACCTTTTTTTCTTCATGTGAATACATTAATATATGAAGGGGGAACATAGCTATATTCAATACAGCTAATTCATGAGTTGAATCAACAGCTATGTTTAAACCCTTTCTGGTGCTTGGAGTCTTCAGATTTGGCTAAAATCGAGTGACAAAAAACACAACTTTTCTTTCCTACATGTATGATACATCTACCTACATGCACATATTACCACGACTAACCGGTGCCCCACACATTGACTCTGTACCGGTACCCCTGTATATAGCCTCACTATTGTTATTTTACTGCTGCTCTTTTAATTATTTGTTACTTTTATTTCTTATTTTTTACTTATATTTTTCTTAACTGCATTGTTGGTTAAGGGCTTGTAAGTAAGCATTTCACTGTAAGGTCTACACCTGTTGTATTCGGCACATGTGACATAAAATGTGATTTGATACTGTTTGTTGTTATCGTATACTAAGCATTTAACAATTGAATTATACATTGACATTGATCCTGTGAAATTCCTGGATATTGCTGTGACTCACTTTTTTTGTGTGGAGACCTCAGAAGTGTACTTTAACATTTCGTATCTCCCAATGTTACAGTGTGAAGTTTTCATGGGCTCACATAAAAAATAATGTATGTGATTGCAAAAATTCTATGCTTCAAAGATAAAGATGTACTTTAATATGATTAATTAAACACAAATCGATACTGTCTTTAACAGGGTATTTCAATAATTACTCATTGTTTTCGTTAAGTGGGTACATTATCGCACAACATCAGCTGATTCAGGAAAGGATTTTCTGAATGACAGTCAAGTGATAAAGACCTTGTGTGATACTGCACACAATTTAACAACAGCCAAAGTGCGGGAATGAATCTTAATCTCAAGGCTTGACAGAACATTTTGGTGTCTGTTGGGGCGGTCAAGATAATTAGCCTACTTCGTGGACAACATTAAATCAAGATTCCTGAGGTAAGATTATGGTTGGTGTACGTTTTGATCGTTTGTTTTCCGAGTTAAAACGGCCTGTTATTAGTTTGAGTTAGTTAAAACCAAAAAAACAACTTGATATTTAGATGGTTAAATGTGGAATGCCTGGTCAAGTGCACAGCCAACACTTCCCGTCCTTTCAAAGTAGGTCACCCTTACATCTAGACGTTCCGCTAGCGGAACACCTGCTCCAATATCCAATGATAGGCGTGGCGCGAATTACAAATTCCTCAAAAATACAAAAACTTCAATTTTTCAAACATATGACTATTTCACAGCATTTTAAAGACAAGACTCTCCTTTATCTAACCACACTGTCCGATTTCAAAAAGGCTTTACAGCGAAAGCAAAACATTAGATTATGTCAGCAGAGTACCCAGCCAGAAATAATCAGACACCCAATTTTCAAGCTAGCATATGTCACAAAAAACAAAACCACAGCTAAATGCAGCACTAACCTTTGATCTTCATCAGATGACACACCTAGGACATTATGTTATACAATACATGCATGTTTTGTTCAATCTAGTTCATATTTATATCAAAAACCAGCTTTTTACATTAGCATGTGACGTTCAGAACTAGCATAGTTCCGGTGAATTTACTAAATTACTCACGATAAACGTTCACAAAAAACATAACAATTATTTAAAGAATTATAGATACAGAACTCCTTTGTGCAATCGAGGTGTCCGATTTTAAAATAGCTTTTCGGTGAAAGCACATTTTGCAATATTCTGAGTAGATAGCCCAGCCATCACGGCTAGCTATTTAGACACCCACCAAGTTTAGCCCTGACCAAACTCCGATTTACTATTAGAAAAGTTTGATTACCTTTGGTGTTCTTCGTCAGAATGCACTCCCAGGACTGCTACTTCAATAACAAATGTTGGTTTGGTTCAAAATTATCCATTGTTATATCCAAATAGCGGCTTTTTGTTTGTGCGCTCAAGACACTATCCGAAGTGTAAATAAGGGTCACGAACATGGCGCATTTCGTGACAAAAGATTTCTAAATATTCCATACCGTACTTCGAAGCATGTCAACCGCTGTTTAAAACCTCTTGGGGCTAGGGGGCAGTATTGAGGATTTTGAAAAAAATATGTGCCCATTTTTAACTGCCTCCTACACCAACTCAGAAGCTAGAATATGCATATTAATGTTCAGGTTTGTATAGAAAACACTCTGAATTTTCTAAAACTGTTTGAATGGTGTCTGTAAGTATAACAGAACTCACATGGCAGTCAAAACCCTGAGACAAATTCTGACAGGAAGTGCATACCTGATGTGTTGAATTACCTTTAAGCCTATGCCATTGAAACACACAGGGGCTTATTAATTTTTGAGCACTTCCTATGGCTTCCAATAGATGTCACCAGTCTTTAGAAAGAGTTTTGAGTCTTATACTGTGAGAACTGAATGAACAAGAGCCTTGGAACGGTGGTGGCCGATTAGGCTCTGGCGCGCGAGTTCATGTTTGGTACTCTCGTTTTAAAAGAGAATGCAAACGTCCGCCTTGAATATTATTCATGTTCTGGTTAAAAAAGGCACTAATGATTTATGCTATACAACGTTTGACATGTTTGAACGAACGTAAATATTTTTTTCCCCCTCGTTCATGACGAGAAGTCCGGCTGGCATAGATCATGGGCTAACAACACGGAGCTTTTTGGACATAAATTATGAGCTTTTTCGAACAAAACTACATTTGTTATGGACCTGGGATTCCTGGAAGTGACATCTGATGAAGAGAATCAAAGGTAATGGATTATTTACATAGTATTTTCGATTTTAGATCTCTCCAACATGGCGGTTAGTCTGTATCGCAAAGCGTATTTTTCTGGGCGCAGTGCTCAGATTATTGCAAAGTGTGATTTCCCAGTAAGGTTATTTTTAAATCTGGCAATCCGGTTGCGTTCAAGAGATGTAAATGTATTCTTTGAATGACAATATAATATTTTACCAATGTTTTCGAATAGTAATTATTTAATTTGTTGTGCTGCTTGACTGGCGGTTATTGGAGGGAAACGATTTCCTCAACATCAACGCCATAGTAAAACGCTGTTTTTGGATATAAATATGAACTTGATAGAACAAAAAATGCATGCATTGTCTAACATAATGACCTAGGAGTGTCATCTGATGGAGATTGTAAAAGGTTAGTGCATCATTTTAGCTGGTTTTCTGCTTCTGGTGACGCCTGTCTTTGAATTGACAAAACATTACACACAGCTATTGTCAATGTACTCTCCTAACATAATCTAACTTTATTATTTTGCCGTAAAGCCTTTTTGAAATCGGACAACGTGGTTAGATTAAGGAGATGTTTATCTTTCAAAGGGTGTAAGATAGTTGTATGTTTGAGAAATTTGAATTATGACATTTAATTGTTTTCAAATTTGGCGGTCTTGATATTTCACCTGTTGTTGATTGGGTGTACCAGGGGTGGGACGCTTGCGTCCCACATAGCCCATAGAGGTTAAAATCAATTTTTATGCCATTTTTCTCGTAAAAAAGCCATAATATTCCGACCGGGAATCTGCGTTTAGGTAAACAGACGAAAGAAAATAAAGCATGGGGTCGACTCGGGCACGAGCCTGAGTCTCACAGTACTGTGACCAGCCACTATCCAAACGCGCTACTTTTTTTCAGCCAGAGCCTGCAAAGCCACGATTCAGCTTTTTGCCGCCTTCTGAGAGCCCATGGGAGCCGTAGGAAGTGTCACGTAACAGCAGAGATCCCCTGTAATGGATAGAGATAATCAAGAAGGGCAAGAAATTGTCAGACAGGGCACTTCCTGCATGGAATCTTCTCAGGTTTTGGCCTGCCAAATGAGTTCTGTTATACTCACAGACACCATTCAAACAGTTTTAGAAACTTTGGAGTGTTTCTGTGTGTTGTTATTATGTTATAATTAAGTCTATGATTTGATAGAGCAGTCTGACTGATGTATGTAAAGTCATAAACAACTCAATGCTTGAAGCACAGCGAAGAGCTGCTGGCAAACGCACGAAAGTGCTGTTTGAATGAATCCTTACGAGCGTGCTGCTGCCTACCATCGCTCAGTCAGACTGCTCTATCAAATCATAGACTTAATTATAACATAATAACACACAGAAATACGAGCCTTAGGTCGTTAATAAGGTCAAATCCAGAAACTATAATTTTGAAAACAAAATGTTTATTCCTTCAGCGAAATACGGAACCGTTCCGTATTTTATCTAACTGGTGGCATCCATAAGTCTAAATATTCTTGTTACATTGCACAACCTTAACTTTACTTACGTAAAATTCTGGCAAATTAGTTTGCAACGAGCCAGGCGGCCCAAACTGTTGCATATACCTTGATTATGCGTGCAATGAACGCATGAGAAGTGACAATTTCCCTAGTTTAATATTGCCTGCTAACCTGGATTTCTTTTAACTAAATATGCAGGTTTAAAAAAATACACTTCTGTAAAGCCTATCCACTCCCGAGATTAGGCTGGTGTAACCGATGTGAAATGGCTAGCTAGTTAGCGGGGTGTGCGCTAATATCATTTCAATCGGAGACGTCACTCGCTCAGACCTTGAAGTAGTTCTTCCCCTTGCTCTGCAAGGGCTGCGGCTTTTGTGGAGCGATGGGTAACAATGCTTCGAGGGTGGCTATTGTCGATGTGTTCCTGGTTCGAGCCAGGGTAGGGGCGAGGAGAGGGACGGAAGCTATACTGTTACACTGGCAATACTAAAGTGCCTATAAGAACATCCAATAGTCAAAGGTATATGAAATACAAATGGTATAGAGAGAAATAGTCCTATAATTCCTATAATAACTACAACCTAAAACTTCTTACCTGGGAATATTGAAGACTCTCATGTTCTGAGCAAGGAACTTAAACGTTAGCTTTTTTACATGGCACATATTGCACTTTTACTTTCTTCTCCAACACTTTGTTTTTGCATTATTTAAACCAAATTGAACATGTTTCATTATTTATTTGAGGCTAAATTGATTTTATTGATGTATTATATTAAGTTAAAATAAAAGTGTTCATTCAGTATTGTTGTAATTGTCATTATTACAAAAAATAAAATATAAAATCGCCCGATTAATCGGTATCGGCTTTTTTCCCCGGGTCCTCCAATAATCGGTATCGGCGTTGAAAAATCATAATCGGTCGACCTCTAGTGGTGACTCCTCAGCACTGCGATGCAGTGCCTTTGACCGCTGCACCACTCGGAAGGCCAAGCAAAGGTATTTTAAGGGAGTATGCGAGCACACTCTTTCAGTTTGGTTAGCCACCAGCCAAACTGAAGTATGCTGACACCTTTAGTTTCATGTCTTTGGCAAGGGCACTTATTATAAGGGTAACGTGACTGACTGGGTTAAGACTTTGTTAGCCTGCGGAGCTAAGGCCTAGGCATTGGTTCTGTGACTTGCGACGCTTTTGTGATGAGTAAGTTGTTAGAAACCTGAAAAGTTGCATTGTGTGGTGCACTGGAGACCTGAGTTAGAACACCATCAGTCAAACTAATACGTCTTCAGGTCAATGGCAATAATGTTGCTCATCACATGCATGGATCACTAATCCACCTCTGTTGCAGTCTCATTGGACTACACAGAACCTTCTGCTTCTGTTTGCCAAAGAAAGTGTTGTTGTGCAGTAGGCTTGAGTTTGAACCCAGTCAGTCATGTACAAAATTATTGGCACCCTTGATCAAGATGAGCAAACAATATTGTCTAAAATAAATAATACAAATCCTGTGCTTTATTGTATGCAAAACAAAATAATGAAATGTATATTTTATACTAAAACAATTGCTCAGAGACATTTTGTTTAACAAGTGACAATATGTTTTCTAAAAAAAAGATATGGGTCAAAATGATTTGCTCCCATGCTTTAAAAGAAAAATTTTTTATTTTTTTTTATATACCTTTCAGTACCTCACCTTGTGAGGATGATGGCACTGAGACTTTTCCAAAATGTTTTATGAGACTGGAGAACTCCATACATAATATTTCCAGATCCTTTATATTCTGACATGGCCATTGCAAAATGTAGATTTTTGTGTTCAATTAACAATTTCTTTGGATTTTGGGTGACTTGGGGTTATTGACTTGCTGGAAGATCAACCTCCGGCCAAGTTTCAGCCTCCTTGCAGAGGCAACCAGGTTTTTTGGGAAAAATATTAGGGTACCGGTTAAAGTTCATGATGCTGTTGACATTAACAAGGGCCCCAGGACCAGTGGAAACAAAATGGCCCCATAAAATCAGATCAACCACCATACTTTACAGTAGGTATAGGGTTATTTTCTGCTTATGCATCCTTATTTTGACCACAAACCCACCACTAGTGTGCGTGGCCAAAAAGCTATATTTTCATATCATCCAACAAATGTAAACGCCTAGAGTTTGATAAACGGCATTGGCACTTGGATTGAAACTGGTGTTATGGTCAGATGATGTGAGAAATTGTTATGGGAGCCAAATAGCATTTCTTGTCACACTCCCTTATAACGTGTCCTGCCCATTCTGTGACCATAATGCAGAAGGCACAACCATGTTCCAGTGTGTCTTAGGATTCAGGAATAGGGTCATAGTAGCTTATAGCCCAAACGGTTCAAACGCTAGTCAAGTTCATAGGAAGAAAATAAATTCAACATATTGATTTGATTTATTAGGATCCCCATTAGCCGACACCAATGGCAACAGCTAGTCTTACTGGGGTTCGACACATAACGAAAAATACTATACAATTTACATTTAAAACATTAACCTGTGTGTGTCTATCTGTTAGACGTCAGTACATACACAACAAGTAGGTCACATGGGGGAGAGGTGTTGTGCCGTGAGGTGTTTCTTTATTATATACACTGCTCAAAAAAATAAAGGGAACACTTAAACAACACAATGTAACTCCAAGTCAATCACACTTCTGTGAAATCAAACTGTCCACTTAGGAAGCAACACTGATTGACAATAAATGTCACATGCTGTTGTGCAAATGGAATAGACAACAGGTGGAAATTATAGGCAATTAGCAAGACACCCACAATAAAGGAGTGGTTCTGCAGGTGATGACCACAGACCACTTCTCAGTTCCTATGCTTCCTGGCTGATGTTTTGGTCACTTTTGAATGCTGGCGGTGCTTTCACTCTAGTGGTAGCATGAGACGGAGTCTACAACCCACACAAGTGGCTCAGGTAGTGCAGCTCATCCAGGATGGCACATCAATGCGAGCTGTGGCAAGAAGGTCTGCTGTGTCTGTCAGCGTAGTGTCCAGAGCATGGAGGCGCTACCAGGAGACAGGTCAGTACATCAGGAGACGTGGAGGAGGCCGTAGGAGGGCAACAACCCAGCAGCAGGACCGCTACCTCCGCCTTTGTGCAAGGAGGAGCAGGAGAAGCACTGCCAGAGCCCTGCAAAATGACCTCCAGCAGGCCACAAATGTGCATGTGTCTGCTCAAACGGTCAGAAACAGACTCCATGAGGGTGGTATGAGGGCCCGACGTCCACAGGTGGGGGTTGTGCTTACAGCCCAACACCGTGCAGGACGTTTGGCATTTGCCAGAGAACACCAAGATTGGCAAATTCGCCACTGGCGCCCTGTGCTCTTCACAGATGAAAGCAGGTTCACACTGAGCACATGTGACAGACGTGACAGAGTCTGGAGACGCTGTGGAGAACGTTCTGCTGCCTGCAACATCCTCCAGCATGACCGGTTTGGCGGTGGGTCAGTCATGGTGTGGGGCGGCATTTCTTTGGGGGGCCGCACAGCCCTCCATGTGTTCGCCAGAGGTAGCCTGACTGCCATTAGGTACCGAGATGAGATCCTCAGACCCCTTGTGAGACCATATGCTGGTGCGGTTGGCCCTGGGTTCCTCCTAATGCAAGACAATGCTAGACCTCATATGGCTGGAGTGTGTCAGCAGTTCCTGCAAGAGGAAGGCATTGATGCTATGGACTGGCCCGCCCGTTCCCCAGACCTGAATCCAATTGAGCACATCTGGGACATCATGTCTCGCTCCATCCACCAACGCCACATTGCACCACAGACTGTCCAGGAGTTGGCGGATGCTTTAGTCCAGGTCTGGGAGGAGATCCCTCAGGAGACCATCCGCCACCTCATCAGGAGCATGCCCAGGCGTTGTAGGGAGGTCATACAGGCACGTGGAGGCCACACACACTACTGAGAATCATTTTGACTTGTTTTATGGACATTACATCAAAGTTGGATCAGCCTGTAGTGTGGTTTTCCACTTTAATTTTGAGTGTGACTCCAAATCCAGACCTCCATGGGTTGATAAATTGGATTTCCATTGATTATTTTTGTGATTTTGTTGTCAACACATTCAACTATGTAAAGAAAAAAGTATTTAATAAGATTATTTCATTCATTCAGATCTAGGAAGTGTTATTTTAGTGTTCCCTTTATTTTTTTGAGCAGTGTATTTTTTTTAGACCACGTTTGCTATTCACTTGCGCTATATAAGATGGAAGGGAGTTCCATGCATTCATGGCTGTGTATAATACTGCACGTTTCCTTCAATTTGTTCTGGACCTGGGGACCGCGAAAATATCCATGGTGGCATGTCTGGTGTGGTAAGTGTGTGTAAGTTGACTATGCAATCAATTTGGAATTTCCAACACAATGTTTCTTAAAGAAACAAAAAGTGACGTAGTCAGTCTTTCCTCAACTCTTAGCTAAGCGAGACTGGTAAGCATAGTATTAATATTAGCCCTCTGATTACAATGAAGTGCAAGACGTGCCAGCTGCAGCTTAACCATTTCTTTCTTTGCAGCACTTGACCATATGACTGGACAATAATCAAGATAAAATTAGAGCCTGCAGGAATTGCATTGTGGAGTGTGGGGTCAAAAATAAGCAGAACATCTCTTTATTACGAACAGACCTCTCCCCATCTTTACAACCTTTAAATCTATGTTTTGACCATGACAGTTTACAATCGACGGTAACACCAAGTAATTTAGTCTCCTCAACAGCCACACCATTCATTACCAGATTCAGCTGAGGTCTAGAACTTAGGGAATTATATAATGCTTTTAATTTTAGAGATGTTCAGGACCAGTTTATTTCTGGCCACCCATTCCAAAACAGACTGCAGCTCTTTGTTAAGGGTTTCAGTGGCTTCATTATCTGGGGTTGCTGATGCGTTTATGGTTGAATCAGCAGCATACGTGGACACACATGCTTTGTTTTAATGCCAGTGGCAGGTTATTGATAAAAATAGAAAGAGTAGAGGGCTCGAGCGCTGCCCTGCGGTACACCACACTTTACATGTTTGACATTAGAGAAGCTTCCATTTTAAAGAAAGCTCTGAAAAGCCGTAACGCATACAGTACCAGTTAAAAGTTTGGACACATCTAGTCATTCAAGGGTTTTTCTTTATTTTTATTATTTTCTACATTGTGGAATAATAGTCAAGACATCAAAACTATGAATTAACACATGGAATCATGTAGTAACCAAAAAAGTGTTAAACAAATCAAAATATATTTGAGATTCTTCATAGTAGCCACCCTTTGCCTTGATGACAGCTTTTCACACTCTTGGCATTGTCTCAACCAGCTTCATGAGGTAGTCACCTGGAATGCATTTCAATTAACAGGTGTGCCTTGTTAATTTGTGGAATTTATTTTCTTAAGACGTTTGAGCCAATCAGTTGTGTTGTGACAAGGTAGGGTTGGTATACAAATACAGCCCTATTTGGTAAAAGACCAAGTCCATATTATGGCAAGAACAGCTCAAATAAGCAAATAGAAATGACAGTCCATTACTTTAAGACATGAAGGTCAGTCAACCTGGAAAATTTCAAGAACTTTGAAAGTTTCTTCAAGTGCAGTTGCAAAAACCATCAAGCGCTATGATGAAACTCTCATTAGGACTGCCACAGGAAAGGAAGACCCAGAGTTATCTCTGCTGCAGAGGATAAATTAATTAGAGTAAACTGCACCTCAGATTACAGCCCAAATAAATACTTTACAGCGTTCAAGTAACAGACACATCTCAACATCAACTGTTCAGAGTAGACTGCGTGAATCAGGCCTTCATGGTCAAATTGGTGAAAAGAAACCACTACTAAAGGACACCAATAAGAAGATGAGACTTGCTTGGGCCAGGAAACATGAGCAATGGACATTAGACTGGTGGAAATCTGTCATTTGGTCTGATAAAATCTCAAATTTGAACTTTGGTTCCAGCCACTGTGTCTTTGTGAGATGCAGAGTAGGTGGAATGGATGATCTCCGCATGTGTGGTTCCCATCATGAAGCATGGAGGAGGAGGTGTGTGGGTGCTTTTGCTGGTGTACTGTCTGATTTATTTAGAATTCAAGGCACACTTAACAGCATGGCTACCACAGCATTCTGCAGTGATACGCCATCCCATCTGGTTTGTAGGGCTATTTGACCAAGAAGGAGAGTGATGGAATACTGCATCAAATGACCTGGCCTCCACAATCACCTGACCTCAACCCAATTGGGATGAGTTGGACCATGGAGTGAAGGAAAAGCAGCCAACAAGTGCTCAGCATATGTGGGAACTCCTTGAAGACTTTTGGAAAAGCATTCCTGGTGAAGCTGGTTAAGAAGAAAATGGCAAGAGTGTGCAAAGCTGTCATCAAGGCAAAGGGTGGCTATTTGAAGAATCTCAAGTATAAAAAATATATTGATTTGTTTAACACTTTTTTTGTTGTTGGTTACTACATGATTCCATATGTGTTATATCATAGTTTTGATGTCTTCACTATTCTACAATGTAGAAAATAGTACAAAATAAAGAAAAACCCTTGAATGAGTAGGTTTGTCCAAACTTTTGATTGGTACTGTATGTTTTCTCAACAACCGGTTATTGTCAATATCAAAAGCTGCAATGATACAGTTGAAGTTGGAAGTTTACATACACTTAGGTTGGAGTCATTTAAAACTCGTTTTTCAACCACTCCACACATTTCTTGTTAACAAACTATAGTTTTGGCAAGTCGGTTAGTACATCTACTTTGTGCATGACACAAGTCATTTTTCCAACAATTGTTTACAGACAGATTATTTCACTTATAATTCCCTGTATCACAATTCCAGTGGGTCAGAAGTTTACGTGAACTAAGTTGACTGTACCTTTAAACAGCTTGGTAAATTCCAGAAAATGATGTCATGGCTTTAGAATCTTCTGATAGGCTAATTGACATCATTTGAGTCAATTGGAGGTGTACATGTGGATGTATTTGAAGGCCTACCTTCAAACTCAGTGCCTCTGCTTGACATCATGGGAAAATCAAAAGAAATCAGCCAAGAGCTCAGAAAATAAATTGTAGATCTCCACAAGTCTGGTTCATCCTTGGGAGCAATTTCCAAATGCCTGAAGGTACCACATTCATCTGTACAAACAATAGTATGGAAGTATAAACATCATGGGACCACGCAGCTGTCATACCGCTCAGGAAGAAGACACGTTCTGTCTCCTAGAGATGAACGTACTTTGGTGTGAAAGTGCAAATCAATCCCAGAACAACAGCAAAGGACCTTGTGAAGATGTTTTAGGAAACGGGTACAAAAGTATCTATATCCACAGTAAAACGAGTCCTATTTCGACATAACCTGAAAGGCCGCTCAGCAAGGAAGAAGCCACTGCTCCTAAACCGCCATAAAGCCAGACTACGGTTTGCAACTGCACATAGGGACAAAGATCGTACTTTTTGGAGAAATGTCCTCTGGTCTGATGAAACAGATATAGAACTGTTTGTCCGTAATGACCACTTATGTTTTGAGGGAAGAAGGGGGACGCTGGCAAGCCGAAGAACTCCATCCCAACCGTGAAGCATGGGGTTGGCAGAATCATGTTGTGGGGTTGCTTTGCTGCAGGAGAGACTGGTGCACTTCACAAAATAGATGGCATCATGAGGGGGGGGGGAATTATGTGGATATATTGAAGCAACATCTCAAGACATCAGTCAGGAAGTTAAAGCTTGGTCGCAAATGGGTCTTCCAAATGGACAATGACCCCAAGCATACTTCCAAAGTTGTGGCAAAATGGCTTAAGGACAACAAGGTCAAGGTATTGGAGTGGCCATCACAAAGCCCTGACCTCAATCCTATAGAAAATGTGTGGGCAGAACTGAAAAAGTGCGTGCGAGCAAGGAGGCCTACAAACCTGACTCAGTTACACCAGCTCTGTCAGGAGGAATGGGCCAAAATTCACTCAACTTATTGTGGGAAGCTTGTGGAAGGCTACCTGAAACATTTGACCCAAGTTAAACATTTAAAGGCAATGCTGCCAAATACTAATTGAGTGTATGTAAACTTCTGACCCACTGGGAATGTGATGAAAGAAATAAAAGCTGAAATAAATCATTCTCTACTATTATTTTGACATTTCACATTCTTAAAATAAAGTGTTGATCCTAACTGACCTAGGACAGGGAATTTTTACTAGGATTAAATGTCAACAATTGTGAAACTGAGTTTAAATGTATTTGGCTAAGGTGTTTGTAATCTTCCGACTTCAAATGTATCTAACAGTTCAGCTCCCACTATCTTCCTATTGTAAATTTCTTTCATCCAATCTTCAGTCATTCTTCAGTGCAGCACATGTCGTGTGCCTTTCTCTATAAGCATGCTGAAAGTCTGTTGTTAATTTGTTTACAGAGAAATGGAGTTGTATTTGGTCAAACACACACAATGGTTTCCAACAGTTTGCTGAGAGTTGGTAGCAAGCTGATAGGTCTGCTGTTAACCAGAAAAAGGCCGCTTTACCACTCTTGGGTTGCGGAATTACTTTGGCTTCCCTCCAGGCCGGAGGACAGACTTTCCTCTTGGCTCCGATTTAAAGATATGACACACAGGAGTTGCTGTAGAGTGAGCTACCATCCTCAGCAGCTTTCCATCAAAGTTGTCAATGCCAGGTTTGTCATTATTGATTGATAACAATATTGTTTCCACCTCTCCCACACTAACTTTACTAATATTCCAACTTACATTGCTTTTCTTTCAATATTTGTCTTTTTATGTATGAGTATGATGGCTCACTGTTTGTTGTTGGCATTTCCTGCCTAAGTTTGCCCACTTTGCCAATTAAGTTATCATTAAAATAATTGGCAACATAGGTTTCTGGCAGTTTCTGAAGCCAATTTAACACAGCGTTTGATTCTGTCTCTTCTCTTCTAGCATTTCTTGCTGGCAAAGTACCAGAATGTTGTCTCTGCAAATTCCGTTCTCCAAATTCATTTAAAATAACCAATCTGAACGCTGAAGTGCGACATGTTTACTCGTAAAGGCGGCAAATATTTTGCTGTGCACCCTGAAGTAAAAATGTAGGGAGTGCCAGTGCGGCTAGAAAAATGTTATATTTTTCATTGTTCTCCTAAATACCTTTTTTGTGTGCTTACATTTTTCAACTTAGGCACTCCTGTTCCTTGTAAAAAAAAAAGGTCAGAGTAGAACCGTGAAATGCGTCTGAAAAGTTGAATATGTGAAACTGGAAATAGTTTGAACTTGGTACACATACAATGAATGCGATATTGAAACTGATTCTATAAATATAGAATTTGACTATTAACCTAAATTGAATTTGAAATCTGAATGCAATATTCATTCAGTTTAAAATTAAATACAAGTTCAATTTATGAATTAAACGATTCCATCTGTACATTACAAATTCAATATCTAGATACAAATGAAAAAATATGGAATTCAAATAGTTTGTTGGCACTTTAATCACTCAATAAAATTCTCCCAACTTCTTGTAGGCCCCACTACAAAGATGAACTTATTTCAGTCTGTGACCAGTGCCTTGGACAACACTCTCGCCAGCGACCCCACCGCAGGTAATAAAACTGGTCTGCATTGTAATTTAATGTATTCATCAATATCTTGAAAGATATGCGTGAATAAGACATGCAATTTAGAAATATTAGGTTTATGTGTTACTGTGTCTATGAGATGTATCTGTGCTTCAGTCATCTTTGGGGAGGACGTCGCCTTTGGTGGAGTATTTCGTTGTAGCGTGGGTCTCCGAGACAAATATGGTAAGAGGCTGAATTCTTTCCATTTTAGACAAATATATCAGGATGTTAAATATATCAGTATGTTTGTGCTGATTCCTGTTAATAACCTTGTGATGCCACCAGATGGCAGCCGAGGACCATTTTCATGCCCTTGTTGGTCAAAACTCCCAAGCGTGTGCGTACACCTATTGGTCAAAACTCCAAAACTGTGTGTTAGTTTGCACGTGTGTGATACTCCTGACATAGCTGTGCTTGCTTACAATTGTTGATCGCAAGGAGACACATTTCTACAGAAACTTTTTTCATATAGTAGTAATCATTTTTGTCAGCTATGCCCATGCATACTGTTAGGCTATTCATTGCACAGTTGACATAATGGATTAACTTGTGTGGGTGTACTGCTGCTACAAATGCGCAGGTTTTGAAATGGCCATTATATCTTTTGTGTGCTGCCTCCTCATAATGTAGAATACTTTACCCTCATCTCCATAATGAACCCAGTCATGATTCACCCCTGGCTAGGTGGAAATATATGATTAGGTTTTGGAAAAGTCAATGCACGTCTCCCTCTCTGCTGTCTTTTGTTGTCGTTGACGTCAGATGTGTTGACCTTCTGCTAAGGATCATTATTTTTAAATCTCATCTAAGGGCGGAGAGGGTTTTTTTATTTTTTATTATCCCCCCTCTCTCTACCATTATACTGCATGCAGGTTTATGGGAAGTATCCTGATCTCTATTTGTGTGGCTGACTGACTCATTCACCCCAGTGATGCGTTACTCCGCCACTGAGTAGCGTGCGCACTGGAAGTGTCTTCTGCGCCGTTCACCTGGAAACGACTAGCCACTTTGACCTCTGTCTTTCTATTTCTCCTAAATGAAAATGAGTCTATCATGAATGACTAGCTAATAGATGCCTCAAACGTGCATGTGCAAGTGCAGTGCATATTCATCAAATGTGAGCTCCAAAAGTGTTTGGACAGTGACACAATATTTGTGGAACCAAAAGTATTGGGACAAATTCACTTATGTGTATTAAAGTAGTCAAAAGTTTTGTGTTTGATCCCATATTCCTGGCACGCAATGATTAAATCAGGCTTGTGACTCTACAAACTTGTTGGATGCATTTGCTGTATGTTTTGGTTGTGTTTCAGATTAGTTTGTGCCCAATTGAAATTAATGGTAAATAATGTATTGTGTCATTTTGGAGTCACTTTTATTGTAAATAAGAATAGAATGTTTATGAACACTTCCACATTAATGAGTGAGAAAGTGAGACGCAAAAATATCATACCCCACCAAAAAATGCTAACCTCCCCTCTTAATGTAGTGGTCAGAGGTTAGCATGTCTTGAGGGTATGATATTTGTGCGTCTAACATTGTCACTCATCATTATTCACGATTCATTCAGGACTATCCGTAATCATGGTAGCATCCATATTAATGTAGAAGTGACTCCAAAATGACATAATACATCATCTGTAACACAACCAAAAACAAACAGAAAATGCATCCATCAAGTTTGTAGAGTCACGCTTGATGTAATCCTTGCATGCTAGGAATATAGGATCAAATACTAAACTTTTGACTACTTTAATACACAAGTGAATTTGTGGTCCCCTAAAATAGGGGGACTGTAAAAAGCACTGTCATTTCTAAACTCTTCACCAGATATGGATGAAAATACCCTCAAATTAAAGCTGACAGTCTGCACTTTAACACCTTAGTCATTGTATCATTTCAAATACAAAGTTCTGGATTACAGAGCCAAAATGACAACAAAACATTCTCACTGTCCCCAACACGTTTGGAGCTCACTCATTGACCACCAGGTTTATTTTGTTGTATACTCTGGCTGTGTTTTACAAGTACACAGGATTCTGATTTGACTGACAGGTTGGCCTAATTCTTCATTTCTGAGGGCTTGTAGTGCTCTAATGGTGTCCGGTTTGTGGTGAAAAGTGGGCACTTGCGGTAAGGACAGAAACGAGGTTCGGAGGGATCAATGAAAGAAAATACTTGCTTCTTGGCAATTAAACAAAGCAAGGGAACCAAAATAACATTCCTCCCAAAATGTAGAGCCCCAGTCCTGCGGCTCCCAGTCAAGATTATAGAGTGCTGGATGGAAAAATAGTTTTTGTTTATTATTCAGACTAGGGCTTTTTAGTGCAACACAGCCTAATTTGCTCCAGTTGAGGAGGAGTCCTCTCTCTCTCTCTCTCTGAATGTCACTTAACTTATTTTAAGTCCGGATGCTATTTTAAGGAGACACTGCAATGATTAAACACACACTTATGAAGCAAGTGTTGGGTAGGGGGGCGACTGACAACCTTGTCGTCCATCGTGTGCCCTGGCCCTATTACACTGTATTTTGCTTGGATTTCATCCCTAATTGAAAAGGAATGAGTGTTTTAGTCAGCAATGCACAGCATTAACTTTCCTTTGGTTGATATGGGTGTGCTGTTATTTGTTGTTATCAGCCCCCTTGGTAGATAACTGAGTAACCCTCTCCCCTCCTCTTTCTCTCTCCAGGTAAAGACCGTGTCTTCAACACTCCTCTGTGTGAGCAAGGCATTGTGGGATTTGGAATCGGTGCGGCAGTTGCCGGCGCCACGGCCATCGCTGAGATCCAGTTTGCCGACTACATTTACCCTGCCTTCGACCAGGTGAGCCAGTCTGACTGCGCTCTGTGCATGAATTGTAATTTCTCAGTCACTTGTTTGCTTACGCAGATGGTTTTATTTGTTATCGTCATAGCCCAGCCTCTTGTGTGACAGGAACAGATTTGATCAGGGATACTGGGATCCAGTTCCCATTTCTGCTTCACTCATGCATATATGTTTTCACCCACCAACAAACACCTGCCTCATCTGCATCCATGTCAATCTTGTGTAAATATAATATTTTCCCTAGTGAGTTCTCTGCTCATAAGTGATTAGGCTTTCACACAATCAAGTTGTAATCAAATGCTGTCAAAAAAGCTAAACATTATAATTGAGGTGCAATTTGGCAAGATGCCAACCACACACTAGCTTTTAACGCTATCTGCTGATGCATTTCCACTCTAAATAGCACAGCTGTTGTTTGAAAGACCGGAAATTGACACCGGAAATCTGCCCGAACTATGTCTCCCTCACTGTAAAAATTTGCTCAAAGAAAACACTAGGGTAGCGAGTCTACCTCAGAAGATGGCAATGGGGCTTTAATGCACTGACCTGGAAAGTGTGCGCGGGTTCACTATCTGGCCTTGTCTGTTATGCTGGCACTCGTTTCCAGGCAGCATATCCGCATCCCAAAGACCAATGAGTTTCCCTCCCTTGTCAAGGCAACCGAAAAAACGCTGAATGTTGATAATGAGATATTTCAGACTGCTGCCATATTGCTACAGAGCAAAATGGCATACATATAGCGCCAGGCGCCTTGAGTCACACACACACTCCTCTCTCTGTACTCTCAATTAAAACGAGGGAGTCCAAAATGGCCCCCAGAGATGCATAAAATCAAGAAAGAATTGTCTACCTGAATATTAGACACTGGTAGTGTCCAATAGAGCCTTGGACACCACCAGTGTCCAAGAACCTGATGGTCACTCTGACAACATTCCAGAGTTCCTCTGTTGAGATGGGAGAACCTTCCAGAAGGACAACCATCTCTGCAGCACTCCACCAATCAGGCCTTTATGGTAGAGTGGCCAGACGGAAGCCACTCCTCAGTAAAAGGCAAATGACAGCTCACTTGCAGTTTGCCAAAAGGCACCTGAAGGACTCCGACCATGAGAAACAAGGTTCTTCGGTCTAAAGAAACCAAGATTGAACACTTTAGCCTGAATGCCAAGCGTCACGTCTGGAGGAAACCTGACAACATCCCTACAGTGAAGCATGGTGGTATGTGTGTATATATACATACACACATATATATATATATATATATATATACATATACATACACACATATATATATATATATACATATACATACACACATATATATACATACATATACATACACACATATATATACATACATATGTATGTGTATATATATATATGTGTGTATATACATATACATGTATGTATGTATGTATATATGTATGTATGTATGTATGTATCATTATTCACGATTCATTCAGGACTATCCGTAATCATGGTAGCATCCATATTAATGGTAGCATCCATACACACATACATATACATACACACATATATATACATACATATGTATGTGTATATATATGTGTGTATATACATATACACATACATATATATACATATACATATATATATACATCCACATACATCCACATATATATATATATATATATATATATATATATATCTATATCCTGATCTCTATTTGTGTGGCTGACTGACTCATTCACCCCAGTGATGCGTTACTCCGCCACTGAGTAGCGTGCGCACTGGAAGTGTCTTCTGCGCCGTTCACCTGGAAACGACTAGCCACTTTGACCTCTGTCTTTCTATTTCTCCTAAATGAAAATGAGTCTATCATGAATGACTAGCTAATAGATGCCTCAAACATGTGCAAGTGCAGTGCATATTCATCAAATGTGAGCTCCAAAAGTGTTTGGACAGTGACACAATATTTGTGGAACCAAAAGTATTGGGACAAATTCACTTATGTGTATTAAAGTAGTCAAAAGTTTTGTGTTTGATCCCATATTCCTGGCACGCAATGATTAAATCAGGCTTGTGACTCTACAAACTTGTTGGATGCATTTGCTGTATGTTTTGGTTGTGTTTCAGATTAGTTTGTGCCCAATTGAAATTAATGGTAAATAATGTATTGTGTCATTTTGGAGTCACTTTTATTGTAAATAAGAATAGAATGTTTATGAACACTTCCACATTAATGAGTGAGAAAGTGAGACGCAAAAATATCATACCCCGCCAAAAAATGCTAACCTCCCCTCTTAATGTAGTGGTCAGAGGTTAGCATGTCTTGAGGGTATGATATTTGTGCGTCTAACATTGTCACTCATCATTATTCACGATTCATTCAGGACTATCCGTAATCATGGTAGCATCCATATTAATGGTAGCATCCATACACACATACATATACATACACACATATATATACATACATATGTATGTGTATATATATATATGTGTGTATATACATATACACATACATATATACATGTATGTATGTATGTATGTATGTATGTATGTATGTGTATATATATATGTATATATACATACATACATACATACATTATATATGTATGTATGTATGTGTATATGTATATGTGTATGTATGTATATATATGTGTATGTATGTATATATATGTGTATATATATGTATGTATGTATATATATATGTGTATATATGTATGTATGTATATATATATGTGTATATATATGTATGTATATATATGTGTATATATATGTATGTGTATATATATATATATATGTATGTATATATATGTGTATGTATATGTATGTATATATATATATATATATATATATATGTATGTATGTATATATATGTATATATAATATTACTCATATATATATATATATTACTCATTAAGAACACCTTTTTTATATTGAGGTGCCCTCAGCGGACTCAATTTGTCGGGGCATGGAATCTACAAGGTGTGAAAAGCGTTCTACAGGGATGCTGGCCCATGTTGACTCCAATGCTTCCCACAGTTGTCAAGTTGGCTGGATGTCCTTTGGGTGGTGGACTATTCTTGATACACACGGGAAGCTGTTGAGCATGAAACCCAGCAGCGTTGCAGTTCTTGACATAAACCGATGCACCTGGCAATTCCTACTAGAGGTCGACCGATTAATCGGAATGGCCGATTAATTAGGGCCGATTTCAAGTTTTCATAACAATCGGAAATCGGTATTTTTGGACGCCGATTTGGCCGATATTTTTATTTAATTATTATTATTTTTTTTTTTACTTTTATTTAACTAGGCAAGTCAGTTAAGAACACATTCTTATTTTCAATGACGGCCTAGAACGGTGGGTTAACTGCCTTGTTCAGGGGCAGAACGACAGATTTTTACCTTGTCAGCTCAGGGATTCAATCTTGCAACCTTACGGTTAACTAGTCCAACGCTCTAACCACCTGCTTTACATTGCACTCCACGAGGTTACGCGAATGCAGTAAGAAGCCAAGGTAAGTTGCTAGCTAGCATTAAACTTGTCTTATAAAAAAACAATCAATCATAATCACTAGTTATCTACACATGGTTGATGATATTACTAGTTTATCTAGCCTGTCCTGCGTTGCATATAATCGCTTAGGTACACGTTGCTCCAACCATAAACATCAATGCCTTTCTTAAAATCAATACACAAGTATATATTTTTAAACCTGCATATTTAGTTAATATTGCCTGCTAACATGAATTTCTTTTAACTAGGGTAAATGTGTCACTTCTCTTGCAAACAGAGTCAGGGTATATGCAGCAGTTTGGCCGCCTGGCTCGTTACGAACTGTGAAGACTATTTCTTCCTAACAAAGACAGCCGACTTCGCCAAACGGGGGATGATTTAACAAAAGCGCATTTGCGAAAAAAGAACAATCGTTGCACGACTGTACCTAACCATAAACATCAATACCTTTCTTAAAATCAATACACAGAAGTATATATTTTTAAACCTGCATATTTAGCTAAAAGAAATCCAGGTTAGCAGGCAATATTAACCAGGTGAAATTGTGTCATTTTGCGTTCATTGCACGCAGTCAGGGTATATGCAACAGTTTGGGCCGCCTGGCTCGTTGCGAACTAATTTGCCAGAATTTTACGTAATTATGACATAACACTAAAGGTTGTGCAATGTAACAGGAATAACGTTTTGTTTTCAAAATGATAGTTTCCGGATTCGACCATATTAATGACCTAAGGCTCGTGTTTCTGTGTGTTATTATGTTATAATTAAGTCTATGATTTGATAGAGCAGTCTGACTGAGCGGTGGTAGGCAGCAGCAGGCTCGTAAGCATTCATTCAATATAGCACTTTCGTGCGTTTTGCCAGCAGCCCTTCGCAATGCATTGCGCTGTTTATGACTTCAAGCCAATCAACTCCCAAGATGAGGCTGGTGTAACCGATGTGAAATGGCTAGCTAGTTAGCCGGGTGCGCGCTAATAGCGTTTCAAACGTCACTCGCTCTGAGACTTGGAGTAGTTGTTTCCCCTTGCTCTACATGGGTAACGCTGCTTCGAGGGTGGCTTTTGTCGATGTGTTCCTGGTTCAAGCCCAGGTAGGAGCGAGGAGAGGGACGGAAGCTATACTGTTACACTGGCAATACTAAAGTGCCTATAAGAACATCCAATAGTCAAAGGTATATGAAATACAAATCATATAGAGTGAAATAGTCCTATAATAACTACAACCTAAAACATCTTACCTGGGAATATTGAAGACTCATGTTAAAAGGAACCACCAGCTTTCATATGTTCTCATGTTCTGAGCAAGGAACTTAAACGTTAGCTTTTTTACATGGCACATATTGCACTTTTACTTTCTTCTCCAACACTTTGTTTTTGCATTATTTAAACCAAATTGAACATTTTTCATTATTTATTTGAGGCTAAATTGATTTTATTGATGTATTATATTATGTTAAAATAAGTGTTCATTCAGTATTGTTGTAATTGTCATTATTATAAATAAATAAATGGGAAAAATCGTCCGATTTAATCGGTATCGACTTTTTTTGGGGGTCCTCCAATAGTCGGCATCGGTATCGGCGTTGAAAAATCATAATCGGGCGACCTCTAATTCCTACCATACCCCGTTCAGAGGCACTTAAATATTTTGTATTGCCCATTCAACCTCTGAATGGCACTCATAAACAATCCATGTCTCAAGGCTTAAAAATAATTTTTTAACTTGTTCCCTTCATCTACACTGATTTTGAAGTGGATGTAACAAGTGACATCAATAAGGGGTCGATCATAGCTTTCACCTGGATTCACTTCGTCAGTCTGTCATGGAAAGAGCAGGTGTTCTCAGTATTTTGTGCACTCAGTGTATATCCCTCACATGCGACCCGTAATAAGACAATGCAATTGGCCTAATTTAAAATGTTTATCTGACTCCATTTAACATTATAGTAAAGCTTTTTGAAATCAAGTATTATGGAATTGTCATGATAAGCGAATATCAAAGCAAGTATTATTTAATAACTGTGTAAAATGAATGGATTCACATACAAGGCATAAAGCTTACGTTACAAGGCAATACCGGGGTGGCAGGTAGCCTAGTGGTTAGAGCGTTGGGCTAGTAACCGAACGGTTGCTGGATCGAATCCCCGAGCTGACATGGTAAAAATCTGTTGTTCTGCCCCTGAACAAGGCCGTTAACCCACTGTTCCCCGGTAGTCTGTCATTGTAAATAAGAATTTGTACTTAACTGACTTGCCTAGTTAAATAAAAAGATTAACAAAGCATAATTCTAGGCGTATACATCCTACGGTTAACTAACTTACAAGACAAAGCATGAACTAATCAGACCTACTCAGGGCATGGGCCTGGGTAGCTCACAAAATAAAAAGCTGGTATAAATGGGATGAAGGTCTGTTGTTCTCGCTCTTCTCCTGTATCCTGCCCATGGAATAAGGTTGTACAGACATTTTTATTTTGTGAGCTACCCAGGCCCATGCCCTGAGTAGGTCTGATTAGTTCATGCTTTGTCTTGTAAGTTAGTTAACCTTAGGATGTATACGCCTCCAATTATGCTTTGTTAATTTTTTTTATTTAACTAGGCAAGTAAAACTAAGATGTCACATCAAACCAGCCAAAATCCCCTAGGAAGCGGGTCACTTCTATGTGTGATGACCTGAGGGGGTGTGCTGGGTAGGACAATTTTATACAGTGTCGACAGAGTTCACTCTGAACAACTGCAAGTAACCATAGAGATCATACATTCATCTAAGTTTTATTTTATTTTATAGAGTAACACTATTGCAGCCATATTTGGTATCTTACACACATTTCAGTAGTCAATTCTCTGGTTTCTGTTGGAGAGGTTTGTCCCCTCGGAGGTGGGAAGGGCGTACTGGTCCTTGGGCATTGTCTTCTCTGGCAACAGAGAGCCATAAATTAGGGTCGAGCCTACACAATCGTGTGAGGTCCAAGTCTTACTGTTATGGGAGACTGAGGTAATGTTATGAATGACTAGCTGTGACTGACCAGCTTGATGAGTGGTGATGCTATTATTTATGGATCTCTGTCTGTCTCCCCTCAGATTGTAAACGAAGCAGCCAAGTACCGCTATCGCTCCGGCAACCTATTTGACTGCGGGAACCTCACCATCCGGGCGCCGTGGGGTTGCGTGGGCCACGGCTCGCTATACCATTCCCAGAGTCCAGAGGCCTTCTTCGCCCACTGCCCAGGCATCAAGGTTAGACACTCATCCCTATCGCCTTCCCTCCCTCCCTCCCTCTCTCCCTCCATCCCATCCTACACTCACTCACTTCTCCACCTCACATGTACTCTTAAAGCACCTTATAACCTATTTACCTCTGCACTGCTTGCCCCTTCCTTAATGAGCCTGTCTTCATGGTCTAAGGCACACACATCTTTCTCTCTGTATCAGTTAGCTAACCTCTCTCTTCACTTCACTGCACTGCACTTATTACACATATTTTGGTGTAGTCGATCTCTGTGTATGTACCTTGCTAAAACACCTACTGGACTGTTTGAATTGTTGATTTGATGAGGGTAGAAAAATATCTACCTCAAATTGCTGTTGACCTATTCATGCACCCACTCCCTTCATTTCCAAACCCTGCTGGCTGCTGCATAGTGCTTTACATCCATAGAAATGAAAGGGAAATTAAGCACACAGACTCTCAAATAAATACCTGAGTCACTGTACGCCGTGTGCTGTCACCTGGGTTTCAACCGGCTGATCTGTGAGCGTGTGTGATTAAGCTGGCTTTGAAGGCACGTACGCTCGGAGGGAAACGAGTGCGTGCTAAAAATGTCAAATATGATTCACCCCCCCCACCCCCCCCCCCCCACACCATCATGAAAGGAATAAAAGTCTAAAGTTCTCCTACGCAGCCAAGCACCACAGCACCAGTTAGCGCTTTACAGCCATAGTCAATTCAGTAAACATCCTCTTGTCTTTTTCAAAGGTCAAGGTAATAAACACTGCAAGGGGTGAGAGAAGGCTCAAATGTCTAGCTCAGATATAGAGGAAGCCGGCTTCTGCTTTCCACCCAATTGCACATTGTTTGGATCTGGGTTGTGTGTGTGTGTGTGTGTGTGTGTGTGTGTGTGTGTGTGTGTGTGTGTGTGTGTGTGTGTGTGTGTGTGTGTGTGTGTGTGTGTGTGTGTGTGTGTGTGTGTGTGTGTGTGGTGTGTGTGTGTGTGTGTGTGTGTGTGTGTGTGTGTGTGTGTGTGTGTGTGTACCAGTTGAATAGTATGGTCTCTGTTGGTACAGATACACTCTGTTTGCAAGTTGTCCTGGGTACACTGCCTTAATAGTTGCTGGAACCGTGCTGAAAAAGGACCACTTTATAAGAAAATGTCCGAGACAGAACAGTTCAGGTTGGCACGATAGTACAATATTACCTTTTTCACACTATGTATTTACGATCTATGTATTTCACTCCAGGTTGTAATACCCAGAGGTCCGGTCCAGTGTAAGGGACTGCTGCTGTCGTGCATCGCAGATCAGAACCCCTGCATATTCTTCGAGCCCAAGATCCTCTACAGAGCAGCAGGTGAGTGAAAGAGCCCATCTGACCCAGGTGATGTGTGTTTGTAGGTGAGGTGTGTTTACAACAACACGTCTATGCTCAGTTTCCTCAAGCATTCTCAATGACCTTCTGTCAGCCTTTTTTGTCTCCTTGGTGACAGATGGTTTGTTATTGTTGTGACAGAACAGAACGATAAACAAACTATGTCCTGGCTGCTTGGCTCTGGACTGAGTGTGAGTGACTTCACCAGATTCAATCGCAAGTGTGAACCAGCTGGTCCAAATGGGCCGTAAACTGCTGACAGCCTCTGGGCCGTGTCCTGTCCTCTGGCTGGCTGTCCATTCTAGCCCTGGCAGGACTGGCAGCATGCTGCCTCAGGCGCCTGCCTCAGGCCTACATCGTTTTTGTTGGCTTTTAGAGCAGGGATCGACGGCCTTCACGACTGAATGACCTCTTATTATCCCTTTTAACAAAGCCTATAATTTCCACACACAGCTTTGGGTGATAAGAGTCAATTAAATGAAGTTGTGAGATTGTTTTGATTAAGGCATTAGAAAGTTGTTATGCCCAGAACATTCTTTTCTTCTCGGGTATTAAAACCACTCGATCCAAAACAAGCCTTATGTCCGTCTTTCCCTCCGTCTCGTCTGGAATTGTTAAAATCAAATCAAATTTTATTGGTCACGTACACGTGATTAGAAGATGTTATTGCGGGTGTAGCGAAATGCTTGTGCTTCTAGCTCCGACAGTGCAGTAACATCTAACAACATACAGTTGAAGTTTACATACACTTAGGTTGGAGTCATTAAAACTTGTTTTTCAACCACTCCACAAATTTCTTGTTAAACTATAGTTTTGGCAAGTCGGTTAGGACATCTACTTTGTGCTTGATGACACACAATTTTTCCAACAATTGTTTACAGACAGATCATTTCACTGTATCACAATTCCAGTGGGTCAGAAGTTTGCATACACTAAGTTGACTGTGCCTTTAAACAGCTTGGAAAATTCCAGAAAATGATGTCATGGCTTTAGAAGCTTCTGATAGGCTAATTGACATCATTTGAGTCAATTGGAGGTGTGCCTGTGGATGTATTTCAAGGCCTACCTTGACATCATGGGAAAATCAAAATAAATCAGCTAAGACCTCTGAAAAACAATTGTAGACCTCCACAAGTCTGGTTCATCCTTGGGAGCAATTTCCAAATGCCTGAAGGTACCACGGTCATCTGTACAAACAATAGTACGCAAGTATAAACACCATGGGACCACGCAGCCGTAGATGAACGTACTTTGGTGCGAAAAGTGCAAATCAATCCCAGAACAACAGCATAGGACCTTTTGTAGATGCTGGAGGAAACGGGTACAAAAGTATCAATATCCACAGTAAAACGAGTCCTGTATTGTCATAACCTGAAAGGCCGCTCAGCAAGGAAGAAGCCACTGCTCCAAAAACGCCATAAAAAAGGCAGACTACGGTTTGCAACTGCACATGGGTACAAAGATCGTACTTTTTGGAGAAATGTCCTCTGGTCTGATGAAACAAAAATAGAACTGTTTGCCCATAATGGCCATCGTTATGTTTGGAGGAAAAAGAGGGAGGCTTGCAAGCAGAAGAACACCATCCCAACCGTGAAGCACGGGGGTGGCAGCATCATGTTGTGGGGTTGCTTTGCTGCAGGAGAGGTTGGCATCATGAGGAAGGAAAATGATTTGGATATATTGAAGCAACATCTCAAGACATCAGTCAGGAAGTTAAAGCTTGGTCGCAAATGGGGCTTCCAAATGGAAATGACCCCAAGCATACTTCCAAAGTTGTGGCAAAATGGCTTAAGGACAACAAGGTCAAGGTATTGGAGTGGCCATCAAAGCCCTGACCTCAATCCTATAGAAACTTTGTGGGCGGAACTGAAAAAGTGTGTGTGAGCAAAGAGGCCTAAAGGAATGGGCCAAAATTCACCCAACTTATTGTGGGAAGCTTGTGGAAGGATACCTGAAACGTTTTGACCAAAGTTAAACAATTTAAAGACAATGCTACCAAATACTAATTGAGTGTATGTTAACTTCTGACCCACTGGTAATGTGATGAAAGAAATGAAAGCTGAAATAAATCATTCTCTACTATTATTCTGACATTTCACATTCTTAAAATAAAGTGGTGATCCTAACTGACCTAAGACGTGGAATTTTTACCTGCATTAAATGTCAGGAATTGTGAAACTGAGTTTAAATGTATTTGGCTAAGGTGTATGTAAACCTCCGTCTTCAACTGTATACCCAATGCAAACAAATGTAAGTAGGAATGAATTAAGACTTTATACTAATGGACGAGCGATGTCAGAGAGGAACGGACTAAGATACTGTAGAATAGTATAGAAAACAGTATATACATATGAGATGAGTAATGCAAGATATGTAAACATTAAGTGAATGAGAGACCGTAAAATAGTATAGAATACAGTATATACATATGAGATGAGCAATGCCAGATATGTAAATATTATTAAAGTGACTAGCGTTCCATTCCTTAAAGTGGCAAATGATTCCTAGTCTATGCCTATAGGCAGCAGCCTCTAATGTGCTAGTGATGGCTGTTTAACAGTCTGATGGCCTTGAGATAGAAGCTGTTTTTCAGTCTCTCTGTCCCAGCTTTGATGCACCTGTACTGACCTCGCCTTCTGGATTATAGCGGGGTGAACTGGCGGGTGGGTAGTTTGCCCCCGGTAAGGCATTGGGCTGACCGCACCACCCTCTGGAGAACCTTGCGGTGATACAGCCCGACAGGATGCTTTCAATCGTGCATCTGTAAAAGTTTGAGGGTTTTAGGTGACAAGCCAAATTTCTTTAGCCTCCTGAGGTTGAAGAGGCTCTGTTGCGCTGTCTTCACCACACTGTCTGTGTGGGTGGTCCATTTCAGTTTGTCAGTGATGTGTATGCCAAGGAACTTAAAGCTTTCCAACTTCTCCACTGCGGTCCCGTCGATGTAGATAGGGGGGTGCACCCTCTGCTGTTTCCTGAAGTAGTCCACGATCATGTCCTTTGTTTTGTTGACGTTGAGTGAGAGGTTGTTTTCCAGGTACCACACTCCCAGAGCCCTCACCACCTCCCTGCAGGCTGTCTCGTCATTGTTGGTAATCAAGCCTACTACTGTTGTGTCGTCTGAAAACCTGATGATTGAGTTTGAGGCGTGCTTGGCCACACAATCATGGGTGAACAGGTAGTACAGGAGGGGGCTGAGCATGCGCCCAGTGTTGAGGATCAGCGGAGTGGGGGGGATGTTTCCTACTTTCACCACCTGGGGGTGGCCCGTCAGGAAGTCAAGGACCCAGTTGCACAGGGCGGGGTTCAGACCCAGGGCCTCGAGCTTAATGATGAGCTTGGAGGGTAATATTGTAATAATAATGCTATTTTCAATCTATGTAATTAATGCAAAAACAAACAACTGTCAAATTCCCGAAGCTGTTAGGTCATTATGTAGATTATTTATGACATGCACGCCACACACAGCCTAGGGAATAATCTGTCTGGTAGTAAGAGCATGCAGTGCTCAACTGGTAGTTGTGTGGAGCAGCTCACAGAATTAATATGGCAAGACAGCCTGTGTGACTGACACTTCTTTAAAATGTATTTTACCTTTTTTTATTTAACTAGGCAAGTCAGTTAAGAACAAATTCTTATTTTCAATGACGGCCTAGGAACAGTGGGTTAACTGCCTTGTTCAGGGGCAGAACGACAGATTTTTACCTTGTCAGCTCGGGCAATTATGCTCCATCATGGTATGCGCTACACACACACACAAACAAACCGGTTCCATGATGAAGCTCCATCATAAATGTATATTAGAAAAGATTTCCCTGATTTCTCTGCCCAGGTTTTCAACAATATTATCTTTCGTCATGATTCGTCCAGTTGTAGCATGTGATTTGGCGCCGTAGCCCAATGGTGGTTTTAGCTGAGTTATTTTTAATTGCGGGGGGCAATAGGGAGCGATTCCATCGTATATATCATTTACATAGTCACGATAGGACAAAGGTTGACATCGCCCAATTCTAGATTACGTAACAAAGTAAACAGAGAAGCAACGCACAATAGGCAGTAGTTATACGACTAACTATGAAGAACAATATACACATGTCACAACTCACTTGGTGCACTCGCACCAACCCACAAGTCCACAGAGATCTGGAGGAGTCCAGTTGTTGGGCAGGGCTGAGGTGAAGGAGCTTGCTCCTCTTTCTGCAATTGCTTAGAGACTGTGTAGTGTGAGACCTGGAGAGTCAGAAGGGTGTATGGCCCCCCTAGCAACTGCCCTAGCTACTTGCTTGGCAACCAATAAGGGCCAGGTCACACAGGTCAGAGAGAGTTTTGAGAGGTCAGTTTATGGTACCCATAGACTTTCAGGCACCACTCCTGGTTGGATGGGGAGTGGAGTGTGCAACTTGAAAGGGTTGTGAGGTGCTGGTAAGAGGCACTGTCAGGGAATTCGTGAAACTATGCAACATTCTGCTAAATGTGGAAAGCTATGCTGTCATCAGTGTGCAGTTTATAATGTAGTCATTAACTTAGCGTGAGTGTATGCTTCTAAATTGTAGAATATAGGATATGTGGTAGTGTTGACGCATTTTGCACCTCTGCCATTTCTATGCATGTCTGAAGTGTATTATTGCCTCAACTGCAGGGGTCTCCAATTACATTCAGCTCTGGGTTGATTTTTCCTTGAGCGGATGGTTGGAGAGAGGGAACATAGTTATAAATAATGTACACGCTGCCTATTGACCGCAAGAATCACAAACAGATATAGTATTTGACAAAAACAATCATTTCAAACCTTGATTACATTGCGGTACGATCACATATGCCTCTCTATTTATGGGTGGGAATAGTAGTGAACTTCCTAAATTAAAATAACTTTTAGCTGATTTTCCTGGTGTTTTACAGACTTTATGCTATAAGTACTTGGGGGGGCCAAATAAAATCACCCGCTGGCCGAATTTGGCCTGCGGGCAGCCTTTTGGGAAACCCAGCTCTAGTCAGACTGTAATATGGTGAGGTGAACTGTTAGTCACAGTAATATAGTTTAACAATCAAGTTGAAATCTGCCTCTTTAGGGCCTGCAAGGATATGTTTCAGTTTTGCAATGTTCTTGGCACAGAAAAGCAGTTGCCACATTTATTTTTCCACTCCTTATCTTGGATGTCAAATTGTGTTTGATGCTTCTCAGGAAGTCAAGAGCAGCCTTTTTTTTCTACTGCAGAGTAAAAATCATATGAGCCATGACACTTACTGTCTTAGTCTCTCAAAATGAATGAAATAACACCTCAGTTTTATATATCCCTCAACAAAACTGTAAGTCTTTCTGCGAGGTTTGTTGTTTCATTTTCAGATGGACTAAACCCAGTTACTTGGAAGTACAGTGGGGTATGCAGGTTCAAATTGTGTACAGTGTCTATGACTCAGTGAGACTTAATGAAACTACGTCAGAGAGGGAGATATTCGGTGCGTCTCTTTGAGGAGAAATAGACTCTTGTCTGACAAATAGTTCCATGGCATACCACCTAATGGATATTTCTCTCTTTTTCTGAAAATATCTCCTACAGTGAGGGGAAAAAAAGTATTTGATCCCCTGCTGATTTTGTAGGTTTGCCCACTGACAAAGAAAGGATCAGCCTATAATTTTAATGGTAGGTTTATTTTAACAGTGAGAGACAGAATAACAACAACAAAATCCAGAAAAACACATGTCAAAAATGTTATAAATTGATTTGCATTTTAATGAGGGAAATAAGTATTTGACCCCCTCTCAATCAGAAAGATTTCTGGCTCCCAGGTGTCTTTTATACAGGTAATGAGCTGAGATTAGGAGCACACTCTTAAAGGGAGTGCTCCTAATCTCAGTTTGTTACCTGTATAAAAGACACCTGTCCACTGAAGCAATCAATCAGATTCCAAACTCTCCACCATGGCCAAGACCAAAGAGCTCTCCAAGGATGTCAGGGACAAGATTGCAGACCTACACAAGGCTGGAATGGACTACAAGACCATCGCCAAGCAGCTTGGTGAGAAGGTGACAACAGTTGGTGCGATTATTCGCAAATGGAAGAAACACAAAAGAACTGTCAATCTCCCTCGGCCTGGGACTCCATGCAAGATCTCACCTCGTGAAGTTGCAATGATCATGAGAACGGTGAGGAATCAGCTCAGAACTACACGGGAGGATCTTGTCAATGATCTCAAGGCAGCTGGGACCATAGTCACCAAGGAAACAATTGGTAACACACTACGCCGTGAAGAACTGAAATCCTGCAGCGCCCGCAAGGTCCCCCTGCTCAAGAAAGCACATATACATGTCCGTCTGAAGTTTGCCAATGAACATCTGAATGATTCAAAGGACAACTGGGTGAAAGTGTTGTGGTCAGTTGAGACCAAAATGGAGCTCTTTGGCATCAACTCAACTCGCTGTGTTTGGAGGAGGAGGAATGCTGCCTATGACCCCAAGAACACCATCCCCACCATCAAACATGGAGGTGGAAACATTATGCTTTGGGGGTGTTTTTCTGCTAAGGGGACAGGACAACTTCACCGCATCAAAGGGACGATGGACGGGGCCATGTACCGTCAAATCTTGGGTGAGAACCTCCTTCCCTCAGCCAGGGCATTGAAAATGGGTCGTGGATGGGTATTCCAGCATGACAATGACCCAAAACACACGGCCAAGGCAACAAAGGAGTGGCTCAACAAGAAGCACATTAAGATCCTGGAGTGGCCTAGCCAGTCTCCAGACCTTAATCCCATAGAAAATCTGTGGAGGGAGCTGAAGGTTCGAGTTGCCAAATGTCAGCCTCGAAACCTTAATGACTTGGAGAAGATCTGCAAAGAGGAGTGGGACAAAATCCCTCCTGAGATGTGTGCAAACCTGGTGGCCAACTACAAGAAACGTCTGACCTCTGATTGCCAAAAAGGGTTTTGCCACCAAGTACTAAGTCATGTTTTGTAGAGGGGTCAAATACTTATTTCCCTCATTAAAATGCAAATCAATTTATAACATTTTTGACATGCGTTTTTCTGGATTTTTGTTGTTGTTATTCTGTCTCTCTCACTGTTCAAATAAACCTACCATTAAAATTATAGACTGATCATTTCTTTGTCAGTGGGCAAACGTACAAAATCAGCAGGGGATCAAATACTTTTTTCCCTCACGGTAGCTTAGTTTCCAATAGCGAAATGACTCCATTTTGTTCCTTTTTTCCCCGAACTTGGTATCAACAATCACTTGTCTGTTTCCCACAGGACTCTCAGAACTAATAGCAGTTAGGGAATTACTTTAATTTCCGAATAGCGCAGAAAGCACTACCTCGTGCCGGGTCCTAATCCCTCTGAGCGATGCTTGTTCGGATGATGTCATGTAATGTTTTTCATTGAAACAGTCATTTTCTTTTCTTACCAAGCCAGAGGGGGATGTAACCACAAGCACTGGCTTTATCAGGACCATAGTTAAATGTAGGCTAGTTAGTGGCAGAGATTCTCAATATTAAGAGAATATTTTTTATGAAGACTGTTATACAGCACCATTGTCACGTGAGCTTATGATCCCACAGCTGGTTGTTGAGTGGACTTCCTTTAAGTGAATTGGGGACTGAAAAAGGCAATCACCGCCTGACATTGGTCTTCTTGAGTAAGATCGGTCACTACTACTATAAAATGACTGCTGTGTCACGGTCTGAAACGGGGAAGCTATGTACACCAGAGGAGGTTGATGAAATTCCACTATATAAAGATCCCAGAATCCAGTCAACAGTAGTTCACTGTTTTGTTCGTTGGTGGCGTGGGTGGGATTTTACTTGATGCTTGTTGTGGCTTTGTGTGTAAGGTTAACTTAGTAGTTTACTGTATGCTTACGTATTAGAAGAATGCTTATATATTAGAAGTATCTCAAGATGTTCCGAGAGAGAAATCATTTGAAATTCCATCATTGGAGTTGGTATTTTGAAAGAGTGCATTTTCTTTTTCCAATTCCACATCTTTCTGAATCACCCTGAGGATTAGATGACTTGCTCTGAGAGATACTGGTTAACCAAAATAAGCATCCTCTCATCCCTGACATCACTTAAATTTGGAAGCCATTTAATTGTAAATGAATGTCCCATGTGGCCTATAGGTAAATCAATCATTCACACCCCATTCAATCTATGATTCATTTGAACCATGTACGAGCACACACACTAACTTCAGGATTGGGTTGGAAAAAGGCTTGCCAGAGGTAGCTCATTTGACTCGTTTGAAATTGCTGAAGAAACTTGGAGTCAGCAGCCTATTTCTTAACCTCTAGAGGGGGAATGGGTGGAAGTCATCCCGACTGTTCCAGGAAGTGTAGAGTGGAGTCGGAAACCGTAATGTCTCCCTTGAGTATCAATAGTATGGCCAGTGACTGTTGCAGTTCATGTGTTACCTTGCAAGAGACTTTTAAAGAGCACCAGTCTCCCCACTGAACACCCACACACACCTTCTGAAGGTCTTATCTTGCTTGTCAGGGTCAAAGCTGTGTATGATGAGCGCCAAAGACCTGTGTAATGGTGTTACCAAATAACTACATAATAGGCTATGTTGGTGCCTCAGGTTTTTTTTCCCACCAAGTGTTTATGAACTCCAAGATTACTACAAATAGGGTGCCGAAGGGTCGGATGCATGAATATAATGTCCCTTGTGTGTTGAACACATTTTGAACTATATCCAGTCCCGCAAATGTTTTGTTGTCCACATTGATCAGGGTGACTGGCCTATAGTTGTTCACTAGATATTGTTAGCGCATAGATTTATTTTCTTCTTATTATTAATAATATTAATAATAATAATATGCCATTCAGCAGACACTGTTATCCAAAGCGATTTAGTCATGCATGCATAAATGTTAGGTATTGGTGGTCCTGGGAATTGAACCCACTACCCTGGTGTTGCAAGCGTCATGCTCTAGAAACATAGCAACAGAGGACCATAGAGAGGCGCGCACACAAGGCTCCTTGTGATTGATGAGGTCTGGAAAAAGCATCTCAAATGGGCCAGAGACTTTGTTCCTAACTGGAAGCATAGATTGTAGGCTTTCATTTGTGAGTGTGCCGGTTATTTCCCTTCTTGTCATCCACTCCATCATTGAGCTCTACGGGTGGTTATGGACCATCGTTTGACAGAGAAACCACAGTTGGCCATAACAGTGTGATTAATGTGTGTTCGAAATTGACCCCCAATTATATTCCTAGCGTGTGTAGTACTGTAGTTACGTATGTGCACCAGGTCATGTTGGCTATACTGATAGGATACTTGGGCTCTTTCTAAAAAATGTATATATTCTCCTTCGCTGCACTGATCTGCACGGTTAGCTTCCACCATAGGGTTTCACCTGTCAACTAATTTACGATCAGTGCGGATGAAGGGGAGGAGATGAGAGTACAGGTTTTGAAACAATTGAGATGGAGGTCGTGTTTTGTTTTTTTCTTTGTTTGCTTTGCAGTGGAGCAGGTCCCTACAGAGGCCTACACCATCCCACTTTCGCAGGCCGAGGTTATACAGGAAGGAAGTGACGTCACTCTGGTCGCGTGGGGAACACAGGTGAGACGTGGAAGAAGGAGCCGTGGGTTGAGTCTACATACTCGAGCCATAGAGGAGATGGAGCTATATATCTATGGCTGTGCGTGAGTCATGACCTTAGCCAGAAGTCATTGTTTATGGTGTGGAGGCGTGCAGAGTAGGGACATCCGCATTACATCTTGGGTCTTTGACATTTTTAAGCCGACAGGGACGAGCCGTGGATTACCTCTTAGCTCCATCACAAGCCCACGCCTCTCAACAGGGGCTTTCTCACCAGGGGTTGGTTGGTTTATCGTGTCTACACTGACGTCTCCGTTGGACCGATGCTGCTCCACAGTGTTAACAGTCCACGTCTACACAAGGCCTTCCATTATCCTCAACTCCTGTCCCCCTGATTTTCTTTTCCTCAGGAGAGGATTATGGTCTCTATAGCACTCTTGGTGTCGTTGCCCCTTACAAAGATTATGCTAGCCCACTTAACGGGCTTAACCCACCCAGAGAAGGAGACTAATGTAGGTACAGCTGAAGAGCAGAGGGGGTCTAAGCCTGAGGGCTGGGAATGACTGGGAAATCAACTCCTTCAAAGACGTCATTTTGCAAAGATGAAAAATCCACCCAAGTAGTCGAAATCGGGGCTTTTTAAAATGCCACCCCATTACTCTGGTAATCCGTCAGCCCTCCGTGGACGAGTGAAAAGAAAACAACTCCCAGCAAGTGGAGCGGTCGGAACCGCGCCTGGAACCTGCCGTGAAGGCCTGCTAATGAGTGTAACAGAGGGGTTCATTTGGCCAGTCCTGAAAATCCCTACATTTGTGCGCATTTTATTGCGCACTTTAAACCTGTTCATATCTTGACAGAAGTACTAGGCTATATCATTGCTTCAGCAATATTCAGTATATTAGTAGTCATCTCTAGCAAGGTTGACTAACACCAGAATATAATATTTATCTTTTTAATATGCCTGTTGTAGACCCGTGTCTATATGGGCTGGAAGCCTATAGATTGCTGTGTTCCTTTTTTATCAATTGGCTGTCTGACTCATGACTATCACTCAAGACCCACACATTAATAGATTTTATTCATTAACCCTCACACACATTCATAGACAAACTCAAAGCCCTGATGCACAGCTTAGGGATAACGATGGAGCCAGTATGTCCTGCTGTTAGATTGCCGGTGATTCACAGGCACAGCAGTCATTATCTGGAAACGGACAGCTTTCTAATCAGCCAGTAAACATGGAGTCTATCCAAGCAACTTTCTCCATTAGTCCAAACTGACTTGAAAAAAAATCCATTGTGGATTAGAATGGAATATATGGTCTTGATCTCTGACTCCTGCCTTGCAGATCCATGTGCTGAGGGAAGTGGCCAACATGGCTCAGGAGAAGCTGGGTGTGTCCTGCGAACTCATAGATCTACAGACCATCTTGCCTTGGGACACTGAGACTGTTTGCAAGGTAAGACGCATGCTAGGCTATATAATTTGTGTACACACACTCAGGGTTGGGTAGGTTACTTTCTAAATGTAATACGTTAGTTACTAGTTACTTGTCCAAAATTATTAGCAGTAACTTCACTTTTGGATTACCAAAACTCAGTAATCTGATTACTTTCAGTTACTTTTAGATTGCTTTCCCCTTAAGACATTAGAAGACAAAGACTCCCTCAAACGTCAAATCAAAATAAAATTGTATTTGTCACATGCTTTGTAAACAACCTTTGTAGACTAACTGTGAAATGCTTATTTACAGGCCCTGCCCAACAATGCAGAGAAAAATATAGAAACAATTATAACACAAGGAAAAATGCACAATGAGTAACAATAACTTGGCTATATAAACAGGGTAACAGTACCGAGTAGATGTGCAGGGGTTCTGAGGTAAATATGTACATATAGGTAGGGGTAAAGTGTCTAGGCAGCAGGATAATTAATAAACACTGGTAGCAGCAGCATATGTGAAGAGTCAAAAGAGTTAGTGCAAAAGAGGGTCAATGAGAGTCCGTGCAGCTATTTGGTTAACTATTGATAAGTATTATGGCTTGGGGTAGAAGTTGTTTAGGGTCCTGTTGGTTCCAGACTTGGTGCCACTTGCCATGTGGTAGCAGAGAGAAAAATCTGTGTCTTGAGTGGCTGGAGTCTTTGAAAATGTTTAGCGCCTTCTCACACCGCCTGGTATAGAGGTCCTGGATGGCAGGGAGCTTGGCCCCAGTGATGTACTGGGTCATACGCACTACCCTCTGTAGCGCCTTGCGGTCGGATGCCAAGCAGTTGCCATACCAAGCGGTAATGAAGCCAGTCAAGATGCTCTCAGTGGTGCAGCTGTACAAGATTTTGCGGATCTGAGATTACATGCAAAATCTTTTCTACTTTTTTATTCCATAGGCTGGGATCCGTACTATGCAACTGAGGCAAGAGCGCATTTTTCACAGGCTGTCCACTGGCCTCAAAAATGATTGATATGCAGCTTAAACTTCTTCAATTTAACCATTGAGTTATACATATCCAATTGTGAACAGCCATCCACAATTGCCACAATAAGTAAGGCGCAAATGGCTAAATGAGAGGGCAGCAGTGTGATTTACATCAATGCGCTATGTAGATATCAATAATATGTAGCCCGTAGGCTACATCACTGCTGTCGTCCTTACCCTTTGCGTTTTATTTAGATTGGATCATCTTTGGATGCCGACAGCGGTTGCACTATTGGAAGACATGGCTTGGACAGTTGGCTACAGAATTCTATTCCTGCTCTTTTCCCGCGATCCCTCAAACACATTTGGTGTGTCATCATAGTGGTCTCTGATTTCAGACTTCCTCAGGCGGAACAAAAAACATGGCTGAGGATTATTTCTGTCTAATAAAACTCTTGTTGATTGGCTGGGCCTGGCTCCCCAGTAGGTGGGCCTATCCCCTCCCAGGCACACCGATGGCTGCATCCCTACCCAGTCATGTGAAAGCCATAGATTAGGGCCTGATTTATTTATTTCAATTGACTGATTTCCATATTTGAACTGTAACTCAGTAAAATCTTTGAAATTGTTGCATGTTGCATTTTATATTTTTGTTCAGTATAGGTGATGATCCCTGCAGTAGACTGTGTAATTTAGCACTTAAATTTCCCTTCAATGTGGCACAGAAACCATGTTATTTTTCTCTGCAGTGCAGTTTCTGCCATTCGTGATTGATTGAATTCCAACTTCATTCTCCTACAGCTGGTATGATTTCATTAGGGCTGTATTTCTACTTTGCCGCACGATTAAAGTAACTGTAGCACTCACTCGTGTTATTATGTAATGTAAGAGAGAAACTGTTTTGTTAGCCTTTCAAAGTATTCTAATGATGTCTTGAGTTTAACGTTATGGTCCATTCAAGCCCAGAGGAATGGGAGGAGAGGAGGTAAGCGAGGCCTGTATATTTTGTCCACATACAGTGCCTTCAGAAAGTATTTACACCCCTTGACCTTTTCCACATTTTGTTGTTACAGCCTGAATTTAACATTTTTATTTTTTTTCGTCACTGGCCTACACACAATAGTTCATAATGTTAAAGTAGAATTAAGTTATTTAAAAAAAAAAATGTGAACAAATTAATAAAACAATGAAAAGCTGAAATGTCTTCAGTCAATAATTTGTTATGGCAAGCCTAAATAACTTCAGGAGTAAAGATTTGCTAACAAGTCCCTTGATAAGTTGCATGGACATAACATTTTTTTTAATGACTACCTCATCTCTGTACCCCACATACAATTATCTGTAAGGTCCCTCAGTCAAGCAGTGAATTTCAAACACAGATTCAACCACAGACCAGGGAGGTTTTCCAATGCCTTGCAAATAAGGGCACCTGTTGGTTGATGGGTAAAAAAGAAGAAGCAGACATTGATTATCCCTTTGAGCAGGGTGAAGTTATTAATTACACTTTGGATGGCATATCAATACACCCAGTCACTACAAATGTACAGGCATCCTTCCTAACTCAGTTGCCTGAGAGGAAGGAAACCATTCAGGGATTTCACTATGAGGCCAATGATGACTTTAAAACAGTTATGGAGTTTAATGGCTGTGATAGGAGAAAAATGAAGATGACTCAACAACATTGTAGTTACTCCACAATTCTAACCTAATTGACAGAGGGAAAAGAATGCCTGTACAGAATATATGTAAAAATATTCCAGAACATGCATCCTGTTTGCAACAAGGCACTTAAGTAATACTGCGAAAAATGTGGCAATGCAATTCACTGTTTGTCCTGAATACAAAGTGTTATGTTTGGGGCAAATCCAATATAACAAATTACTCTCCATATTTTCAAGTATAGTGGTGGCTGCATCATGTTATGGGTGTGCTTGTAATCGTTAAGGACTGGGGAGTTTTTTAGGCAACAAAAATGTACGGAATAGAGCTGAGCACTGGCAAAATCCTAGAGGGGGGGGAAAAAATCTATGGCAAGACCTGAAAATGGCTCTCTAGCAATCATCAACAACCAATAATGGGCAAATGTTGCACAATCCAGGTGTGAAAAGCTCTTAGAGACTTACCCAGAAAGACTTACAGTTGTAATCACTGCCAAAGGTGCTTAGACAAAGTATTGACTCGGGTGTGAATACTTATGTAAATGAGATTTCTGTATTTAATCTTTAATACCTTTGCAAAAATGTCTGAAAACATGTTTTCACTGTCGTTATGGGGTATTGTGTGCAGATGGGTGGGGGGGGGAATAAATAATAATAATATCTATAGATAGTCTGAATTCAAAATTTAGATCTCTCTAACGCAACAAAATGTGGAATAAGTCAAGAAGTATGAATACTTTCTGAAGGCACTGTATTTTGTCACCTCCCGAGATGTGCCAATGCCATGCATTTTAAATGGCCCACTTCAAACGTGCCACATACTGTTTTGTTGTGAACGTGGCAAGCCGCTGGGGACCCGATGCCGGATGGATTTTTATATTGCCTGTTTTATCATGCATTTTTAAAGTCCCTCTGGTGCAGCACATGACACAGTTGGTAAGCTCTGCGAGGCCTGGCGCTGCCAAGTAAATCTTATAACTGACAGTTAAGGCACAAGATGAAAATTGTGGTCACAGGCCGGTAATTTAATAGGGAGCCCAATTGGAATCGATGGTATATATTATTATTGTCTTGGCACCGGGGCGCTTCAAATGAAGTGAGCAACAGTCTGCTATGGGCCGTTTTGTTCAGAGACAATTTTCTCAAATGAACGGGGTGATTTTCAGCAGTGGCCGCTCCATTAAACCGGCTCTATGAAATTGAATAGTGTGTTTATATACTGCTTATGGTTCTCGGGGGCAAGGCCGCCGTCTCCACCTTGCCAACAACACTTGTCTTCCTCTCCACTGTTTTCTCTCCTCTCCTTCAGCTAAACGTGTTGTGGAGTATCCATCCTCACACCTTTTTAAATTTCCCTTTTCCTTGTCAGTTTATATCCTCCTATCTTCTCATTCTCTTATTACGTATTATTCTGTTTTCTCTTGATAAGGCATTATGTCCTCACTCAGTCCTATAGCCATAAAAATTCAAATTCTAACAACATTGCCTGGGAATGTGTTGTTGTCTCTCAGCTTCAGTGTGTTACCCTATTTGACCCATGTGGCATTATTTGATGGTTGTGGATGAGTAGAGAACCTTTTAATCATGCAATTAACTGGAGAGGATGAATTAACCACAGGCTAAATAATCCCCATGTTCTTTGTACCCGATTTGCCATGAATGCAACGTTAAAATATTTTGTTTTATCTTTTAATAAATCTGAAGCATAAAGAACTTCGTGGTCCAGATGTCAAATTAGGAACAAATGCGGTTCTCTGTTTTAAAAAATAAATAAATAAAGCTTACGTAAGACTACTAATTCCTCTCAAAATGATGTTTTCAGACAGTGGGGCCAACTAATGAAGACAACCCTGACATGAAATACTATGGTCTCCTTTTATGCACGAAAGGTGGGTTAGTGGACAGGGAAATGGGGTTCCGTTACCCAGAAATGGCTATGCTGAAGTACTGTTTAAAAAAAAAATATATATTTGTCAGTCTTAGCAGTGCCTGTTTTGGTCACAACGCACAATAAAACAAATGCCCCATGGTTCAGTATCATCATTGCAAATGGTCAGCCCTGACTGAGTGTATACCTAATTTCCCACCTGTGGTCAATGATCTGCCTCTGCAATGATTGTGTGTGTCTTGGTGTGAAGACTAGACACAAGTATTCATCCACTGAGTGCCATAATGGATTCTTTTTGTGATCTACCTCTGTTGTCTTAGTTGGGAAGTGCTGGCTGCTGAGCGGTTGAATTACAGGTTTTGACCAGTGTACTTAGGCGCTACAATGTATAGCACATGAAGGGCGCCTTTGAAACTAGTCTACCTTTCCATATCTGCATTTGAAGAGCAACCTGATTGTACTCGCATTGCACAGCATTTTAGGGGGTCATAGCTGCTTGACGATAGGGAAAATATTTCACTTTAATGGTTGGTTTCACTAACCCATATTGAATAAATCCAAGAGTAACAGAGAACTAAAAACGTTATTTCATTAGCATTGACGTAACTGGGATTTCAGACATCAGGCCAGGACTATTGAGTCTGAGTGGAACCTTTTTTAAATCGTATGAACTGCTGTCCAGGAATATGTCTATGAAACTAAATTATCATTCATCCTACCTAAAAATGCAATCTAGTCCAGGTCCCTGCTTAATCTCTAATGTGAAACAGACCCCTTTATGTGTGCTTACGCTACTCTTTCTGTCACCCCTCTGACTACCCAGAATCCTCCACTTCCAATCCTAAAGTAGGCCCTATATTCAAAGGTTAGGTGGAGAGTGAGGTCAAACCTTGGTGCCCCTGGTCACCCTGACTGACTGACTGCGGACTGACTGAGGGCTAGCCCTGAGTGACCCCTGCCTGCCTGCCCTGGCTCTGTGGCTAGAACTACTGCTGATGCTGAACATTTCAGACACTGGGGCATTCACGCAAGGCAGCTATGACAGGAATTTCCCCCTGCATTTACATTTTGCATTTTATTGAAACAAGTTCATTTTTTATTTTTTTTTGTATTTTGTTTCAGGGTCAGCCGGCCCTACATGTGTTTGTTGGGGCACAATTGTCACAAACCTCTTCTCTATTTCTCTTGACTCACCCTACCGCTGAGCCCTCTGACAGACCAGCTATTTTAGATTTACAGAGGACGACTGTGGCCAGAATTACGCAAGTCACACAGCCTTCTCTCGCCTTAGATCTTTTGCTTCTAAAGGGGCGATGTGACATTTCATCAAAGGATTGCTCAGAGGAATAACTCACAGAGCATTGTGACCTCAATCTTCATCCTGTTCCATCTGAGTTGGCTTTCTCCGTCTCCGTTGTGAATTCCTAGGATTCATTATGTGCCAGTCTATAGGCTGAGGTAAGGGGGGGGGGGCACAATTGGCACCATCAGAGGCTAGTAAATAGTTGTCAGTGCTGATTGTCAGTGCTGTTCTTTGTCTCAAGTACATGTCAGAAAGAATTCAGTCTGCTTTTTAATTCAGTGGTTGTTTGCTTGATCTTCAGTGTTTTTCCAGGAATACCTACGTGCTCTCACATCGTCTTGCATTAAATGGGTTGATAGGCTCATGAGCAGACGGAGTGTGTGTGTGTACACACACGCTCAGCTTGTTGGTCCATGGACGCACATCCAAACACGGACGCACATTCAAATAGGACTTCATGTAAATCTATGAGTCACAGTCGGCTCCTGCATCTCTCCTCAGCGTCTTTCAACAACGGACATCCATGCCCAGATTGAGCACGATGTCCATATGAGTCAGTTCAATCAGTTCTTATCTCTTTGAGCCTGGTGGGTCTTTTATAGATGAGTGTCTGTGTGTGTCTCCTTAGTACATGTGATCATTAACACGATAGCTCTGGGTTTCCTGTTCCCTCCATCCGGAGCCATCCACCCCGGTGGTAACCGGAGGCGACACAGGGATCTAAATATACAGTCAAGTCTCTTGTTGACAAAGGGAATAGACAGAAATTACTGTAGAAATGGAGAGAAACTGTATTTTGTCCCGCTGTCTGCGGCAGTCCAGTAAATGTAATAGTCGTTCATTTAAGGGATAAACAAAATTACTGGTTTGGCCCTGCCAGACCCACAGGCTCAAATGATATAATGTGGAAAGTCTCCCTCTCTCTTGTTCCTGGGTCAAAAGCCAGTGTGGTAATTTATTTAAAAACCCATATCATCCTCTTTGACAGACCTTCAGTCTCTCTTGTTGTTTTGAGTGGCCTATATCTTAAGTGCTCTTGAGCTGGCTCTTGTACAATCTAATTTTGATCAGACATTTCTACCACATTGTACAGCTCCTTGTCCATATTCAATACTAGTCCAGATTCGTATTAGTGCCTAGCCAGTGATTCAGAGCCATTTTCCAGTCCTGGTCAGACTCCGATCTGGGCAGTGTGAAACCGCCCTTTTGAGGGTGTGCAGTCAGTAATAGAGCGGTGGCTCAGTTAGCAGTGATTGGAGATGGCTCTTCCCATGCCGCACAAACCAGACCCGTCAGCCAAAAGGCCTGGGTCCTGGAAGACCTTGGAGCTCAGGTCCTCTCCCTACAATGAACCTCTTATTACTTTCCACCCATAGCTTCAGCTCTCTCCATTGAAAAAAAAAAAGCTATTTTGACTGCTTCGTCCTCATGACACACAATACCCTTCCAGACTGGGTCTTTCCAAAGCAAAGAAACTAGCTAACGTGATCAAGATGTGGCTCGGGCTCATGCTTTGAGGTTCCGAGCTCCATGTGGGCATGTCCACTATAAAATGCATTTGAGGAAATTCACGGCAAACGTATACATTTGTTTGATTTTACAGTGAGACTTGGAAAGGCGTTTTGTACCCTGGCCATAGTCCGTGCGCTAGGCATCTGGAGGGTTCATGCACTATTCTTTAGTACCTGTACGGCAGAGTTCATGTACTGTTTAATTTCGTTGTGTTCTCATTGCCTTAAGTCAGTGGGTTCAAATCATTTTTTTAAAGACTTCTTCTCAGGCTCATTTTAAGGTCACTAAAGTGCTGATGAAATAAGTTGTTCCACTATGAACTGTCAAGATTAGCTTATTTCACCTGGGATTGATCTCACAGCAGAGGGCCATGGAGCTGACGTTATAATAAGATAGCATATCCCTTCGGTCACGGCTGGGAAATACTATTTTAGAAATCTCCCTGTCTCCCATCTCTCCTCACACTTGGTCATGGTCTGTTAACTCTCTCTTGGTCATCAATATTCCCTTTTACTTTACTTCTTTTACCTCTCTTGGCCTCACTTGCTTACTCTCCCCTCTCTCAACATCGCTATTGTTATCGCACACAATATTTCTTCGCTTTGGCATTTGTCCTCCTCGCAGCCAGCAAGTCCATGCTGGTTTGGGAATCTGCAAGTCCTATCTGCTCCCATAAAACACACCATTTCCCCAGCCCCAACCTCGGCACACATTCCACATCATATGGTGTCCCTTAATGACCCCTGGAAATGTGTGTGTGCTCACTTCTCCCTCCTCCTCTCCAGAAATATGTATGACTTTGCCAAAGAAAAGCCAGAACACCCACTGTAACAGAGTAAAAAGTAAAGGAGAGCGAAGACTTAACCAAGACCACTCTGACTTTCCGCAGCACGGAGGAAACTCCTCTACTTCACCCTTCTGCTACATCAGAGCACTGCTGCCACAGATGGAGATTGCTGCTGGTGTGTCCTATTTGTCAAGTAGAAAGGGATGCGTAAACATGAAACAGCCAGTGATATGTTCTCCCTGTCTGCTCTGAGTGGTGTGGGCATAGCGTGTTTGCTGAACTTGGTTACCCGAGGGGCTGGTGTTCCCGGCAGTCGGCACTTCACACTGAAGGCTAACACCTGCCATGGTAACAGAGATGTGTTGGCAGGTGGTATAGTGTGGCAGGTGCTGGCTGGCCGTGCCCTGTTTCATTAGTTTGTTCAAAGTTCACCGGAAGTGGAACATTACATTTTAAAAGCCCCAGGGTTGCATGGGTACTTAAAGGCGTGGATATAAAAGGTGTGGTTGTCACTACAGAAGCTGTATATTATCCATAGTGGATTACCATCAGTCACTCCATTTGTCAATTGATTTATTTGTAGCAGTGAATGGAAGACGTTAGACTGTGTGTACGGTTTTTGGCCATATCTTGACCAAGAAAATATCACTTAAATCCGTATCGGCCTAGAACTTACACTACTGTTCAAAAGTTAGGGGTCACTTAGAAATGTCCTTGTTTTTGAAAGAAAAGCACATTTCTTGTCCATTAAAATAACATGAAATTGATCAGAAATGCAGTGTAGACATTGTTAATGTTATAAATGACTTTTGTAGCTGGAAACGGCTGATTTATTATGGAATATCTACATAGGCGTACAGAGGCCCATTATCAGCAACCATCACTCCTGTGTTCCAATGGCACGTTCTGTTGGCTAATCCAAGTTCATAATTTTAAAAGGCCAATTGATCATTAGAAAACCCTTTTGCAATTATGTTAGCACAGCTGAAAACAGTTGTGCAGATTTTAAAAAGCAATAAAACTGGCCTTCTTTAGACTAGTTGAGTATCTGGAGCATCAGCATTTGTGAGTTCGATTACAGGCTCAAAATGGCTCGAAACGAACTTTCTTCTGAAACTCATCAGTCTATTCTTGTTCTGAGAAATGAAGCCTATTCAATGCGAGAAGTTGCCAAGAAACTGAAGATCTCGTACAACGCTGTGTACTACCTTCACAGAACCACGCAAACTGGCTCTAACCAGAATAGAAAGAGTGGGAGGCCCCGGTGCACAACTGAGCAAGAGGACAAGTACATTAGTGTCTAGTTTGAGAAACAGACGCCTCACAAGTCCTCAACTGGCAGCTTCATTAAATAGTACCCGCAAAACACCAGTCTTAACGTCAACAATGAAGAGGCGACTCCAGGATGCTGGTCTTCTAGGCAAAGAAAAAAGCCATATCTCAGACTGGCCAATAAAAAGAAAAGATGGTCAAAAGAACACACACTGGACAGATGAACTCTGCCTAGAAGTCCAGCATCCAGGAGTCACCTCTTCACTGTTGACGTTGAGACTGGTGTTTTGTGGGTACTATTTAATGAAGCATATAAATTATCCCTAATGCACAGTGGAGAGGTCTGTCTGCCTACAGGCCCGCTGGTGACACGGGTAGGGGCCTTCCCTTTTTGGTGTGATAGTGTGAAAAGGTCATAATGCTCCTGTTTTGATTTAATGTGTATACTTCCTAGAAAATGTTTCCACTTAATATAATTGTGTTCCTTTCAGTTAGACTGACTCAAAGTGTTGGCCCTCTGCCCTCGAGGTGACGCAACCCATTTGGTTAACCCATAAGAGGCGAGAGTCATCTAAGGACTAGATTTGTGTGTTTGCACACGCCAATCTCTCTAATAAATGAAGATGTGTCTGTTGTGAGAGAGAAATAGATGATGGTATGAGAATGGGGGGGGGGCACAGATGCAATCTCGGCAGCGTGGCCTGTTCTCCAAAACTGTGTTTCTGGGAAGTGGTGCTGCTGACTGCATAGGGAGCTCTGGAGCCTGTTCACTTGCTTTAGATAAGACTTACCACTTACCAACCTGGCCCACCTCTCCCGCTAAGTGCCTCACATGCTAAGTGCTGTCTTACTCAAAGAAAGCTAGCAAATGTACTGTACCGGCAGTGGAACAGAGTGTTCAGACTTTGTTTGTTTGTCATGAACTGGGATGGAAGCAATGCGAAATGCAAACACTTTTTAGGACTGGTGTTGTTTTTTGGATACAATGTCACAAGTAACGGCTTTCCAGTTATGCTTTTCCTCAGTCTATGGCTGTGGGTGTAGTGGTACTATAGTTTTTTGGTAGTACAATTTTTTTTAAACTTTTGAATACATTTTTACTTGGATCAACTAGTCTAAAGAAGGCCAGTTTAATTGCTTCTTTAATCAGCCCCAAGTTTTCAGCTGTGCTAACATAATTGCAAAAGGGTTTTCTAATGATCAATTATCCTTTTAAAATTATAAACTTGGATTAACTAACACAATGTGCCATTGGAACACAGGAGTGATGGTTTGCGTATAATGTGCCTCTCTACGCCTATGTAGATATTCCATAAAATAATCTGCTGTTTCCAGCTACAAAAGTCATTTACAACATTAACAATGTCTACACTGTATTTCTGATCAATTTGATGTTATTATAATGGGGGGGAAAAAATTGCTTTTCTTTCAAAAACGAGGACATTTCTAAGTGACCCCTAATTTTTGAACGGTTGTGTGTCTGTGTATATATGTGTATACAGTTGAAGTCGGAAGTTTACATACGCATAGGTTGGTGTCATTAAACCTCGTTTTTTAAAAACTCCACAAATTTGTTGTTAAGAAACTATAAGTCGGTTAGGACATCTACTTTGTGCATGACACAAGTCATTTTTCCAACAATTGTTTACAGACAGATTATTTCACTTATAATTCACTGTATCACAATTCCAGCGGGTCAGAAGTTTACATACACTAAGTTGACTGTGCCTTTAAACAGCTTGGAAAATTCCAGAAAATTTGACGGATTTAGAAGCTTCTGATAGGCTAATTGACATCATTTGAATAAATTGGAGTTGTGGATGTATTTCAAGTCCTACCTTCAAACTCAGTGCCTCGTTGCTTGACATCATGGGAAAATCAAAAGAAATCAGCCAAGACCTCTGGAAAAAAATTTTTTAGACCTCCACCAGTCTGGTTCATCCTTGGGAGCAATTTCCAAATGCCTGAAGGTACCACGTTCATCTGCACAAACAATAGTACCCAAGTATAAACACCATGGGACCACGCAGCCGACATACCGCTCAGGAAGCAACATCTCAAGCTATCAGTCAAGAAGTTAAAGCTTGGTCGCAAATGGGTCTTCCAAATGGACAATGACCCCAATCATACTTCCAAAGTTGTGGCAAAATGGCTTAAGGACAACAAGGTCAAGGTATTGGAGTGGCCATCACAAAGCCCTGACCTCAGTCTTATAGAAAATGTGTGGGCAGAACTGAAAAAGCGTGTGCAAGCAAGGAGGCCTACAAACCTGACTTGGTTACACCAGCTTTGTCAGGAGGAATGGGCCAAAATTCACCCTACTTATTGTGTGAAGCTTGTAGAAGGCTACCTGAAATGTTTGACCCAAGTTAAACAATTTAAAGGCAATGCTACCAAATACTCATTGAGTGCATGTAAACTTCTGACCCACTGGGAATGTGATGAAAGAAATAAATAATTCTCTCTACTATTATTCTGACATTCCACATTCTTAAAATAAAGTGGTGATCCTAACTGACCTAAGACAGGACATTTTTACTCTGATTAAATGTCAGGAATTGTGAAAATCTGAGTATAAATGTATTTGGTTAAGGTGTATGTAAACTTCAGAGAGAGAGAGAGAGAGGAGAGAGAGAGAGAGAGAGAGAGAGAGAGAGAGAGAGAGAGAGAGAGAGAGAGAGAGAGAGAGAAGGAGAGAGAGAGAGAGAGAGAGAGAGAGAGAGAGAGAGAGAGAGAGAGAGAGAGAGAGAGAGAGAGAGAGAGAGAGAGAGAGAGAGAGAGAGAGAGAGAGAGAGAGAGAGAGAGAGAGAGAGAGAGAGAGAGAGAGATCACTTTTTCAGGACCCTGTCATTCAAAGGTAATTCCAAATAACTTCACAGATCTTCATTGTAAAGGGTTAAAACACTGTTCCCATGCTTGTTCAATGAACCATAAACAATTAATGAACATGCTCCTGTGGAACAGTCGTTAAAACACTAACAGCTTACAGGCGGTAGGCAATTAAGGTCACAGTTATGAAAACTTAGGACACTAAAGAGGCCTTTCTACTGACTCTGGAAAAAAACAAACAAATTAAGATGCCCAGGGTCCCTGCTCATCTGCGTAAATGTGCCTTAGGCATGCTGCAAGGAGGCACGAGAACTGCAGATGTGGCCAGGGCAATAAATTGCATTGTCCGTACTGTGAGCGCCTAAGATGGCGCTACATGGAGACAGGACGGACAGCTGATCATTCTCGCAGTGGCAGACCACGTGTAACAACACCTGCGCGGGACTGGTACAGGATGGCAACAACAACTGCCCGAGTTACACCGGAACGCACAATCACTCCATCAGTAATTAGACTGTCTGCAAAATGCTGAGAGAGGCTGGACTGAGGGCTTGTTGGCGTGTTGTAAGGCAGGTTCTCACCAGACATCACTGGCAACAACGTTGACTATGGGCACAAACCTACCGCCGCTGGACCAGACAGGACCGGCAAAAAGTGCTCTTCACTGACGCGTCACGGTTTTGTCTCACCAGGGGTGATGGTCTGATGTGTGTGTGTGTGTTTTGTATTTCACCTAATTTGAATATGCTGTTGTAAAGAGCACGTTCCACTTTATAAGTCATGTTTTCCCATCTCAAGAGCTCAAATTTAAGAAAAGTGCCAAAAACAAAAAATGGGTTGACGATTTGTATCTTAAATCAGCCTTAACTCCCCTAGTGACAGGGAATGAAAACATGTGTGCAACAGGGAGGGGCAATTGAATGCAAGCTTAACAAAAAAGTGACTTGTTAGAACATGTCTAGCCCACTTATCTATCTATATGGGTTACAGGGTGGATGTGTTATGCTCTATACCACAAAACACCAGAAAATGTCGAAAAAGAGTAGAACCAGCTCACCTGCTTTTACGCTATGATTTGACTATTAATGTTCAATGTTTCTTTTGAAAAAATCTTAACAAGGAATAGTTTCACCATATTAAAACAAATGTTCAGTTGACAGGGTTTAACCTAAAATGAGGGACACATTTAAATGTATCTCACTAATCACACAAAATATATAATAATGTTGTCAAAGCAACTATATAACTAGGGCTTTACAATGATGAAAACTTTTTGAGTTAAACTCTTCCTCAAAGTGATGTGAGTGGGAGGCATTGGGAAGGGTGGGGGATCAATAGGGAATGTTCTGGAGGAGGAGTTTTTATTGGTTTCTCAGTCAGACTGAATTGTAAACCAATTTACAAACATAACATCATATAATTATCTCATAGTAAAAATCCTAAACTAGCAAAACAGTTAATATAATACAATGTTAAAATATGCAATATAAACAAAACAACAATACTACAATGACAAGGTTTGGGGTGGCAGCCTGGGTAGAATATTTTTATATTCCGGACATTGCTCATTCTGATATTTCTTAATTTCTTTCTTTTAACTTTTTGGATTAGGTGTGCATTGTATTATTGAACTTTTGGAGCTAGAAACACAAGCATTTCACTGCCCTTATGATAACATCTGCAAATCTTTGTACATGACTAATCTTTGATTTGGGGTACAGGCAACGATTTGTTGCGCGTCCCCCGTGCTTCTGCAGGGTCATCACCTTAACTGTTCCTGTGAATTCAGTGCCCGTTTTGAGGGAGGTAATATCCTCCCGTCTCCAGGCGTGGGCAATCAGAGTTTAAATTTTTTTTTTTTATGTCGGATCCAGGACGGCTGGTGCAGCCGGTATTTCCTGGTTCCGAAAGGCAGTCAAGACTTTACCCCCATTCTATTCTTACAGTGCATTCAGAAAGTATTCATACCCGTTGACTTTTTCCACATTTTGTTGTGTTACAGCTAGAATTTAAAATGGATTAAATTGCGATGGGCTTTGTTACTCCGAACGCAACAGTTGACTACTCCAATTTCGACACTTTAATCAAATCAGTAGGCCTAATATCAATATATTTAATAATACCATATACAGTGCCTTCAGAATGTATTCACACCCCTTGACTTTTTCCATATTACAACCTGAATTTAAAATGGTTTAAATTGATATGTTGTGTCACTGGTCTGCACACAATACCACATAATGTAAAAGTGGAATTACGTTTTTTTACAAGTTAATTAAGTATGAAAAGCTAAAATGTCTTGTCAATTATTCAACCCCTTTGTTATGGCAAGCCTAAATAAGTTCAGTAGTAAAAATAGGCGTAAGTCAAAAGTTGCATGGACTCTGTGTGCAATAATAGTGTTTAACATGATTTTATTTAATGACTACCTCATCTCTGTACCCCAGACATACAATTATTTGTAAGGTCCCTCAGTTGAGCAGTGAATTTCAGACACAGATTCAACCACAAATACCAGGGAGGTTTTCCAATGCCTTGCATAGAAGGGCACCTTTTGGTAGATGTGTTTTTATTTTATATTTTTTAAATTGTTTTAAAGAGCAGACATTGAATATCCCTTTGAGCATGGGGAAGTTATTAATTGCACTTTGGATGGTGTATTAATACACCTAGTCACTTCAAAGATACAGACGTCCTTCCTAACTCAGTTGCCGGAGAGGAATGAAACTGCTCAGAGATTTCAATTACATAGTTAATGGTAGTGAGAGGGGAAAACTGAGGATGGATCAACAACATTGTAGTTACTCCACGATACTAACCTAATTGACAGAGTGAAAAGAAGTGTGTACAGAAATAAATATTCCAAAACATGCATCCTGTTTGCAACAAGGCACTAAAGTAATACTGCAAAAAATGTGGCAATGCAATTCACTTTTTGTCCTGAGTACAAAGTGCTATGTTTGGGGAAAATCCAATACAGCACATTACTGAATACCACTCTCCATATGTTTTAAGCATAGTGGTGGCTGGATCATGTTATCGGTATGCTTGTGATCGTTAAGGACTGGGGAGTTTTTCAGGAGAAAAAATGAACCGAATGGAGCTAAACACAGGCAAAATCCTAGAGAAAACTCCCCTTTCAGCAGGACAATAAGCTAAAACACAAGGCCAAATCTACACCATAGATGCTTACCAGAAAGACACTGAATGTTCCTGAGTGGCCGAGTTACAGTTTTACCTTAAATCTACTTGAAAATCTATGGCAAGACCTGAAAATAGTTGTCTAGCAATGATCTACAACCAATTTGACAGATCTTGAAGAATTTTGAAAAGAATAATGGGCACATTTTGCACAATCCAGGTTAGAGGTCGACCGATTAATCGGCATGGCCGAGTTCAAGTTTTCATGACAATCGGTAATCGGCCTTTTTGGATGCCGATTTACATTGCAATCCACGAGGAGACTGTGTGGCAGGCTTGACCACCTGTTACGCGAGTGCAGCGTCAAAAGGATCTTGTGCCGACAAAGAGCCAAGATAAGTTGCTAGCTAGCATTAAACTTATCTTATAAATAACAATCAATCTTCACATAATCACTAGTTAACTACACATGGTTGACGATATTACTAGGTTAACTAGCTTGTCCTACGTTGCATATAATCAATGCGGTGCCTGTTCATTTCTCATCGAATTACAGCCTACTTCACCAAACTGGTGGTGATTTAACAAAAGCGCATTTGCGAAAAAAAAAGCACAATTGTTGCACAAATGTACCTAACCATAAACATCAATGCCTTTCTTAAAATCAATACACAGAAGTTTATTTTTTTAAACCTGCATATTTAGTTAAAATCAATTAATTTTAGCAGGCCATATAAGCTAGGGAAATTGTGTAACTTCTTTTGCGTTCAGTGCAAGCCGAGTCAGGGTATATGCAGCATTATGGGCCGCTTTACTCATTGTGAACTGTGTGAAGACCATTTCTTCCTAACAAAGACCATAATTAATTTGCCAACATTTTCCATAATTATGACATAACGTTGAAGGTTGTGCACTGTAACAGCAACATTTAGACTTAAGGTTGCCAACCGTTCTATAAAATACAGAACGGTTCCGTATTTCACTGAAAGAATAAACGTTTTGTTTTCGAAATGATAGTATCCGTACTATACAGTATTAATGACCAAGGCTCGTATTTCTGTGTGTTTATTATATTATAATTAAGTCTGATTTGATATTTGATAGAGCAGTCTGACTGAGCGGTGGTAGGCAGCAGCAGGCTCGTAAGCATTCCATTCAAACAGCACTTTACAGCATTTGCCAGGAGCTCTTAGCAATGCTTGATGCACAGCACTGTTTATGCCTTCAAGCCTATCAACTCCAGAGATTAGGCTGGCAATAATAACGTGCCTATAAGAACATCCAATAGTCAAAGGTATATGAAATACAAATGGTATAGAGAGAAATAGTCGACATGTCATAATTCCTATAATAACTACAACTTAAAACTTCTTAACTGGGAGTATTGAAGACTCATGTTAAAAGGAACCACCGGCTTTAATATGTTCTCATGTTCTGAGCAAGGAACTTAAACGTTAGCTTTTTTACATGGCACATATTGCACTTTTACTTCTTCAACACTGTGTATTTGCACTATTTAAACAAATTGAACATGTTTCATTATTTATTTGAGGCTAAATTGATTTTATTGATGTATTATATTAAGTTAAAATTGTCATTATTTTTAATTGTCATTATTACGTGTGTGTGTGTGTGTGTGTGTTATTTATATATATACATACACACACACACACAGAGAAATGGTCCGATCGGTATCAGTGTTGAAAAATCACAATCGGTCGACCTCTAATCCAGGTATTGAAAGCTCATATAGACTCAACTATAATCGCTGACTTAGGGGTGTGAATACTTATGTAAATTATATATTTCTGTATTTGTAGCATTTCTAAAAACATGTTTTCACTTTGTCATTATGGGGGTATGTGTGTGTGTGTATAGATAGATAGATAGATGAGAGAAACAAATATTTCATATATTTTAAATTCAGGCTGTAACACAACAAAGTGGAATAAGTTAAGATGTATGAATACTTTCTGAAGGCACTGTAGGTGTCTTCAGAAAGCACTCAGTCTATGAATTCAGAATACTCACAAGCTGCCGGTTATTACAGTTGACTGGCTGGGGGCAAGCAGTGTTACACACACACATACAGTACCAGGCAAAAGTTTGGACACATCTACTTATTCAAGGGTTTTTCTTAATTTGCACAATTATTTACATTGTAGAATAATAGTGACGACATCAACACTATGAAATAACACACGGCACAATTATTTACATTGTAGAATAATAGTGACGACATCAACACTATGAAATAACACATGGAATCATGTAGTAACCAAAAAAGTGTTAAACAAAGTGGTTTCTTGGCAGCAATTTGACCATGAAGGCCTGATTCACGTGGTCTCCTCTGAACAGTTGATGTTGAGAGTTCTGTTACTTGAACTCTCTGAAGCATTTATTTGGGCTGCAATGGGAGGTGCAGTTAACTCTAATGAACTTATCCTCTGCAGCAGAGGTACACTACCAGTCAAATGTTTTAGAACAGCTACTCATTCAAGGGTTTTTCTTTATTTGTACTATTTTCTACACTGTAGAATAATAGTGAAGACATCAAAACTTGTTGCCATAATATAGGACTACCTTCTGTATACCACCCCTACCTTGTCACAACACAACTGATTTGGCTCAAACGCATTAAGAAGGAAAGATATTCCACAAATTAAGACGCACCTGTTAATTGAAATGCATTCCAGGTGACTACCTCATGAAGCTGGTTGAGAGAATGCCAAGAGTGTGCAAAGCGGTCATCAAGGCAAAGGGTGGCTACTTTGAAGAATCTCAAATGTAACATATATTTTGATTTGTTTAACACTTTTTGGGGGTACTACATCATTCCATATGTTATTTCATAGTTTTGATGTCTAAAATGTTGAAAATAGTAAAAATATAGAAAAACCCTGGAATGAGTAGGTGTGTCCAAACTTTTGACTGGTACTGTACAAGCTGGTGTCCCTTACTCAGTCTCTAGGCTTGATAGGAAACCAGAAAAAAGCTGTCAGACTTAATCTCACCGCATTCCATTCTCCAATGAGACTCGCACACGAATCACTCTTTTCGATCCATTGGGTGTGTCCAGATTCTGGCTCTGATTAGCCTAATTTCAGCTGCATCACGCAGTGCTTTTTTGCCAGTGCCTACGCCTACTGGGGATGATGGCTTCCCCAAGAGCTATTGTTGTAGCCTTTCCTGTGCTGAGTGCTAGTTGCTCACCTAGTCCCATCTCACAGCTTAAACCAATCTCTTTGGGTGTCCACGTCGGGCCTACAGGCTAATTTATTGTCAGTGGGCTCCCATGGGTTCAGTTGTACACCGCAGGGTGATCACGTCAACCCACGCTGAGGGTGGGTTGCACTGTACGATGGCAACTCAATTCGGGGGTTATGGACAGTGGGACGGAGTACACTGCATATGAATTACTTAAAGCTCCTATCATAAATGGCGCTCAGGCACTTCCTCCCACCTTTGTCGGGCCGGCTTGTTCTGGTCAGAACCGGCAATGTTCATGGCGGTGGTGGCATACATCAACAGACTGTAAGGGACTCGGTCTTCCCATTGCTGTGGAGCAGTGCGCACATGCTCTCGCTTCCCCAGTTGCCTCAACTCTTGTACAGATCTTCTAACCAGGGGGGGCCTTCTCTCTCCCTGGGCGGTCTCCCAGATATGTGGAATATTCGGCAGGGCCAACGTAGATCTTTACACATCACGAAGAAGCACGCTTTGTCTGTTTCTCTCAAAGACCTGAGCGCTTCGTTGGAAACGGATGCACTGGTGCACCAGTATCCTCGGCCCCTCCTTTACGCATTTCCCCCCGTGGAGCTGGTTGTGCCTGGAGAGCTTGTTTTTGATTTCTTGTGGCTCCCCGTTGGCCCAAGCAACCTTGGTTCACAGAGCTCATTCGTTTTTTAGGTGTTGACCTGTGACAACTCCTGTTGTTCAGAGACCTGTGGTCCCAGGCGCACGGTCAGAATTGGCATGCAAAGCCGGATATTTGGTTCCTATGGGTCCGGCCCCTGAGAGGGCCAATCTGATGGAGTCTTCAACTCGAAAGTCATGGCTATGTCCTACAGGTCTTTTAGCTTTTGAGTTATTTCCCATTTTGTGTCCTTTTTGCTTCTGAAGAGCAGCTGAGTTTAAATGCCCTGTGTCCAGTATGAGCATTATTCACGTACATTGAGTGGATCTGGGATATCCGGTTATGTGACCAGCTTTTAGTTTGTTTTGCTAATCCAGCTGGCAGCTAATGATTAGCAGACGCTCTCCCCTGGCAGGCCCAAGGTTAGAGCCTGTATCTGCTTACTGGGTCGCACTTATATCTTTGGTCCGTCATAGGCCGAAAGGCCCTGGAAACAATCACTAGAGAAAATGTCACACGAAGAAAGAGCCCAGTAGTTTTGGGGCTGGCTGATACATATTTATTGTTGAAGCCGATGTCTGTAATTACAATATTAACACAGTGCTCTGGTCTGGCCTAGTGGGGTTGCGTGTTTATTGGCCAGTATGTCATAACTTTGTCATGTGTCCTTACTGTGGTGATGTTTCGGCGGTTATATCAGTGGAAAATGACTCATGGTTGTTTTTCGGTGGTGGCTCTATCGCTTGCTGCCTGGTGAAATTATGGTGTAACCCGACACTGCCAGAGGCATAGGCCTGTGTGGACTGGTGAGGAGTTTTTCACACTACAGGGACTTATTCAGGTGAAATAAAGTTGTATCCATAATGTTATATTAAGCCCATTTGTTGATTTTATATTTTTGCTGCCTTTGTTTCAACACTGTGTGTGAGATTAATATGGTCTCTCTTGATCTGCTTCTCTTCATTCAGGCTCTCTCTCATCACCTTTTCCTCCTCTCTCTATCACTCACTCGCACTGCTTTCCCATTGACTTTCCAGGCTGCAGCCAGCGTTCTACATTCCTCTCCTCGGCACTGGAGATTTCTAGAATTCCTCCCTGTGTCACCTTCTAGCGGAGGCCAGGCTCACATTTTCTAAATCCACACAGAGGCATTAAAAAAAGGGTGAGAGGAACAAGGGGCTCTTTATCCTTTCTTTGGAGGCGCTTTTTCCTGGAGGAATTCAGATTTGAATCTAAAGTGGTCTAACTGGCCACTGAGGAAGCTTACGGTCAGGGTTGACATGACGTACAGTCAGTGTGGGTGCTGTGAGACAACCCTACTGTATAGAAGTGAGTGATGCACAGCCATTGGCACCTTACAGATGCACACATTGGGAAAGATACACACACACACACACACACACAGTGATGGAGAATAGGCCTGGTCAATAATGAGCCACCAATTCCCCACTCCACTGCTGTGTTTTCCCTGTTTTTGTTGGCATAACCAGCACTTACAGCAGGGGCTGGTGGTGTTCTCTTGAGATTGGACCTGTGAAAGCGTAAGCCACTTAACATTTGATGGGTTGCTGGGTCGTCAGTTTTCCACTCGGCGATAGGAAACTATTGGATAAGGGTCTGGACAGATTAAGATCATTAAGGTCAGCTTGGAGTATGGACTGGTAGCAGCAGGCCTGAGTGGAAAGAGTGAGAATAGTGGGAGAGACAGGGCTGTTAGTCATGAGGATGGTACTGGGATCCAGGGTCCAGCACGGACTCAGAGAGAGCGAGAGGGAGCGAGACAGGGAGGGAATGCTCTGTTGTTTAACATGGGACCTTCAAATAAAATTGTATTTGTCACATGCGCCGAATACAACAGCTATAGATAGACCTTACAGTGAAATGCTTACTTACAAGCCCTTAATTGTTCAACTATTTACTAAAATAAAGTAAAAAATTAATAAATAAGAAAATAGAAAAATAGCAAATAATTAAAGAGCAACAATAAAATTAGCAGTAGCAAGGCTATACACAGGGGGTACCGGTGCAGGGGGCACTGGTTAGTCGAGGTAGTATGTACATGTAGGTAGAGGTAAAGTGATTATGCATAGATAATAAACAGAGTAGCAGCAGCGTAAAAATGGGGGTGGGGGACAATGCAAATAGTCCAGGTAGCCATTTGATTAGCTGTTAAGGAGTCTCATAGCTTGGGGGTAGAAGCTGTTAAGAAGCCTTTTAGACCTAGACTTGGTGCTCCGGTACCACTTGCTGTGCGGTAGCAGAGAGAACAGTCTATGACTAGGGTGGCTGGAGTCTGGCAATTTTTAGGTCCTTTCTCTGACACTGCCTGACATAGAGGTCCTGATGGCAGGAAGCTTGGCCCTAGTGATGTACTGGGCCGTACGCACTATGCTCTGTAGTGCCTTACGGTCAGAGGCCGAGCAGTTGCCATACCAGGCGGTGTTGTAACTGGTCAGGATGCTCTCGATGGTGCAGCTGTAGGACTTTTTGAGGATCTGAGGACCCATGCCCAATCTTTTCAGTCTCCTGAGGGGGAATAGGCATTGTCGTGCCCTCTTCACGACTGTCTTGGTGTGTTTGGACCATGATACTTTGTTGGTGATGTGGACACCCTAGGAACTTAAATCTCTCAACCTGCTCCACTATAGCCAAGTCGATGAGAATGGGGGCATGCTCGGTCCGCCCTTTCCTGTAGTCCACAATCTTATCCTTTGTCTTGATCACCACACTGCCAGGTCTCTGAACTCCTCCCTATAGGCTGTCTCATCGTCGTCAGTGATCAGCCCTACCACTTTTGTCGTTGGCAAACTTAATGATGGTGTTGGAGTCGTGCTGGGCCATGCAGTCATGGGTGAACAGGGAGTACTGGATGGGATTGGGCATGCACCCCTGAGGGGCCCCCGTGTTGAGGATCAGTGTGGTAGATGCGTTGTTACCATATCCTTACCACCTGGGGGCGGCCCCTCAGGAAGTCCACGATCCAGTTGCAAAGGGAGGTGTTTAGTCCCCGGGTCCTTAGCTTAGTAATGAGCTTTGAGGGAACTGTGAGCTATGACCAGCCTTTCAAAGCATTTCGTGCTATGAGGCGGTAGTCATTCTGACAGGTTACCTTGGCATTCTTAGGCATAGGAACTATGGTGGTTTGCTTGAAATACGTAGGTATTAGACTGGGTCCGAGAGATGTTGAAAATGTCAGTGAAGACACTTGCCAGCTGGTCAGCGCATGCTCTGAGCATGCGTCCTGGTAATCCGTCTGGCCCTGCTGCCTTGAGAATGTTAACCTGTTTAAAGGTCTTACTCGCATCGGCTACAGAGAATGTGATCAAATGGCACTAGTTAAACTCCCCCTTTTGTTACATTTCCCAACGTTTACAGACCACTGCTCATGCCCTATCAGAGCTGTTCGTCAAGTCCTATGGTCTGTGCTCCGAGTTGTTCATGGTGTTATGGTTTAAGGGCAGAAAGGTGGTGTAATTGGGTTTAATGGGCCTTTATGGGATGTCGGGAGTTATTTCCGTCTGAGGTCTCCCCTGGTGTCTTGACTCATCTCTCTGTAGGCAGGCTTGGACAAGGGCCCAGTGCCTGAGACATTTTCCTCCCACTCTCTGTGCTTTAACTGGCCTCACACTCACCCCTCTCGCTAATTGTGCAGCGCCACTTAAAAGGACTGAATAACAAGTCAAACTGCGCCGCGACTACCATTTGTCATTGCGATCTCAAGGCGGCGGTGTGAGTTAGGACCCGGCGGCGGCGATTACAGGGTGGGCAGGGCAACTCAAAGCCCAAAGGGGCCACAACTCCTCGCTGGTTGCAGGGTTCACCATCTTCACTTCTTGTCCCGGGGTTTTGACGGAGTGCCCTGTGGAAGAGAAGGGTTGGGGAAAACGCTGGGAGCTTCTTGCAGGTGCTCTGTAGCGTGTGTGCTGGATTTTGTTGTCAACCCTGACTATTTCTGTACTTTCTTAGCCATGTGAAGTATAGGCTAGATCTCACTTGTACATTTTATAAAATGTTTCTCCTAATATATAGAACTTATTGTGTTGGACTTTTGCCAATATGAAAGACATTGATTTCTTCTGTTTGTTTGCTTTTCTGACTGCATATAGTCCTACAGAGTGAGAGTCCATGATCAGTTTGAGGTTGTACTTTGTCTCTTTCATTTTGCTTTCCTGCAGACATCAATATCGGCTTCTGAAGATTTTCAAAGCAGCCAGGAAATCGATTGAACTGAAATCAGAAAAGGTGTAGAGTGTGGAGTTGCAATATTGGCAGGTCTTGGGCAATAATAGAACTGTCAGTCAGTCGAGGTTCAACTGCAACAATTGATTTCCTGGCAAGTTTCTATTCAAAAGAGGAATTTTAGCCTACAACCGTGTCTATATGAGTGGACCCAGTGACCCTGAGGCAGAGTTGGACTGAGTGGGCACAGGCCTGAAGGCTGTGCTACTGGGTTAACTGGCTGGGCTGGCTGCATGTTGGTTGGTGGTAGTGTGGTTGGGACGAGCGTAGGCTGCATGGCCTGGGACTCCAAGGCAGAGTAGAGTGAGGCTGAGCGCTGCTCATTATGTTGGGTGTGTATGGGAACGCCTGTAAACATGACATTCCCTCTCCAGCGAGTTAATGACAGCCCTGCAGCACAATGAGCAGTAAAGTGCAGCCACCACTGTCGCCACACGATGGCCAGGACCTTCCTACTCCCAGGCCGGGACTGCGACGCGACAGACCCAGAGTGGACATTAACCCCTCTTTCCAACCTATTGAAATAGAATGACTACAATGGACATCCATTGAATTCCATTTCTATTTTCTCACGCTCTCTTGCCACCCTCTTTCTGTCATCTCTTCTTTCTGCCTTCCCTTCCTTCCCCCTCCTCTCTCCCCTTTCATCCCTTTCTTTTAAGTCTTCCATATTTTCCCGAGAGGACATTAACCTCTTTCCCACCATACACCACTCTGACTCTCTCCATGCTCTCCTATTTTCTGCTCCCCCCCCCCCCATCCACCCGACTGACTCTGGGTTCTCACCATCCACTCAACTCTGCCTACCTTCTACACTCCTCCATCAATTTCTGCCTTTCATCGCTTTTCTCAGATTTCCCTTCCTTTCCCTCTCCTCTCTCACGCTTTCTTTCCTCTTATTTAGATTTCTCCATATTTCCCCCATTTACCTTCTGGTCTTCCTCTTCTCACGCGTCACTCTTTCATATAGGAGGTGGAGGAGAGATTTGTCGTGCAGCCTCCTAGCTCCGTACTCATCGTCTCCGAGGTTTTTGAAAGCTCTACTTGAGTCTTGATTACACGCATCACACACACTCTAATCCACTCTTCCTCTCCTCCTCATCGCCCTCTCCTTCTCTGTCTTCTCTCTCTCACACACACACACACACACACACACACACACACACACGTTAAATCGTAGCAATAAAAGCCTCCTGTCAGTATGCATGCCTGTTTTTGTCAGGCTGGAGTGTACAGTGAGATTCATGGCATGTCCGTGTGCTCTCATTGCTCCAAGCGTATAATTCTCATGTGGAGAAAGCCTACTGCTCATATTTGGGCCCTCTGCTGTGGCTCCACCACTGTCCTATATAAGGCAACTTGACATTACGACATTGGGTCCATGTTCACCAACATGAAAGACTGGTTTTGATGAGTGAAATAAATAGGTAGTGTGCTACTGAGAAAGGGTCACTGGCTCCTCTGAAGAGGAAGAGTCAGGGTTAAAGGTCCGGCCACAATTACTATGTTTGAGTAAATGAGTACACTACTGTCATTGTGTGTCCAAGAAAAGTGTCTGGCCCATCCCTGTCCCCTGGGTGAGGCAGTGATTTGAGATGAGTGAGTTGGACAGTGCCAGTGTTGCGGTCAGCAGTATTTGGGGAGGCAGGTAGCCTAGTGGTTAGAGCATTGGACTAGTAACCGAAAGGTTGCTAGGCCGGCCGGTTGGTCTGTACCCCGCCGGCCAGCCCATCCCCCGCCTTTTCGTATTCCATTTATCAGTGTCCCGTCTGTCTCTCTCTCTCATTGTCTGGCACACAACGCTTTTAAAAAAGGGCAAATACCATGGCCGCTGCTATCAGACCTAAGCTTATTTTTATTTTATTTAACCTTTATTTAACTAGGCAAGTCAGTTAAGAACAAATTCTTATTTACAATGACAGTCTAGGAACAGTGGCTTAACTGCCTTGTTCAGGGGCAGAACGACGGACCGGCAGGGTGGAAGGCGCGCGCAGGCAGACGGAAGATGGAGGTTGGCGCAGGAAGGTGGGGGGGGGGGGGGGACCGGCAAGGCGGGAGGGGACCGGCGGGGTGGAAGGCGCAGTTAGACAGACTGAAGATGCAGGCGGGAAGACAGGCAGGGGATAGACCGGGCGGGGTGCAGACCGACCGACGGGCGGGGGGCGGACCGGCAGGGCGGATGGCGCGTGCAGGCGAGGCTGAAGGCGCAGACAGACGGGGGACGGACCGGCAGGGCGGATGGTGCGTGCAGGCGGGGCTGAAGCCGCAGGCAGACGGAAGACGCGGGCTGGCTGGCGCAGGCAGACGCGGGATGGCTGGCGCAGGCAGACGCGGGCTGGCTGGCGCAGGCAGACGCGGGCTGGCTGGCGCGGACTGGCTGGCGGGCGGCCCGGCAGAGGACGCGGGCAGGTGCGGGCAGGCGGAAGACCGACCGACCGGCGGGGGGGACCGACCGACAGGCGGGGTATCGGCAGGGCGGAAGGCGCGGGACAGACAGAAGACGCAGGCAGACGCAGACAGACGGAAGATTCAAGCAGGCGCAGACAGGGGGGGCAGACAGACGGAAGACGCAGGCAGACAGGCGGGGGACCGACCGGGGGGGACGGCGGAAGACGCGGGCAGGCGGAAGACCGACCGACCGGCGGGGGGACCAACCGACAGGCGGGGTATTGGCAGGGGACTGGCGGGGCGGAAGGCACGGGACAGACGGTAGACGCAGGCAGGCGCAGATAGACGGAAGACGCAGGCGGGGGACCGACCGGGGGGGCTGGCGGGCGGACGGACGGAAGCCGCGGGCGGATGGAAGCTGTGGGCGGGCGAGCAAGTAGAAGACACAAGACAGACAACAGGTAGAAGGAAAATGGACAGACTGAAAGAAGACAGACGGACGTATTTAAGAGGTTGAGGGAAAAGTAGAGATCAGATGGACATAAGAGCTGTTTCTTCTCCATAGTTTTTTGTCTGTCCCACAAAATCTTTATCCAAACACATAAGCAGTGATTATAGCTTTAAACGGTCGAGCTCACAATAAAATGTCAGTTTCTTCATAACAAAAGATTGCTGGGTATGATCTAGCATTTGAGGCAAGAGATCTGGGAGCTGGAATACTCCTCAGTTTGAATCTGATAGTGTTTATTTTATTACATTTGTGATTATTATTAAGAGTGTGATCTCACATAATCTTGGCCCAAGCCTCACCTGGTTCTCATATTCCTATTTAGCCCACATAGTCCAACATTTTGGGCACCCCTGCTTTACATTCAGCAATACCCCTGCGGTGTGGGCCAGACGTGAATAGCTACATTTTGTCTTGTCCATTATTGTCACAGCATGCACTGGAATCAGTCACAATCACACATCAGAATACCCGTCGGCAAGGGACAGGCTTTCCCAAACCACCGTCCCACCTATTAGTGCAGAAATCCAGAAGGCATTTGGAGTGTGATTACTAAATGGGTCATTCGATTCCCTGGCCCCCGAGGGGTGAAATTCTATCTCACGATATTGAAATAACAGCGCTGCTGCCTTTGTCAGAAGCATCTGAAGAATGTGCTTGTGTTGGAGTATGGTATGCAGCTCTACTCCTGGCACTGAGGTAGAGGCAGCCCCTAGTGTTTAGGGGTGAAGTGAAACGCTTATTTAAACACAATCTCTCTCTCTCTCTCTCTCTCTCTGTCTGCGTGTGTGACAACAAGCAGGGGGACTGGTGTCAATTTAGCTGCAGGGAATTGGGGGGTAGCCTCACTTATTTATCTACCTGTGAGTCATATTCCGTAACATGTCACACCATGATATTGGTGCCCTCTCTCACCCCTTGCCTGATTTGCTATCTGCGTTACATTTTAGCAAGGCACCGTTACCCTCTGGTTCTCCCAATTTCCAACCCTTTATAGCAAAATGATATAGCCTGCGGTGCTGTGGGTTTATTTTATGTGAAAATGTATTTTTAAGGTATTTCACCTGGTAGTCAGTTACTCAAGCTCAGTAGACAAGGATACAAATATAATGGACATTATTATTTTAAAGGGATGGTACAATTTATTTTCTTCCTGATCACACAATATGAGTGATTGGACAGTCCTACTCTCAACCGGAGTGCCATACCTAGAAATGCCATGGCTGGCAAAGCAGGCATTCTTCCAATAGGTTGACTCTGGAGACTGTCATGGTGAGATCCCCATATTAGTATGTGGTCTCTGACCGAGTCAGTGTGCAACCATACTAGGGACCCCAGCGACGTAAACAAACACTCAACCAGCCTCTTTAACATCAGCAACGCTTTTGGTTCTGATACTGTATCTGTGGTCCTTTGGTGTAGTAGCAAATGAAGCTATATTTTTGTATCTTTCTATATCCATGTGTTGCGTATTTCTAGAGTAGGTTTTGAGTGAGGTCAGGAGTCTCCACACCAAATGAAAAATGACGCTGTATATAAGCTGCGGCGCTTACTCAAAAAAGGTATTGCAGATAGGGCATGTTGTGATACATTGGGAGTTCACTTGCCAAGTGGTTTAGAAGGTGGAGGAGCCAGGTGATAATTTGCCTCATGCCTGTTCTAGTTGCAGTGTGTCACATGCCTGCAGTAGACCCTCTTGTATAGGGGAATGAGAGAATCACAGCTTTGTCTGTGTAGTCCATTATTTCTGTGGAAACAATATTCTCATTCCAAACCGAAGAAGGAATTTCTCTCCACTCATAGCTGTAACTCAGGGCTGCACAATCCAATAGAAACACTAAACCAGTGCATTACTACCACACAACACTAGCAGGTTTTTACAGCCTGGATTGATGGAGTAGCTAACTGAACTTCCGTGAATTATAATTGCTATACCAGTATTTGTCTCCTAATCAAGAGTAGGGATATAATCTATTGAGGATGGAGCGATGCGATTTGGAGACGATGGAGTTAAGACTGAGTTAAGGAGAGACAGACGAGGTTTGGATGAGATCAGACTATACGATGGTGTTAGTTATACGCTGTGGTCTGTTGCATCTTCCTCCTCCACCGCAACCTATTCTTCGTCCTGCTGCTGCTGTAAAGTAGGGTTTACAGTAAAGCCAGATGAACAGCCTCTCAGCATGTCATCCAGCTCGTTGCCTACCAGCCTAAATCAAACCCCAATAGCATTTCAAAAGAACACATCCTACTGCTCTCCAACATCCATACCACACAAAGCCTGGCCATGCAAACAAAGCCTGGTCATGCACACATACTGTTCATTCCATTCCACTGTTTCAACCAGCAAAATAAAGTTCTGAACCGGTTCGAACCACAAGAAGTAACGGTTTATATCATTCCTTTTTTAACTTGTGGATTTTTTTTTTTTTTTTTTAACATTTAACTAATTAAATTACTTTACCAGTCAGTGCGGATAGAGCAGGCAAGCAAGTTGTTTACATGCATGATGGACAGACAAGTGTATACTATGGTGCAAGATGCGACAGCAATTTTGCAGGTGGTGAAAGAGGGGGAGAGTGTTGAAAAGAGGCTTGAAGCACTGGGCATCTTGTTATGACATGCATTATTTGAATTAGGCCCACATAATTGAGTTTCAGGATAAAAAAGAAATGGAATGGTGCTAAGCACAGGGAAAATCCTAGAGGAAAACCTGGTTCAGTCTGCTTTCCACCAGACACTGGGGGATGAATTCAGCTTTTAGCAGGACAATAACCTAAAACACGAAGTCAAAGCTATACTAGAATTGCTTACCAAGAAGACAGTGAATGTTCCTGAGTGGCCAAGTTAAAGTTTTGACCTAAATCGTCTTGAAAATCTATGGCAAGACTTGAAAGTGGTTGTCTAGCAATGTTCAACAATCAATTTGACAGCGCTTGATGAATTTTGCAAAGAATAATGGGCAAATATTGTACTATAGAGACTTACCCAGAACAAATCCCTTTAATCCATTTTTAATTCAGGTTGTAACACAGCAAAATATGGAATAAGTCAAGGGGTATGAATACTTTCTGAAGGCACTGTAAATATCATGACATTAGCTTTTATAACGGTCAATCTTTCCTTTTTATCATGTTTTGGAACATAATCAGGCTCTCTCTCCACTAACTATTGTTCATGCCGTGAGGATTCAACATCTTCATCAAATGTTTTCTAATTTATCTGCAGATAATTACCGAAAAGCAGTAGTAGATGAGCGGCTCTCTCACCGTTTCGGTTCCGTTCACCTGAAAGATCCGGTCAAAAAGAGCCGTTCGTTCGCAAATAACCCATCCGTAGGCTGCACTGACGGGTCACTGGCACTAGCACGTCTCGACATGGGCTTTCCTAGGAAAATACAAACAATATCTTTGGTTTGCTTCTCCGGATGTGATACCATGGACATGCAGTATAACTAAATTGTATATTTTATGAGTAACATAGGGAAATAGGAGATTGACTTTATTCAGTCATTGCGACACCTTTTATAAACTTGTCAACACTTGCAGTTCGGTCGTCAATCAAACCACAGTAAATGGCCTCTGTTCCCGACTCTGTGGCTGGCTATAGTAAGCCTTTGAAACAGGCCGAAAGAAAATAAATGAATGGGCCACAGAACAATAATTACGTGGATTTCAACTCATCATTACCACTTACGTTACATGGGACGTCCCATGGGATCTCCCTCCTCCGTGAAAAGAAATTCAACTGCAGCCAACCAGAACGCACAAAAATAACACGGATACCGAGAGGGGGACAGACAGCACACTGACAAACCAGCAGTGTCCCTGTCATGACTGACAGGCGCCTGTCCTGTCACTAGAAGATGCATGTCGTTCATTCTGTTGGGAGAGGGCTATACAGACTTTTCTGGCTATCGAATTGAAACTTTTAAATGAAAAGAAGCCTAGTTAATAAATTAAGTGGAAAAGGTATCCGGCTAACTATGAGTCTGAGGCTATTTTAAGCAAAGGCCAGCGTTTATGGACAATACTGCACTCGTTTGTGCACACACATATGCTACACAAATTCTGTTAGAATGGTTGTGTGTGTGTGTGTGTGTGTGTGTGTGTGTGTGTGTGTGTGTGTGTGTGTGTGTGTGTGTGTGTTTGAGTTTGAGTATTTATTATCTCCGGGGAGCTATTCATTGTGTTAAGAATTGTTACTCATGGGTTGACTGCACTAACTGTAGTAAAATGTATCAAATGTGAAATAGGGGTCCCTCCGGGTAAAAGGATGTGAACTCCTGTGTTAGAACATGCTACAAACTGTATTTGCGTACTCAAATCATGTTCACCCTCTAACTCATTGTACATTTGTCATGGTACCATAATACGATGCTTGTCTCGTTGTCTGCGACATGCTTGCCTTAGACACCACAGGCAGGCTGGGGAGAGACATTATGTGTAAGGTAACTATAGATTTTGTCTATGGGTGATGTCACACTGTATTGATCAGACTGCGTGTGTTGTGTTTTTCAGTCGGTGGCCAAGACCGGACGGTTGCTTATCAGTCACGAGGCTCCAATCACCGGAGGCTTTGCTGCCGAGATCAGCTCCACAGTGCAAGTAAGTGTGTTTGTGTGTGGTCATGCATGCAGAGGGTTCTATTGGAATCCCAGGGGGCCTTCAGAGGTGAGATGTGGGATGGATTGCAGATAGACAGGTAGGGTATCTATATCTGTGTGGATTGGGGTTTGGGTTGGACTTTCTCTGTTTGAAATGTGAAAAGAAATTCAAATATCTGTCAGTGGGTGTCCTCGGTCAGGCAATAAATCTGAGCTTAAGAGGCACTGACAGATACAGTCGAAGTCGGAAGTTTACCTAAAACTCATTTTTCAACCACTCCACAAATTTTTTGGCAAGTCGGTTAGGACATCTACTTTGTGCATGACACAAGTAATTTGTCCAACAATTGTTTACAGACAGATTATTTCACTTATAATTCACTGTATCACAATTCCAGTCGGTCAGAAGTTTACATGCAGTAAGTTGATTGTGCCTTTAAACAGCTTGGAAAATTCCATAAAATAATGTCATGGCTTTAGAAGCTTCTGATAGGCTAATTGACATCATTTGAGTCAATTGGAGGTGTACCTGTGGATGTATTTCAAGGCCGACCTTCAAACTCAGTGACTCTTTGCTTGACATCATGGGAAAATCAAAATAAATCAGCTAAGACCTCTGAAAAACAATTGTAGACCTCCACAAGTCTGGTTCATCCTTGGGAGAAATTTCAAAACACCTGAAGGTACCACGTTCAAAATGTACAAACAATAGTACGCAAGTATAAACACCATGGGACCACGCAGCCGTCATACCGCTTAGGAAGGAGACGAGTTCTGTCTCCTAGAGATGAAGGTACTTTGGTGCGAAAAGTACAAACCAATCCCAGAACAACAGCAAAGGACCTTGTGAAGATGCTGGATGAAACAGTTACAAAAGTATCTATAGCCACAGTAAAACAAGTCCTATTTATCGACATAACCTGAAAGGCCACTCAGCAAGGAAGAAGCCACTGCTCCTAAACCGCCATAAAAAAGCCAGACTACGATTTGCAACTGCACATGGGGACAAATATCGTACTTTTTGGAGAAATGTCCTCTGGTTTGATGAAACAAAAATAGAACTGTTTATCCGTAATGACCATTGTTATGTTTGGAGAAAAAAGGGGGAGGCTTGCAAGCACGGGGGTGGCAGCATAATGTTGTGGGGGTGTTTTGCTGCAGGAAGGACTGGTGCACTTCACAAAATAGATGGCATCATGAGGGGGGGAAATTATGTGGATATATTGAAGCAACATCTCAAGACTTCAGTCAGGAAGTTAAAGCTTGGTCGCAAATGGGTCTTCCAAATGGACAATGACCCCAAGCATACTTCCAAAGTTGTGGCAAAATGGCTTAAGGACAACAAAGGCAAGGTATTGGAGTTGCCATCACAAAGCCCTGACCTCAATCCTATAGAACATTTGTGGGAAAAACTGAAAAATTGTGTGCGAGCAAGGAGACCTAGAAACCTGACTCAGTTACACCAGCTCTGTCAGGAAGAATGGGACAAAATTCACCCAACTTATTGTGGGAAGCTTGTGGAAGGCTACCTGAAACGTTTGACCCAAGTTAAACAATTTAAAGGCAATGCTACCAAATACTAATTGAGTGTATGTAAACTTCTGACCCACTGGGAATGTGATGAAAGAAATAAAAGCTGAAATAAATCATTCTCTCTACTATTATTCTGACATTTCACATTCTTAAAATAAAGTGTTGATCCTAACTGACCTAAAACAGGGAATATTTACTAGGATTAAATGTCAGGAATTGTGACAAATTTAGTTTAAATATATTTGACTAAGGTGTATGTAAACTTCCGACTTCAACTGTGTGTCAGATATATCATACTGAAACTTGGTAGACTTTGTCAGTTGAAATGAGTAATATATATTAGATCAAGCCAGTTAAAACTAATACTCAAACCTTGTCTGTGGATGAATTTTTGCTCATGGACTGTACTGACTACTGGAGGTGTATCCCCTCTCCCTCACTCTATATTTCCCTCCATACCTCCCTCCCTCCCTCTGTCTGGTGAAGACTGCTCTGGCCTGGTTAGGGCATGATCAAAGTATGTGCTGTGTTCCCTTCAGGGAGAATGTGAGAGGGCATAAGCCACAGTTTCACCTCCATGAGCTATTCCTGAGTTATGATTATGACCCTTGTCGGCAGGGCCGCCAATCGCTTTTCTTTTCTTTCTACCTAGACCACACTAAAAGGTATCCGGATAATGGCATGCTATTCAGTGTAGGCATTACCTCAAGTGGATGATACCCTGTGTGTCTGCATCAACACTGGTCTAGCGCTGAGATGAGGGCCCTGGAATTGGTCCTTCTCATCTCCCTGGCTGTCACTCATGTTGTTGTTATCCCCAGACCTGCTTATTGGTAGGATTAATGGTCTGAGTAATACCCATGTTTTCACATGTTTTGTGTCCCGAGGTAACCATTGTTGAATGTGAGATGGCATATGGTGAATATAACTGTTTATAGCGTTTTAATACCTTGTTTTTATTGTGTATAGCCATTAGATTTATGAGCTTTGTGTATGATGAGGTATTGTTGAGGCTGCTTTCATCTCGCGCCAAATGAATCCTCAACCACTACTGACAGAATAAATGATCACACGCACTTGCGCCTCATGTCTAAGTGCATCCAGGTGTTGCGGCCACGTGCCACGTTGTTTCCCCTCAAGAGCAGGGCACACACAGACTCTCGTGGCCAACTTCTCTTGGCAACGTGACAGCGCTGGCTCTGGAGGGCCCACTTGCACCCTGTCCAGATGGGCCAGGGGAGATGGTCAGTACTGCAACTCGCCAGACTGTGGTGACTCACCCGCTAATAACGGGGATGTGGCGTGGGTTCTGCGCTGATAACGCAATGAAACGGAAAAGGCACTAAAAATAGGGCTTTTAGTAGAAAGGTGCTGAGCTATCGGACCTGGGTCAAGCCTTTGGGAACTACCATAACAACAACATCATCCAGTGCTCTCAAGGGAACGACCAGAAAGGGAGACTTAAACCACTACTTAACAAGAGTCAAGAGCAGAGAGGGAGATCTGCACCACACCTCTCCACCAGTCAAAAGCCGAGAGGGAGACCCTGCACCACACCTCACCACCAGTCAAAAGCAGAGGGGGAGACCCTGCACCACACCTCACCACCAGTCAAAAGCAGAGAGGGAGACCCTGCACCACACCTCACCACCACAGTCAAAAGCAAGACTCGGCCTGGAATATCCCATTCAGGGGCACATGGTGGGAATGAAGGCCTGTGATACAAATGGCTTATAGTCTTGTATGGGTTACTGTTACAATTGACAAAGTGCATGCTCAGCTGTCGGAGTCCAGGACTCAACTTTTATTCTATTCTTTATGTGAAATATACTTTGAACACTGTGCAAATAGATTTTCTTAGAAGTGACAGGACTGAGAGTATGCCTTGATTTACCCACCCTGGAGCTTGTTGTTTAATTTGGATTGTTGAAGAATAAATCATTTAAATCAGGCCATCCCAATAGGCTTATCCCAATGTTCAGCTGTTTTGTTATCTGGCTTTGAGGCATGTGCAAAACTCTTTCCACCCCTGTCCATGTTTTAAAGTGACTACAGGAGTTGCTATATATATATAATGCTTTTGTCAATGTATTATGTCTGGACAGGAGGGTGAAACTAAAGAATAACCGGGTCAAAGCCAACTGCCTCAGGGCAGTGTAAGCACGGTCCAATTATGGATTAGTTTGACTTTCTTTAAAATTTGGAACAGCAGAGTTGAGGGATGGTGGATTAGCTGCACCTCACAAAAGGTGTTGTCATTGGCTGACCTCTACTCATATCAGAGCTTCTCTGCTGACTTACAATGGACCTCAGGGATACAAAGAGTACCATGGTAAAGTTGAGCAGCCTCTCCCATACTACTGTGCGTACAGCTTTGTGACAATTAATACATGGACCTCGCTGTGCTACATACATACAGTACCAGTCAAAAGTTTGGACACATCTACTCATTCAAGGGTTTTTCTTTATTTTTACTATTTTCTTCATTGGAAAACAATACTGAAGACATCAAAACTATGAAATAACACATATGGAATCATGTAGTAGCCAAAAAAACAAAATATATTTTAGATTTTTCAATGTAGCCACCCTTTGCCTTGATGACAGCTTTGCTCACTCTTGGCATTCTCTCAACCACCTTCACCTGGAATGTTTTTCCAAAAGTCTTGAAGTTCCCACATATGCTGAGCTGCTGGCCGCTGGCTGCTTTTCCTTCACTCTGTGGTCCAACTCCTCCCAAACCATCTCAATTGGGTTGAGGTTGTATGATTGTGGAGGCCAGGTCATCTGATGCAGCACTCCATCACTCTCTTTCTTGGTTAAATAGCCCTTACACAGCCTGGCGGTGTGTTGGGTCATTGTCCTGTTGAAAAACAAATGATAGTCCCACTAAGCGCAAACCAGATAGGATGGCGTAACACTGCAGGATGCTGGTTGTGTGCCTTGAATTCTAAAGAAATCACCGACCAGTGTCACAAGTAAATTTCGACTGCAATTAAAGAAACTTTAAAAGTTTTTGAATGCTCTGCATTGACTGACCTTCATGTTTAAAGTAATGATGGACTGTCGTTTCTCTTTTCTGATTTGAGCTATTCTTGCATTAATATGGACTTGGTCTTATTTTTTTACCAAATAGGGCGATCTTCTGTATACCACCCCTACCTTGTCACAACACAACTGATTTGGCTCAAACGCGTTAAGAAGGAAAAATGCATTACAGGTGACTACCTCATGAAGCTGGTTGAGAGAATGCCAAGAGTGTGGAAAGCTGTCAAGGCAAAGAGTGGCTACTTTGAAGAATATCAAATATATTTTGATTTAACACTTTTTTTTGGTTACTACATGATTCGATATGTGTTATTTCATAGTTTTGCTGCATCTCCCCAGTCACTGCAAACACCAATCCCAGATTATAAACTGGGTGGTTTGAGCCCTGAATGCTGATTGGCTGACAGCTGTGGTATATCAGACCGTATTCGCTTATCGCTGAGCTGTGGTAGTACTGGTCCGGGCCTCACATCGAAGATGGCTGTCTTCCATTCCGGCCCAGTTGGGGTTGGTCAAAGATGAAGGCCTGCCGTTTTTCTGCCATAAATGCCTTCCGAATCAGAAGCAGAGCCCTTGTTTGCCTGTCAGGCCGTTTTAAAGAAAGCTGGATTGTTTCCTCAGGCGCTGTTTTCCTGCGCCTTCCACTGTAAAACCATGGCTGGATGCCCCATCTCTCTCCCTCACAGGATACATCAATCTCCTTCAAAGGGATGTGTTTATGGAAGAGGCCTGTTAGGCTACACACACACACTGAGGAAAGTGAAATTGGATAGCCTGCAGGCTGTGGTAGAGTATGGACATGAGGTATCGCTCCAAGCTCCTTGTTTTCTTTTTTGACAATTGATGGGTTGAATGGCCACAGCCTAGCATGAACCCCTCTTTGGCCAGTTTGGGTGTTAATTCATCCATACTGGTCCATCCTTTACCTGTAGAAGTAGATTTTAATCTAAATTGCAAGGAATTTCCCTAAATTTGACCAGAGAATGTGTGACTCATTGATCAGAGAATGTGTGACTCATTTTTCCTTCCAGGAAGTTGCTTAGTAAGTAATACATGTAAGTACTAGTACACAGGAAGTCTTAATTAACTCCTCTAATCAGTCTCTAAAAGCTTCCAGTCTTTATGAACCCACTAACTGCTGCTGTCTTTGAACCCTCTGAAACCATTGTTCATATGGGAACCATGGAAGTAAACAAATACTTTTTAAGATCAAAATGGATTTTCCAAGATGTCTTTAAAAAAAATGACCACACCATGTATTATTTGTAAACCCAGTAAAATAAGAACTCTGATAAAAAATGAAAAAAAATCAATGGACTGCTGTCAACCTCAGGGCGGTGTTGAAATGGCCTATGTTTGTTGATAATCAGTCATTGGAGAGCCTATGTAAGTCTGATAAAGGTACAGATTAAACGGTGCTGAGAGACTAGGCAGAGGAAAGTACACCCCAGATCTCACTGATGCTTTCTTATGTGCTGCGCCACACAGTATATTCGGAAAGTATTCAGACCCCTTGACTTTTTCCACATTTTGTTACATTACAGCCTTATTGTAAAATTGATTTCAATTGTTTGTTTCCCCCCACATCAATCTACACACAATACCACATAATGACAAAGCAAAAACAGGTTTTTAGAAATGTTTGCAAATGTATAAAAAAAATACTAAACTGAAAATATCTTATTTACATAAGTATTCAGACCCTTATCCTCGGTTGCAACACTCACTACCGAGTTCCAAACTGCCTCTGGAAGCAACGTCAGCACAATAACTCTGTTGGGAGCTTCATGAAATGGGTTTCCATGGCCCAGCAGCCACACACAAGCTTAAGATCATGCGCAATGGCAAGCTTTGGCTGGAGTGGCGTCAAGCTCGTGGCCATTGGACTCTGGAGCACTGGAAATGTGTTTTCTGGAGCAATGAATCACTCTTTACCATCTGGCAGTCCAACGGACAAATCTGGGTTTGACGGTTGCCAGGCAAATGCTACCTGCCCCAATGCATAGGGTCAACTGTAAAGTTTAGTGGAGGTGGAATAATGGTCTGGGGCTGTTTTTCATGGTTCGGTAGTTCCAGTGAAGCGAAATCTTAACGCTACAGCATTCAATGACATTCTAGACGATTTTGTGGTTCCAACTTTGTGGCAACAGTTTGGTGAAGGCCCTTTCCTGTTTCAGCATGTCAATATCCCAGTGCACAGAGAGAAGTCCATACAGAAACGGTTAGTCGAGATCGGTGTGGAAGAATTTGACTGGCCTGCACAGAGCCCTGACCTCAACCCCATCAAACACCTTTGGGATGAATTGGAACGCCGACTGTGAGCCAGGCCTAATCGCCCAACATCAGTGCCCAACCTCACTCATGCTCTTGTGGCTGAATGGAAGCAAGTCCCCGCAGCAATGTTCCTACATCTAGTGGAAAACCTTCTCAGAAGAGTGAAGGCTGTTATAGACCCAAATGAGGGACCAACTCATTATTAATGCCCATGATTTTGGAATGAGATGTTCGACGAGCAGGTGTCCACATACTTTTGGTAATGCACCGTTAGCCCTATAAATAGGATGCAAAATTCATGATTTTAATAATACACTTTTATGTTTGGATATTGTCTTGTATTTGAAGGATGGTTGGTTGATTTTCAAATGTAGTCTACAAGTTATGTTATGTTAAGTTATGTTGGATTCATGCCTCCATCTCATCCAAAAATCTAAGTTGGCGAATAGGACTAAATCAAATCAAACTTTATTTCAAGTGCAATTAAAGTTTGATTTGATTTAGTGCTATTCTTTAACTTAGATTTTTGGTTGAGATTGAGACATGAATCGAACATATCAATTATTCTTTTGTGGACAAACTTTATATTGAATTGTGAACACAATCAAATATCAATTTTGAAGGAGTATCTTCTGCTTGGATAGTACACACACATTGGCCAGCTTATTAGGTATACCCATCTAGTACCGGTCGGACACCCCTTTGCCTCCATAAGTCTGAATTCTTCGGGGCAGGAAAACGTCGTTCATTTGGTATCAAGGGACCTCACGTGTGCCAGGAAAATGTTCCACACATCATTAGACCACCGCCACTAGCCTGTACGATTGACACCAGGCAGGATGGGGCTATGGACTCATGGTGCTTATGCCAAATCCCGACTTTGCCATCAGCATGACACAACAGGAACTGGGATTCGTTGGACCAGGTTATTTTTTTCCACTCCTCAATTGTCCAGTGTTGGTGATTGTGTGCCCACTGGAGCCACTTCTCCATGTTTTTATCTAATAGGAGTGGAAACGGTGTGGTCATCATCTGTGGTAACGACCGACAAGTGCGTGCCGAGATGCCTTCCTGCACACTTCTGTTGTACTTTGCCGTTATTTTCCTTTTTTGTGGTATGCCTTAGCTTGCACGATTCTTGCCATTCTCCTTCGACCTCTCATCAACGTGAAAAGCCCAGGACGCCGGCCGTTTCTGAGATACTGGAACTGGCGTTCCTGGCACAGACGATCATACCACGCTCAAAGGCGCTTAGGTCACTCGTTTGGCCCATTCTAATGTTCAATCTGAATGCAACAGTAACTGAATGCCTCTATGCCAGTCTGCCTGCTTTGTATTGCAAGCCACAGCCACATGACTCACTGTGTGTAGGAGCAAACCATTATCGTGAACGGGGTGGCGTTTTAAATAAATATTATGAATAACGTGCAGTATATAAAAGACTATATCCAAAGGTAAAAGTGTAATGTTATTATTAGTATCATGAATTTGGCATCCTATTTATAGGGCTAATGGTAGCTATTTCTAAACTTCCAAAGATGGATGAATGAGAGTATACCTAGCTAAATGTTGAAATTATGGTGTCCTTTATTGGGCAAATCAGATGTCAATGTAGCCTACATAAACTCAACCTCACTCCGAATTAACTTTCACATACAACTTATGTAATAAAAGTTAGTTACTTTCAACTATTCAGTGTTATTTTGGTAGTCTACTCAAATTAGTATGGAAGCTTATTAATGTCTAAATGTGTTGACAGGGGAGCTCCGCTGAATTGAACACCGCTTGTTTCCAAATCTAAGCAGGGTACATAGAGGTAATCATCTGGACGGTAGACTTGTTCTCTCTGAAGTGCATTGCCCCTCGTATACTAGTAGGAGTCAATGTTCAGGCAGGAATCGTTGGATTTTGGCTTCACATTTTATTTCAGTATACCTCTGTATTTAGGTTCATGAGGCATGACACTGAAATGATGTTGATTCAAACATACCATTTTACTATCAACATTGAAACAAGTTCAAATAAAATGTCTAGGGCTGTCCCCGACAAAAATAAAATCTTAGTAGACCGAGAGTCGTCTGTTCTTTCAGCCAATCGATCAGTCAAAACATTTTAACGTGAATTTTTCCATATGTTTTAATAAAATTAACTATATGTAGGCTACTGAGCTGGTCTGATGCTTTAAGCGTTGTAATTAAAAATGAAGACGCAGAAATTACTAAAAAGGGAGCCAGAGATCAATATATCATAACTAGAAGAAAATAACCTGTTCCTAACCACCTCCTCCCGCTGCTGCTGGCCTTCTGTTAAGCTCCTGAAGTTGCTGGTAAAGGGCTACACCAGCGGTCTGCAAGCTTTTCAATTTGGAGTGCCAATTTATCGTACCATTTCTACAGATCTGCGTGCCAGTTATGATTTTTATATGCACATTTTCGTGGAACAGTTTCAATTTATAATAGTTTTCATATCTCAAGCAATGTCATGTCGTTAATCAAAATTCTAAATGAAAAAGATACTTTTAGATTGGTAACTTTCTATTGCCATTGCCAATATGTAAAAATAGCAGCCTGCAGGTAGCCAATATCCTGATAAAAATAAATATCCTATAAGTCATATTGGCTACACATGGCCTGTCTGCAAGGAACTTGTCAACTATCAACTTGGTCCAGCCCGAAGCTAGTGCTAGCAAACTTACAACATTAAATACAATATTTTGGGCCCTCAGTTTCCCACACCAGTAAGCTCCTGACACACAGCTGTAGATAATTTGTGCAAGGGATAAGAAGTAATCAGGTAGGCCTATTTTATGGAGTTTCCACTGGATCGGAGCATGACATTTTCTTCCCCTTTCATGCTGTGGTTATCGAAAGGGAGAGAGCTGGAAAGATTTTTCAAATAGGCTATGTTGAGGAACTATTTTCATTCTCAATGGATGTAAAAACATACTTTGTTTACTTGCTGCTTGAGGCGAAGAAAAAATTACTTTGAGAAGCTCCACAGTGGTGGTGAGTTAAGACAGTCAGAAATAGTATCAGATCCCCAGATCTGGGCAAATTTATAGGCCTACATTTGCTTGCAGGCCAGGTAGCCTAGGCCTACTTCTATACGTAATCAGGTGCGTTTCCTTTCTCAAGATTGACAGGAGCGCTCCAAACAAAAGACAATTTATAAATTGACAACTCGTAAATGGAATGAAAGTGTAGCCTAGGTTGTGCGTTCTGCAAACGGTGTCCACTCCTACAATGAGGAAGGTAAGACTCATAATATATTGAATATATTAACAGAAATGACCGTAACCAAACAAACATTGTAGATTCGAAATTATGGGAATTTACTCTAAATGTAGACTTACTACCGGTGTGCCATTGCCACAGCCTCTGCAATGGATTAGTCCACTGAGACAGGTGTGAATGACGGATGTCTTGTGTGCCATTTAAAAAAAAATATATATACAGTGCATTCGGAAAGTATTCAAACCCCTTGACTTTTTCCACATTTTGTTATGTAACAGCCTTATTCAAAAATGGATTAAATCTTTTTTCCCATCAATCTACACACAATATCCCATAATGACAATCAAACTGTTTATTTTTTATTTTTGCAAATGTATAAAAAATGTAAACTGAAATGTCACGTTTACATAAGTATTCAGACCCTTCACTCAGTACTTTGTTGAAGCACCTTTGGCAGCAATTACAGCCAGTATAACGCTACAAGCTTGGCACACCTGTATTTGGAGTTTCTCCCATTCCTCTCTGCAGATCCTCTCAAGCTCTGTCACGTTGGATGGGAAGCGTTGCTGCAGAGCTATTTTCAGGTCTGTTCAAAAATGTTTGATCGGCTTCAAGTCCGGGCTCTGGCTGGGCCACTCAAGGACATTCAGAGACTTGTCCAGAAGCCACTCCTGCATTGTCTTGGCTGTATACATAGGGTCGTTGTCCTGTTGGAAGGTGAACCTTCACCCTAGTCTGAGGTCCTGAGCACTCTGGAGCAGGTTTTCGTCAAGGATCTTTCTGTCCTTTGCTCCGTTCATCTTTGCCTGGATCCTGACTAGTCTCCCAGCCCTGCCACTGAAAAACATCCCCACAGCATGATGCTGCCACCACCATGCTTCACCGTAAGGATGGTGCCAAGTTTTCTCCAGGCGTGATGCTTGGCATTCAGGCCAAAGAGTTCAATCTCGGTTTCATCATACCAGAGAATCTTGTTTCTCATGGTCAGAGTCTTTAGGTGCCCTTTGGCGAACTACAAGTGGGCTGTCATGTGCCTTTTACTGAGGAGTTGCTTCAGTCTGGACAGTCTACCGTAAAGGCCTGATTCGTGGAGTGCAGCAGAGATGGTTGTCTTTCTGGAAGGTTCTCCCATCTCCACAGAGGAACTATAGAGCTCTGTCAGAGTGACCGTCAGGTTCTTGGTCACCTCCCTGACCAAGCCCCTTCTCCCCCGATTGTTTGGCCGGGCGGCTCTAGGAAGAGTCTTGGTGGTTCCAAACTTCTTGATGATGGAGGCCACTCTGTTCTTGTGGACCTTCAATGCTGCAGAAATGTTTTTGTACCCTTCCCCAGATTTGTGCCCTGACACAATCTTGTCTCTGAGCTGTACGGACAATTCCTTCGACCTCCTGGCTTGGTTTTTGCCAAGATATGCGCTGTCAACTGTGGGACCATTATATAGACAGGTGTGTGCCTTTCCAAATCATGTCCAATCAATTGATTTTTACCACAGGTGAACTCCAATGAAGTTGTAGAAACATCTCAAGGATGATCAATGGAAACAGGATGCGCCTGAGCTCAATGTCGAGTCTCATAGCAAAGGGTCTGAATGCTTATGTAAATAAGGTATTTCTGTTTTATTTTTAATAAATATGCAAACATTTCTAAAAACCTTTGTTTAGATTGCTGATTAATTTTTATTTATTTATTCCATTTTAGAATAAGGCTTAACCTGTTGGGGCTAGGGGGCAGTATTTTCACGGCTGGATAAAAAAACGTACCCGATTTAATCTGGTTACTAATCCTACCCAGTAACTAGAATATGCATATACTTATTATATATGGATAGAAAACACCCTAACGTTTCTAAAACTGTTTGAATGGTGTCTGTGAGTATAACAGAACTCATTTGGCAGGCAAAACCCTGAGACAGATTCTGACAGGAAGTGGATATCTGATGTGTTGTATTACCTTTAAACCTATGCCATTGAAAAACACAGGGGCTGAGGAATATTTTGGCACAAGACAGTAAATTAGGAGAGATGGACTAGGCTACATGGACTAGGCTACATGTTGCCATTCTTTCAAAAAGTCTGACAGGATTTATCACACCTCTGATGTAACTCTACAAAAATGCAGGCCTGACCAGACTCATCTTAAGTTTTAATCTTCGTCTTCATGATTTAAGTGTGCTGTCAATCTGTCACTGAAGTCCACTGCAGGCCCTCTCCAGCTGCCACACACGTGTCTGCCTTTTACACTGTTACACTCCTAGCCCCCATGACCAGGAATAGCTTTCCACTGAGCAACATGGCAAGGACAACTGGTCAAAGAATATAATTAGTCATCGCAGCTCACTTCCTATTGCTTCCACTAGATGTCACCAGCCTTTACAAAGTGTTTTGAGTCTTTTACTGTGAGATCTGACCGAACAAGAGCCATGGAACGGTGATGGCCGATTAGACTCTGGCGCGCGAGTTCATGTTGGGTACCCTCGTTCCAATACGTTATAAAAGAATGCATTCGTCCACCTTGAATATTATTCATGTTCTGGTTAAAAAAGGCCCTAATGATTTATGCTATACAACGTTTGACATGTTTGAACGAAAGTAAATATATTTTTTCCCCTCGTTCATGAAGTGAAGTCCGGCGGGCTTAGATCATGTGCTAACAAGACAGAGATTTTTGGACATAAATGATGAGCTTTTTTGAACAAAACTACATTCGTTATGGACCTGTGATACCTGGAAGTGACATCTGATGAAGAGAATCAAAGGTAATGGATTATTTACATAGTATTTTAGATCTCCCCAACATGGCGGCTAGTCTGTATCGCAACGCGTATTTTTCTGGGCGCAGTGCTCAGATTATTGCAAAGTGTGATTTCCCAGTAAGGTTATTTTTAAATCTGGCAAGTTGATTGCGTTCAAGAGATGTAAATCTATAATTCTTTAAATGACAATATAATATTTTACCAATGTTTTCTAATTTTAATTATTTAATTTGTGGCGCTGACTTGACTGCCGGTTATTGGAGGGAAACGATTTCCTCAACATCAATGCCATAGTAAAACGCTGTTTTTGGATATAAATATGAACTTGATAGAACTACAAATGCATGCATTGTCTAACATAATGTCCTAGGAGTGTCATCTGATGGAGATTGTAAAAGGTTAGTGCATCATTTTAGCTGGTTTTATGGTTTTGGTGACCCTGTCTTTGAATTGACAAAACATTACACACAGCTATTGTCAATGTACTCTCCTAACATAATCTAACTTTATGCTTTCGCCGTAAAACCTTTTTGAAATCGGACAACGTGGTTAGATTAAGGAGATGTTTATCTTTCAAAGGGTGTAAGATAGTTGTATGTTTGAAAAATTTGAATTTTGACATTTATTTGGTTTCAAATTTGCCGCTCTTGAAATGCACCTGCTGTTGATGGAGTGCACCACGGGGGGGGACGCTAGCGTCCCACCTAGCCCATAGAGGTTAACAAAATGTGGAAAAAATCAAGGGGTCTGAGTACTTTCCGAAGGCACTATATTTGGGACTAAATATAAAAAAGTATTTGTTGACCAACAGCCTATCAACCAAACAATCGACCAGTCGACTAAATGGGGTCAGTCCTAAAAATGTCCAAATGACATGAAATTCAACAAAATTTCAACTTCCCAATTGAATGTAGGATGAAAAAGATTTATGTTTCTACATGACATTTTCAATGCAATTTCAACATTACATAGTTCTGATAATTATGTTGAAATTAGATTAATGTAACAACCTGTTAGTCAGGTTAAGTCAATGTATTTAAGTGAACATTTTATCCTAATTTCAATGTTTACAACGCTGGTTCAAATTAGATCAAAACATATAACTGGTTGACTACTTATTTCAAATCCAATGTATTTTCCACGGTGATTCCTAGTCACAATACGGATTCAGCTAGTGTGTACCCAGAGGGCAGTGTGTGATTTGTCGTTGTTGGCAGTCCCATTTAGTAATATTGGTATAACCCGGGAGTGACTGAATTCCCCAATCTGTGGCTGTCGCTGACACACTTTTTCCGTGTGACAGGAGGCAAAAAGCCCAACTGCAAATCTAAACCCCCGCCAGTTGGTATTTTTACATTTTTCAATATTGCCTCCTCGAGAGATGCAGTCCGCCATTTTGTCATTTATATGCAGACATTTAAGTCAGATTGCATATAATGATGTGTTTTCTCCAAAGATAAACAGCGATTTGAGGGAAATCGGAGTTCTGTGGCACATCACCATTTAGCTGTGGTGACAAGCAACCAGACTGTTCTTTTCTCCTGCTTCCAGTAAGTAAGTGTATTTAGAGGAGATTACAGTTTGGAATCTGACAGGAAAAAGCCTTTAGTACTGTCTTTGTCTGCCTGTGGATCATAGACTGTCTCATGAGACGTTCTCCCTTAATGCTCTGCACTCTAGAGACACGGATGGTCCTCTATCAAGACAGTAAATTAGGAGAGATGGACTAGGCTACATGGACTAGGCTACATGTTGCCATTCTTTCAAAAAGTCTGACAGGATTTATCACACCTCTGATGTAACTCTACAAAAATGCAGGCCTGACCAGACTCATCTTAAGTTTTAATCTTCGTCTTCATGATTTAAGTGTGCTGTCAATCTGTCACTGAAGTCCACTGCAGGCCCTCTCCAGCTGCCACACACGTGTCTGCCTTTTACACTGTTACACTCCTAGCCCCCATGACCAGGAATAGCTTTCCACTGAGCAACATGGCAAGGACAACTGGTCAAAGAATATAATTAGTCATCGCAGCTCAATTTTTTTTATTTTCCTTAGTGGCATACATGCCACCGCCAGACATTGTGAGCGTCCTTTCTGAGAGTTCTGCATCAAGAAAATCTTCCACCTTCCAAGTGTTGAAGAGCTATTAAAGTTCTTTAAGACTGTGAAAACTAATTTGGGGCTTATACGATTTTAACCTTACAGAGGCTAAATTGATTCATGTTCTTGCCTCAACTAGGTGCAATAGGTGGATAGATATATTTAACTATAGAATATGTGAACTTATGGTCTTATACATACAATGCATCATGCCCAGTCTCCCAGCTCTGCCCTAGACTGTTGGAGGCGACAGAAGGACTTATCCACGGAAACCGTTTGGCCCACTTAGCCAAGGAGGGGTAGGGCTGGATGGGGAGGGGATGCTGGCTGGCACTAACTGCAGGCATCCATTAAAGCTAATCACCACGAATTAGCAAGGCAGAGTGGGGATGCCTGTTGTGGGCTGAGTAATGACACCCCCACCCCCCCTTTGATACACTACAGTGGGCCATGAGCCATACACATGAGCACACTGTAAACTTGTGATGGATTCTGGGTTCTGACTCTTAAACTTGGAACAGTGTTAATTATCGGGTATTCTATTGAAATATTGAGTGCTATGGTCTAGAGGGTGTACACCAGAAGTTAATGGTTATCTGTAGGAGGAATGTATATGGTGGAGGCAATTAAACTTGGAATGTACTGAGTGCAGGGAAGACGATCAGATGTTGGCAGGCACTGATAAGGGCGGAGAGCTGTGGATTAGTGAGGAAGCGGGTCGAGGTCAGGTCACCCTAAGGGAGAAGGAACAGTTTGTGGCCCGTATCACTTAACTTCTTGCCTAGCAATAAAGATGTAAGATTTAAAGAGGCGGAGGATACTCCACCCAAATCGGGGTGTGTGTGTATATATATATATATACTACCACTGGTGGAAACATGTCTTTGTGCAGCTCTATTGACCCAATGGGTGAATTAACTTGGTTTAAGCTTTACTAATCGTCCGTGAGTTAATAGGTTCATTTAGAACCTAACACCTGGGAAAAAAACTGAATTGCTTTTAACACTGATTTATGACCTCTGTTGTACCACAGTGGTAATAGTGTATACTGCATATGTATTCCCGTCTCGTGGTACAGTAAGCCTTTATGACCCAGAGGACCATTTTGTATGTCTGCTAATTCCCTTTTAATATATCAAAGCATCCTGAGACATGCCGCTGCTGGCAATGCTAAAGCTATAGATGTGAATTAGACTCCGCGGACCTGGCATGGTACTGGGGACATGGAGCCGACGCGCATCTGCAGGCTCTCTCTTGTGTTTTTACAGTCCGTGAAATAAGGAGACGCACAAAGGCTTTCTCATGGAGCCTGACGTTCTTCTGAACCCTGCCAGATGTTTTTGAGGAGATGAAAAACATATTGCTGCAGAAACATGCAAATACAACAATGTCTACAGAGTAGGGCTAGCCTGACTGTCGTGTGTGTGTGTGTGTGTGTGTGTGTGAATGCTAGTTACTAAGACCTTATGGCTAATTTGGCTCAGCGATGGCTTTTCTCTCCTGTGGAAGCTATTGGCCCCTTCATCGCATTCAAATGCTGTGGGAGGAGGTCAAAAGCCAATAGAGACATGAGTGATGGCTTGTTTACAAGCACTGCCAAAACACAAGCTGTGCGTTGGCCAGCTCTGAGTTGTGATTTTAAATAAGCCATTTGTCTCCAACTTTTAAGGGTAGTGGTAGTGAATTCACTGAACCTGTTGGAAATGTTTCAGTGAAGCACTTCTAGTATTACTGTGTCTACAGCCATGACAGTGAAACTGATTCCACTTCACTGTCTCGTTGTCAAGCACAGAACAGGGGCCTTTATTCTGGTATTTGATATTGTATTAGGATCCCCATTAGCTGTTGCAAAAGCAGCAGCTACTCTTCCTGGGGACCACACAAAACATGAAACGTGACACAATACAGAACATGAGTAGACAAGAACAGCTCATGGACAGAACTACATAAAACATTTTTAAAGGCACACGTAGCCTACATATCAATGCATACACACAAACTATCTGGTCAAATAGGGGAGAGGCGTTGTGCCGTGAGGTGTTGCTTCATCTGTTTTTTGAAACCAGGTTTGCTGTTCATTTGAACAATGTGAGATTAAACGGAGTTCCATGCAATAATGGCTCTATATAATAATGTACACTTTCTTGAATTTGTTCTGGATTTGGGGACTGTGAAAAGATGTCTGGTGGCATGTCTGGTGGGGTAAGTGTGTGTGTGTCAGAGCTGTGTGTAAGTTGACTATGCAAACAATTTGGGATTTTCAGCACATTAATGTTTCTTATAATAATAAGTGATGCAGTTAGTCTCTTCTCAACTCTTAGCCAAGAGAGACTGGCATGCATAGTATTTATATCAGCCCTCTGATTACAATGAAGAGTGAGATGTGCTGCTCTGTTCTGAGCCAGCTGTAGCTTAACTAGGTATTTCCTTGCAGCACTGGACCACACGACTGGACAATAATCAAGATTAGACAAAACTAGAGCCTGCAGAAATTGAATTGTGTGGTGTCAAAAAGCAGAGCATCTCTTTATTACGGACAGACCTCTCCCGTCTTTACAACCATTGAATCTATATGTTTTGACCATGACGGTTTACAATCTAAGGTAACGCCAAGTAATTTGGTCTTCTCAACTTGTTCAACAGCCACACCATTCATTACCAGATTCAGCTGTGGTCTAGAATTTAGGGAATGTGGTCAAGAAAAATGCTGTCCCTATGTGTGTAATGCAAAGTCCGATAAACATTTGCATTAACTTGGTCATGTTTAGGCACAAGAAGGATGGCGGTACGGGGAGGTACTATTTGAACATATCTGACTACAAGTACTTTCGGATTTCCTCTTGCAAAATCTATCCAACGCATGCCCTACTGAACACGAATTGTTGCGAATACCCAAACACCAGCAGAGCCTGTCATCCATGTCCAGAGGGATGTGATGTGACTGCTGAGAGAGTGAGACTGACCACGTATCTGTTGTGTGTCCACAGGAGGAATGCTTCCTCAACCTAGAGGCGCCCATCGCTAGAGTCTGCGGCTACGACACTCCCTTCCCCCACATCTTCGAACCCTTCTACATCCCAGACAAGTGGAAGTGCTTTGACGCCGTCAAGAAGTTGATCAGCTACTGATCTCCAACTACTGATCCCCAGGTGAGTACCACGTTGGAAATGGATGTGTCTGTCCTCTGGGGTTTGTAGGTTTTAACTGTACAACTTTTTGAATAAAAAATAAAAGAAATCCAATCATAAATCACCTCCAACCACTTTTTAACATGGATTCATACTTCATAAAGAACAATGTAGATTATATCAGAAGCCTTATATCAGGTATGCGTTCAGGAGTCGCAATGTTCTGGAACGTTGCCAATAGAAATGTACAGTGGCAAGAAAAAGTATGTGAACCCTTTGGAATTACTGGATAAATGCATAAATTGGTCATCAATTTTGATCTGATCTTCATCTAAGTCACAACAATAGACAAACAAAGTGTGCTTAAACTAATAACACATAAATTATTGTATTTTTCTTGTCTATATTGAATACATTATTTAAACATTCACAGTCTAGGTTGGAAAAAGTATGTGAACCTCTAGGCTAATGACTTCTCCAAAAGCTAATTGGAGTCAGGAGTCCGCTAACCTTGAGTCCAATTTGAGATGTTGGTTAGAGCTGCCTTGCCCTATAAAAAACACTCACAAACTGTGAGTTTGCTATTCACAAGTGCATTGCCTGATGTGAACCATGCCTCGAACAAAAGAGATCTCAGAAGACCTAAGATGAATAATTGTTGACTTGCATGAAGCTGGAAAGGTTTACAAAAGTATCTCTAAAAGCCTTGATGTTCATCAGTCCACGGTAAGACAAATTGTCTATAAATGGAGAAAGTTCAGCACTGTTGCTACTCTCACTAGGAGTAGCCATCCTGCAAAGATAACTGCAAGAGCACAGCGCAGAATGCTCAATGAGGTTAAGAAGAATCCTAGAGTGTCCGCTAAAGACTTACAGAAATCTCTGGAACATGTTAACATCTGTTGACAAGTCTACAATATGTAAAACACTAAACAAGAATGGTGTTCATGGAAGGATACCACAGAAAAAGCCATTGCTGTCCCAAAAAACCATTGCTGCACATTTGAAGTTTGCAAAATTGCACCTGGATGTTCCCCAGCGCTACTGGCAAAATATTCTGTGGACAGATCAAACTACAGTTGAGTTGTTTGGAAGGAACACACAACACTAGGTTTGGGGGGGGAAAAAAGGCACAGCACATCAAAACCTCATCCCAACTGTAAAGTATGGTGGAGGGATCATCATGGTTTGGGGCTGCTTTGCTGCCTCAGGGCCTGGACAGCTTGCTATCATCAACCGAAAAATGAATTCCCAAGTTTATCAAGACATTTTGCAGGATAATGTTAGGCTATCTGTCTGCCAATTGAAGCTCAACAGAAGTTGGGTGATGCAACAGGACAACGACCCAAAACACAGAAGTAAATCAACAACAGAATGGCTTCAACAGAAGAAATGCGCCTTCTGGAGTGGCCCTGTCAGAGTCCTGACAGAGTCAACCCAATTGAGATGCTGTGGCATGACCTCGAGCAGTTCACACAAGACTAGAGGTCAACCGATTATGATTTTTCAACGCCGATATCGATTATTGGAGGACCAAAAAAGCCGATACCAATTTAATCGGCTTATTATTATTATGATTTTTGTGTGTATGTGTATATATATATACATACACACACACACACACACACACACACACACACAGCTCTGAAGTGACAATGATACTGAAGAGTCTGCTTAGGAGACATACTCTCAACTGTTTGAATAATAAAAATAGAGTTTAAGTTACCTGTGATGAATGCTGAAAACAAAAACTGTAATTTCTATATGCAGGAAATCCTATTTTAATAATGGGCATGGTAAGAATTGACTACCAAAGTGCGAGTCATAATTCCCATGACACCTTCTAGCAAAATCTGAAAAGCGGTTCCTTCATTTATTCCATAGGATATTTTTAGATTAACTTAAAATAAGGTCTGTTTGGTTTAGGCTTACACCACCTTGCCAATTTTATAACTGTGTAGATATCCATAGGATACAACTCTGATCAATATAAGCGAAGGTCATTTTTTTTGTAGAGTGGATTTATGAAAATATGTTGACAAACGTTACCTAGTGAGATTTACACGGGTATGAAAACGCCGAGGCGGTTTAAGCACAAAACACAGACCTTATTTGAAGTAAATCAAGACATTCTCTATGGAAGACATGAACGGTAAAATAACGAAGGAACCCCTTTCAAGTTCAGCCGCAAGTTATTACAGGAATTATGACGCGTCGACTATTTCTCTCTAAACCATATACCTTTGACTATTACGAGCCTGCTGCTGCCTACCACCGCTCAGTCAGACTGCTCTATCAAATCATAGACTTAACTATAATATAATAAACCTTAGTTTCCGGATTTGACCATATTAATGACCTATCATCTCGAAAACATTATTCTTTCAGTGACATATGGAACCGTTCCGTATTTTATCTAACGGGTGGCATCCATAAGTCTAAATATTCCTGTTACATCGCACAACCTACAATGTTATTTCATAGTTCCGTAAAAGTCTGGCAAATTAATTCGCAACGAACCAGATTCTGTATACCCTGATTCTGCGTGCAACGAACACAAGAGAACTGACACAATTTCACCTGGTTAATATTGCCTGCTAACCTGGATTTCTTTTAGCTAAAATATGCAGGTTTAAAAATATATACTCCTGTGTATTGATTTTAAGAAAGGCATTGATGTTTATGGTTAGGTACAGTCGTGCAACGATTGTGCTTTTTTTCGCGAATGCGCTTTTGTTAAATCATCCCCGTTTGGCGAAGTCTGCTGTCTTTGTTAGGAAGAAATAGTCTTCACAGTTCACAACAAGCCAGGCGGCCCAAACTGCTGCATATACCCTGACTCTGTTTGCAAGAGAAGTGACACATTTTCCCTAGTTAAAAGAAATTCATGTTAGCAGGCAATATTAACTAAATATGCAGGTTTAAAAATATATACTTGTGTATTGATTTTAAGAAAGACATTGATGTTTATGGTTAGGTACACATCGGAGCAAAGACAGTCCTTTTTCGCGAATGCGCACCACATCGATTATATGCAAAGCAGGACAGGCTAGATAAACTAGTAATATCATCAACCATGTGTAGTTAATTAGTGTTTATGATTGATTGATTGTTTTTTATAAGATAAGTTTAATGCTAGCTAGCAACTTACCATGGCAATGTAAAACAGGTGGTTAGAGCGTTGGGCTAGTTAACGTAAGGTTGCATCCCCAAGCTGACAAGGTAAAAATCTGTCGTTCTACCCCTGAACAAGGCAGTTAACCCACCGTTCCTAGGCCATCATTGAAAATAAGAATGTGTTCTTTAACTGACTTGCTAGTTAAATAAAGGTTAAAAAAAAAAAATAATAATAATAATAAAAATAAAAAATATATTAAAATCGGCAAATCGGTGGCCAAAAATAGCGATTACCGATTGTTATGAAAACTTGAAATCGGCCCTAATTAATCAGCCAGTCCGATTAATCGGTCGACCTCTACACAAGACACCCCAAGAATATTGCTAAACTGAAACAGTTTTGTAAAGAGGAATGGTCCGCAACTACTGAAAACATTTGGTTGAGGTTATTGCTGCCAAAGAAGGGTCAACCAGTTATTAAATCCAAGGGTTCACATACTTTTTCCACCTTGCACTGTTTACACAGTGTGTTCAAGAAAGACATGAAAACGTATAATTGTTTGTTATTAGTTTAAGCAGACTGTGTTTGTCTATTTGTTGTGACCTAGATGACGATCAGATAAAATTGTATTACCAATTTATGCAGAAGTCCAGGTAATTCCAAAGGGTTCTCACATACATTTTCTTCCCACTGTATTTTGTAGAGCTGACGTGATTCCCTGTTTGACATGACTGAGGACCAGTTCTGCATGATATATTTTTATCTGAAAACTCTGACTGACAAGATGTCTAGATTTAATGATTATGCTTCATGTCTCCAATTGAACTTGTGTAGCTCCATGCTGTTTTTTTTTTTTTATAGTTTGTGCAAATGATTATCTTTTATTTGTGGCAGCGTTGATGAGTAATTCACTGTGAAATGGAGAGCGCTGTCGTCATTCGCCTCGATCAGCTGTGTTTTTAATCCCTTTTTTAATTGCCTGTGTCGTTTTGAGCACCATGTTGTAAAAACAAGCCTGGGAAGAAGTCACCAAAGGGATGGTAAATTGAGTTCCACATGAGTCAACCCCCGCCTTTCTCTCGCTCTCTCGCTCCCTCTGCAATGTCAAGTAAGATATCTGGACTGACGTACTGAACCTTTCTCTTCTCCTTATTCTTCCCAGAGCCACCTCTCGGAGGACCTGGACTCAGAGCTTTCTCTTGCCATTGTTCTCACCAATGGACATTATCCAGAAAAATACACTTTGTCGGCCATCCAATCAGGAAGCATAATCCAGACGGTTCTTTTGGCCCTCCGTGTGCAAGCACAGACTGTTACTTCTGGTTTAGTGAACCTTTTCTGTAAATGGGGAATAGGTGTCCTCTTGGTCGTCTCTCTTACTACTGTACGCTTTCTAGCTTCCATGGTAAATCAGATCCACACAGACAGTTTCACAAACACTAATGTGAGTACCAGTAAGTGTTATTCAATAGGAACTCTGACTGTTAGGATTGTTGTCTCTGCCTCAGTCTTCCCTGTTTAATTTTACTCTTTGAGTGACCCTTTGCCTTTCTAATCTTAGTTTTGTTTCACATCAAGTTGACTGTACTAAAAATAATGGACCTGTTTTTTTTGTTTTTTTTTTATGAAAATAAAGTAATTGACCTTGCAGTGGTACATCAGCCTCATTATGTTTGACAGTTCATTAAAGGGACAATCTGAAGTAACTACATCCATTTTTTAACTTATAAATTAATAATATGTACCCATTGATTCTTGAAGAATATAACTTATAAATGTCTCATGAGTTCAACTGTCGTAACCCATCAAAACCCACAATATAAGCTTGTTTTACTCCAATGTTTGTAAACGCAGTCAATGTATACAAACACTGTATAGCCTCAAAATATGATTACTATAATTTTTATATCATGGATGGTCAGTCCTTGCATCCATAGCTCTATCTATGAAATTGAGTGGTTACATTTCTCTAGCCCCATCCCTCAGCTTTTTGGTGAAACAGTGGCGGGGAGTACACTTTATTGTTTCAACTGCTGATTGCCACTTTAATGTCTTGATGGTTTTCATAGCTGAGATAGTAGAGTTTTTATACTGGTCATTCACTTTTATGATGAAGCTATGTAGGTGACCTTTTGAGAATATTTGAGTAAGATCGACTGAATCTGTTGTGGAATACCTCCATGGGCTCTCGAGTAGCGCAGAGGCCTAAGGCACTGCATCTGTACTAGAGGTGTCACTGCAGACCCTGGTTCGATTCCAGGCTGTATCACAACCGGCCGTGATTGGGAGTCCCATAGAGCGGCGCAAAATTGGCCCAGCGTCATCCGGGTCAGGGTTTGGCCGGGGTAGGCCGTCATTGTAAATAAGAATTTGTTCTTAACTGACTAAATAAATCTGGTTTGTGCTCATTACGGCACTAAAAGGAAAATGTTTTAAAACCCAAATGAGTTTCTTATAGGACAAGTCCAAATAGTCCCTCCCTGTTTCAATTCACTTTCTTACACTTGGTGCATAATGAACACGACCCTGATAAATGATAGTAAACATGAGTGTGGCGGATTGAACACGGAAAAGGCTGACTGAATCAGCTCTCCGCCTTCAAGTACCCTATCAATCATCCTCTCTGATATCCCAACCCTCAGCCAGATGCATACATGAAAAAATACCTTAAGACTCCCTGGGGTGCGTAGACAGCCTGACCCACTTTAATCAACATACCTAACCACAGCTCTGACCCTGAGACTAGAGATAAGCATTAAAGGGGCTTCAAGGAGGCGTATGGGATTTTTGAAGGTGGAACAGTCTCACTGATGGCATCGTTATTAGGGTATCTAGATTAAACACTACAGAATCCCAGGACTTTTACATGTTCCCACTATGTACCCAGGGAATCTGTAACTGCACACATGGGTGTTCAGAGTCAGACACTTCAACACACACACAGAGAGAGAGAGAGAGAGAGAGAGAGAGAGAGAGAGACTAGTGCACAGGTAACTCCCATACAGTCCGAGTATGCAGCCTTTCTATCTCTCTTTCCCTTGTCAGGGTGCATGTTGCAACAGCGCCTCACCTTGCAGGATATTTCACTTCGGGCCTCCTGTGCTCCTCTGTCTCACCCACAGAGAAATACAATTGGAAATATTTGAGAGGCCTCGTTCATGAAACTACACTGAACAAAAATATAAATGCAACATGTAAAGTGTTAATGACGGCATGTATCATGAGCTGAAATAAAATATCCCAGAAATGTTCCGTACGTGCAGACGTGTTTACATCCCTGTTCGTGTGCATTTCTCCTTTGCCAAGATAATCCATCCACCTGACCAAGAAGCTGATTAAACAGCATGATCATTACAAAGGTGCTGGGGACAATAAAAGGCCACTCTAAAATGCCACAGATGTCTCAAGTTTTGAGGGAGCATGCAATTGGCATGCTGACTGCAGCAATGTCCACTAGAACTGTTGCCAGAGAATTTAATGTTAATTTCTCTCTAAACTCTGTTTTAGAGAATTTGGCAGTACGTCCAACCGGCCTCACAACTGCAGACCACGTGTATGGTGTCGTGTGGGCGAGCGGTTTGCTGATATCAACGTTGTGAACAGAGACCCCCATGGTGGCGGTGGGGATATGGTATGGGCAGGCATAAGCTGCCGATAACGATCACATTTGCATTTTATCAATGGCAATTTGAATGCACAGAGATACCATGACGAGATCCTGAGGCCCATTGTCGTGCCATTCATCCAACGCCATCACCTCCGGTTTCGGGCATGATCACGCACGGCCCCATGTCGTAAGGATCTACACAATTTCTGGAAGCTGAAAATGTCCCAGTTCTACCATGGCCTGCATGCTCACTAGACATGTCACCCATTGAGCACGTTTGAGATGCTCTCGAACGATGTGTATAAAGGCGTGTTCCAGCCATTGAAGAGGAGTGGGACAACATTCCACAGGACACAATCAACAACCTGATCAACTCTATGTGAAGGAGATGTCGCGCTGCATGAGGCAAATGGTGGTCACAACATTCATTCATTTATTTCAATTGACTGATTTCCTTATATGAACTGTTACTCAGTAAAATCTTTGAAATTGTTGCTTATTGCGTTTATATATTTGTTCAATGCAGTAATATGCACAGATTGTATTTTAAATTATGCATACAATAAAGTCCATGCCAAAACTGATTCATAAATCTTGAATTTGACATGAAAATACTTGATTTATAATCTGTACATACACAAGATAATTTGTATTTCTACTATGATTTTTACTCCTAGGTTTATATTGTTCAAAATATTCAGTAGAAAATAGCAATTCAGAGTGCAGTAGATACTATGTTTACAAATTGCATAGCAATGGTTGTACAGTGCCTTCGGGAAGTATTCAGAGCCCTTGACTTTTTCCACATTTTATGTTCCAGCCTTATTCTAAAATGGATGAAATAAAAAAAATCCTCAGCAATCTACACACAATAACCCATCATAACAAAGCGAAAACAGGTTTTTTGAAATTGTTGCACATTTATAAAATTAAAAACAGATACCTTATTTACATAAGTATTCAGACCCTTTGCTATGAGACTCAAAATTGAGCTCAGGTGCATCCTGTTTCTATTGATCATCCTTGAGATGTTTCTACAACTTGATTGGAGTCCACCTGTGGAAAATTAATTGATTGGACATGATTTGGAAAGGCACGCACCTGTCTATATAAGGCCCACAGTTGACATTGCATGTCAGAGCAAAAATCAAGCCATGAGGTCAAAGGAATTGTCTGTAGGGCTCCGAGACAGGATTGTGTCGAGGCACAGATCTGGGGAAGGTTACCAAAACGTGGTTCTCAAGAACACATTGGCCTCCATCATTCTTAAATGGACGAAGTTTGGAACCACCAAGACTCTTCCAAGATCTGGTCACCCGGCCAAACTGAGCAATTAGGGAAGAAGGGTCTTGGTCAAGGAGGGGACAAAGAACCCGATGGTCACTCTGACAGAGCTCCAGAGTTCCTCTGTGGACATGGGAGAACATTCCAGAAGGACAACCATCTCTGCAGCACTCCACCAATCAATTATGGTGGATTGGCCAGACGGAAGCCACTCTGGAGTAAAAGACACACGGCAGCCCGCTTGGAGCTCGCCAAAAGGCACCTAAAGACTCTGACCATGTGAAACAAGATTCTCTGGTCTGATGAAACCAAGATTTAACTATTTGGCCTGAATGCCAAGCATCACATCTGGAGGAAACTTGGCATCATCCTTACGGTGAAACGTGGTGGCAGTATCATGCAGTGGGGATGTTTTTCAGCGGCAGGGACTGGGAGACTAGTCAGGATCGAGGATAAGATGAATGGAGCAAAGTACAGAGAGATCTTTGATGAAAACCTGCTCCAGAGAGCACAGGACCTCAGACTGGGGTGAAGGTTCACCTTCCAACAGGACAATGACCCTAGCACACAGCCAAGACAACGCAGGAGTGGCTTCGGGACTAGTCTCTGAATGTTCTTGAGTGGCCCAGCCAGAGCCCGTACTTGAACCCGATCGAATATCTCTGGAGAGACCTGAAAATAGCTGTGCAGCAACGCTCCCCATCCAACGTGACAACGCTTGAGGGGATCTGCAGAGAAGAATGGGAGAAACTCCCCAAATACAGGTGTGCCAAGCTTGTAGCGTCATACCCAAGAAGACTCGATGCTGTAATCGCTGCCAAAGGTGCTTCAACAAAGTACTGAGTAAACAGTCTGAATACTTACAGTTGAAGTCGGAAGATTACATACACTTAGGTTGGACTCATTAAAACTCGTTTTTCAACCACTTCACAAATGTATTGTTAACAAACTATAGTTTTGGCAAATCAGTTGGTGCATGACACATGTAATTTTTCCAACAAATGTTTACGGACAGATTATTTCACTTATAATTCATTGTATCACAATTCCAGTGGGTCAGATGTTTACATATACTAAGTTGACTGTGCCTTTAAAATAGATAGCATCATGAGAGGGACAATTATGTGGATACATTGAAGCAACATCTCAAGACATCAGTCAGGAAGTTAAAGCTTGGTTGCAAATGGGTCTTCCAAATGGACCATGACCCCAAGCATACTTCCAAAGTTGTGGCAAAATGGCTTAAGGACAACAAAGTCAAGGTATTGGCCTCAATCCCAAAGAAAATTTGTGGGCAGAACTGAAAAGGCATGTGCGAGCAAGGAGGCCTACAAACCTGACTCAGGTACACCAGCTCTGTCAGGAGGACTGGGCCAAAATTCACCCAACTTATTGTGGGAAGCTTGTGGTAGGCTACCTGAAACGTTTGACCGAAGTTAAACAATTTAAAGGCAATGCTATCAAATACTAATTGAGTGTATGTAAACTTCTGACCCACTGGGAATGTGATGAAAGAAATAAAATCTGAAATAAATCGTTCTCTCTACTATTATTCTGACATTTCACATTCTTAAAATAAAGTGTTGATCCTAACTGACCTAGGACAGGCAATTTTTACTTGGATTAAATGTCAGGAATTGTGAAAAACTGAGTTTAAATATATTTGGCTAAGGTGTATGTAAACTTCCAACTTCAACTGTAGGTAATTGTGAAATTTCAGTTAATCTTTTTTTATAAATTAGCCAATTTCTAAAAACGTGTTTTTTCTTTGTCATTTTGGTGGTATTATGTGTAAATTGATTAGGGGGAAAAACTATGTAGTACAATTTAGAATAACGCTGTAACGTAAGAAAATGTGGAAAAGGTCAAGGGGTCTGAATACTTTCCGGAGGCACTGTATATGTTTAGTTGAGAGCAGTAAAAGTGTACTATCAGTCAGTGATCACGGTTCTTAAACATGTCACTCTGTCTATTAGATGTTCGCTAGGCTCAGAGCCAGAGTTATGGGTGGGCCTTAGGAGGCCTGGCCCAACCTACCGTACCTCCTTGCCAATCCAAATAAAATATTTTAATATTGATTTGACCAAGATGCGCGACGACAGAAAGACTCATCAATCTTAGATAAAGTATTAGAGTGAGAAAAACAGCGCCCTTCTGGCTCAGTATGTGTACTCCATTTAGCTGATGCTGTCTGGACAAAAACAAGTGTATGGCACGTCATACTTTATTGGCCAAACATCATCAGATTACATGTGCTACATATAGTAAGGCAGAGAGGTGCTGTTTCGCTCTCTCGGATGGTTTCTCCAGTGAGATTCGTTTCAGCCACTTGTGAATTGAAGGGAAAGTTGGCGGGTGCACAGTGCACTGTTCGGATTCTAGAATTATTTTGGACGAACGTGCAAAGGTAACCTACTATTTGAAGTGATTTGTTTGACAGTGAGGTGAAAACATCATGCCACTTTTTAAAAGGTAAAACATTTTTACAGTTAAATTACATATCTTTACTATCAAACCCATTTAAATGTAGGAGCCTGTGAAAAAAACGTGCCCTTCGATGGAAATCAAATGCCCGTCCAACTGATTTGTTCTGGCCGGCCCTGGATAGGTTTAAAGGGATAGTTTGGGGTTTTGGCAATGAGGCCCTCTATCTACTTCCCCAGAGTCCAATGAACTAGTGGATACCATTGTTTTGTCTCTGCGTGTAGTTTGAAGGAACTTGCTTTCTAGTGATTGTGCAATTGCTAACTGGTGATAGTGCAATGACTGGAATTCTATGGGAATAGTAGACTTCCAGTCATTGCGCTAACACCAGTTAGTATTGGCTTGCAAAACTACCTCTAACTTCCTTCATACTGGACACCGATACGTAAAAATGGTATCCAAGACTATGGGAAGTAGATGAAGGGCCTCATTGACAAAATCCCAAACTATCCCTTTAACGTACAGTATGAAACATATGGCCCCAATAACAGGGCCAGCTTCCCCCTAAAGGTAAAGTATGAGCCTTTGGAAAGATTAATGGATAGAATGCGTGAAACATCCTGAGATGATGTAAGATTGACATTTTCAGGGTGGAAAAGTATGTATGTATGTATGTGTGTTAGGATTAATCATCTCAAACACTTTTCAATGATGGAACCTCTACACACAGTGACTAAGTGCATGAAAGGAGTGGCCTGTTGTGGCCGCGGCCAAATATACAGTACGAGGCCTCATCCCAGAGGATTCATTTGCTCTCCAAGTGTAAAACTCAAACCATCGGCACGCTTTGGAGGAGAAAGGTGGATCGTACATCAAAGCAGCACTAACAAGCACTGAGCGTACAGTAATCCTTTCCTCATGGCCAGCGCTATATGCGATCAAATAAAGCGGACAGAGCTGGTCTGCCTTGTCCAGATGATGCCCAGGACAGCTGGGCTGAGATCTGGACACCTGGGAAATGTCTTGTGGGCCTAATCAGGAACACAACATGTGTTGGACTTTGTTCTGAGAGGACTGTGACTGCTAGTCAATGTGCACTTTTGGCTTTTTCTGTGTTCTTTGGATGTCCTTTTGACTGCAGCGATGTAGGCCACACATTGGAGTGACGTGTTGTTGAGAGCAATTGTTTCTTTGCCTACTGTTCCTCAATATCTTTTGTGAAGAATTCTAGAAGACATCAAACAAAAGCAGGTTGAACTCTAAACTCTGAAGGACATTAGTTGATGTATTGTAGTGGCTTGGACTGATTATGAGCAGGGCTTTGCCGAGATAAATATATTTATTCTCTAATGACGATGTCGCTCACATTACTACAAAGTAAGATGGATGCCTTGACCTCTTCCGCAATCGTTCAACACCAACTATCATAAAGTTCTTGCGGTTCACATCAACTGGAAGCTGCGGTTTTGGTCTTCAAAGGTGACCAAATAAACTGAGAAAGTAACAAAGGTTGAACTATTAAGTTTAACCTTTATTAGTTAAAGGTCAAAAAAAGAAAAAGACAATGCCACTAATCACCCAGTCTCTGCCAACCTCATGTTCGCTTCACCGAGAATTCTCAGCACTCCCCGACTGCGAAACCCCAGAGAAAATGTAAAGATAAAATGTCTGTCATTTTGGTTAGGGCAAAAGCCGGGCCTATAACCGCGGTGTTGAGGTGGCCCCACCCTAGGGTGTGGCAGGCAGCAGAGATGACCTCTGGTTTGAAGGGTATAATAGCATCTATGCTCTGACACTGTCATTAGGCACTATATTTACATGAAACACGAAACCACACGGTGGGCGGGCTGGTCACCGTTCAGTGTATCCCTCCTCTGCAAGTGGGAAAGGATCCACTGTGGTCCCTTTTCAACTCTAACTTGTGTTTACTGCGGGGGAAAACATCAAGCTTTTCATGTACAGTGTTATATGACTGCTGTCATTGAAAATAAAAATATTGCTTATGACAAAATTCTGCAAAATGTTTACTGTCACATATTTCCTCTCTGCCTTCACCACCCCTATTCAAAGTCAAAGGACCACTGTAATATTTTAGAATATGCTGAGTGTTTCAAATGCATACAGTAGAAATGTTGAATTGACTAAGAAAGTCAATAAATAGTGCATTTATTTACATGATGCAACAGATTCTAATGAAAAAGCCCTGAAGACATGCTATCAGTGGCCTCGTGAGTCGTGAGGTCAGTCTTGCGTTACAACTTTAATTGAATTTGGTGAACTCATCCTCAAGAAACATGTTCAAATCTTTGCACTTGATATAACAAAATGGCATTATAGTCCCTCCTGTGTATTATTTATAATTAACTAGAAGCCAATTTGTCACAATTGTGACTGGTTAAAAATAAATGTTGCAGAGCTTGATACTCTTTTCCAATATTGAAAGTGTTCTCAAGATACGATGTGATGATCACATGTCATGTACCATTGGCATCTTTGTGAAGTTGATTAATTCCCCATTTCTGGGCCTTAGTAAGATGCCTCTGTGACTCGGGGCAGGTAGCCTAGCGTTAAGAGCGTTGGGCCAGTAATCGAAAGGTCAATGGTTTGAATCCCTGAGCCGACAAGGTGGAAAAATCTGCCGTCCTGCCGTTGAGCAAGGCACTTAACCCCCAACAACAATTGCTCCCCGGCCACCGATGATTTCTATTAAGGCAACCCCCCGCACCTCTCTGAATCAGAGGAGTTTGGTTAAATGTGGAAGACACATTTCATTTGAATGCATTCAATAGTGACTAGATATCCCTTTTCCCTTTCCCCGTCCCTGTTGGTGCATTCAGACAGACTACAGCTGAACTTTAAGGAAACTCAGACTCCAGTCATTTCCTGTTCTGATTGGTCAAAGCTCTCAGACGTTCAACACCGCAAGACATTTTGCTGTTTTCTTCAGCTTCCTCCTTCCCATCCATCCCATGATTCGTTCAATCTTCCCAATGCTGTTGCAGATGATGTTGCAGTGCTTCAGGGAACATTGTGATGCGGGAAGAATAACGGAAAACAGTTTTAAAAAAGTGTTTTATTGTTTCCTTGGGATCTAGCAAAGAATGGACATCGATATCCTATTCAATTACTAATATATAATAGTAAAGAATTGGAACGCTAAGATATTTTCTTGAGGTCAACCATTTAAACTCCAGCGTTAAATCCACATGCCAGTCTCCAATGTACATGGAGGCATTACATCCCCTAAGGAGATACAAATAGGCTTATGATGTTGATCCAAGACTGAAACCTATTGGGGTTGAAGGTATTGCAAATCCATTTCAACTCAGTGAAATGAGCATTGACAGGAGAAAACCCACTAACCAGCTGTTCATCTGTTCCCCTCCAGACACACACACACACACACACTCATTCTGCGTTTGTTGACTGGAGTCACAGGGGACTGTGTCTTTATCCTGATTATTTAAACTTCCATTACTTCATCAAACATTTACCTGAAATCGGACGGACACACACCTACATTTTGTGCTCTCAGCCCATTAAGGCACTGATGGCAGAGCAGAGCAACAGAAGAGGTTCAGTGGGCACACAGGTCTCCTAGCAGCATCAAACCCCTACTGAATACACACACTCTAATAATACATACATTACACATGTAATGGTCTGTCTCTGTCTTTCTGTCTCGGTCTTTCTCTCTTTACTGTGTTCCAGTGGTGTAAAGTACTTGAGTAAAAATACTTTAAAGTACACTGCGTGCACAATTATTAGGCAAGTGACTATTCTGATCTTATCATTGTTACTATTCACATTTTCGAACTCCAAACCATATAAACTTGAATGCTTATTGGATTTAATCATTTTCAGGTGATATGTATTTGTGTAATGAGGGAGGGTGTGGCGAAAGTGAATAACACCTTATATCAAGGTGTGCATAATTATTAGGCAGCCTCATTACCTCAGGTAAAATGGGCCAAAAAAGAAATGTAACTGACGCTGAAAAACCAAAAATTTAAAATGCCTTTCAGACGGATGCGACACTCTTTAAATAGCTCAACTATTGAGCTGTGACCACCGGACATTCAAATGTTTTGTTGCGAATAGTCAACTGGGGCGCAGAAAACGCATGGGGAAGAAAAAGCGCAAATTAACTGCAAAAGACTTGAGAAGAATTAAACATCAAACTACCAAGAACCCATTATCCTCCAGTGCCACCGTATTCCAGAACTGCAACCTACCTGGAGTGTTCAGAAGTATAAGGTGTCAAGTGCTCAGAGACATGGCCAAGTTCAAGAAGACTGAAACAAGACAACCACTGAATAAGATTCACAAGTTGAAGCGTCAAGATTGGGCAAAGAAATACCTGAAGACTGAAGAAATACCTGAAGATTTTTCAAAGGTTTTATGGACAGATGAAATGATGTGACTCTTGATGGAGCAAATGGATGGGCTCGTGGCTGGATCAGTAATGGACACAGGGCACCACTTTGAGTCAGGTGCCAGCAAGGTGATGGAGGGGTACTGGTATGGGCTGCTATCATTGAGGATGAGGTAGTTGGACTTTTTCGGGTTGAAGATGGACTGAAACTCAACTCCCAAACCTACTGCCAGTTTCTGGAAGATTCTTTCGTCAAACAGTGGTACAGGAAGAAGTCCTCAGCATTCTAGAAGGCCATGATCTTTATGCAGGACAATGCTCCATCACATGCATCCAAGTACTCCACTGCTTGGCTAGCCAGCAAGGGCCTCAAAGATGCCTGAATAATGACCTGGCCCCCTTCCTCACCTGACTTAAATCCTATTGAGAACTTGTGGGCCCTTCTCAAACGTGAGATTTACAGTGATGGAAGACAATACATCTTTTTGAACAGCATTTGGGAGGCTGTGGTTGCTGCTTCAGTGAAAATTGATTAGGAACAGATCAAGAAACTGACAGACTTCATGGATGAAAGGGTCATGGCAGTTCTTGAAAATAAGGGTGGCTATATTGGTCACTGAATATTTTTGAAAGGCCAAAAATGTTATATAATTGTCATTATGTGTTACTTATCTGTTACACTTACTCTAAAAATGGAGAATCAACAAGTGAATTGAGAGAAATTATTTTTGTAATTTAGTTGCCTAATAATTCTGCACACTAATAGTTGCCTAATAATTGTGAAAACTTATATATTTCCCTGAGAAAGACAAAACTCACTTTTCCTTTGTTAAACATTCAGGTTTGAGGTTCAATAACATTTTGGATTGACTGAGAGCATTGTGTTTGTTCAATAAAATAAATCCCGAGGAATACAATTTGCCTAATAGTTGTGCACGCAGTGTAATACTTAAGTAGTTTTTGGGGGGTATCTGTACTTTACTTTACTAATTATATTTTTGACAACTTTTACTTTTACTTCGCTACATTCCTAAAGAAAATTATGTACTTTTTACTCCATACGTTTTCCTTGACACAAAAGTACTTGTTACATTTTAAATGCTTAACAGGACAGGAAAAGTGTCCAATTCACGCACTTATCAAGTGAACATCCCTGGTCATCCCTACTGCCTTTGATCTAGTGGACTCAATTAACACACTTGCTTTGTTTATAAATGATTGAGTATTGGAGTGTGATCTGGACTATCAGTTAATTGCTTAATGTAAGGAATTTGAAATAATTGATACTTTTACTTTTGATACTTAAGTATATTTTAGCAATTACATTCACTTGTGATACTTAAGTATATTTAAAACCAAATACTTTACACTTTTACTCAAGCAGTAGTTTACTCAGTGACTTTCACTTTTACTTGATCCAATAGAAATGTACAGTGGCAAGGAAAAGTATGTGAACCCTTTGGAATTACCTGGATTTCTGCATAAACTGGTCATCAATTTTGATCTGATCATCATCTAAGTCACAACAATAGACAAACAAAGTGTGCTTAAACTAATAACACATCAATTATTGTATTTTTCTTGTCTATATTGAATACATTATTTAAACATTCACAGTCTAGGTTGGAAAAAGTATGTGAACCCCTAGGCTAATGACTTCTCCAAAAGCTAATTGGAGTCTGGAGTCCGCTATTCTTGAGTCCAATCAATGAGACGAGATTGGAGATGTTGGTTAGAGCTGCCTTGCCCTATAAAAAACACTCACAAAATTTGAGTTTGCTATTCACAAGAAGCATTGCCTGATGTGAACTATGCCTCGAACAAAAGAGATCTCAGAAGACCTAAGATGAATAATTGTTGACTTGCATGAAGCTGGAAAGGTTTACAAAAGTATCTCTAAAAGCCTTGATGTTCATCAGTCCACGGTAAGACAAATTGTCTATAAATGGAGAAAGTTCAGCACTGTTGATACTCTCACTAGGAGTAGCCATCCTGCAAAGATAACTGCAAGAGCACAGCGCAGAATGCTCAATGAGGTTAAGAAGAATCCTAGAGTGTCCGCTAAAGACTTACAGAAATCTCTGGAACATGTTAACATCTGTTGACAAGTCTACAATATGTAAAGCACTAAACAAGAATGGTGTTCATGGGAGGACACCACAGAAGAAGCCACTGCTGTCCAAAAAAAAACATTGCTGCATGTCTGAAGTTTGCAAAATTGCACCTGGATATTCCCCAGCGCTACTGGCAAAATATTCTATGGACAGATGAAACTACAGTTGAGTTGTTTGGAAGGAACACACAACACTATGTGTGGAGAAAAAAATCAACATCAAAACCTCATCCCAACTGTAAAGTATGGTGGAGGGAGCACCATGGTTTGGGGCTGCCTGAGGGCCTGGATAGCTTGCTATCATCAACTGAAAAATGAATTCCCAAGTTTTTCAAGACATTTTGCAGGATAATGTTAGGCTATCTGTCTGCCAATTGAAGCTCAACAGAAGTTGGGTGATGCAACAGGACAACGACCCAAAACACAGAAGTAAATCAACAACAGAATGGCTTCAGCAGAAGAAAATGCGCCTTCTGGAGTAGGCCAGTCAGAGTCCTGAACTCAACCCGATTGATATGCTGTGGCATGACCTCAAGAGAGCAGTTCACACAAGACATTCCAAGACGATTGCTGAACTGAAACAGTTTTGTAAAGAGGAATGATCCAAAATTCCTCCTAACCATTGTGCAGGTCTGATCTGCAACTACAGAAAACATTTGGTTGAGGTTATTGCTGCCAAAGGAGGGTCAACCAGTTATTAAATCCAAGGGTTCACAAACTTTTCCCCCCCTGCATTGTGAATGTTTACACGGTGTGTTCAATAAATACATGAAAACAAATATTTGTTTGTGAGTTTAAGCAGTCTGTGTTTGTCTATTGTTGTGACCTAGATGAAGATCAGATCACATTTTTTGACAAATTTATGCAGAAATCCAGGTATTTCCAGTGTTCACATGCTTTTTCTTGCCACTATATGACAATCGGGTACTTTTTCCACCACTGTTCTTCCTTTCTTGAGCTATAGTCCATTTGTGTGTCGTCCTGTGATGCCGGCTGACGGGGCTAATGAATGGTTGCTAGGGGGACTCAAAAACACTGTCAGCGGAGGTCATTTGGCTTGGCTGACCGTTTGACTGGGCAATTGTTTTTCTAATGATAGCATGCTCTTTGAGACCGAGGGCAGCTCAGTCTCATGACGTAAGTGGCACTAATTTGTGTCAATTAAATATTTCCAACTCTCATTGAGGCACCCTTGTATGTCATGCTCCACGCTTGCCCACGTAAGCCCCATGGCAAACAAAAAATTTGAGGTTTCCACCAGTGGCTCTGAGGTAGTGAGGAGAGAGAGAGAGAGAGTGTGTGTGTGTGTGTGTGTGCAACATCTTTCTACACCAAGGACAAGCTTTTAAATGTTTAGCTTTGCCTGGAGCGAGCATTGTGTATGAAAGCTGATACAATAGAAATGCCTACCATCTGTGCAGGACTGAAAAGGCAACATAGTGTTTGAAAAGGTTTAGCCAGAAGCATCAGCACTGGGTTGACCGTGTATACAGAAACTCATTGCATTTAGTGAGTAAACAAAAATACGTTTTGGGAAACTGGTCATAATAAAGTCAGACTGAGCAGCATTACTCTCTGTGGCCTATGATAAGAAATACAACTCACACCATAGACCTAGGACTAGGAGTGAGGCATTACAGTGTACATTTCTATGACATCCCTGTGTAGTGTGTGGAGTGTGCTCATAGCTGGTGTGTGGAGTTTGTGTTCAGACTAGCGGTGTTTACTTACTTAATCCATCTCATTCCTGGAGGGACATAAGGCCTGTACTAAAGTTTTCTGATGTTGCCTGTCTTGGGATGCTTTCTTTGCCTCAGGCCATGACAAGCGGATCTTCTTCAGTTCTGAGTCTACACCTGCGCCAGGTCATTGTTGGACGTCCTCTTCTTCGCTTTCCTTGTGGATTCCATGTGACCAACCCATCTCCACTTCCGCTCCTTAATGGTGCTCGAGGCAGGCTTCTTCCACAGGTCTATATTAGAGAGCCACTCAGGCCACCATATGCGCAAGATTTGTCTGAGGCAGTTGACGAAGACCTGAAGCTTGTGTTCTAGGCTCTTGATCGGAGAGTTATGTTTAGTGTACAGTCAATGTTGATCCCTCTACTGCAGTCTGGAGTGTATACAGTGTATGTTCAGAACAAGCCTTGCAAAGTGTGTGTAGTCTGTGTATTGTGTAGCGAGAGCATCAGTGTCCAGCATATGGTCAGTGTTGATGCATTCCAGCAGTCTGAGTCAGAGGTTTTAAGGGTGGCCAAGTGGAGGTTAGAGGTCAAGTGAAGCAGTCGGATGTTGTGAGATGTTGACAATGAAATGGAGGAGGAAGACTATCTCATCTCCTTCCAAGCTTTGATGTCCATCTCACTGGGTTTGTTTTAATTTAAACCCAAAGTCATCTGAGTATGATTTATATGCACAGATGTAAATTGAACAAAAATATAAACGCAACATGTGAAATGTTGGTCCCATGTTTCATGACCTGAAATAAAAGATCTCAGAAACGTACCAGAGTATTTCTCTCAAGTTCTGTGCACAAATTTGTTTACATCCTTGTTAGTGAGCTTTCCTCCTTTGCCAAGATAATCCATCCACCTGACACGTGTGGCTTATCAAAAAGCTGATTAAACAGCATGATCAATACACAGATGCACCTTGTGCTTGTGACAATAAAAGGCCTCTTTAAAATGTGCCAAGCCTATCGTGCATTGTCTTGGCTGTGTGCTTAGGGTCATTGTCCTGTTGAAAGGTGAACCTTCACCCCTGTCTGAGGTCCTGAGCGCTCTGGAGCAGGTTTTCATCAAGGATCTCTCTGTACTTTGCTCCGTTCATCTTTGCCTCGGTCCTGACTTTTCTCCCAGTCCTTGCCCCTGAAAAAAAAACACAGCATGATGCTACCACCGCCATGCTTCACCGTAGGGATGGTGCCAGGTTTCCTCAAGACGTGACGCTTGGCATTCAGGCCAAAGAGTTGAACTTGGTTTCATCAGACTGGAGAGTCCTTTGCCTTTTGGCAAACTCAAAGCGGGCTGTCATTTGCCTTTTACTGAGGAGTGGCTTCCGTCAGGCCACTATACCATAAAGGCCTGTTTGGTGGAGTGCTGCAGAGATGGTTGTCCTTCTGGAAGGTTCTCCCATCTCCACAGAGGAACTCTAGAGCTCTGTCAGAGTGACCATCGGGTTGTTGGTCACCTCCCTGACCAAGGCCCTTTTCCCCCTGATTGCTCAGTTTGGCCGGGTGACCAGCTCTAGGAAGAGTCTTGTTGGTTCCAAACTTCTTCCATTTAAGAATGATGGAGGCCACTGTGTTCTTGGGGACCTTCAATGCCGCAGAATTGTTTTGGTACCCTTCCCCAGATCTGTGCCTCGACACAATCCTGTCTCGGAGCTCTACGGACAATTCCTTCAACCTCATGGCTTGGTTTTTGCTCTGACATGCACCTTCAACTGTGGGACCTTATATAGACAGTTGTGTGCCTTTCCAAATCATGTGCAATCAATTGAATTTTCCACAGGTGGACTCCAATCAAGTTGTAGAAACATCTCAAGGAGGATCAATGGAAGCAGGATGCACCTGAGCTGAATTTCGAGTCTCTTAGCAAAGGGTCTGAATACTTATGTTAATAAGCTATTTCCATTTTTTATTTGTTATAGATTTGCAAAAATTCTAAAAGCCTGTTTTCACTTTGTCATTATGGGGTATTGTGTGTAGATTGCTGAGGATCTTTTTTTATTTCATCCATTTTAGAATGCTATGTAACAAGATGTAGAAATATTCAAGGGTTTGAATATTTCCCGAAGGCACTGTACTTTTTATTCCATTTAACCCTATACCAAATCACCCTACATATGCATTGTACTGCATTCCAAAAATTATTTCTCTGTTCTCAATCTGCTTCTACGCTTTTTTCTTTTTTCTTTCCACCGCTGCAGAACGTTGCCAGGCTAGGCTTGTGGTATGAGGCTTGTATTCTCCTGCCACGGCTTATGTACTTTCACTTTTCAAACACCTTTTTAGACACAGACCCCTTGATCTACTCCCGATCCACAGATCTGTCAGACGTAACTTACTGATCATGGTGCTGAAGGATCCAAAGGAATGTGATTTCTGCTTGGAGAACAGAGAGGGATGAGTTATCTGAGGTCAGCAAAGGAGAGAAATGTATGAACAGTAAAAACATTCCACGTTCCTGGTGACTGAGACACAGACACTCGAATCAGAAACTGGCAGACACATTGTTACCAAATACAGCTGGGAATGATGGGAACTGATTGACCCAAAAAAAGACTGGAGATTTGTGATGGAGGGAAGAATTACATTATTACCCCCTGCCAAAATCCACACAGGGAACTTCTTTTAGAAAAACTTTAGAGGACTTTGTCAACTCAGAGAAGGCAAAGATAGTGAGTAAATATGACATACTTTCAGGGAGACAAATACAGCTGTTGTTTGGTTGATAAGACATATACATGTTTGTTGCCCTAAGTAAGGGATCATCCAAGATTTGACAAAGTCATCAAATCAAGGTCAGGGAGAGGTCTGTCAGTAGACTGTATGGAAATCAGTTTAAGTAATCAATGCCAGCTGGACAACCCTCAAAATACAGATCCATCTGAACGAGAGTATAACATTATAACGCACTGAATGGTCATAATACTATCAACACGTTTTCTTTGACAAAGATTCTCATAGTAATGACTGGTTTATACAGAGATCTAGATTCAATGCATTGCAAAGATCTTTCACATACAAATGGAAATGAAGACACAATGCATGTGTGCATGAGATTACGCTTTTACTAAAGAACTCAGTGGCAGTATGAGACAGGAATGTAACACACTAGTACAGTATGTGTAGCCTATTACGTCAGGGACATTGTCCTTCGAATAATGTCACACATGTCAACGAGATGACCAGAGGCTGCCTTGTGTAAAATAACTGGAGAATCTTTTTTAATTATTTGTTTATTATAGGTCAAAAATAACTTTGTTTTTTACATCTTTTTATTTTTGGTTACATGTTCATTCTACTCACATTTTACCTACATGGCACTTTTTTTTTTACACAGTAGTTACATAGCAAAATATAGTTATTTGATATATATTACACTTGGATAGATAGTACTTAAACACATCCAGTATACATTATACGTATATAGTATTTTCAGTCATAACTATTATAGATCATGGGCTTTTAAAAACCATCCCATCCCACCTATCTCCGTAAACCACCCTCATATGGTTTCCTTGTGTCATATATTTTTCAAATGTGCTATGATGTTTCCCATAAATTCTGAACTTTCTAATCACATACTATCTACAGATTGTAAATTAAAGATTCATATTTTTACTAAGAGTGTTATTACATTTTTGATTGATTGACTATGGCTTTCCAAACCCCCCATCAGTGCTATTTGTAGGGTTAGTTTCAGGTAAATGTTATGATTTTTAAGCGTCTGCTGAACCTGTGACCAGAAACAAGATACATAGAGGCAACACCAGAATAAGTGATCTACTGTAATGATTCTGTATCTTCGCAGCAAAATCTGCAATGGTTGTATGCCCCATATACATAACATTCTGTTGGTGGCAAGAATTTTGTTGAAAAAAGTATTCAATGAAGCGTTGTTTTGTGTTACAGTTCATAAACCCTGTGCAATGGAATCGGAATATTGAAAAACTCTTCCCAGATATTTTGCAAACTGTATGGCGCCGCTGACATCCTTTTGGTCCTGAAACTGGTATAGTTTTGCCAATTTTGGTCTTTAATAAAGGACAGACAAACAAGTTTCCTACCTTCTCCCCCTTCCACATGCCTCCTCCATTTTTGTGGTAATGCTGCAATCAGTTGGTTGCAATCAGTTGGTTGCAATTTTGGATAGAGCAAAAATGTCCATATGTTTTTTTTAACTGCACGTGTGACATACAAGTGCCTTCAGAAAGTATTCATACCCCTTGATTTATTCCACATTTTGTTCTGTGTCAGCCTGAATTCAAAATAGATTAAATAGATTTTTACACACAATACCCCATAATGACAAAGATAAACATGTTTTCAGAAATTTTTGAAAATGTATTGAAAATGAAAGGCAGAAATATCTAATTCACATAAAAGTATTCACGCCGCTGAGTGAATACTTTGTAAAAGCCCCCTTGACAGCGATTACAGCTGTGAATCTTTCTGGGTGAGTCTCTAAGAGCTTCCACACCTGGATTGTGCAATATTTGCCCATTATTCTATTCAACATTCTTCAAGCTGTGTCAAATCGGTTGTTGATCATTGCTGAAAAAACATTTTCAGGTCTTGCCATATATTTTCAAGTGATTTATTCAAAACTGTTGCTCTGCCACTATTCACTGTTTTTCTTCGTAAGCAACTGCAGTGTAGATTTGGCCTTGTGTTTTAGGTTATTGTCCTGCTGAAAGGTGAATTCATCTCTAAGTGTCTGGTGGAAAGCAGACTGAACCAGGTTTCTCTCTAGGAGTTTGCCTGTGCTTGGCTCCATTCTGTTTATTTTTATCCTTAAAAACTCCCCAGTCCTTAACGATTACAAGCATACCCATAACATGATGCAGCCACCACTATGCTGGCAAATATGGAGAGTGGTACCCGGTAATGTGTTGTATTGGATTTGCCCCAAACATAACACTTTGTATTCAGGACAAAAAGTGAATTGCTTTGCAAATATTTAGCAGTATTACTTTAGTACCTTGTTGCAAACAGGATGCATGTTTTGGAATATTTTTATTCTGTACAGGCTTCCTTCATTTCCCTCTGTCAATTAGGGTAGTATTGTGGAGTAACTAAAATGTTGTTGATCCATCCTCAGTTTTTTTTTCTCTCACCCATTAAACTCTGTAACTGTTTTAAAGACACCATTGGCCTCATTGTGAAATCCTTGAGCGGTATCCTTCCTCTCCGGCAACTGAGTTAGGAAGGATGGCTGTATCTTTGTAGTGACTGGGTGTATTGATACACCATCCAAAGTGTAATTAATTACTTCAGAGGTAGTCATTCAAAAATCATGTTAAACACTATTATTGCACACAGAATATGTCCATGCAATTTATTATGTGACTTGTTAATTTTTACTCCTGAACTTTTTAGAGTAGCCATAACAAAGGGGTTGAATGCTTATTGACTTGAGACATTTCAGCTTTCAATTTTTTATGAATTAGTCAACATTTCCAAAAACATAATTCCACTTTGACATTATGGGGTATTGTGTGTAGGCCAGTGACACAAAATCTCAATTTCATCCATTTTAAATTCAGGCTGTAACACAACAAAATGTGGAACAAGTCAAGGGGTGTGAATGCTTCTTAAAGGCACTGCACTTTTCTTGTTTTAGAAAAGGCGATACAGTGCCTTTAAGGAGTATGCACACCCCTTGACGTGTTCCACCATAAAACAGTTACAGAGTTTTAATGGCTGTGGTAGCAGAAAACTGAGGGTGGATCAACAACATTGTAGTTACTCCATAATACTAACCTAAATGACAGAGTGAAAAGAAGGAAGCATGTACAGAATAAAAATATTCCAAAACATGCATCCTGTTTGCAACAAGGCACTAAAGTAACATTTCCAAAAATGTGGCAAGGAAATTAACTTCATGTCCTGAAATACTAAGTGTTATGTTTTGGGCAAATCTAACACAACATAGTACCACATTTCATATTTTTAAGGATGGTGTTGGCTAGATCATGTTATGGGTATGCTTGTCATTGGCATGGACTATGGAGTTTTTGGGGATAAAAAGAAACAGAATAGAGCTAAGCATAAGCAAAACCGTAAAGTAAATCCAGGTTCAGTCTGCTTTCCAACAGACACTAGGAGACAAATTCACCTTTCATCAGGGCAATAACCTAAAACACAAGGCCAACTATACACTGGAGTTGCTTACCAAGATGACATTGAATGTTCCTGGGTGGCCTAAATTTGGCATAAAAATCTATGGCTAGACTTGAAAATGTCTGTCTAACAATGATCAACAACCATCTTGACAGTTTGAAGAATTTTTCAAAGAATAATAAATAATACATATTGTACAATCCAGGTGTGCGAAGCTCTTAGAGACTTACCCAGAAATACTTACATCTGTAATTGCTGTCAAAGGGGATTCTAACATGTATTGACTCAGGGATGTGAATACTTATGTAAATTAGATATTTGTGTACTTGATTTTCAATAAATGTGCAAAAATGTCTAAAAACAGGTTTTCACTTTGGCCCAAATTCCGACCCAAGTTAAGCACGTGTAAAACGAACGCAATTCCCTTTTTATGCACTTTTTTCTATCTACATATTCTCACCCTGAATTTAAGCATGAGAATAACATGTTATTCTCCCACTATTCATTTGTGGCGGTGAACTAAGAAATGAAGGTGTGACGGAGGTGTGTCCACATATAAGCCATATTCTGACCTTGACTTAATTCCACCACCTTCACGCAGCCAAGACAGAAAGATAAACGCGGTCAGTGACCCACTAAAGCAACACTGCTTTAGTGGGTCTGCTTTAGTGGGTCTGGCAGGGTTGGTCTAACAAAGCCAAAGACCCCGGATGGGTGAGCATAATATACAAGGAATTTCTCAAAGCTGCTAAGGAGAACCTTGATGACCTTGTAGCTAGCCGGTGGGAATTTCGGTGGGGTACCCCAACCCAGGTAGTGGTAGTGCTGGCAACACTAGCTGCAGTAACCCATGGGGAGGAGGTCACGCTCGGACTATCAGAAAGGGAGCAAATTATTGTGGCCCTGGTGGCACAAAATAATTAAAAGTTCTGATTGCACAGTGATGCTTGGTAAAATGGTCACAACAGGTGACCAGCGTGTGTGGTGTATCTGAGCTCCATCAGCTAGGACTTGACATTGGTTAATGAAATCTTCCCATTCTTGCTCAATTTTGCATGCCTTCTCAAACAGCTTCAACTGTATATGCCACGGGAGGTTGGTGGCACCAAATTGGGTAGGACAGGCTCGTGGTAATGCCTGGAGCGGCATAAAGTGGGATGGCATCAAATACTTCAAACACATTGTTTCCATGTGTTTAATGCCATTCCATTTGCTCCATTCCAGCCATTATTATAAGCCGTCCTCCCCTCAGCAGCCTCCACTGGTATATGAATTCGCTCATCAAGTCTTCTCTTGAGTTGGGCTCAGGGATGGAACAACTGTGGAACATCTGAGCTTGTGGTTGTGTGTGTGTGTGTGTGTGTGTGTGTGTGTGTCCCACTTCTGTTGCTATGGGGTAATGATGTTAGGGACAATACAGGATGAATCACAAGAATTGTTTGCCCCCCCAACATTTTTTGTGTCATTTTGCCAATCCTGGTTACAGGTAAAAATCCTTGGTATGAACCGTTTACATTATTATGCATATTATTTGATAATTGTGGAACTAAATTAAGATATGCAAGATTTTTTGGGGTATATATAGATTTTTTTAAATAATTGTTTACCATACACTCGAAGTGAAGGCGTTGGAAATGCTTTTGGCAGTTAATCTGTTTCAGTTCTTTGAGTGGCATTGTGTGCTCTTTTAAAAGAGGCCCTAGCATGGACAGGGATGGTCTGCCAGTCACTGGGACGACAGTCTAACTTGGGATGGGGGCAGGTTTTAGCGGGTGGAATAGTGGAACGCAATTGGAGGTTTACTCAGTAGCAGTGCAAATGGCATGGTACAGCTATATGGATACTCAATCATTATGGTACTTATTTTTTATTTTTTTACAACCTCTCGCTTTCCGGTCATTTCAAAATGAAATAATCTCCAAAATATTGCTATTTTTAAAACAAGCCATTGAAAGTTTATTGCAATTTCAGATTAATCCACCAGAAAATACCCCAAAATATTAAAACAAATATTATGGTTAAACTCAAATATACTAATTGAAAAAATATATCTAAAAATAAAACAAACAAAAATTGTATAATCTTTGTAAATTATATCATAAATAGGACTGGTGGGGTTATGTCACACATGCAGCTAAGAAACATTTATAGAAAAGTCTGCTCTACTGAACATTGCAACCAACTAATTGCAACATTACCACAAAAATGGAAGAGGCAAGTGGAAGGATATGGGAGAAAGAAAGGAACTTGTCTGTCGACCCTGCATTAGGGTGTTGGGTGTCAGGTAGGGTGGAGGTGATATGATCCTTGAGAAACTAGTCAAGGATCATATCACCTCCACCCTACCTGACACTCTAGACCCAGTCCAATTTGCTTACCGCCCCAATAGGTCCACAGACGACGTAATCGCAATCACACTGTGTACGAATGCTGTTCATCGACTACAGCTCAGCATTTAACACCATAGTATCCTCCAAACTCGCCATTAAGCTCGAGACCCTGGGTCTCGACCCCGCCCTGTACAACTGGGTCCTGGACTTCCTGACGGGCCGCCCCCAGGTGGTGAGAGTAGGAAACAACATCTCCACCCCGCTGATCCTCAACACTGGGGCCCCACAAGGGTGTGTTCTCAGCCCTCTCCTGTACTCCCTGTTCACCCATGACTGCGTGGCCATGCATGCCTCCAACTCAATCATGAAGTTTGCAGATGACACTACAGTGGTAGGCTTGATTGCCAACAATGACGAGACGGCCTACAGGGAGGAGGTGAGGGCCCTCGGAGTGTGGTGTCAGGAAAATAACCTCACACTCAACGTCAACAAAACAAAGGAGATGATCGTGGACTTCAGGAAACAGCAGAGGGAGCACCTCCCTATCCACATCGACGGGACAGTAGTGGAGAAGGTGGAAAGTTTTAAGTTCCTCGGCGTACACATCACGGACAAACTGAAATGGTCCACCCACACAGACAGCGCCTCTTCAACCTCGGGAGGCTGAAGAAATTTGGCTTGTCACCAAAAACACTCACAAAATTTTACAGATGCACAATCGAGAGCATCCTATCGGGCTGTATCACCGCCTGGTACGGCAACTGCTCCGCCCACAATTGTAAGGCTCTCCAGAGGGTAGTGAGGTCTGCACAACGCATCACTGGGGGAAAACTACCTGCCCTCCAGGACACCTACACCGATGTCACAGGAAGGCCAAAAAGATCATCAAGGACAACAACCACCTGAGCCACTGCCTGTTCACCCCGCTATCATCTAGAAGGCGAGGTCAGTACACGTGCATCAAAGCTGGGACTGAGAGACTGAAAAACAGCTTCTTTCTCAAGGCCATCAGACTGTTAAACAGCCATCACTAACATTGAGTGGCTGCTGCCAACATACAGACTCAATCTCTAGCGACTTTAATAATTAATAATTGGATGTAATAAATGTATCACTAGTCACTTAAATAATGCCACTTTATAAAATGTTTACATACCCTACATTGTATTGTGTGTAGATGAGTGAGAAAATAAAATCTATTTAATCCAATTTGAATTGAGGCTGTAACACAACAAAATGTGAAATAACTCAAGCGGTATGAATACTTTCTGAACAAACTGTACATTGAAAAAGGTTTAATTTTCAATTAACTGAAAGTGAGAGGTTATAATCTGGATAAAGGCAAAAAGGCATTTTTTTTTAACAAGGAGTGAGCCATTCTTATTATTCTACTGGAGAACCAGTTTTGGTTTAAGTATAACTTTTGCATGACTGAAGCTATTCGCGAGAGGTTTGATTCTTTAATATTTAATAATTGTAGCTCCCCCCCCCCCCCCCCCCCAAGCTCGTATTAATTATATAAATATGCACATTTAATTGTCTGGCTTACCTTTAAGTTCCAAATTAAGTTAAATATTTTTTTCTCATATAATTCAAAAACAATTTGTCTGGAGTAGGCAACGCCATAAGTAAACTGTAATATGACTAAAGAGTTCATCAGTGTGATTTTTACATAATGAAACAGGTGGTTGAAAGGTCTTGTCTATATTTGCTAACTTTCTATTGAAATTTGTTGTAGTGAGTTCATTCGTTTTTTTAGGGATATGAATACCAATTATGCTTACTTCACCATCACACCATTTTATTGGTAAACTATAGGGTAATGTACATTTTGTGTCTTTTAGTGTTGTGTAATATATGTAATATAGTACACTTATCATATTTAGGTTTTGGTCCAGAGAAGCTAGAGAAATGATCTAGATCATCAATGAGACTTTGCAGTGATCCAGATTGCAGACTTAACCCCTTGACATTATTGTTGGATCTGATTTGAATATTTCGATGACCAAAACAAATTGATATGGAGACAATGGTTAACCTTGTTTAACTCCTCTTGACAGTTCAATACTTTCTGAGAAGTAACCATTTTTACTATTTTACACATGGGGTTACTATACATAACTTTTACCCATTGTATAAGAGATTTTCCAAAATTAAAATAGTCCAGGCATTTATATAGAAATTGTACTTTATCAAAGGCCTTTTCAAAATTCCAAAATTTGCCTTGAAGCCCAGAACTGGGGTCTTCGATGTTTCATAGTATTCTATTGATTCAAGTAATTATCTTATATTATCTCCAACGTATCGTCCATATAAAAAGCCTGTCTGATAAGGATGAATAATATCCGGTAAAACCTTTTTCATTTTGCCAGGATTTTTGCATCACAACATTGAAGTGTGAAGGGCCTCCAGTTTTTTTAAATGGACTTACAGTGGTTTTAAATTATACTTACAGTGGTTGCTCAACTAAACGTTTTGAGATTATGCTGCAGGATTTAGAGGTAATTTGTGGTTTAGTATGGTGCCCTGCATCACTGCATTACTGCTCCAGACCAGCGCAAGGGGGAGTTAGAGCACTGATAATGCTTACTGGAAAATACTCTTTCAAAATGAATGGACGAGGCAAGTGGAAGGGGGAAAAGACAGCATTCAGAGGTCAAGACAGCGCTGCTCTAAGACAAGCATGGGGACTGGTCTTGATAAATCAATGAGATTTTTATTTTCACTGAATCTCAGTTTGGCTATTGGTTAGACTACAATTAGGGTGTGGAAATGTTAGGGTTATTTTGCTCTTACTGTAGTACTGTAGCCTACTCCCGACCGGTCATGTTGCACACTGCCATTATGGACTATTAGCAGGACAATAGATACTTTGTGCAAGGCAATTGATCAGCATAAAACAATTTGTGGATAGGGCCTCCCGAGTGGCACAGCGGTCTAAGACACTGCATCGCAGTGCAAACTGCGTTGCTACAGATGCTTGTTCGATACCCATGCTGGCCATGACCCATGAGGCGACGGTTGGCTTTTGGTTTCTCACCCTCTAAAAACAGAAATAAATCATTCAAAATAACAAACTGGCTTTATTTACAAATGAGTAAGAATGTCTTACCCCATGTTCAAGAATGGCCTTTTTCTCGCTCACTTAAGGTTATTTGAAAATGAAATGATCTCCAAAATATCGTTATTTTTTAAACAAGGACTGGAAAATGAGATTGTGAACTCTGCAAACAATGTTTCCAATCAGAGAATGAGAAAAATATTTATATATTGGTCATATTGCTCCCAATTGGCGCAGCGGTCTAAGGCACTGCATCTCAGTGCAAGAGGCATCACTATAGTCCCTGGTTTGAATCCAGGCTGTATCACATCTGGCTGTGATTGGGAGTCACATAGGGCGGCGCACAATTGGCCCAGCATCATCTGGGTTTTGCACGGGTAGGCCGTCATTGTAAATAAGAATTTGCTCTTAACTGACTTGCCTAGTTAAATAAAGGTTAAAATATTTTATTTTTTGCAATTTTGTAATGTGTTTTGTTTCATAAATTGTTTTGGAAATATTAATTCACATTTGTGGTCCTACTAAATAAACAATGAAAAAATACACTTATTTTTTTGTTTCTACTTGATCAGAACAAGCTGTAACTGGACTGTAGCATATTACTTACTAAAACTGTTGTTACACTAAGGTTTTGTAAATCCCAAACTCTAAAAGTAATTGGAAAGGTAGATTCAAATTATTGTGACATTGTGGTTACAATAAAGAATGTAAACAGAATGCTGTGTTTTTATTTACAGTAGTGATGGACAGCTGAAAGCATTTTGAAAACAGATTTTCACAAGTGTACTGTAGCAGGTGTAGCCCATCATGCAAACAATGTTTTCTATTAGCAGGACAATAGACTCTTCATAGCTCGGCTACTGTAGGTGTGACAATCCCCCAATTTGCAATGTATTTGATGCTTAAGTACTCTAAAGTGTTACATTTCTAACTCAAAACCTCATGCAACGGCAAAATGCCGGAGAGCCATTTAGATTGCAAAATGCAACTCTTCATTACCCAGCTGCTGTAGGTGGGAAAATCCCCCAATTTGGTTTGGGTCATTGTCTGCATTTGGTGAATAAAAAAATACATTTAGCCTAACAGCTAACATTAGGTACTATACTAGAAATATACATGTAAATAGGCCTAAACATAACAAAATATTGCTATAATCCTAATTTGAAAGAAACGATGTGGTCCCAGAAACACCTCTCTGAGTCCAGTATATCTCTTGATGATTTCTTCATCAAAGAAATCTCGAGCCATGATACCTGAAAAAGGAGGTAACAGTGAATTATTGTGGAACACATAGCAGTTTGTAAACGAAATCATCTCCAACATATTGTTATTTTTTAAACAAGCCATAGGAAGTTGGTTGCAAAGTCAGTGTAATCCACCAGAAAAGACAGAACAAATAATACAACAAATATAGTGGTTAAACTCAAATATACTAATTGATAAAAAAAAGTTATCAATTGGAACCTTTAACAAGTAGAAGGGGGGGAAAAGTATAGTTATTATTATTGACCCTGTTTTTCACATACGTAGCAGGCTGTGAATTCTGCAAACAACGTTTCTAGGACGGCTATTAGCAGGACAAAATATATTGGTCATGGTTCCCGACTGGCACAGTGGTCTAGGGCACTGCATCTCAATGCAAGAGGCATCACTACACTTGCTGGTTCGAATCCAGGCTGTATCACATCTGGCTGTGATTGGGAGTCCCATAGGGTGGTGCACAATTGGCCCAGCCACATCCGGGTTAGGGGAGGGTTTGGCCGGCCGGGATGTTCATGTCCAAAAAATGAGGAACGTTTCGTTTCGTTTCTCTCCCTCTAAAAACAGAAATATATATTTTGGCCTTTATAAATATTATTTTGGTCTTTATTCAGATTACAATCACTCACATTTGGTTATTTGAAAATGAAATTATCTCCAAAATATAGTTATTTTTTAAACAAAGTGATTATTATTAATTCATTTAGAATAATATAAAAGCCCCTCAGATATTCTCACAGATCAGATTTGCCCTAACAAAAAATGTCCCTTAGATATTAATTTAGAATCCTCCAATCCTCTAAATGTAATTATTGGCGGAGAGTCACGTCATTGAAAAATATATTTTTTGATATACTGTAGGCCTACTGTAGGCGACATGAGTCTCACTAGTGTCTTATTTATTTAAAAAACATATTGAAGTTAGAAGCAATAGGAATTGAAGCAATAGCCTACCCGAGTGTGGTTCAACTTTTTCAGCACAGTTTCGCACTGCTCTGAGACAAGCGTAGGTTTCTTGTTGAATCAATGAGATTTTTATTTTCACTGAATCTCCGTTTGGGTATTGGTGTGGAAATGTTATACCCTTAGTACTGTAGCCTACTCCTGACCGTCATGTTGTACAGCAGCATATTTTCCTAACGGAAAACATAGGGTTTCGTTTTTCGTTTTTTTTGGAATAGAAACACCATAATATTTATCAAATTAACTAAAAAACATTTCTTAAAATTAATCCCATATACTATGTTCATGCAAAAAAAGGTTTTAAATTCTCTAATACAGCCAATATTAAAGACTATCAAATGCTTCTCAAAGATGCCCTCTGGTGGTCAAACTAGCGCTAACTAGCATTAATGGCAACAATGTCTGACAATTAAATAACGTGCCATAGAATTCTGCAGCAGCCTGCAAGCTGTGCTGCACTATGACGCAACTTTTACAGGAAGAAACACTGTACCACCTGGGTCCAATTTCAGTAATAGTGGAATCAGACTTTCTTGCTGTGTATCTATAATTTTTATAGGAGTAGTTAACATATGCTAATAGTGGATTTTTGAGTACCGTAATTTCCGGACTATAAGCCGCAACTTTTTTCCCACGCTTTGAACGTTGCGGCTTAAACAATGACGCGGCTAATATATGGATTTTTCCCGCTTTCAAATTTTTTTCTACAAAAAAACACATTCTGTGACGTGCTCAGTTTTTTGCCGGCATGAAGCTTTCATTAGACCAATGAAATTGCCGAACGGGTTAAGGTCAAACATCTTTTTTGTTTATTGTTTAGATTAAATCGAGCGCTCTCAAACTTCCCATCATTCTGATTACGGTAGTCATTTTGTCACCCTGATTCCTGGGTGTACAACAAAGTATTTGCAGCCACTCGACATCAGTGTAAATCGTGCATTTAAGGTGGCGCTCCGTGGTCAGCGGGAGGCTTGGATGACAAGTGGGGAGAAATCCTTCACTAAAACGGGCCGCATGCGAAGAGCAACTTATGGTCAAGTCTGCCAGTGGGTCCTGACAGAGTGGAGCATTGTCAAAAAATCCACTATCATCAACGGGTTTCGAAAGGCTGGACTGCTGCATGTTGAAGAGGGCTCAGCGGGGGATTTGCCTCCGGATGAAAGTGACGAGAGCGACAATGAAAACGATCCAATATCGGATGAAGCAATTCTGAGGCTATTCAACTCCGACACCGAAGGAGAGGACTTCAGTGGTTTCAGTGCACAGGAGAAGGAAGATGGTGACCAATGACTTTCTTGGTAGGCTACTGTTTACTGCAATTTTTTTTATTTTTTTACAAGCCTTGTTTCGTTAAAGCCTATTTATTTTTCTTACAAGCCGTGTTTCGTTAAATCCTGTGTAAAGTTCATTTGTTTCAATGTACCGGTAGGCACCTGCGGCTTATAGACATGTGCGGCTTATTTATGTTCAAAATAATATATATTTTTAAAATTCAGTGGGTGCAGCTTATATTCAGGTGCGCTTAATAGTCCGGAAATTACAGAACATCAATAAAGGTTTGATATAACTCAACTGGTATACCATCAAGCCCTGGAGTTTTTCCCGGACAAAAAGGAATTCATTGCACCAAGAAGTTCCTCATATGTAATTTGACCTTCACACCAGTCTTTATATACAGTTGTTAATTTTACATTTTTATTAAGAAAAAAAGTAATTACAGTTAACATCATTCAGTGGAGATGGAGGACACGAAAAAGAGAACATATGCTTAAAATATTTCGCTTCCTCTTTCATCATTCGGTGAATCATGGATGACTTTGTTAGCATACAGTTGAAGTCGGAAGTTTACATACACTTAGGTTGGAGTCATTAAAACTTGTTTTTCAACCACTCCACAAATTTCTTGTTAACAAACTTTAGTTTTGTCAAGTCAGTTAGGACATCTACTTTGTGCATGACACAAGTAATTTTTCCAACAATTGTTTAAAGACAGATCATTTCACTTATAATTCACTGTATCACAATTCCAGTGGGTCAGAAGTTTACATACACTTAGTTGACTGTGCCTTTAAACAGCTTGGAAAATTCCTGAAAATGTCATGGCTTTAGAAGCTTCTGATAGGCTAAATGACATCATTTGAGTCAATTGGAGGTGTTCCTGTGGATGTATTTCAAGGCCTACCTTCAAACTCAGTGCTTCTTTGACATCATGGGAAAATCAAAAGAAATCAGCCAAGACCTCAGAAAATAAATTGTAGACCTCCACAAGTCTGGTTCATCCTTGGGAGCAATTTCCAAACGCCTGAAGGTACCATCTGTACAAACAATAGTACGCAAGTTTAAAAACCATAGGACCACGCAGCCGTCCTACCGCTCAGGAAGGAGATGTGTTCTGTCTCCTAGAGATGAGCGTACTTTTGTGTGAAAAGTGCAAATCAATCCCAAAACAACAGCAAAGGACCTTGTGAAGATGCTGGAGGAAACAGGTACAAAGTATATATATCCCGTGTAAAACGAGTCCTATATCGACATAACCTGAAAGGCCGCTCAGCAAGGAAGAAGCCACTGCTCCAAAACTGCAATAAAAAAGCCAGGCTTGTGCAATTGCATATGGGGACAAAGATCTTACATTTTGGAAAAATGTCCTCTGGTCTGATAAAACAAAAATAAAACTGTTTGGCCATAATGACCATCATTATGTTTGGAGGAAAAAGGGGGAGGCTTGCAAGCTGAAGAACACCATCACAACTGTGAAGCACGGAGATGACAGCATCATGTTGTGGGTGTGTTTTGCTGCAGGAGGGACAGGTGCACTTCACAAAATAGATGGCATCATGAGGTAGGAAAATTATGTGGATATATTGAAGCAACATCTCAAGACATCAGTCAGGAAATCGCAAATGGGTCTTCCAAATGGACAATGACCCCAAGCATGCTTCCAAAGTTGTGGCAAAATGGCTTAAGGACAACAAAGTCAAGGTATTGGTGTGGCCATCACAAAGCCCTGACCTCAATCCCATAGAAAATGTATGGGCAGAACTTAAAAAGCGTGTACGAGCAAGGTGGCCCCCGAGCCTGACTCAGTTACACCAGCTCTGTCAGGAGGAATCGGCCAAAATTCACCAAACGTATTGTGGGAAGCTTGTGGAAGTCTACCCGAAATGTTTTACCCAAGTTAAACAATTTGAAGGCAGTGCTACCAAATACTAATTGAGTGTATGTAAACTTCTGACCCCCTGGGAATGTGATGAAAGAAATAAAAGCTGAAATAAATCATTCTCTCTACTATTATTCAGACATTTCACATTCTTCAAATAAAGTGGTGATCCTAACTGACCTAAAACAGGGAATATTTACTAGGATTAAATGTCAGGAATTGTGAAAAATTGAGTTTAAATATATTTGGCTAAGATGTATGTAAACTTACGACTTCAACTGTATGTACAGTTGATGTCGGAAGTTTACATACACCTTAGCCAATCACTACCAAGATCCTAACAATTATTCCCTTGTGATCTTCACCAATTAGTAATAATAATATGAATACTAAATCTAATATTGGTATTAATCATAAACACGATAATATAATTAGGTATAATGATAGAAATAATAATAATAATATCAACAACAATGCAATCATCATCCTTCATCATCCTTCCATCACTGTCATCATCGGAAAAACTGTACTAGCCAAATGCAAAAAGCGGAATGCCCAGATATTCATCTACAGCGGCTCATTATCGGCTCACTTTGCAAGTTGGCAGTTGTCAATCACAATAAAAGAAAGGCATATCAGACCATTTCGTTCAGTTCATTAGATCTGTTTGCCAATAAAATTCAGTTCAGTAAAAACATTATAGGCTCACTTATTTGCATTCCAACAATCACAATAGAGGAAAGGCATATCAGCTGAGTTTGTTCAGTTCATTAGATGCGAATGTCAGTAAAACAAGAGATAGAAATTGAAAACAATTGGAGACATTGTCGGTGGCTCCAATGGATTGTAGAAAGAGTAGTGTGTTTTTTAGAACCAATAGATCAGTTCAGGACATAGCACAGGACACCTCCATCACCTCAAGTCCAACTATATTTACTCCTTCCTGAAACAAATTCAGTAAAAACAAATGTACTCACACATTGTCTTACAGACACACATATTTAAAATAATCCCCATCTTGTTTTATTTGGGGTTTCGCCTGTGATTTCTTTTGTCAAAATGTTTATAATTTTAATTTGTTGAGTTTTGTTTTCATTTGGGTGTATTTCCTGTTCCTGTTGCTGGGCCGTTGCCCGGCTGAGAGAGAGCCTCTAATTAGAACAGCAGAAATACATACTTAGAGACATGTGGCTTTTGGGAGACTTTATTTAAGTTTGAGGGGAGAACAATGGAGGAACGATGCCTGTCTAAGAGATTTTTTAATTTAGCCTACAGAGTCGATACATTCAGACCTGCTCAGCAGACTAGATCTGAGGTCTAATGTAGGCTATCACCCTCTCCTTGGAGAAAGAAACGGATTGCTGTTTTATGTTTATTGTTAATTATCTATCAGCTGCCAGACTTACCACACACTTTCATATCTAGACCCCTGAATCAGATAAGTCAAACTTTTTAAAGAAATGTGTCTGTTTGTAATCAAGACTCTTCATTTACTTTTATAAAACTGTTCGCTGCTCTGGCACCCCAATGGTGGAACAAGCTCCCTCACGACGCCAGGACAGCGGAGTCAATCACCACCTTCCGGAGACACCTGAAACCCCACCTCTTTAAGGAATACCTAGGATAGGATAAAGTAATCCTTCTAACCCCCCCCCTTAAAAGATTTAGATGCACTATTGTAAAGTGGTTGTTCCACTGGATATCATAAGGTGATATCCTCCCTTTCTGCACCTTTTTGTAAGTCGCTCTGGATAAGAGCGTCTGCTAAATGACTTAAATGTAAATGTAATTTACCAAGTGAAACTCCCTGTCCCTCGTTCGTAACATACTCATGGTGATTTACAGTGTAATAATAGCAGCTCTAGAACATAAACAGGCAATAGTGGTGTTGATGTGAGAAAGCCGTGTCTTCACCCCGATAGCGATTTGGTTTTAGCGTTATCTCCGTCAAGGCAGGCTTGTACAGGAAGTGTGGGTGAGCCCAAGAGACATTTCCCAGACTCCTTAGAAAGCAAAAGCCCTGATGGTGATAGATGTCTCCACTCTCAGACTGAGGTGGATCTACAGTGAGGGAAAAAAGTATTTGATCCCCTGCTGATTTTGTAAGTTTGCCCACTGACAAAGAAATGATCAGTCTATAATTTTAATGGTAGGTTTACTTGAACAGTGAGAGACAGAATAACAACAAAAAAATCCAGAAAAATGCATGTCAAAAATATACTGCTCAAAAAAATAAAGGGAACACTTAAACAACACAATGTAACTCCAAGTCAATCACACTTCTGTGAAATCAAACTGTCCACTTAGGAAGCAACACCGATTGACAATAAATTTCACATGCTGTTGTGCAAATGGAATAGACAACAGGTGGAAATTATAGGCAATTAGCAAGACACCCCCAATAAAGGAGTGGTTCGGCAGGTGGTGACCACAGACCACTTCTCAGTTCTTATGCTTCCTGGCTGATGTTTTGGTCACTTTTGAATGCTGGCGGTGCTTTCACTCTAGTGGTAGCATGAGACGGAGTCTACAACCCACACAAGTGGCTCAGGTAGTGCAGCTCATCCAGGATGGCATATCAATGCGAGCTGTGGCAAGAAGGTTTGCTGTGTCTGTCAGCGTAGTGTCCAGAGCATGGAGGCACTACCAGGAGACAGGCCAGTACATCAGGAGACGTGGAAGAGGCCGTAGGAGGGCAACAACCCAGCAGCAGGACTGCTACCTCCACCTTTGTGCAAGGAGGAGCAGGAGGGGCACTGCCAGAGCCCTGCAAAATTACCTCCAGCAGGCCACAAATGTGCATGTGTCTGCTCAAACGGTCAGAAACAGACTCCATGAGGGTGGTATGAGGGCCCGACGTCCACAGGTGGGGGTTGTGCTTACAGCCCAACACCGTGCAGGACGTTTGGCATTTGCCAGAGAACACCAAGATTGGCAAATTCGCCACTGGCGCCCTGTGCTCTTCACAGATGAAGCAGGTTCACACTGAGCACATGTGACAGACGTGACAGAGTCTGGAGACGCCGTGGAGAACGTTCTGCTGCCTGCAACATCCTCCAGCATGACCGGTTTGGCGGTGGGTCAGTCATGGTGTGGGGTGGCATTTCTTTGGGGGGCCGCACAGCCCTCCATGTGCTCGCCAGAGGTAGCCTGAATGCCATTAGGTACCGAGATGAGATCCTCAGACCCTTTGTGAGACCATATGCTGGTGCGGTTGGCCCTGGGTTCCTCCTAATGCAAGACAATGCTAGACCTCATGTGGCTGGAGTGTGTCAGCAGTTCCTGCAAGAGGAAGGCATTGATGCTATAGACTGGCCCGCCCATTCCCCAGACCTGAATCCAATTGAGCACATCTGGGACATCATGTCTCGCTCCATCCACCAACGCCACGTTGGACCACAGACTGTACAGGAGTTGGCGGATGCTTTAGTCCAGGTCTGGGAGGAGATCCCTCAGGAGACCATCCGCCACCTCATCAGGAGCATGCCCAGGCGTTGTAGGGAGTTCATACAGGCACGTGGAGGCCACACACTACTGAGCCTCATTTTGACTTGTTTTAAGGACATTACATAAAAGTTGGATCAGCCTGTAGTGTGGTTTTCCACTTTAATTTTGAGTGTGACTCCGAATCCAGACCTCCATGGGTTGATACATTGGATTTCCATTGATTATTTTTGTGTGATTTTGTTGTCAGCACATTCAACTATGTAAAGAAAAAAGTATTTCATAAGATTATTTCTTTCATTCAGATCTAGGATGTGTTGTTTAAGTGTTCCCTTTATTTTTTTGAGCAGTGTATTATAAATTGATTTGCATTTTAATGAGGGAAATAAGTATTTGACCCCCTCTCAATCAGAAAGATTTCTGGCTCCCAGGTGTCTTTTATACAGGTAACGAGCTGAGATTAAGAGCACACTCTTAAAGGGAGTGCTCCTAATCTCAGCTTGTTACCTGTATAAAAGACACCTGTCCACAGAAGCAATCAATCAATCAGATTCCAAACTCTCCACCATGGCCAAGACTAAAGAGCTCTCCAAGGATGTCAGGGACAAGATTGTAGACCTACACAAGGCTGGATGGGCTACAAGACCATCGCCAAGCAGCTTGGTGAGAAGGTGACAACAGTTGGTGCGATTATTCGCAAATGGAAGAAACACAAAAGAACTGTCAATCTCCCTTGGCCTGGGACTCCATGCAAGATCTCACCTCGTGGAGTTGCATTGATCATGAGAACGGTGAGGAATCAGCCCAGAACCACACGGGAGGATCTCAATGATCTCAAGACAGCTGGGACCATAGTCACCAAGAAAACAATTGATAACACACTACGACGTGAAGGACTGAAATCCTGCAGCGCCCGCAAGGTCCCCCTGCTCAAGAAAGCACATATACATGCCCGTCTGAAGTTTGCCAATGAACATCTGAATGATTCAGAGGACAACTGGTGAAAGTGTTGTGGTCAGATGAGACCAAAATGGAGCTCTTTGGCATCAACTCAACTTGCCGTGTTTGGAGGAGGAGGAATGCTGCCTATGACCCCAAGAACACCATCCCCACCGTCAAACATGGAGGTGGAAACATTATGCTTTGGCGGTGTTTTTCTGCTAAGGGGATAGGACAACTTCACCACATCAAAGGGCCGATGGACGGGGCCATGTACCGTCAAATCTTGGGTGAGAACCTCCTTCCCTCAGCCAAGGCATTGAAAATGGGTCGTGGATGGGTATTCCAGCATGACAATGACCCAAAACATACGGCCAAGGCAACAAAGGAGTGGCTCAAGAAGAAGCACATTAAGGTCCTGGAGTGGCCTAGCCAGTCTCCAGACCTTAATCCCATAGAAAATCTGTGGAGGGAGCTGAAGGTTTGAGTTGCCAAACGTCAACCTCGAAACTTTAATGACTTGGAGAAGATCTGCAAAGAGGAGTGGGACAAAATCCCTCCTGAGATGTGTGCAAACCTGGTGGCCAACTACAAGAAACGTCTGACCTCTGCGATTGCAGAGGGTTTTGCCACCAAGTACTAAGTCATGTTTTGCAGAGGGGTCAAATACTTATTTCCCTCATTAAAATGCAAATAATTTTCTAACATTTTTGACATGCGTTTTTCTGGATTTTTTTGTTGTTATTCTGTCTCTCACTGTTCAAATAAACCTACCATTAATATTATAGACTGATCATTTCTTTGTCAGTGGGCAAACGTACAAAATCAGCAGGGGATCAAATACTTTTTCCCCTCACTGTATATCAAGATTATAAAGCAGTTGCAGTAGGGATGTGACTCACCTACACTTCGTTTCAATTTCCTGTAAGAAGCGGAGACACAGTTAAATGATACCTTAGCTGAGACACATTCTTCAATTTCCCTTTTTAAAACATTGTTTGGTCTGATCACGTTCACCCACTAACATTTTAATGTGAAGTGGGTCCCTTGCCATACAGTTTGGTAGCATTTGTTTCCCCCCTGGTTTGGTGGGAACAGTTTCCATAATGAAAATGTAATGTAAGCCACACACACAGCATGGCAGCCCAGATGTTTAGGGATAAACATGCTGGTAATTAGGGCTCTGAACTCACCCTGCTATTTACCCTAGGCATAGACACTGGAAGGTCACGCCCCTCGCACCCTCTCCACGTAGCCCCTCACACCCTGGTCCAACACCCCCTGACCCCCCGGAGCCTAGCCCGGACCAGCCATCTCCCAGCAGTGTAAATATTTAGGGGAATGGCTTTTTTCCCCTTTTCCCTGAGGAGTTATTCAAAGAATTCTGTGCTTCTAGGAAGCAATGTGGCATTCTGGAGAATTCAGCTGTGAGTGGTGTTAGCTAACCACTTAGTTCCTAATAACACTCAATTATTGGACATTACACCCTTCCTCCCTAACCAGCAATGCCAACTCAGAAGTCAGAGTGGCTGTTAAGGAGGTTGGAAGAAAGGTGAGGAATGGTGAAATCCTGGATAGGGGGAAACAACTGTTGGTACGTTTCAGGTATTGAGGGAGCAGAAAAACTTTCCACGCCTCTGTCATCGCCTCTCTCACATATGTATGTATGCAGTATACATTTAGGGCCATTTCCTGAGATTTTTTTGTGGAAAAGTCTGGTAACTTTATTTGAATAGTCCCGTATAGATGATCTACACATGATCACACTATCAACAAATGATCAACTGCAACTCTGTTGATTTGTAATTGCTTGCTTAGGTTATGGTTAGGGTTAAGTTTAGGGTTAGAATAAAAATGTGTCTTAGTCCAGGACTAGGCTATGCTCAATCTTGTCCATACTGTAGGCTACCTTCCTCTCTTTCTTTTTATGACTCCTGTTGTTTTACTGCTGCATGCTATCTCTTCTTAAGCCCTATTATCCATAATGTTTGTCTTTGTTTGATGTTTATCTCTGCACTGTTTCAAGATCAGAAAGCATCTCCCCATCTCAACCTACCTTGTATGACATGCTACTAAATACAGCTGTGCCAATGTCCATTATTCTCTCTCTCTCACTCAAATTAAATTCAGATTGCTTTATTGACATGAAATACAATTGGTAGATATTGCCAAAGCAGTAGAGTGGTACAGCATTTCAGTAAATACACTACAATGCAATGAGTATAATGAAATACAGTTAATTCAGAAGTAGTAATAATAGTATGTATACACTATATATACAAAGGCATGTGGACACCCTTTCAAATTAGTGGATTCGGCTTTTTCAGCCACACCCATTGCTATAAAATTGAGCACACAGCCATACAATCTCCATAGACAAACATTGGCAGTAGATTGGCCTTACTGAAGAGCTCAGTGACTTTCAACGTGGCACCGTCATAGGACCACCTATCCAACAAGTCAGTTCGTCAAATTTCTGCCCTGCTAGAGCTGCCCCAGTCAACTTTAAGTGCTGTTATTGTGAAGTGAAAACGTCTAGGAGCAACAACAGCTCAGCCGTGAAGTGGTAGGCCACACAAGCTCACAGAATGGGCCTGCCGTTTGCTGAAGCGCGTAGCGCGTAAAAATCGTCTGTCCTCGGTTGCAACACTCACAACCGTGTTCCAAACTGCCTCTGGAAGCATCAGCAGCACAATAACTGTTCGTCGGGAGCTTCATGAAATGGGTTTCCATGGCCGAGCAGCACCACATAAGCCTTAGATAACAATGGGCAATGCCAAGAATTGGCTGGAGTGGTGTAAAGCTCACTGCCATTGGACTCTGGAGCAGTCGAAACGCATTCTCTGGAGTGATGAATCACGCTTTACCATGTAGCAGTCTTCACCATGTGGTAGTCTGACAGACAAATTTCGGTTTGGCGGATGCCAGGAGAACGCTACCTGCCTCGAATGCATAGTTCCAACTGTAAAGTTTGGTGGAGGAGGAATAATGGTTTGGGGCTGTTTTTCATGGTTCAAGCTAGGCCCCTTGGTTCTAGTGAAGGGAAATCTTAACGCTACAGCATTCAATGACATTCTAGATGATTTTGTGATTCCAACTTTGTGGAAACAGTTTGGGGAAGGTCCTTGCCTGTTTCATCATGACAATGCTCCTGTGCACAAAGTGAGGTCAATACAGAAATGGTTTGTTGAGATCAGTGTGGGAGAACTTGACTGGCCTGCCCAGAGCCCTGACCTCAACCCCATCGATCACCTTTGGGATGAATTGGAACGCCGACTGCGAGCCAGGCCTAATCGCCCAACATCAGTGCCCACCTCACTAATGCTCTTGTGGCTGAATGGAAGCAAGTACCCGCAGCAATGTTCCAACATCTAGTGGAAAGCCTTCCAAGATGAGTGAAGGCTCTTATAGCAGTAAATGGTGGACCAACTCCATATTAATGCCCATGATTTTGGAAGGAGGTGTTCAACGAGCAGGTGTTCACATACTTTTGGTAATGTAGTGTAATCATGTATACATGTGCAACATTTATTGCTGTTGCATTGTCTGATCTTCAGTCGATACATTTAATTAAATACAATTAACATTATAAAAAATGTAAAGAAATGGCTAATAAATAAACAACAAAATGTATGATGGTTACACTATGTATTACTTGAAAGTTATATACAATGTAAATACTTCAGGGAATTAATGTTCATGGGATGTCCCTCAGGCTATGGGAATCATATACATAACTGGCAGTTATATTTGTGGTTTCTCCCTCACCCAGAATAATTCCCAGCGTTATGTCATTATTGAAAAAAGTGCATCTCTGTCTGTTCCTCCTTTACATTTTTTACATTTTAGTCATTAAGCAGATGCTCTTATCCAGAGTGACTTACAGTAGGGAGTGCATACATTTTCATATTTGCTCCTCTGTCATGCAGTGACCACTTAGACGCTCCTCTTTGGGTAGCCATGTCTTTTTGTGTCTTCCTTTTTCTATAGCCAATTGGTGGTCGCTGAGCATGTATGTGGTCAGGATCTGTCTCTGTTGTGTATCTCTGACAAAGTAAAGCTATTCTGCCAATTTGTATTCTCTTTTGAGGGCCAAATAGCAATTTAGTTCATTCTGGGATTTTGTTTAATTTTCCCAATTTGTAAAAAAGGAGGTTTAATATCTGTAACAATCTGATTGAAAACACATTGAAACAACACTTCTGTAGCTTGTCAACTATGTGTCTGTCTATCCCTGTTCTCTCCCCTCTGCACAGGCCATACAAACGCTTCACACCGCGTGGCCGCTGCCACTCTAACCTGGTGGTCCCAGCGCGCACGACCCACGTGGAGTTCCAGGTCTCCGGCAGCCTCTGGAACTGCCGGTCTGCAGCCAACAAGGCTGAGTTCATCTCAGCCTATGCTACCCTCCAGTCCCTAGACTTCCTGGCGCTGACGGAAACATGGATTACCACAGATAACACTGCTACTCCTACTGCTCTCTCTTCGTCTGCCCACGTGTTCTCGCATACCCCTAGAGCATCGAGCCAGCGGGGTGGTGGCACTGGAATCCTCATCTCTCCCAAGTGGACATTCTCTCTTTCTCCCCTGACCCATCTGTCTATCTCCTCATTTGAATTCCATGCTGTCACAGTTACCAGCCCTTTCAAGCTTAACATCCTTATCATTTATCGCCCTCCAGGTTCCCTTGGAGAGTTCATCAATGAGCTTGACGCCTTGATAAGTTCCTTTCCTGAAGATGGCTCACCTCTCACAGTTCGGGGTGACTTTAACCTCCCCACGTCTACCTTTGACTCATTCCTCTCTGCCTCCTTCTTTCCACTCCTCTCCTCTTTTGACCTCACCCTCTCACCTTCCCCCCTACTCACAAGGCAGGCAATACGCTTGACCTCATCTTTACTAGATGCTGTTCTTCCACTAATCTCATTGCAACTCCCTTCCAAATCTCCGACCACTACCTTGTATCCTTTTCCCTCTTGCTCTCATCCAACACTTCTCACTCTGCCCCTACTCGGATGGTATTGCGCTGTCCCAACCTTCGCTCTCTCTCTCCCGCTACTCTCTCCTCTTCCATCCTATCATCTCTTCCCTCTGCTCAAACCTTCTCCAACCTATCTCCTGATTCTGCCTCCTCAACCCTCCTCTCCTCCCTTTCTGCATCCTTTGATTTTCTCTGTCCCCTATCCTCCAGGCCGGCTCGGTCCTCCCCTCCTGCTCCGTGGCTCGACGACTCACTACGAGCTCACAGAACAGGGCTCCGGGCAGCCGAGCTGAAATGGAGGAAAACTCGTCTCCCTGCGGACCTGGCATCCTTTCACTCCCTCCTCTCTACATTCTCCTCTTCTGTCTCTGCTGCTAAAGCCACTTTCTACCACTCTAAATTCCAAGCATCTGCCTCTAACCCTAGGAAGCTCTTTGCTACCTTCTCCTCCCTCCTGAATCCTCCTCCCCCTCCCCCCCCCCCTCCTCCCTCTCTGCGGATGACTTCGTCAACCATTTTGAAAAGAAGGTTGACGATATCTGATCCTCGTTTGCTAAGTCAAACGACACTGCTGGTCCTGCTCACACTGCCCTACCCTGTGCTTTGACCTCTTCCTCCCCTCTCTCTCCAGATGAAATCTCGCGTCTTGTGACGGCCGGCCGCCCAACAACCTGCCCACTTGACCCTATCCCCTCCTCTCTTCTCCAGACCATTTCCGGAGACCTTCTCACCTCGCTCATCAACTCATCCTTGACCGCTGGCTACGTCCCTTCCGTCTTCAAGAGAGCGAGAGTTGCACCCCTTTTGAAAAAACCTACACTCGATCCCTCCGATGTCAACAACTACAGACCAGTATCCCTTCTTTCTTTTCTCTCCAAAACTCTTGAACGTGCCGTCCTTGGCCAGCTCTCCTGCTATCTCTCTCAGAATGACCTTCTTGATCCTAATCAGTCAGGTTTCAAGACTGGGCATTCAACTGAGACTGCTCTTCTCTGTGTCACGGAGGCTCTCCGCACTGCTAAAGCTAACTCTCTCTCCTCTGCTCTCATCCTTCTAGACCTATCTGCTGCCTTTGATACTGTGAACCATCAGATCCTCCTCTCCACCCTCTCCGAGTTGGGCATCTCCGGCGCGGCCCACGCTTGGATTGCGTCCTACCTGACAGGTCGCTCCTACCAGGTGGCGTGGCGAGAATCTGTCTCCGCACCATGCGCTCTCACCACTGGTGTCCCCCCTCTCGTATTCTCGCTATACACCAAGTCACTTGGCTCTGTCATATCCTCACATGGTCTCTCCTATCATTGCTATGCAGACGACACACAATTAATCTTCTCCTTTCCCCCTTCTGATAACCAGGCGGCGAATCGCATCTCTGCATGTCTGTCAGACATATCAGTGTGGATGACGGATCACCACTTCAAGCTGAACCTTGGCAAGACGGAGCGCTCTTCCTCCCGGGGAAGGACTGCCCGTTCCATGATCTCGCCATCACGGTTGACAACTCCCTTGTGTCCTCCTCCCAGAGTGCTAAGAACCTTGGCGTGATCCTGGACAACACCCTGTCGTTCTCCACTAACATCAAGGCGGTGACCCGATCCTGTAGGTTCATGCTCTACAACATTCGCAGAGTACGACCCTGCCTCACACAGGAAGCGGCGCAGGTCCTAATCCAGGCAATTGTCATCTCCCATCTGGATTACTGCAACTCGCTGTTGGCTGGGCTCCCTGCCTGTGCCATTAAACCCCTACAACTCATCCAGAACGCCGCAGCCCGTCTGGTGTTCAACCTTCCCAAGTTCTCTCACGTCACCCCGCTCCTCCGCTCTCTCCACTGGCTTCCAGTTGAAGCTCGCATCCGCTACAAGACCATGGTGATTGCCTACGGAGCTGTGAAGGGAACGGCACCTCCATACCTTCAGGCTCTGATCAGGCCCTACACCCAAACAAGGGCACTGCGTTCATCCACCTCTGGCCTGCTGGCCCCCCTACCTCTGAGGAAGCACAGTTCCCGCTCAGCCCAGTCAAAACTGTTCGCTGCTCTGGCACCCCAATGGTGGAACAAGCTCCCTCACGACGCCAGGACAGCGGAGTCAATCACCACCTTCCGGAGACACCTGAAACCCCACCTCTTTAAGGAATACCTAGGATAGGATAAAGTAATCCTTCTAACCCCCCTTAAAAGATTTAGATGCACTATTGTAAAGTGGTTGTTCCACTGGATATCATAAGGTGAATGCACCAATTTGTAAGTCGCTCTGGATAAGAGCGTCTGCTAAATGACTTAAATGTAAATGTAAATGTAAAATGATTGATTTCCCTGTGTGTTTGGACAATTGGGTTGTTTAGTGTTTTTAACAGCTGATTTAGGGGACTCTTTTCAGGGTTTAACTGTTGTGTTTCCAGTTCTTTGAATTGTAAGGAAGTTTTTGGGGCTTAATTTCAAAATGGTTCCAAATTCTGTGTCCTTTTCTTTATATTTACAATTAAAGGGAATCTTCCAAGTTCTGCTCTGCATGCATTATTTGGTACATTATTTGAGATATTTAGGATAATTCTGCATGTGCTTATAATCTTAATTACAGGTTGTCTCCGAAACCTCGCTTCCATGTAGTGCAATTGGTAAAATATTGAATATTATGCACCAGATTTGGATAGGAATTATTTTTTAGAATTGTATTTCTATTAATGCTTTGTGGTTTTCTCTTTTAGTGCATTCACTGCCAGGCCAAATCCACCAGATGCACAATTTTTTTGTCCCAGGTAGTTGGGCATGTTCAACTCATTGGACATGTTTAAGCATGGTATTTCCTAATTAGAAGGAGTGTTTGCTGCTTTGATTCCTGGAAGTTGATGTTGATTGCCTAGTTGATCATGTATTCCCAAAGAATATTCAGTTGTTACTGAAGACCTTGCTCTGTTGGTGACAGTAGGACAAGGTCATCTGAGTAGAGCAGGAATCTGGCATCTTCATCTTTGAGGGTGAGTTCAAGGGCTGCAGATCGATCCAACAACACTGCTACTTTGTTGATGTAGACGTTGAACAGGGTTGGACTTAAACTGCACCCTTGTATCACCCCTCGCTGTTGTGCAAAAAACTGTTATTTTGTTGAGTAAATTGATTTGTTGTACAGTCGTGGCCAAAAGTTTTGAGAATGACACAAATATTAATTTCCACAAAGTTTGCTTCAGTGTCTTTAGATGTTTTTGTCAGATGTTACTATGGAATACTGAAGTATAATTACAAGCATTTCATAAGTGTCAAAGGCTTTTATTGACAATTACATGAAGTTGATGCAAAGAGTCAATATTTGCAGTGTATTTGCAGTGTTGACCTCTGCAATCCACCCTGGCATGCTGTCAATTAACTTCTGGGCCACATCCTGACTGATGGCAGCCCATTCTTGCATAATCAATGCTTGGAGTTTGTCAGAATTTGTGCATTTTTGTTTGTCCACCCGCCTCTTGAGGATTGACCACAAGTTCTCAATTGGATTAAGGTCTGGGGAGTTTCCTGGCCATGGACCCAAAATATCAATGTTTTGTTCCCCGAGCCACTTAGTTATCACTTTTGCCTTATGGCAAGGTGCTCCATCATGCTGGAAAAGGCATTGTTCGTCACCAAACTGTTCCTGGATGGTTGGGAGAAGTTGCTCTCGGAGGATATGTTGGTACCATTCTTTATTCATGGCTGTGTTCTTAGGCAAAATTGTGAGTGATCCCACTCCCTTGGCTGAGAAGCAACCCCACACATGAATGGTCTCAGGATGCTTTACTGTTGGCATGACACAGGACTGATGGTAGCGCTCACCTTGTCTTCTCCGGACAAGCTTTCTTCCGGATGCCCCAAATAAATCGGAAAGGGGATTCATCAGAGAAAATGACATTACCCCAGTTCTCAGCAGTCCAATCCCTGTACCTTTTGCAGAATATCAGTGGATTTTTGCTGGCCTTCTTGACACCAGGCCATCCTCCAAAAGTCTTCACCTCACTGTGCGTGCAGATGCACTCACACCTGCCTGCTGCCATTCCTGAGCAAGCTCTGTACTGGTGGTGCCCCGATCCTGCAGCTGAATCAACTTTAGGAGACGGTCCTGGAGCTTGTTGGACTTTCTTGGGCGCCCTGAAGCCTTCTTCACAACAATTGAACTGCTCTCCTTGAAGTTCTTGATGATCCGATAAATGGTTGATTTAGGTGCAGTCTTATTGGCAGCAATATCCTTGCTTGTGACGCCCTTTTTGTGCAAAGAAATGATGACGGCACGTGTTTCCTTGCAGGGAACCATGGTGGACAGAGGAAGAACAATGATTCCAAACAAAACATGCAAATACTTTCCCTCTGCTTTTCTGATGAAAAGCAGAGTGTAATGTGTGTATGTGTTTGGGTAGAAAGACAATTCGTTTTTTTGCTGAGAGCATTGTGTGAAGGTCTGTGTTTGGTCACTGAGAATACAGCAGAACAGTTTCCTCATGTTACTGGTGACACATTCCCATATAGATATCAGGGTGTAATTTGTCACCTTTTTTATATATGGGGTTATGAGCCCCCTAGTTCCAAAAATCAGGGAAGCAGCCACTCTCCAAAACCAGGTTGAAGAGTTGTACATTTATTTTCAATTGCTAACAAGCATCGGTCAGTACTGAAGCCACTTTTTCAAAACTCTTCACAGTCTGCACTACCAACATGCATCTGGGCCAAACAGTTAATCTCACCTCCAAAACTCACTCAAACCACTTCATACACATCTCAAAATAAGCTCGTTCGACCATAACACTGGCAACAATTCTCACTTAGAAAGCATACATTGTCACTAATAACACACTGACCTAAAAAACTCTAACAGGGAGCACTACATAAATGGTTAACTTCTCTTTGAAGTTTGAGTGATTTTTCACATAAAATCAGTATTTCATTATAGAATAAGAAAAACACCTTTTCACTTTATTGACTGTACTAAAGTATATGTAACAAGAATGCATCAGAAATGCAGCAATTTGCTTCAATAGCCTTTATTTTTTTCTATATCTTCGCATATAGTAATTTACGTGTGAAAAGTAAAACGTTGAAACAAAAAACAATTTCCTGAAATTCCAGGGCTGCAATAATAATAATAATTTAAAAAAAATCATCAACAACATGTATAGTAGTCACTCATACTGTACAGTACTGTGAGGGTTTTAGTTCTCATCAACATGTATAGTATAATCACTCATACTGTACAGTACTGTGAGGGTTCTAGTTCTCATCAACATGTATAGTATAATCACTCATACTGTACAGTACTGTGAGGGTTCTACTTCTCATCAACGTGTATAGTATAGTCACTCATACTGTACAGCACTGTGAGGGTTCTAGTTCTCATCAACATGTATAGTATAATCACTCATACTGCACAGTACTGTGAGGGTTCTAGTTCTCCCGCTCTCTTGCATTGGCCACAAGTTCTCATCAACATCACATCTTATGTCTTCTCCGGCGATGCATCTTGGAAAGTATCTTCTGGAATGTCTAATCCAACAATTGCAGTCTTCAGGAGAAGTGTCTCCACACCCCGCATTCATGGCATCCAGTAAGGACATCTGGTCATGTGGATGGTGGTCATAAACCTCCCACCTCCATGCAGAGAAAAACTCCTCTATGGGGTTTAGGAAGGGGGAGTATGGAGGCAGGAATAGTACTGACATCCTGGGATGTGCAGCAAACCAGTTTGTGACTGCAGCAGAGTGGTGGAATGCCACATTATCCCACACAACAATGAAGGTAGGGCAGTTTCTTTCCCCTCTCTCCTCCCGCTGGCACAAGTCAATTATGCAGGTCATCCAGAAAATAAAGTAGCCTCTCTGTATTGTAGGGGCCAATGAGTGGTTTGTGTAACAGCGAACCATCATTGGACAGTGCTGCACACATTGTGATGTTAACTCCTCTCTGGCCAGGGACATCCACGGTTGCGCTCTGACCAATCACATTTCTTCCCCCTGTGGCGTGTTTTTGCTAGATTGAATCCAGCTTCATCCACAAAGATGAATGTACGTGCAGTTTGCCTGGCTTCCATCTCCATTAAAATACAGTAAATCCACAGTTTTACAGTACTTTACATTATGCATAGCTGTGTATGTACCCTGTTAAGTTACTGAACAGACATCTTACCTAGACCTATTGATACTGGAGTTCTTTCACACGGTCACTGTTTCTCTCAAAGGGTACAGTGTACAACTGCTTCATCCTTATTTTGTGTTTCTCTAGGACTCTGGCAGTTGTCGTTGTGCTGACCGTATTCACATTCCCAAAAGTGATATTGTCTGCCAGCACTCTGTCCCGAATTTCCCGCAGTTTTATTGCATTGTTGCCAATTACCATGTCAACAATGGCAATTTCCTGCACATCTGATAATATTCTGCCTCTCCCTCCTATAGGAGGTAACCCTTGGATCCTTCTGAAAAACACAACAATCAATATATTATTTCAAAATGTCAGTATATGTAAAAATGCGAACATACTGTATTGTACTGTAATATGTACGATTATCATTGAAGGATGCACATCTCACCTGTTGTTTTGCTGGAAAATTTGTACTATTGATGCTACTGTTGAACGCTGCAGATTTGGTTGCACCCTTAAACCGGACTCTCTCAAAGAGAGACCATGGTTTACAACATGGTCAATATTTGTGGCCCTTATCTCATCAGAGACCACCGCTCTTGGTCTTCCTCTTCTTTGTCCTACACGCATTCTCCCTCTCCCTGCCGCTCTTCTTTCCCCACCAACCTGTGGGTTGATCCATGTTTCCAAACTAAATCATTCCGAAGACGTCCTCTTTTGTCTGTTTGGTAACGTGACTAAAAACAGGACACTTGGCTAGGCTATCAGCTGAAATTGCAATCAGCTGTGTTTGGAATGATTAAATATTCTGCAGAGATTTTCTATGTTTCAATCTGCAATGCAAAAATGCACGACATTTACCATCATTCTGTTTTGATTGTGTTTTTAACAGTTTTGGAAACAGTGTGTTAGCATTTGAAAACGTGCTGCAAATATATAGTTTTGCAGGTGGTGGAGTATGAATGAGAAAAGAGTTCATGGACTTCGGAGAATGGGGTCATTGAATGCATTTTGTGTGAAAGCAATGAAAAATGATTCACAGTTTGGTCCACATACACTTCTGTTTCGCTGGCTGTGTGAAGAGTTTTGACAATACGACTTCAGTTTTGACCAATGCATATTAGCAATTGAAAAAAACTATATTAAGGCATCCTGCAGCTCATTCCTGATGCTGTCAGAGGCACATGCCTTTCCAGGTGGTTTATTAATTTCTATTTTCTTAGAAAATTCTGCATGTGTAATTTGGTAGTCAATTGGGTTCTGGTTGTTATTAATTGTGTGTTCTAGGGAGCTGAGTTTTTCTTGCCTATTTTCAGGGTTTAAATTAAGGTCTTCTGATGGTATTATTGCATAGACTTTCAAAATGGTTAGGTTTTCCATGTAGACCATTATATTTCTGCTTCACTCTCGCTCTTTCTCTCTCTCTCTCTCTCTTTAGTATTTCTTCAATCTTCCTTCCCTTCAGGATATTTACATGGCATATATTAAAGTGAAGAGAGAGAGATGAAGAGAAACAGAGAAAGAGAGGAAAGGGTTATTCAGGTCATATTCCAACAGCGGTGTTGATTCCAAAAAATGATGTTTAGTTTGCTGAAGGCCCTCTCCGCACTCCACTCTATCATACATGCAAATATTTACATGATAACGTACACACACACACACACACACACACACACACACACACACACACACACACACACACACACACACACACACACACACACACACACACACACACACACACACACACACACACACACACACAGAAATATTCATTCAAACACAAATACCACAGACACTCACACAAATATATTTCATACACACATCCAGAGTGATTGATAGCTGCACACAAGGGATCCCGGTGGAATATCCAGTAATAAATTAGTATTTTCATAGAACCTGATATGCCAAAAACTTGTGTGTGTGTGTGTGTGTGTGTGTGTGTGTGTGTGTGTGTGTGTGTGTGTGTGTGTGTGTGTGTGTGTGTGTGTGTGTGTGTGTGTGCGCGCGTGTGCATGCGTCCGAGTGAGTGAGAGAGAACTGTAGAGTGAAAGACTGAGAAAAAATATTTTCCCTGGACTCACAGAGCGGCCTGAGCTCCGATATCCACCAGTAGGACGTCCAATCAGATAATCAGCTGAAGGGAGTCCTAGGATGGGATTATCTGTGGTTTGGGATTATGATGTTCACTGTGACTCACAGAGGAAATAACTCAAATTATTCCAATCACAGACACATACTGTGCAGGCTACTGTTAACATGCAGTCAGTTTGTATGGTAAATGTATTATGTTCTTAAGGACCTGTACATTTTAATTTGTTTTTAATAGTAATGTTTTCTTTCATGCCCTGTTGTCTGATGAGGACTGAGCATTTTTTTCTGAGAATTTTCAATCCATTACTTTAGAGCATGAAAGAAGATGTTCAGCAAGGTTCTCTCCTGTGTAACTTGCAGAGTAACTTGTTTAAGGATATTGGTGTTCGGGACACCTCTGTGTGTACCCAGACATCACTTCCACTGAGGAGTACTGTATGTTTGAGGACTGAGGTGCTGCTGTGTATACAGGCAGTCTTGTACTTCTAGCCCTGTAATCAACCTGCCAAGCTTCTGCCAAGATCACTCCACAGCAGGGTGACTGGAGGAGGGCTGGAGAAAACTCAGCCAGAGAGGAGAGGGAGAGAGAGAGGGAAATGGGGAGAGATTAAAGACCCTAAAGCAGCATGAGGGCCCCTTCCTTTAACACCAACACTACAGTTCTGGAGAAAACTGGGAAACAAAACAGAAGCTATTAGCAGGTAAGCCCATACACAGTGTGATTCATTACCTCTTGATTATACTGAGAACCTCACTATGGTAAAAAGCGGTCTTATGTAAGCACTATATGCTAAATCAACAGTATTAGAATCCAACAGCGAAGTTTTGAATATATCGATGTGTGATTAAACAGCAGCAACAGGTACTAAGATTCATCTTCCCATGCTACTGTGTTTTCCTATAGCAGTTTATTACTCACTAGACACTATGTTATCATTGATAAGCCACCGAAATATATGCTTTTGCGAAAAAGATAGTCACACACGGTCCATGATTCATAAATCAATAGATTTAGATTAGATTAGATTAGATTAGCTTTCTGACAGAGCAGACCACTCTTAGAGGAGTGTCATCCCCTGCCTCTGCTCTGCCCATGTTTCCTGCAGGTTGTTAGGCAGGGCCTTTCCTAAATTCCCAAACTGAAAAGAATTACTCTGACATCTATAAAGTCTTTTTTGTGCCAAATTCTCAGTGATTTCATAGTAGTGAATTCAAATCCCCAGTGCAGTTCCGCCTCTGTTGCAAATTATGCTGGGAGAGGTGCCAGTTCCCAGTCCTTGACAACCTGTGTGTCCTCGTAGGATCTCACTCTGCACCCCCCAGGAGGAGACAGCAGACTCACCTCTGCTGGCCTTTAAACAGGTGCCAGGGTCACCAGGCTCATAAAGGGCACAAAACTGATGTAATTTCAGATCTCAGCAGACACTCTTATCCAGAGCGACTTACAGTAGTGAGTGCATACACTTTCGTACTTGTCCCCCATGGGAAGCACCATGCTCTATCACCTGAGCTACACGGGAACCTTCATCTACAGGACCCATCTCCTATTCTAATCCAAGATGGCGTAGCAGTAGGATGTCTGTTTGTCTTGTCCCGTCCCATGTATATATATTTTTCTTCGTATATATTTTTTATATTTTTATTAAATCTCAATTTCCATCTTCTGACTGAACATACTCTCCTGCAACCCACCTCGCCCAATGTGGTACGGATCTGCTATTTTTTACACTTTAGAACTGGAACCCCTATCAGGAGCTAGCCAGATAACTAGCTAGTAGTCAGTTAGCCACTGCTAGCGGTCATCACCGTTAACTTGTACATCAGCCAGCCTCAGCCCGGTCAATTCCTGCCAGTCTGCACAGCGTGATGTCAACCCAGAGCATATCGGACTGCTTTTTCTCTACCACACCCGGATTCCTAACGCAAGCTCTGAACCTGTACACATTATCATCGTAGCTAGCTGCTATCCGAGTGGCTACTCCTGGCTAACGTCTCTGTCCCGAAGCAAGCACCAATTAGCCTGGAGCTAGCCTGGAGCTAGGCCCATCTAGCTCGAGGCTAGGTCCATCAGCCAATTCTTGGGCTACAATAGCTATTTTGCCAATTGACCCGGACCCTTTTACTGCTGACACGGAGCCCCGCCGATCCTGTAACCGTCCGAGAGGGTTTCAACAGGCTCTCCCATTGCGACGTCCCCCGAAGGCCCATCTGCTAGCCTGCTAGCTGTCTGAATCACCGTGTCTCCAGCTTGCCTAGCTACTGACTGGACCCTATGATCACTCGGCTACACATGCCTCTCTCTAATATCAATATGCCTTATCCATTGCTGTTTTGGTTAGTGATTATTGTCTTCTTTCATTGTAGAGCCTCCAGCCCTGCTCAAAATGCCGTAACTAGCGCTTTTGTTCCAACCCCACACATGCGGTGACCTCACCTGGCTTAAATGGTGCCTCTAGAGACAAAACCTCTCTCATCGTCACTCAATGCCTAGTTTTACCTCCACTGTATTCACATCCTACCATACCCTTGTCTGTACATTATGCCTTGAATCTATTCTTCCGCACCCAGAAATCTGCTCCTTTTACTCTCTGTTCCAAATGCACCAGATGACCAGTTCTTATGGCCTTTAGCCGTACCCTTATCCTATTCCTCTTCTTCCTCTGGTGATGTAGAAATTAACCCAGGCCCAGTAGCCCCTAGCTCCACTCCCATTCCCCAGGCGCTCTCATTTGTTGACTTCTGAACCATGAAAGCCTTGGGTTCATGCATGGTAACATTAGAAGCCTCCTCCCTAAGTTTGTTTTAAACCCATCCCTAACTATAACATTTTCTAACAAGATAGAACTGCCAAAGGGGGCGGAGTTGCAATCTACTGCAGAGATAGCCTGCAGAGTTCTGTCATACTATCCAGGTCTGTGCCCAAACAATTTGAGCTTCTACTTTTAAAAATCCACCTTTCCAGAAACAAGTCTCTCACCGTTGCCGCTTGTTATAGACCCCCTTCAGCCCACAGCTGTGCCCTGGGAACCATATGTGAATTGATTGCCCCCCGTCTATCTTCAAATTTTGTACTTTTAGGTGACCTAAACTGGGACATGCTTAACACCCCGGCCGTCCTATAATCTAAACTAGATGCCCTCAATCTCACCCAAATTATCAAGGAACCTACCAGGTACAACCCTAAATCCGTAGCCATGGGCACCCTCTTAGATATCATCCTGACCAACTTGCCCTCTAAATACACCTCTGCTGTCTTCAACCAGGATCTCAGCGATCATTGCCTGCGTCCGTAATGGGTCCGCGGTCAAACGACCACCCCCATCACTGTCAAACGCTCCCTAAAACACTTTAGCGAATCGGCCATTCTAATCGACCTGGCCCGGGTATCCTGGAAGAATATTGACCTCATCCCGTCAGTAGAGGACAGATGGTTGCTCTTTAAAAGTGCTCTCCTCACCATCTTAAATAAGCATGCCCCATTCAAAAAATGTAAAACTAAGAACAGATATAGCCCTTGGTTCACCCCAGACTTGACTGCCCTTGACCAGCACAAAAACATCCTGTGGCGTTCTGCATTAACATCGAATAGCCCTGCGATATGCACATTTTCAGGGAAGTCAGGGACCAATATACTCAGTCAGTTAGGAAAGCTAAGACTAGCTTTTTCAAACAGAAATTTGCATCCTGTAGCACTAATTCCAAAAAGTTTTGGGACACTGTAAAGTCCATGGAGAATAAAAGAGCATCTCCTCCCAGATGCCCACTGCACTGAGGACAGGAAACATTGTCACCACCGATAAATCTATGATAATCGATCATTTCAATAAGCATTTTTCTACGGCTGGCCATGCTTTCCACCTGGCTACCCCTACCCCGACCAACATCTCAGCACCCCCTGTAGCAACTTGCCCAAGCCCCCCCCCCCTGCTTCTCCTTCACCCAAATCCAGACAGCTGATGTTCTGAATGAGCTGCAAAATTTGGATCCAACAAATCAGATGGGCTAGACAATCTGGACACTCTCTTTCTAAAATTATCTGCCAAAATTGTTGCAACCCCTATTACTAGCATGTTCAACCTCTCTTTCATATTGTCTGAGATCCCCAAAGATTGGAAAGCTGCCGCGGTCATCCCCCTCTTCAAAGGCGGAGACACTCTAGACCCAAACTGTTATAGACCAATATCCATCCTGCCCTGCCTTTCTAAATTTTCAAAAGCCAAGTTAACAAACAGATTACCGACCATTTTGAATCCCACTGTACCTTCTCCACTATGCAATCTGGTTTCTGATCTGGTCATGGGTGCACCTCAGCCACGCTCAAGGTCCTAAACGACATCATAACCGCCATCGATAAAAGACAGTACTGTGCAGCCGTCTTCATCAACCTGGCCAAGGCTTTCAACTCTGTCAAACACCGCATTCTTATTGGCAGACTCAATAGCCTTGGCTTCTCAAATGACTGTCTCGCCTCGCCTCGTTCACTTCTCAGATAGAGTTCAGTGTGTCAAATCCGAGGGCCTGTTGTCCGGACCTCTGGCAGTCTCTAGTCTCTATGGGGGTGCCACAGGGTTCAATTCTCGGGCCGACTCTTTTCTCTGTATATATCAATGATGTTGCTCTTGCTGCTGGTGATTCTTTGATCCACCTCTACGCAGACGACACCATTCTGTATACATCTGGCCCTTCTTTGGACACTGTGCTAACAAACCTCCGAACGAGCTTCAATGCCATACAACAATCCTTCCAATGCCTCCAACTGCTTTTAAATGTAAGTAAAACCAAGTGCATGCACTTCAACCGATTGATGCCCCACCGTCACAACCAACTAGCATCACTACTCTTAGAATATGTGGACAACTACAAATACCTAGGTGTCTGGTTAGACTGTAAACTCTCCTTCCAGACTCACATTAAGCGTCTCCAATCCAAAATTAAATCTAGAATCAGCTTCACTCATGCTGCCAAACATACCCTCATAAAAATGACTATCCTACCGATCCTTGACTTCGGCGATGTCATTTGCAAAATAACCTCCAACACTCTACTCGGCAAACTGGATGTAGTCTATCACAGTGCCATCGGTTTTGTCACCAAAGCCCCATATACTACCCACCACTGCAACCTGTATGCTCTCGATGGCTGGCCCTCGCTACATATTCGTCGCCAAACCCACTGGCTCCAGGTCATCTATAAGTCTATGCTAGGTAAAGCCCCGCCTTATCTCAGCTCACTGGTCACCATAGCAACACCCACCCTTAGCACATGCTCCAGCAGGTATATTTCACTGGTCACCCCCAAAGCCAACACTTCCTTTGGCCGCCTTTCCTTCCAGTTCTTTGCTGCCAATGACTGGAAAGAATTGCAAAAATCACTAAAGCTGGATTCTTATATCTCCCTCTTTAACTTTAAGCATCAGCTGTCAGAGCAGCTTACCAATCACTGTACCTGTACACAGCCAATCTGTCAATAGCACACCCAACTACCTCATCCCCAAATTGTTACTTATCCTCTTGCTCTTTTGCACCCCAGTATCTCTACTTGCACATCATCATTTGCACATCTATCACTCCAGTGTTAATGCTAAATTGTAATTATTTCACCGCCATGGCCTATTTATTGCCTTATCTCCCTACTCTTTTACACTTGCACACACTGTTCATAGATTTTTCTATTGTGTTATTGACTGTACGTTTGTTTATGTGTAACTCTGTGTTGTTGTTTTTGTTGCGCTGCTTTGCTTTATCTTGGCCAGGTCGCAGTTGTAAATGAGAACTTGTTCTCAACATGCCTACCTGGTTAAATAAAGGTGAAATAAATAAAGAAATAAATTCTTCCATTTAATTTCCACTTTGCCATCGACAATATTTAGACAGTCTGTTCAAAAAGAATCATTGTGTCATTATGAATCAGAAAATTGCTCTTTCTCTTGAGGATACCCTAGGATAGGGGGCGCCACAGCGCATTTTGAAAAAAATGTGTTCCCATTTTCAACGGCCTACTAATCAAACTCAGAAGCTAGGACATGCATATACTTATTATATATGGATAGAAAACACCCTAAAGTTTCTAAAACTGTTTGAATGGTGTCTGTGAGTATAACAGAACTCCTATGGCAGTCAAAACCCCGAGACCGATTGAAACAGGAAGTGGAATTCAGAATTGTGGACTCGACTTCTCATCTTTCCCTATTAATCACACCGTTAACAATGGTTCAGTGAGCACTTCCTATTGCTTCCACTAGATGTCGCCAGTCTTTTCACAGTGGTTTGAGCCTTATACAGTCGAAACTCAGTGAATGAGACGCGTTGGAAATTGGTCACAGGGGATGGGCCATCACCATTATGACACCGGCGGCCATGTCTACCCCCACCTTTGGAAACGGTTTGAAACACAATGAAATCATCCCCCTCGAATCTTATTGGCTCTCTTGGTGTTACAGGCCCTGAAGATTAATGTTTTACAATGTTTGACATGTTTGAACGAACCTAAATGGGAAAAAAATGTTTTATTTCGAAACGGCTGTGCCGCGCCCGGCAGAGTATTTGGATACAGCATTCAGACGCGCTAACAACAGAAAGCTAATGGAACATAAATGATGGACTTTTTCGACCGAAAATACATCTGTTGTGGACCTGGGATTCCTGGAAGTGCTTTCTGATGAAGACAACTAAAGGTAGGCGATTATTGACAATATTATACAAGATGAGATGTGACATGCGATTGTTCCAAGATGGCGCCGAGCTCGGTTTATTAGCTCATTTTCTGTGTATCGCGCCGATGTAAAATGCTGTTTTTATATATAAATATGACCTTTATTGAACAAAAGAATGCATGCTTTGTGTAACATGATGTCCTAGGTGTGTCATCTGATGAAGTTTGTAAAAGGTTAGTGCTGCATTTAGCTGTTTTTTGGTTATTTGTGATGCAAGTGGTTGGTCGGAAAATGGCTATGTTGCTGCTTTTTACGATGGACTCATCTAACATAATCTAATGATTTGCTTTTCCTGTAAAACCTTTTTGAAATCGGACGACGTGGGTCGATTCAGGAGAGGTGTATCTATAAAAAAAATATATATATTATTAATTAAAAAAAAAAAATTATGATTATTTTTTATGCTAATTGGCGATATGATTTTTCGCTGGATTTTGATCCCGCTAACGGGATCAGACGCTGAAGACGGCTTGAATTGGAAAGCGAGAAGCCTTGGTGGATAGGTGGATGTGTGAATGCTGAACAGCACTGGTTAGGATGAAGACAGACATTCTACTCTCCCCCAGAGTCCTGTATTTCCAACCACTGGAGATGTACAAGGAGATACATCTGTCTCTTGTCTTTGGCTCTTTCTGCTAAGAAGAAGATAATGGGATTGACTCAAAGCTTTTATGGTGTTGTCTCACTGAGGTAATGTTTTTGCTTATTCCCACCCATCAACCAACAACTCTAAAATCTGCCCACACCTGTATCATCGCCACTGACCACAGAACAGATCCTGTCTTTATGGCTTCAGGGGTTTGTTGTGAGGGCAGCAGCTGAACAATTCCTAGGCATTATAGAATAGAATAGACGAGACTAGACCATTATACCACCTTTGTTGTTCCCTCAGCCCCATGCTGTTTGAGTAAGGATGACAATTGCTCTCGTACTCACTCTGTGATTTAAGCAGCCCATTGGGGTCTCCCATTAATGTGTCTCTAATCAGAGTGAAAGCTGCATGTATGTTTGCCTGTTGATGTAATCCATTATTAGGATTTATGTTTTTCCCTTGGTGCTCACCAAAATGTTACATTGCAATGTTTTGGCCCATTTTCTGGGATGACATATTTATCCATGGAAATGTATACCGATCCCCAGAGGCAAGAGATGACTGTTTAGTCTTCGGTGGCATGCCAGGTGTTTTATAGGAATCACATAGGTCACATGTAGTGCTTTTCTTTTTAAAGGTCAGAGTGATGTTTAATTCATGACATCATAACTCTTTCATGTTGCAGACCTGGGGTCAGAGACCCAAATGGCAGAAAGATATATATATTTTTTTTTTACATTTTCACCAAAAACTAGTGCTCTGTGAGCCGCAATGGATCAACGCTATGTTGAACCTGGCAATAAACTGAGATACATTGAAGCACCTGCATTTCAAAGCAAAACAAAATTGTGTTGAATAGTAAGGGGTATAAGCACACTTCAACTGCTTTTAAATACTTTTTATTTGGTTTAAGTGTTAGTAGAGCTAATTTGATCTGTGTTCATTCTACTACTATTATAGTCTATTGATGACATTGAATTACCAATTATAGATTGCCATGTAGCCATAAAGAGACAGTTAAAGAACCGCTTGTGGCTCTGGAGTCACATGTTGCAGACCCCTGGTGTAGACTGTATGATAATTATCTGAGGCAATGCAGTAAATGCAAAATCCTGTACAACAGTCAACGGTTTCTTAATTTCACACATCAAAGGGTCTGGCTGGTTATTCAGGAAATCAGTGTCTTACCAATCACAATCGCAACACAGCACAGTACACCTTGCTTTCCATAGTCATAGGGCATTATACGCACAATAGTCTCTGCGCTATGACAGGCATATTAGAATCCAGACAAAGCCACTGAGCGGTGACTCATACCTAAACATTTGGAGACGATGGATGTCAGATTTTATTGGCCGTCTCACAGCCAAGAGGAGGTTTTTCAGTTTATGCTCTGGCAGGAAGGCAGATAGTATTTAGGCAAGGGCTGGTGTTCAGAATTCCCATTAAAGTCAGAAATGCTTACAGTAATGGATTTGGAATCAATTGGGTTGATGCCCAAATGTCCTGTTTGTCTTTAGGTTTAATGCCTCAAAATAATGGACCAGGTGCACTGTGGTATTTATTAAAAACATACACTGATTCCAACAACAAGGGTATAGCTAACATGGGGAGATACATGACTAAAGAAACATGAAAGATTTCAGTGTAATGTTTTATCGTCTCCCGCTCTAGTCCCATATTCTTTCACATGGTCTTAGATTTCATATGGGGAGGTACATACAACTGACTATTTACTCCTCTCTGTTGCTGTATCCTCGAGGCATCCATATCATCCCCTCTTAGAAATTGTTGTGTGACGCCAAGCAACCCCCCTGTCCCTTTTCATCCTCAGTGATATTGTATTTTTAATATGCTCTTTCTGTCTTTGATGTTGATATCATGCTAGCAGTAACTCCCTCCTGTGTAATCTTATTTAATTCTGTTTGTTTTAACATACTCGCTAATGCTGGGTGACGTCTTCCATCTGGGCCAGGCTGATCTAGATAAATGTAAAATCAAATCAAAGTCTTCCTGCTTTAGTTTTTGCTTGTAAGCAGGAATCAGGAGGATAGAATTATGGTCAGATTTGCCAAATGGAGGGCGGGGGAGAGCTTTGTATGCATCTCTGTGTGTGGAATAAAGGTGGTCAACAGTTTTTTTTCCCTCTGGTTGCACATGTGACATTCTGGTAAAAATTTGGTAAAACGGATTTAAGTTTGCCTGCATTAAAAGCCCCCGGCCACTAGGAGTGCCGCTTCTGGGTGAGTATTTTCTTGTTCGCTTATGGCCTTATAGAGTTGGTTGAGTGCGGTCTTAGTGCCAGCATTGGTCTGTGGTGGTAAATAGACGGCTACGAATAATATAGATGACAACTCTCTTGGTAGATAGTGTGGTCTACAGCTTATCATAAGGTACTCTACCTCAGGCGCGCAATACCTCTAGACTTCTTTAATATTAGACATTGCGCACCAGCTGTTATTGACAAAATACACACACCCCCACCCCTCGTCTTATCAGATGTAGCTTCTCTGTTCTGCCAGTGCATTGGAAATCTCTCCAGCTCTATATTAGCTGTGTCGTTGTTCAGCCATGATTCTGTGAAACACAAGATATTACAGTTTTTAATGTCCCGTCGGTAGGATAATCGTAGATCATCAATTTTATTTTCCAATGATTGCATCTTAGCAAGTAGAATTGATGGCAGTGGGAGTTTACTCGCTCACCTACAGATTCTCAAAAGGCAGCCCGATCTGTGTCCTCTTTTCCTCCGTCTTTTCTTCACGCAAGTGACGGGGATCTGGGCCTGTTCGCGGGAGAGCAGTATATCTTTCTCATCGGACTCGTTAAAAGAAAAAGCTTCTTCCAGTTCGTGGTGAGTAATCCCAGTTTTGATGTCCAGAAGTTATTTTTGGTCATAACAGCAACATTATGTACAAAATAAGTTAAAAAAATAACTTACAAACAACAACAAAAAAACTAACAAAATAGCACAAATGGTTACGGGCATGTTAAATTTCAGTCATCCTCTTTGGCGCCATCATGTTTTTCTCTCTCTCTCTCGCTCTCTCTCTCACTCTTTGAGGATTAGATCAAGAGATGTGCTGATGGATATTGACTGTCCCATTTCAGAATGGCTCTGATCTGTTGTTAGTAATGTGTGCACAGTCAATAACAACAACCCTCTGTTGGCTAAAAGGAGAAAGTGCATACCAGATGTGACACACATGGTGTAGAAAGTATGTGGCCCAAAGGGAATGCACTGCCCTGGAGCGTGCAGAGGTAGTTGAACACAGCTGTTTGACTTACAGGTGTGTGTCCTCTGGTCTGTTGAAAGCAGAGTCATGGAGAAGTCATAGTGTGTCAGGTTCCAAGCACAGCAGGGTCACAACATAGCAGATTTAAAAGACATCAGCCTGTCTCACCACTCTCACTGATCTCTGAGGTGATAATCAAGCTCAGAGACCCGGTGCTAGACGACTTCACCAAGCTGCCAAAACACTTCATCCCACTGGGCACACCACTTAATTTCAAAGTGGAAATTCTGGGAATATTTGGTTGAGACATTGATCAACGAGATATCAACCTTTATTCACCCACTGAAAAATACAGAATGTTGTTGCACAACCAAATTCCAAATCGAAAAACAATGTCAGATTTTTGGTTAAGTTGGCATCTTAATGTGTTATCACTTCGCTTTCAACCACTTAAAAGCACAAAAATGTTGATATGGGAATACAAAGTCAGATAATTTGTATTTATTCAACCAAATGCCATGGATTGCAGTAGAGATTACATTACAATCACATTGTGCAAGTGATTCTTGCAAGTTCTGTACAGACTTTCTTCTTTTCACTCTGTCAATTAGGTTAGTAACTACAGTGTTGTTGATCTATCCTCAGTCTTCTCATATCACAGCCATTAATCTCGGTAACAGTTTTAAAATCACCACTGGCCTCATGGTTAAATCCCTGAGTGGTTTCTTTCCTCTCAGCGAACTTCTTTCAATTTCTTTTCCTGTCAGAGTTAGGAAGGACGCCTGTATCTTTGTAGTGACTAGGTGTATTGATTCACCATCCAAAGTGTAATTAATAACTTCACCATGGTCAAAGGAATATTCAATGTCTGCTTTTAAAGTTTTTACCCATCTATCAGTACTGTATTTGTGAGGCATTGGAAAACCTCCCTGTGTCACGCCTGCTTATCATTATTTCTATTCACATTTTCGAACTCCAAATACATATAAACTTGAATGCTTATTGGATTTAATCATTTTCAGGTGATATGTATTTGTGTAATGAGGGAGGGTGTGGCGAAAGTGAATAACACCTTATATCAAGGTATGCATAATTATTAGGCAGCCTCATTACCTCAGGTAAAATGGGCCAAAAAAGAGATTTAACTGACACTGAAAAGCCAAAAATGTAAAATGCCTTTCAGACGGATGCGACACTCTTTAAATAGCGCAACTATTGAGGCGTGACCACCGGTCAATCAAACGTTTTGTTGCAAATAGTCAACTGGGACGCAAGAAACACATGGGGAAGAGAAGGCGCAAATTAACTGCAAAAGACTTGAGAAGAATTAAACGTCAAACTACCAGGAACCCATTATCCTCCAGTGCCACCGTATTTCAGAACTGTAACCTACCTGGAGTGTTCAAAAGTACAAGGTGTCAAGTGCTCAGAGACATGGCCAAGGTCAATAAGACTGAAACAAGTCCACCACTGAATAAGATTCACAAGTTGAAGCGTCAAGATTGGGCAAAGAAATCCCTGAAGACAGATTTTTCAAAGGTTTTATGGACAGATGAAATGAAAGTGACTCTTGATTGACCAAATTGATGGGCCCGTGGCTGGATCAGTAATGGACACAGGGCACCACTTTGAGTCAGGTGCCAGCAAGGTGAAGGAGGGGTACTGGTTTGGGCTGCTATCATTGAGGATGAGGTAGTTGGACCTTTTTGGGTTGAAGATGGACTGAAACTCAACTCCCAAACCTACTGCCAGTTTCTGGAAGATTCTTTCATCAAACAGTGGTACAGGAAGAAATCCTCAGCACTCTAGAAGGCCATGATCTTTATGCAGGACAATGCTCCATCACATGCATCCAAGTACTCCACTGCTTGGCTAGCCAGCAAGGGCCTCAAAGATGCCTGAATAATGACCTGGCCCCCTTCCTCACCTGACTTAAATCCTATTGAGAACTTGTGGGCCCTTCTCAAACGTGAGATTTACAGTGAGGGAAGACAATATCAAATCAAATCAAATGTATTTATATAGCCCTTCTTACATCAGCTGATATCTCAAAGTGCTGTACAGAAACCCAGCCTAAAACCCCAAACAGCAAGCAATGCAGGTGTAGAAGCACAATACACCTCTTTGAACAGCATTTGGGAGGCTGTGCTTGCTGCTTCAGCGAAAATTGATCTTGAACAGATCAAGAAACTGACAGACTCCATGGATGGAAGGCTCATGGCAGTTATTGAAAATAAGGGTGGCTATATAGGTCACTGAATATTTTTGAAAGGCCAAAAATGTTATATAATTGTCATTTTGTGTTACTTATCTGTTACACTTACTCTAAAAATTGAGAATCAACAAGTGAGTTGAGAGAAATTATTTTTGTAATTTAGTTGCCTAATAATTCTGCACACTAATAGTTGCCTAATAATTGTGCACACTTATATATTTCCCTGAGAAAGACAAAACTCACTTCTCCTTTGTTAAACATTCAGGTTTGAGGTTCAATAACATTTTGGATTGACTGAGAGCATTGTGTTTGTTCAACAATAAAATTAATCCCAAGGAATACAATTTGCCTAATAATTGTGCACGCAGTGTATTTGTCAGTTCCCCAGCTCTGTTTCCGCTTCTGCATTGCTTGTCATATGTCCGTGTTACCTCTGTGTTGACGCTGTTCCTGTCTTGTTCTATGTCTGTTCCTGAATAAATGTCTGACTCCCCGTACCTGCTTCTCCTGTCCGGCGTCGACCCTTACAGAATGCAGCAGCCATCACACGAAGCATCGGGGAGTACTGGCGTTCCGGTTGGTGGTGACGTCTGTCCTGGGTCGCCGCCGATGGAAGCAGGGGTGCCTAGCCAGCTTGTCGGGCTTCCACTCCCTAGCTGGCTCGAGGGGTTTCCTTGCCCCAGTTGGCTCGGAAGGCACCCATCCCACGTCGAGCCTCAGCCGGATCGTCAGGTCTTGCTCGCCCAGCCGGCCCTTGAGTTTTCTTGTTTTGTTGGTCGGGCTTGGATTCCACCGCTGATGGAAGCGGGGGTGCCTAAGCCAGCTCGTCGGGCTTCCACGTCCTAGCTGGCTCGAGAGGTTTCATTGCCTCAGTTGGCTCAGCAGGTTCCCATCCCATGTCATGCTCTGCTGGATCATCGGGCTTCGATGCCGCAGCGGGATCGACAGGCGTTCATGCCTCAGCTGGATCGTCAGGCTCCTATGCCTCAGCCGGCTCGCCAGGCTCCCACGCCCCTGCCGGTTTGTGGGGAGTTTACCCCCAGCCGGCTTGCCCAGCGCCCATGTCTCGGCAGGCTTGCCCAGGTGGGACGCTGGGTGGCGCCCCGTGAGGGGAAGAGAGGGAGGCTTCCCTGCATTACGCACTCCTGCCACCATCATTTACGCACACCTGCCTTCCCTCGTCACGTGCTTCAGCGATATTGGACTCACCTGGACTCACTCAATCACCTGTTTATTACTTCCCCTATATTTGTCAGTTCCCCAGCTCTGTTCCCCGCTGCTGCATAGTTTGTCATATGTCCGTGTTACCTGTGTGCTGATGCTGTTCCTGTCTTGTTCTGTCTGTTCCCGAATAAATGTCTGACTCCCCATTCCTGCTTCTCCTGTCCGGCGTTGGCCCTTACACCCTGGTCTTTGTGGTTGAATCTGTGTTTGAAATGCACCGCTCGAATGAGAAACCTTACAGACAATTGTATGTGTGGGGTACAGAGATGAGGTCGTCATTCAAAAATCATGTTAAACACTATTATTGCACACAGAGTGAGTCCATGCAACTAATTATATGACTAAGAGGTTGAATACTTACTGACTCAAGACATTTCAGCTTTTAATTTTTAATTCATTTGAAACAATTTCTAAAAACATTATTCCACTTTGATATTATGGGGTATTGTGTGTAGGCCAGTGACACAAAATCTAAATTGTATCCATTTTAAATTCAGACTATAACACAACAAAATGTGGAATAAGTCAAGGGATATGAAAACATTCTGAAGGCACTGTATGTGGAAGTAATCAGATTCACACATGTAAACACACACACACACACATTTCACCCAGCGAGGAGAAGGTCACATGCAGTACCAGACAAAAGTTTGGACACACCTACTCATTCAAGTGTTTTTCTTTATTTTTACAATTTTCGAAATTGGAGAATAATACTGAAGACATCAAACTATGAAATAAGACATATGGAATCATGTAGCAAACAAAAAAGTGTTAAACGAATCAAAATATATTTAAGATTTTAGAATCTTCAATGTAGCCACCCTTTGCCTTGATGACAGCTTTGCACACTCTTGGCAACTCTCAACCAGCACTCTCAACCAGCGTCACCTGGAATGATTTTCCAGTCTTGAAGGAGTTCCCACATCTGCTGAGGACTTGTTGGCTGCTTTTCCTTCACTCTGCGGTCCAACTCATCCCAAACCATCTCAATTGGGTTGAGGTCCGGGGATTGTGGAGGCCAGGTCATCTGATGCAGCACTCCATCACTCTCCTTCTTGGTCAAATAGCCCTTACACTGCCTGGAGGTGTGTTGTATCATTGTCCTGTTGAAAAACAAATGATAGTCCCACTAAGCGCAAACCAGATGGGATGGCGTATAGCTGCAGAATGCTGTGGTAGCCATGCTGGTTAGGTGTGGCTTGAATTCTAAATAAATGTATTTCTTTTTATTGATTTTATTTCACCTTTATTTAACCAGGTAGGCAAGTTGAGAACAAGTTCTCATTTACAATTGTGACCTGGCCAAGATAAAGCAAAGCAGTTCGACACACAACAACACAGAGTTACACATGGAGTAAAACAAACATACAGTCAATAATACAGTAGAAAAATAAGTCTATATACAATGTGTGCAAATGAGGTGAGATAAGGGAGGTAAAGGCAAAAAAAAGGCCATGGTGGCAAAGTAAATACAATATAGCAAGTAAAACACTGGAATGGTAGATTTGTAGTGGAAGAAAGTGCAAAGTAGAAATAGAAATAATGGGGTGCAAAGGAGCAAAAATAAATAAATAAATACAGTAGGGGAAGGGGTAGTTGTTTGGGCTAAATTATAGATGGGCTATGTACAGGTGCAGTAATCTGTGAGCTGCTCTGACAGCTGGTGCTTAAATCTAGTGAGGGAGATGTGTTTCCAGTTTCAGAGATTTTTGTAGTTCGTTCCAGTCATTGGCAGCAGAGAACTGGAAGGAGAGACAGCCAAAGGAGGAATTGGCTTTAGGGGTGACCAGAGAGATATACCTGCTGGAGCGCGTGCTACAGGTGGGTGCTGCTATGGTGACCAGTGAGCTGAGATAAGGGGGGACTTTACCTAGCAGGGTCTTGTAGATGACCTGGAGCCAGTGGGTTTGGCGACGAGTATGTAGCGAGGGCCAACCAACGAGAGCGTACAGGTCGCAGTGGTGGGTAGTATATGGGCCTTTGGTGACAAAACGAATGGCACTGTGATAGACTGCATCCAGTTTATTGAGTAGGGTATTGGAGGCTATTTTGTAAATGCCACCGCCGAAGTCGAGAATCGGTAGGATGGTCAGACAGTGTCACCAGCAAAGCATCCCCACACCATCACACCTCCTCCTCCATGCTTCATGGTTGGAACCACACATGTGGAGATCATCCGTTCAACCACTCTGCATCTCACAAAGACATGGCAGTTGGAACCAAAAATCTCAAATTTGAGCTCATCAGACCAAAGGACAGATTTACACTGGTCTAATGTCCATTGCTTGTGTTTCTTGGCCCCAAGCAAGTTTCTTCTTCTTATTGTTGTCCTTTAGTAGTGGTTTCTTGGCAGCAATTCGACCATGAAAGCCTGATTCACGCAGTCTCCTCTGAACAGTTTATGTTGAGATGTGTCTGTACTTGAACTCTGTGAAGCATTTATTTGAGCTGCAATTTCTGAGGCTGGTAACTCTAATGAACGTATCCTCTGCAGCAGAGGTAACTCTGGGTCTTCCTTTCCTGTGGCGGTGCTCATGAGAGCCAGTTTCATCATAGCACTTGATGGTTTTTGCGACTGCACTTGAATACATTTTCGAAGTTCTTGAAATATTCCGCATTGACTGATCTTCATGTCTTAAAGTAATGATGGACTGCTTATTTGAGCTGTTCTTGCCATAATACGGACATGGTCTTTTACCAAATAGGGCCAACTTCTGTATACCACCGCTACCTTGCCACAACACAACTGATTGGCTCAAACACATTAAGAAGGAAAGAAATTCCCCAAATTAACTTAACAAAGCACACCTGATAATTGAAATGCATTCCAGGTGACTACCTCATGAAGCGGGTTGAGAGAATGCCAAGAGTGTGCAAAGCTGTCATCATTGCAAAGGGTGGCTACTTTGAAGAATCTCAAATATAAAATCTATTTTGATTTGTATAACACTTTTTTGGTTACTACATTATTCCATTTGTGTTATTTCATAGGTTTGATGTCTTCACTCTTATTCTACAATGTAGAAAATAGTAAAAAATAAGGAAAAACCCTTGAATGAGCATTTGCAATGTCATCAACAGCCAGTGTCAATTAAACCCAGGGTTCAACAAAAAATATACAATACATATAGGCCTACGGTTTCAAGCTTTGGTTAATTTCAAATGTAATCTACAAGTTCATAATAAATATGTTTGATTCATGTCTCCATCTCAACCAAAAGTCAAAGTTAAAGAACAGGACTAAATCAAATCAAACTTTATTTAAAGTTAAAGTGTATTTAAAGTTTTATTTGATTATGTCCTATTCTTTAACTTTGACTTTTGGTTGAGATGGAGACCGGAATCAAACATTTAAATTAATAATTTGTAGACAAACTGAATATTGAATTGTGCAAATATAAACATTTTGAAGGAGATGTATCTTCTGCTTGGATAGTTCCATCTGTGCCAATGACTTACAGTAATACCAATATGGAATACCATCGAATGCTTCTCAAAGATGCCCTCTGATGGTCAAATTAGCAATAACTTGCAGTAACAGAAGAAATGGCTGAGAATTAAATGACGTGCTGCGGCAGCATGCAAGGTGTGCTGCAGCTTGACGCAACTTTTAAAGGAGAAACCACTAGTCTGGCTTTAATTCCAGTTTGTATACAAATTAATAATTGATATGTTGGATTCACCTCTCCATCTCATCCAAAAATCTAAGTTAAAGAATATGACTAAATCTATTAAAATCACACCTTAAATGCACTTTAAATTAAGTTTGGTTTGACAAACAAAAACAATTCAATATCACTTTTGCAAAACAAAATAGCCTAATGATTTGTCAAGAAGTTAACAAATTACACTGAACAAAAATATAAATATAAACATGCAACAATTTAGACTATTTTACTGAGTTACAGTTCACATTAGGAAATCAGTCACTTTAAATAAATTCATTATGCCCTAATCTATGTATTTTACAAATACCTTTAAAAAAAATAATAGGTAGGCGCGTGGATCAGAAAACCAGTCAGTGTCTGGTGTGACAACCATTTGCCTCACGCAGCACGACACATCTCCTTCGCATAGTTAATCAGGCTGTTGATTGTGACCTGTGGAATGTTGTCCTTCTCCTCTTCAATGGCTGTGTGAAGTTGCTGGATATAGACGGGAACTGGAACACGCTGTCGTACAAATCGACCCAGAGCATCCCAAACATGCTCAATGGGTGACATATCTGGTGAGTATGCAGGGCATGGAAGAACTGGAAAATGTTCAGCTTCCAGGAATTGTGTACAGATCCTTGCGACATATTGCCGTGCATTATCACGCTGACACATGAGGTGATGGCAGTGGATGAATGGCACGACAATGGGCCTCAGGATCTAGTCACGGTATCACTGTGCATTGAAATTGCCATCGATAAAATACCATTGCGTTCATTGTCCGTAGCTTATGCTTGCCAATACCATAACCCCACCGCCACCATGGGGCACTCTGTTCACAACGTTGACATCAGCAATCTGCTCATCCACACGACGCCATACATGCTGTCTGCCATCTGCTCGATACAGTTGAAACCAGGACTAATCCGTGAAGAGCACACTTCTGAAGTGTGCCAGTGGCGATTGAAGGTGAGCATTTGCCCAGTCAGTATGCCAATTGCATGCTCCCTGTGTTGTGTGACAAAACTGCACATTTTAGAGTGGCATTTTATTGTCCACAGCACAAGGTGCACCTGTGTAATGATCATGCTGTTTAATCAGCTTCTTGATATTTGTGCACACAATTTGAGAGAAATAAGCTTTTTGTTTGTGCGAATTAAACATTTCTGGGATCTTTATTTCAGCTCATGAAACATGGGACCAACACTTTGCATGTTGTGTTTATATTTTAGTTCAGTTATTTGTTAGATTCACGTCTCCAACTAAACCAAAAATTAAAGTTAAAGAATAGGATTAAGCCAGTGGCTCAGATCAAACTACCCAAGCATTAGACACTCCTTTAAATGTTAATATTTGGTTGTGTTGTCAACCAAACACAATTCAATGTTGCTTTTGTAATACAGCTACTAGCCTAAAGTTAAGGCTATCTTAAAAACTAATGTAATATTATTTATTCAACCTTAAAGGGATACTTCTGGATTTTCAGATGAACTCGTGGATACTATTTTGATGTTTCTGTGTCCAGAATGAAGGAAGTTATAGGTAGTTTCGCGAGCCAATGCTAACTAGTGTTAGCGCAATGACTGGAAGTATATGGGTATCTGGTAGCATGCAGAGATAAAAATGGTATCCCTAAATTAATCTGACTCTGGGGAAGTAGATAAAGGTTTTTATTGCCAAAATCCCGAAATATCTCTTTAAATTGAGTAACACATCCATGGCCACATCTTGAGGTTACTGTACCTATAAATGTCTTCTTATGTAATCCTCTTTACAATTGCTTTAACAATCTGTGCAGAATCTAGAACACCATTGATCACTTGCATTATGTACTTTTAATGTAATCTCAACTGCAATCCAGGTCATTTGGTTGTGCTATTAGATGAAGCACAGTGATTACACATTAAGTTGTTGTATACAAAATACCTGACATTGTATTCCCATTTGAACTTTGTTGTCTTTTTGAGTGGGTGAATAAAGGTTGAAATCTCATTGATCAACGTCTCAACCAAGTATCTACTTTGAAAGGATGTGGTGTGCACACTGGGACACAGTGGAGCAGGCTGAGAGCTTCAAGTTCCTTGGTGTCCACAACACCAGCAAACTAACATGGTCCAAGCACACCAAGACAGTCGTGAAGAGGGCACGACAAAATCTATTCCTCCTCAGGAGACTGAAAAGATTTGGCATGGGTCCTCAGATCCTCAAATGGTTCTACAGCTGCACCATCGAGAGCATCCTGACTGGTTGCATCACTGCCTGGTATGGCAACTGCTCGGCCTTCTACTGCAAGGCACTGCAGAGGGTAGTGCGTATGGCCCAGTATATCACTGGGGCCAAGCTTCCTGGCATCCAGGATATCAGAAGAAGGCCCTAAAAATTGTCAAAGACTCCAGTCACCCTAGTTACAGACTGTTCTCCCTGCTACCGCACGGCAAGCAGTACCGGAGCGCCATGTCTTGGTCCAAGAGGCTTCTAAACAGCTTGTACCTCCAAGCCATAAGACTCCTGAACATTTAATCAAATGGCTACCCAGACTATTTTAATTGCCCCTCTCTCATTTTACGCCGCTGCTACTCTCTGTTATTATCTATGCATAGTCACTTTAATAACTCTACCTACATGTACATACAGTGGATATAGAAAGTCTACACACCCCTGTTAAAATGCCAGGTTTTTGGGATGTTCAATGTGAACAATTCAATTGAAAAACAAACTGAAATCTTCGCGGGGGAAAAATGAAAAATAAAAACCTTACAATAACCTGGTTGCGTAAGTGTGCACACCCTCTTATAACTGGGGATGTGGCTGTGTTCAGAATTAACCAATCACATTCAAACTCATGTTAAATAGAAGTCATTACACACCTGCCATCATTTAAAGTGACTCTGATTAATCACAAATAAAGTTCAGCTGTTCTAGTAGGATTTTCCTGACATTTTCTTAGTTGCATCTCAGAGCAAAAGCCATGGTCTGCAGAGAGCTTCCAAAGCATCAGAGGGATCTCTTTGTTGAAAGATATCAGTCAAGAGAAGGGTACAAAAGAATTTCCAAAGCATTACATATACCATGGAACACAGTGAAGACAGTCATCATCAAGTGGAGAAAATATGGCACCACAGAGACATTACCAAGAACTGGACGTCCCTCCAAAATGTATGAAAAGACGAGAAGAAAACTGGTCAGGGAGGCTTCCAAGAGGCCTACAGCAACATTAAAGGAACTGCAGGAATTTCTGGCAAGTACTGGCTGTGTGCTACATGTGACAACAATCTCCCGTATTCTTCATATGAATGGGCTATGGGGTAGGGTGGCAAGACGGAAGCCTTTTCTTACAATGAAAAACATCCAAGCCCGGCTGAAGTTTGCAAAAACAAACATCAAGTCCCCCAAAAGCACGTGGGAAAATGTGTTATGGTCTGATGAAACCAAGGTTGAACTTTTTGGACATAATTCCAAAAGGTATGTTTGGCGCAAAAACAACACTGCACATCACTGCACATCACCCAAAGAACACCATACCCACAGTGAAGCATGGTGGTGGCAGCATCATGCTTTGGGGCTGTTTTTCTTCAGCTGGAACCGGGGCCTTAGTCAGGGTGGAGGGAATTATGAACAGTTCCAAATACCAGGCAATTTTGGCACAAAACCTTCAGGCGTCCGTTAGAAAGCTGAAGAGGAAGTTCACCTTTCAGCACGACAACGACCCAAAGCACACATCCAAATCCACGAAAGCATGGCTTCACCAGAAGCTATTCATATTTTTTTTTATGCATTTTTGGTTAGGGACTTGTAAGTAAGCATTTCACTGTAAGTTCTACACCTGTTGTATTCGGCGCATGTGACCAATAAAATGTGATTTGATTTGTTATGCCCACATAGATCACAAATTCACATTCTCCCAGTCTGGTTTCCACTCTGCTCTGACCATCCAACTCCCCTCTTATAGGGAACATCCTCTTCAGTTTTCACATGCTGTGTAATTATGTTGGAGCGTCTCTCGGCCTGCTTCAGATAGGGAACCACAAAACATTTTACTGTCAGAAAAGGCATGTATTACCCTCCCATACCTTACCTTAATGTCAACCTCTCCCTGTGGTACAGCCATAACCTCTCTGCCTGCGTCCTGTCATCCTTTTTCCCCACACAGTGAGTATGTCAGGCCAAAACAGGAGAACAACACAAACTTTCCCCAGATTCTTTCTTTATGGGTCTGTTTGATGTGCAGGACCACAAGGAGACTTACTGTTCTGTAGACTCCAATTTGTACACATACTGCTTTGTACAGAGACTGACTGCGCTGTTACTGTAGTTTCTATACAAAGACAGATTAGGTCTGAGAGATTGGGGTGGGTATATGATTTGTATGTGAAAGTGAGGTGGGTATTTCAACACAACTGGTACTTTATGTCATCAAAACAGATGGTGCATATATCCAACATGGCAATTAGATGTTTTATGTACTGTACAGTAGGTATGGTTTCTCAGAACAGACCTCATAGGCAGTGCCCCACTCTCCTCACTAACACTTTGTCCATAGCTGCTCTTCAAAGGCAACGATGACATGCTGAGCTGAGCCCAAACTAAGTGTGCTTGTAGTTAGCTACAATGGGGAGAGACTGAGTCAGTCAATCAGTCCCCTAAACATTGAGGCTGAGACATCCATAATAACCCATCCCGTGGCAAAACCAAAGACAGTCAGATGACATCTCTACTTGGTTAGTCACTTAGTTTTGGCAAGTTATGATAATTAATGGTCAGGGACAGGATTCATCTTGCATGTATTAGGGCATACATTTGGACAAAGCTGAAAAACAGCACTCTTTCTATCACTCCTCTCCACGGGTCCCAATGATGCCTCTTTTTGTCAGACTAATCAAAAATTCAGTCATGTTAATGGGATTTAACTGTCTTACCTTCTGCATTTAAATATTAACATTTGTTCATGGTTTACCAAATATAACAACAGTTGAGGGATGTTACAGTAACACTCTCAAGGTTTGAGAGATTTGTCAACCCTGAATACGAGGCTGCATTATTAAGCACCACAAAATGACCGTGAGTTTGTGACAGACAGAACGTTCAGTCTCTTTTATTTTTTCTGTGGTTGTTTGAGGTTCGTTCAAGGCTGGGACAAGGTGACATGATGCTAGGTACATCCTGTAATAATTCCTTAATCTGACACAGAGGAGAGAGGAAGATAAAGGGGGGGGTGGGGTAAATAGATAAGGATAGAGAGAGAGGGAGAGAAAGGCAGAAAAGGAGAGAGAGATTATTACAGCGAGGATCAAGACAGGAGTCAGTGTGACACTCACTGACCACACTCAGGATTCAATTGGAAAGGCGAAGCCATGTCGAAGCCACCCCTGGTGAAGGACCACTCAGGGTCAGTCGCACTGACCAGGAAGGCTGTGTCCACATTAGACAAACCCTGGTTAATGACCACTTCTAGGGTCAGTCAGAATATAAACACATCTGAGAAGACAATGTGATCGACCGTCAGCACTCATTGCAGGGGCCTGTAACCCATACTGATATGAAATATATTGCCTATATTTTTTACACTTTCTATGGACCATCTGTGTCTATCTGTAAAACAGTGCCTTCGGAAAGTATTCAGACCCCTTGACTTTTTCCACATTTTGTTACGGTCCAGCCTTATTCTAAAATCTACACACAATAGCCCATAACAACAAAGTGAACATAGGTTTTTAGACATTTTTGAAAATGTATTATTTACAAATGTATTCAAACCCTTTACTATGAGACTCGAAATTGAGCTCAGGTGCATCCTGTTTCCATTGATCATCCTTGAGATGTTTCTACAATTTGATTGGAGTCCACCTGTGGTAGATTAAATTGATTGGACATGATTTGGAAAGGCTCACACCTGTCTATATATGGTCCCACATGAAGATGCATGTCAGATCAAAAACCAAGCCATGAGGTCGACGGAATTGTCCATAGAGCCCAGAGACAGGATTATGTCGAGGCACAGACCTGGGGAAGGGTACCAAAACATGTCTGCAGCATTGAATGTCCCCAAGAACACAGTGGCCTCCATCATTCTTAAATGGAAGACGTTTGGAACCACCAAGACTCTTCCTAGAGCTGACCACCAGACAAATGAGCAATCGGGGGAGAAGGGCCTTGGTCAGGGAGGTGACCAAGAACCTGATGGTCACTCTGACAGAGCTCTAGAGTTCCTCTGTGGAGATGGGAGAACCTTCCCGAACAAAAATCTCTGCAACACTCCACCAATCAGGCCTTTATGGTAGAGTGGCCAGACGGAAGCCACTTCTCAGTAAAAGGCACATGACAGACCGCTTGGAGTTTGCCAAAAGGCACCTAAAGACTCTCAGACCATGAGAAACAAGATTCTCTGGTCTGATGAAACCGAGATTGAACTCTTTGGCCTGAATGTCAAGGGTCACGTCTGGAGGAAACCTGACACCGTCCCTATGGTGAAGCATGGTGGTGGCAGCATCATGCTGTGGGGATGTTTTTCAGCGGCAGGGACTGGGAGACTAGTCAGGGTCGAGGCAAAGATGAACGGAGCAAAGTACAGAGAGATCTTTGATGAAAACCTGCTCCAGAGAGCACAGGACCTCAGACTGGGGCGAAGGTTCACCTTCCAACAGGACAACGACACTAAGTACACAGCCGGGACAACGCAGGAGTGGCTTCCGGACAAGTCTCTGAATGTCCTTGACTGACCTAGCCAGAGCTCGGACTCGAACCCGGTTGAACATCTCTGGAGAGACCTGAAAATAGCTGTGCAGCAACTCTCCCCATCCAACCTGACAGGGCTTGAGAGGATCTTCAGAGAAGAATGGGAGAAACTACCCAAATACAGGTGTGCCAAGCTTGTAGCATCATACCCAAGAAGACTCGAGGCTGTAATCGCTGCCAAGGGGGCTTCAACAAAGTACTGAGTAAAGGGTCTGAATATTTATGTAAATGTGATATTTCCATTTAAAATGTAATAAATTAGCAACAATTTCTACATTTATTTTTGCTTTGTCATTATCGGGTATTGTGCATAGATTGAGAAAAAAACAATTTAAAACATTTTAGAATAAGGCTAAGGAGTCTGAATAAATTCCAAAGGCACTGTATATTAGGCACAGATTATAGGTATTTCTAAATCAGTCGCTACAACCGCAATAACATCTGCTAAACATGGGTATGTGACCAATAAAATTTGATTAGAGGGGAAGAATGAAAACCAGAAGTGTTACAGGTCTTGAGGGCCAGATTAATACCCCTGCACTATGGGATACAGCACAAGAAATGCATCCTGAAAGACAGCTATCCTGTGTAAAGTTGCTGCCAAATGGGTTTCCACCTATTATTACCTCGGGTATGAAGACCTACGCAATCAAGCCATCTTCGTTGTTTAAAAACGATATATATAATATCACATATTTATTCACTTAAATGTAATTGTTTTGAGAAGGTCACACCAAGGACCATTTAGCTTTTTCATTTTGAAAAAAAAATAAATAAATGTTTTTCCATATACAACAAGTGGCCTTACCGTCATTAGTCCATACAAACACATTGAATAACAGATTCACTAGAGTGGAACAGAGTCCCTAAAATAAATAAAAAGGAAAGTTTGTTCTGAAGTGTCTGTCCTATATCTGAGAGATATAATAAAGTTCAGGAAGCATTTGTTAAATTTGTTTTTGCATGTATTTAACCCCTTATTTTTGGCACTAAACAGTCTCATTTATATACACACACACACACACACACACACACAACTGGTACCCGGGGACCTTCAGACGAGTCTTGTAAGGCATGTGGGCATCCTAGAGCAACAGAGGTTGACCGCCACAGGGACCCAAGAGCGCTCTCCTCAGGACCGTAGCCCTCCTAGTCCACCAGGTACTGGAGTCGACTCCCATGAGTTGAGGAGTCCAGTAGGGACCAAATAGTATAGGTGGGGGTCCCTTCGATGTCCAGGGGAGGTGGAGGGGTGTCGCGAGGACAGCATCAGCCAGGGGACCAGGAAGCACCGGCCTGTGGAAGGAAATATGAAAGGAGGGTTAGAGCCGGTAGTTGGTGTGGAGTTCTAAATGATAGGTTACCTCATTGACCCTCCAGAGGACCTTGAAGGGCCCCACAAACTGGGGGCTCAGCTTCCGGCAGGGCAGGCGGAGTGGGAGGTTCCTGGTGTAGAGTCAGATGCGATCACCAGGATGGAATACAGGCGCCTCACTGTAGTGGCGGATCGCCCAATCCTTCTGACAGTGGATGGCGCGCCGGAGCCTCACATTGGTGGTGTTCCACACCTCTGCACCACTCGTCAACTGCAGGGGCCTCGGTCTGGCTCAGAGTCCACAGAGCCAGTGCCGGCTGATATCCCAGGACGCACTGGAAGGGAGTCAGCTCGGTGGAGTAACGAAGTGAGTTCTGTGCGTATTCCGTGCAGGGAAGGAACCGGGCCCACTCCCCCTGCCAGTGACTCCTTAGGAACCCCCCCAGCTCTTGGTTGGGCCTCTCCACATGCCCGTTAGGCCGGTACCCGGATGTGAGGCTGACCGTGGCCCCCAGCTTCTCCATAAAGGCTTTCCAGACCTGCGACGTGAATTGGTGGACCATGGTCGGAAACGATGTCCTCCAGAAGGCCATAGTGCCAGAAAACCAACCCGAATAGTGCCTCAGCGACCCGGAGAGAGGTAGGTAGACTAGAGAGAGAGATAAAAATGGCAGGATTTATAGAATCTGACAGCAACCAGAATCATTCTAAAACCATCAGAAAGGGAAGATTTGTTAAAGTCTATGGACAGATGTGACTAAGGCTGTTGAGGCACGGGAAGGGGAAGTAGTTTACCTGCTGGAACGTGCTAGGGAGATTTGGATTGAGTATGAGGTTAAGTTCAGGGAGGAGGCAAGGGCCTGGTCAATAAACTTCCGTGGCACTGGAGTCCACTAGAGCTGTAGAGACAACACTTGAGGGACAGCCAGCAAAATGGGAATCAGTAAGGGTTTGGAGGATAACAATGATAATAGAATACTCATGCCTACCTGAGAGACGGAAGGCCGCCCTTCTGCTCATAGGGCCGCCCTTCTGCTCATAGGGCCGCCCTTCTGCTCATAGGGCCGCCCTTCTGCTCATAGGGCCGCCCTTCTGCTCATAGGGCCGCCCTTCTGCTCATAGGGCCGCCCTTCTGCTCTAGTGGACCATGGGTTAGGACGTACCGAACACCACTGAAGCTGATACCCCTCCTGGCCTCAATAGGGGCAGAGCTCCAGCTATCTCCAGCAACGCCGCTCTGCTACAGAGAAGTGTGTGGCCCCTACCTCTATGGGTTCAGGCTCTGCCTCAGAACAGCCAAAGGGGGGGTGGGGGGGGGGTGAGTTGGACACTGATGCTCCCGAAGAAGGTTATCCAGACGGATGGCCATTGCAATGAGAGCATCCAAGGATATGTTGTCATCCCAACTCCATCTGGACCTCTTTGCGCAGTCCACTGCTGATTAGAGTAAGGAGCGCCACCTCATTCCATCCACTGAAGGCTGCCATAGTCCGAAAGGTGAGGTCATACTCCTCAACTGTCTGGGAACCCTGCTGTAGTTGGAAAATTTGCTCACCTCCCTCTCAGGAGGATGGTCGTAGACCGCCCTGAACCTCTCATAGGCACCCAGCTCCTCCTCTTCTCTCTCCCAGATGGCCGTAGCCCACTCCACACACTCGTCCGGACAGCAGGGAATTCACTGGAGTAGGAAGCCACGGCATTTCGATGGAGTGCCGTCATACTTCTCCCAAAGGGACAGTTGGGGCTCACTGTGACAACCCGTGGTAGGAGGCCCTCCGTCAGAGGTATGGAGAACTTTTCTGGTGGTGTCAAGAAGGTGGAGAATGCAGAGGACCTCCTTCATGGTTGTGCCCAGTAGAGCCAGCTGGTTGTGGTGTTGGTGGAGTAGATAACCCTGTTTCTCAACCGTCTGGAAGATGGTGTAATCATCTGCTGCTTCCATCATTTCAGAGGCAATGTTCTGTTACGAAGACACAGGGAGTCAGGAAGCAGGTGCAGATGGTGAGCTTAATAATAACGACCATGGAGAGTTACAAAACAAGAGACGCATCTGGACATGAAAACAGAACCAACACTGCCTGATGAGTGAGGTTGGTGAGGGCTATATGAAGGGAGAGTAATGAGGGTGGTGATGAAGTCCAGGTGTGCGAAATGATGGTTCCCAGGTGTACGCAATGTGGGTTTCCAGGACAGGTGGTTAGTAGACCGGCAACGTCGGGCGCCAGAGGGAGGAAGCAGGAGTATGTGTGACAAGTATAGAGCAACAGATGTACGTATTTGTGAGTCTCCCCTTTCCATAGAGTGGTCATAATGGTTTCTCTTTATGTGGTGCAAACAGGAAACACAACAACAAATAAAATACATAATATACTTAAACATACGTAGCACTACATTTACATTACAATTCAGCCATTTATTGCTAGCTTGAGTTACCTGGGGTAGCAAAAAAGTTCAATTTAATCATGGCTCTATTTAACACTATGTGTTTCCCAGCCTCTGCTCTGGGCCTGGGGACTGTGAAGAGATCTTTGGTTGCATGTCTTGTGTGATACCGATGAGTGTCCGAACTGTTTGCCAACTGCTTGAACAGACCGTTTGGTACCTTTAACACATCAACACCTCGCACAAAGACCAATAGTGATGCAGTCAATCTCTCCTCAACTTTGAGCCAGGAGAGATTGACATGCATGTCATTGACATTCACACTCTGTGTACATCTAAGTGCTGCTCTGTTTTTGGACCAACTGCAATTTGCCTATGTCCTTCTTTGCAGCAACTGACCACGCAACTGGACAGTAGTCCAGATGCAACAAAACTAGGGCCTGTAAGACCTGTCTGGTTGACTGAGATATCAAGAAAGCAGGTCAACCCCTTACCTTGGCAGCAGCTAATGGGGATAATGGGGATCCATAATACAAACATATAGACTCAATGGTTACTAAAATGGGAAGAGGTCTGTCTGATTGTATTGTATTTATTATACAATACAATCATGGACAGACCTCTTCCCATTTTAGTAACCATTGAGTCTATATGTTTTGACCATGATAGCTTGCTATCTAGGGTGACACCCAGTAGTTTAGTCTCTTCAACTCGCTCAATAGCCACATTATTAAATAACAGATCCAGATGAGGTATAGGGTTGAGCGAATGAATTGTCCCAAAAATGATACTTACATATTTTTCTGTTGATATTTAGCACCAGACTATTACTAGTTACCCTATGTTAAAGGTGGCGTTATTTATTTTACTGTTACAGCCGAAGTGTATACTGTTGAATCATCAGCGTACATGGACACAGGCATTATTCATGGTCAGTGGAAGGTCATTAGTAAAAAACAATAATGGTCCAAGCCGGCGACCCTGTGGTACACCACACTCAACCGAATTTGCATTAGAGGCTTCCATTAACAAAAACCCTCTGTGTTCTATTGGATAGGTAACTGTAAACCATGATAAGGCAGAGGATTTTAATGTATAACAGGTACGTTTTTTTCACCAATAAGATATGATCAATAATATCCAAGGCTGCAATGAAGCCTAACAAAACAGCTCCCACAATCTTCTTATTAGCAATTTCTTACAGCCAATCATCAGCCATTTGTGTCAGTGCCAAGCATGTTGAGTGCCCTTCCCTGTTAATTTGTTTTCTGTAAAGTAACATTGTATTTGGTCGAACACAATTTTTTACAAAAGTTTGCTTGGCACCGGTAACAGGCTGATTGGTCTGCTGTGATCTATTAAAGGGTGCTTGCCATTTTTAGGCAGCGGAATGACCTTTGCCTCCCTCCAGGCCTGAGGGCATACTCTGTCTTCTAGGCTTAGATTGAAGATCAAATAGGAGTTGCAATGTATTCCGCTACCAACCTCAGTAATTTACTATCCAGGTTATCGGTTCCAGGTGGTCTATCCTTAGTTATACACTGCTCAAAAAAATAAAGGGAACACTTAAACAACACAATGTAACTCCAAGTCAATCACACTTCTGTGAAATCAAACTGTCCACTTAGGAAGCAACACTGATTGACAATAAATTTCACATGCTGTTGTGCAAATGGAATAGACAACAGGTGGAAATTATAGGCAATTAGCAAGACACCCCCAATAAAGGAGTGGTTCTGCAGGTGGGGACCACAGACCACTTCTCAGTTCCTATGCTTCCTGGCTGATGTTTAGGTCACTTTTGAATGCTGGCGGTGCTTTCACTCTAGTGGTAGCATGAGACGGAGTCTACAACCCACACAAGTGGCTCAGGTAGTGCAGCTCATCCAGGATGGCACATCAATGCGAGCTGTGGCAAGAAGGTTTGCTGTGTCTGTCAGCGTAGTGTCCAGAGCATGGAGGCACTACCAGGAGACAGGCCAGTACATCAGGAGACGTGGAGGAGGCCGTAGGAGGGCATCAACCCAGCAGCAGGACCGCTACCTCCGCCTTTGTGCAAGGAGGAGCAGGAGAAGCACTGCCAGAGCCCTGCAAAATGACCTCCAGCAGGCCACAAATGTGCATGTGTCTGCTCAAACGGTCAGAAACAGACTCCATGAGGGTGGTATGAGGGCCCGACGTCCACAGGTGGGGGTTGTGCTTACAGCCCAACACCGTGCAGGACGTTTGGCATTTGCCAGAGAACACCAAGATTGGCAAATTCGCCACTGGCGCCCTGTGCTCTTCACAGATGAAAGCAGGTTCACACTGAGCACATGTGACAGACGTGACAGAGTCTGGAGACGCCGTGGAGAACGTTCTGCTGCCTGCAACATCCTCCAGCATGACCGGTTTGGCGGTGGGTCAGTCATGGTGTGGGGTGGCATTTCTTTGGGGGGCCGCACTGACTGCCATTAGGTACCGAGATGAGATCCTCAGACCCCTTGTGAGACCATATGCTGGTGCGGTTGGCCCTGGGTTCCTCCTAATGTAAGACAATGCTAGACCTCATGTGGCTGGAGTGTGTCAGCAGTTCCTGCAAGAGGAAGGCATTGATGCTATGGACTGGCCCGCCCGTTCCCCAGACCTGAATCCAATTGAGCACATCTGGGACATCATGTCTCGCTCCATCCACCAACACCACGTTGCACCACAGACTGTCCAGGAGTTGGCGGATGCTTTAGTCCAGGTCTGGGAGGAGATCCCTCAGGAGACCATCCGCCACCTCATCAGGAGCATGCCCAGGCATTGTAGGGAGGTCATACACGCACGTGGAGGCCACACACACTACTGAGCCTCATTTTGACTTGTTTTAAGGACATTACATCAAAGTTGGATCAGCCTGTAGTGTGGTTTTCCACTTTAATTTTGAGTGTGACTCCATATCCAGACCTCCATGGGTTGATAAATTGGATTTCCATTGATTATTTTTGTGTGATTTTGTTGTCAGCACATTCAACTATGTAAAGAAAAAAGTATTTAATAAGATTATTTCTTTCATTCAGATCTAGGATGTGTTGTATAAGTGTTCCCTTTATTTTTTTGAGCAGTATAGATAGCAATAATTGTTCACCTCTTCCACACTAACTTTGCACAATTCAAAGTCTTTCATTATCTGGTCCGTTATGCATGAATATGAAGGCTCAGCATTTGTTGTTTGCACGTCATGACTAAGTTTGCTAATCTTGTCAACAAAAAAAGTGATTAAAGTGGCTGTCAATTTCAAAGGGTTTTGTTATGAATGAGCCATCAGCATCAATGAAAGATGGAGCTGAAATAGGGAGTGAACTTTATTTATAATTAGGGTTACATGGAGGAAATCAGACCTGTCTGAAATGAAAATGGATGGCCCTCCCTTCAGCAAAATATATTTAACCTAAACCCTCACTGAACTCTTAAAAAAAAACTGGTGACCCTCCCCTATAAACAAAATAATAATTATAACAAAGTAGATAGCAGAGAACACGTCTACCGTTTACCCTCACTTCTTGGACTGACCAGAGTCTTAGATATGATGTTTTAGAAACTGTTCATCATCCTGTAAGCATTACATGGTAACACAGGAATTTTAATAGCGCACAGGGCTATGGGTCAGAAGGTTTTGTGTTCGCATACCACTGTGGACAAGAATAGGGGTGGAAAGATGAACTTTATAGTAAAAGCATTGCATGAATCTACCATCGTATTTGCAGGTCCGAGAAAAAATTGCCTTTAATAAAAATTCTACATCATTTGACATATTAGCAGTAAATTAATACCACACAAGTAATAATTAATACCACACAATTTACTGAATTTACAGGCTAAGAATCGACAGAGAGATTGGCCTATGTGTTCATCTTATCATATTTCTCCAATGACAAATCAGTGTCTTGTTTGCAACAAAACTTGTTTGTTTGCAAATAATTTAATCTGAGACATTAGTAATCCACGGTACTTTCAAAAATTAGGCCTACCTTTCCACCTCAGACAGAGTAGGCCTACTGGCGCAGAAAAATGTAAGCTTTTATTTCTGGCTACTCTTCTTCCGTGGCTTAATCCAATGAGAGAAGGTCACAAGTTTTCCCCTAAAAGCTGTCTGGGTTTAAACATCTTATATTGTACAGAAAGTGAATGCCTGCCTGACCACTCTGCCTGCCCCTGAGCCTGCCTGCCGTCCTGTACCTTTGCCCCTACTCTGGATTACTGATATCTGCCTGATCTGACCCTGAGCCTGCCTGCCGTCCTGTACCTTTGCCCCACAACTCTGGATTATCGACCCCTGCCTGCCTTGACCTGTCGTTTACCTGCCCCTGTTTCTGTAATAAACATTGTTACTTCAACACAGTCTGCATTTGGGTCTTACCTGAAACATGATAGGCTTATTTCTTAAAATAGGTGCCAACACAGAGCCCTCTTGTTGTTAGTCTAATTAAAATGAAGATGGATTAAATGCATTATGCCAACTTGAATTTGCCTACTTTCAGAACCATAAACTGTCCATTTCCGTTTGATTGTGCCGCGGCTACTGATAAATGTAGGCCTAATCGAAAATTATTTTCTGAAGAAGCCTTTGACTCTTCTCCTGAACTGCCACTCTAGGCCTACACCGCAAAGTCCTTGGTTAGGCAGCACACAAAAATGTTTTTGTGCAAGAGCAGAGCAGGCCGGGGCTCAGGGTTGGAATATCCATTGCAGTGTGTAATGCAGCCTAGTTGTATTTACACCATCCCAGCAGCTATCTTAGAAATATAACTTTGCTCTGTGCTTCTCCAAGCATACACTTCTTAGCCTATAGCTTATAGGCTATGGACCATTTGATTGAGACCACACTAAATATCCTATAGGCGCACCTGATATTGTGCGCCCAGCGAGAATCAGTGGCGGCATCGGGCACACATCGTTATACAGCCTAATAAGAAACTAATTCTAAAACACTAAGAAATATAGAAATTTCATCAATGACAAATTACATGACCCTCCCCTGGACTGCTGTAGATTTAAACAAATACTAAACCCTCCTCTTGACTGATATTGAAAAAGCTGATCCTCCCCCATTATCCTCGAGGTAATCATTATGTAAATGTCGATCCGTCCATTAGTTACGTGATATCTCATGTTTGCCAATCTGCTGCGTTGCCAGACTTATTTGCCATTCCCTTAGCTTCATCCCTATCAGCCATACAGTGTTTCAATTAATCATCTATCCATGGGGATTTGGCAGTTTAAACAGTCAGTTTCTTTATGGGCGCATGCCTGTCAATAACCGGAAAAAGCTATTTCATAAATGCTTCAAGTGTTCCTTATTATACACATCAGATGAACAAATAATTTTCACATCTTCATCATAGGAATCATTACAAAGGACCTTGTACGATCGCTTATACACTATTTTAGGTCCAGTTTTTGGAACTTTGTTTTTTCTAGATATGGCTATTATATTATGATCACTCGATCTGATGGGTGTGGATACTGTATTTTGCAGTATTAGTAAAGATGTGGTCAATACAAGTGGAAGATTTAGTTTCTATTTTGTTTGTAAATACCCTGGTATGATGACTGATAACCTGAACCAGGTTTCAGGCACTGGTTACAGTTTGAATTGTTTTATTGAGTGGACTGCTTGATGAAAGCCAGTCAATATTGAGGTCAACCAGAAAATATACCGCTGTTGATATCACATACATTAACAAGCATTTCACACATTTTATACAGATACTGACTGTTAGCACTTCAACAGCATTTGAACACTCCATACACATAACACACACACACACACACACACTCACACACACACACACACACACACACACACAAATACATGCGCACTCCCACACACACACACACTTTTGCACTCATCATTTGCTGCTGCTACTCTGTACTGTATTTTAATCGTATTATTATCTATCCTGATGCCTTGTCACTTACCCTGCCTTCATGTACATACTGTATCTACCTCAAATACCTCGTACCTTGGAACTTTGTCCTGATACCGGTACTCTGTAGCTCCATTCTTTTGTATTTTATTTTATTCGTCATGTTACTATTTGACTATTTTTTTAATTCTGCATCATTGGGAAGATCTCAAAAGCAAGCATTTCACGGTAACGTCTACACCAGTTTGATTTGAAGATAGTTTTTTTGTTTATTGACAATTCTTTTCACATTGTAAAACCCACTAGAATAATTGTGCCTTCTTACTACAGTATGCTAGGCTAGCTGCCATCTCTCATCAGTACCATCAAACAGACAGGGGCTTAAGCTTTTTCACTGCACTCAGCAGCTGACCTTCACTAAACAAGGTGACAACAGTGGAATGGGGTGATTGAATTGTGTTTCTCTTCTTTTTCATAATGTAGGGTATCATTCCAAAAGAGTGTGTAGTCTTGGCAGCATTGAGTAACTTTCCCAAAACATTTTATGATTTTATTGTGCATCATGTTCTAGGTCAAAGGTAGGATGTGCAGTAGTGTTTCTCAACATCTGGTCCCTAAAAGGATTCTAACCGGTCCATGACATAGTTAGCTGACACTGATTTAGTCAATTCTCAAGTGCTAGTTTTAATGTAAACAGTCCTCAAAGGAGAAAGGACCATAGCTAGCAGTTGCTGATACAAAAATGGTTGAGAAACACTACGTAAGGTTAAGCAGTGGGCAATGCACATAGTTAAAATTAAAAATGTACCTCAACATAGCAGCTGTCATCAAAATCAGTGATGTGATGCCACACAGATGCATGCTGGGACTGGTGACAACATGGCCGCCTATCATCTGGTTCTGATGTCTCTTTGGGAAGTCTTGGCCAATGGTAATAAACAAGATATTTGGGCAGTGAAAACCAGGACTTTGAACTCTCTTTACCAATAGCCTACAGTAATTGTCCCTGGATCCAATTGTGCTCTTTGTGCTTCAAACATTGTTTTTGCCAAATGGATTGTCTTACAACTAGCCTAACAAACCTCAAAGAGAGTCAACCATTCGGCATGTCTGTGAAATGGCGCTCAGATCTGCTAACAGATTTTTTGACAGAATCTGAAAATGATTAGCAAGTATGTAAAAACAATATGCTACCATTCATTTCAACTGATATGTTTACTCGTTGAGCTAAGGTCATTTTGCAGGTTTGTCTCATTTCAACAGCCATAATAGCTTTTACATTTTCACAATAACTCCATAGGACCATTGCAACATGGCAAGCAAATAAACAAAGGAAGATATAGATACAGTTGAAGCCGGAAGTTTTACATACACCTTAGCCAAATACATTTAAACTCAGTTTATCACTATTCCTGACATTTAACCCAAGTAAGAATTACCGGTCTTAGGTCAGTTAGGATCACCACTTTATTTTAAGAATGTGAAATGTCAGAATAATACTAGAGAGAATGATTTATTTCAGCTTTATTTCTTTCATCGCATTCCCAGTAGGTCAGAAGTTTACATACACTCAATTAGTATTTGGTAGCATTGCCTTTAAATTGTTTAATTTGGGTCAAGCATTTTGGGTAGCCTTCCACAAGCTTCCCACAATAAGTTGGGTGAATTTTGGCCCATTCCTCCTGACAGAGCTGGTGTAACGGAGTCAGGTTTGTAGACCTCCTTGCACACACAAACTTTTTCAGTTCTGCCCACAAATTTTCTATAGGATTGAGGTCAGGGCTTTGTGATGGCCACTCCAATACCTTGACTTTGTTGTCCTTAAGCCATTTTGCCACAACTTTGGAAGTATGCTTGGGGTCATTGTCCATTTGGAAGACCCATTTGCGACCAAGCTTTAACTTCCTGACTGATGTCTTGAGATGTTGCTTCAATATATCCACATAATTGTCCTACCTCATGCTGCCATCTATTTTGTGAAGTGCACCAGTCCCTCCTGCAGCAAAGCAACCCCACAACATGATGCTGCCACCCCCGTGCTTCATGGTTGGGATGGTGTTCTTTGGCGTGCAAGCATCTCCTTTTTTCCTCCAAACATAACAATGGTCATTATAGCCAAACAGTTCTATTTTAGTTTCATCAGACCAGAGGACATTTCTCCAAAAAGTATGATCTTTGTCCCCATGTCCAGTTGCAAACCGTAGTCTGGCTTTTTTATGGTGGTTTTGGAGCAGTGGCTTCTTCCTTGCTGAGCGGCTTTTCAGGTTATGTCGATATAGGACTCATTTTACTGTGGATATAGACACTTTTGTACCTGTTTCCTCCAGCATCTTCACAAGGTCCTTTGCTGTTGTTCTGGGATTGATTTGCACTTTTCGCACCAAAGTACGTTCATCTCTAGGAGACAGAACGCGTCTCCTTCCTGAGCGGTATGACGGCTGCGTGGTCCCATGGTGTTTAAACTTGCGTACTATTGTTTGTACAGATGAACGTGGTACCTTCAGGCGTTTGGAAATAGCTCCCAAGGATGAGCCAGACTTGTGAAGGTCTACAATTTTTTTTCTGAGGTCTTGGCTGATTTCTTTTGATTTTCCCATGATGTCAAGCAAAGAGGCACTGATTTTGAAGGTAGGCCTTGAAATACATCCACATGTACACCTCCAATTGACTCAAATGATGTCAATTAGCCTGTCAGAAGCTTCTAAAGCCATGACATCATTTTCTGGAATTTTCCAAGCTGTTTAAAGGCACAGTCAACTTAGTGCATGTAAACTTCTGACCCACTGGAATTGTGATACAGTGAGTTATAAGTGAAATAATCTGTCTGTAAACAATTGTTGGAAAAATTACTTGTGTCATGCACGAAGTAGATGTCCTAACCGACTTGCCAAAACTATAGTTTGTTAACAAGAAATTTGTGGAGTGGTTGAAAAACAAGTTTTAAAGTCTCCAATCTAAGTGTATGTAAACTTCCAACTTCAACTGTAAATATCACCTAGGTGTGATGCAAACACACAAACACACGCAGACACATACGCACACACTCACACATGCACGCACACATGCAAGCTTGCACACACACACTGGCAGTCTGCACTTTAACCTCATGGTCATTGTATCATTTTGGGTCTGAGGTGTTGGATTGCAGAGCCAAGACAGCATGGGATGTGTCATTGGCCAAATACTTTTGGACCTCACTGCATATATGCTAATTTGTATGATGATATGTATGATAGATATGGATATGTTTGATGATATGTACAGTGCCTTCAGAAAGTATTCATACCCCTTGACTTATTCCACATTTTGTTGTCTTACAGCCTGAATTAAAATTGTATTAAATAGATTTTTCTCCTCACCCATTTACATGCAATACCCCATAATGTAAAAACACGTTTTAAGAAAATTGTGCAAATGTATTGAAAATGAAATACAGAAATATCTAATTTACATAAGTATTCACAATCCTGAGTCAATACAGGTTAGAATCACCTTTGGCAGTGATTACAGCTGGGAGTCTTTCTGGGTAAGTTTCTAAGAGCTTTGCAAACCTAGATTGTGCAATATTGTGCAATATAATTTCTAGACAACCATTTGCATGTCTTGTCATAAGTCAAAACTGTAACTCGGCCACTCATGAATATTCACTGTCATCCTGGTAAGCAACTTCAGTGTAGATTTGGCCAGGTGCTTTATGTTATTGTTCTGGTGAAAGATAAATTCATCTCCCTTTGTTCTGTGGAAAGCAGACAACCAGCTTCCTCTTGGATTTTGCTGTACTAACCACCATTCCATTTCATTTTTTATCCTGAAAAGCTCCCGAGTCCTTAATGATTACAAGCATGCCCATAACATGGTGCAGCCACCACTATGCTTGAAAAGATGGAGTGGTACTTAGTAATTTACATTTCAGTCATTTAGCAGACACTCTTATCCAGAGCAACGTACAGGAGCAATTTGGGTAAAGCGTCTTGCTCGATCAGATTTTTTTCACGTAGTCATGTTGGGGATTCGAACCAGTGACCTTTCGGTAACTGGCCAAATGCTCTTAACAACTAGGTTACTTTGTAGTCAGGACAAAAAGTGAATTGCTTTGCCACATTTTTTGCAGTATTACTTTAGTGCCTAGTTGCAAACATGATGCATGTTTTGGTGTATTTTTATTCTGTACAGGCTTACTTCTTTTCACTCTGTCAATTAGGTTAGTTTTGTAGAGTAACTACAATGTTGTTAATCTATCCTCAGTTGTTTTCTCCTATCACAGCCAATAAACTCTGTAACTGTTTTAAAGTCACTATTGGCCTCATGGTAAAATCCCTGAGCGGTTTCCTTCCTCTCCCGCAACTGAGTTAGGAAGGACGCCTGTATCTTTGTAGTGACTGGGGGTATTGATACACCATCCAAAGTGTAATTAATAACTTCACCATGCTCAAAGAGATATTCAATGTCTGCTTTTTTTACCCATCTACCAATAGGTGCCCTTCTTTGTGAGGCATTTGTGAGGCATTGGAAAAACTCCCTGGTCTTTGTGGTTGAATCTGTGTTTGAAATTCCCTGCTCAACTAAGAGACCTTACAGATAATTCCATTTTGACATTATGGGGTATTGTATGTAGAGCAGTGACAAAACATATTACATTGATCAATTTTAAATTCAGGCTGTAACACAACAAATTTAGGAAAAAAATCAAGGTATGTGAATAGCTTCTGAAGGCACTTTATATATGCATGTACTGTTTATAATCGACAGTGAACTGTAGATAGGCCTCACTTATTTTAACTTTATGTAGCTCTGCCCTTGAGCTGTTCTTGTCTATCAATGTTTGTATTATGTTATGTTTTATGTTTTGTGTGGACCCCAGGAAGAGTAGCTGATGTATGAGCAACAGCTAATGGGGATCGTAATAAACGCACGCACGCAAGCACACACCAGACTGATAATAACATTTAGCGTCTCTCTACCATGCCTATCTATCTATAGACCAAGTGTCATAACATTTTTGAAGCTTTTCCTTTTACGGTTATTGAGGAAAGACAGTTTGGAGGGAATCTTTATCTCTGTGTGGTATGAGAAATAAATGTTGCTGACCAGGTTATTAATTCATTGCGTGTCAGAGGAATTAATTAGTATTCCTCAGGGTAAAAAAATATTGTGCTTGGGTTCATCTATCGAATTCTATTTAAAAAAAATGGAGGTCATCTCTCTGAAGTTGTCTTTCAAACAGCTCTGTGTCTTGAAAGATCCCACTAGGCACACACTGATTGAATCAATGTTGTTTCCATGTCATTTCAATGAAATTACGTTGAACCAACGTGGAAAAAACTATGAATTGACGTCGGTTCCCAGTGGGATAACTATTTTTTTAATCTATTATATCACTTTGACTCAGGGTCAGTTCTCTCTTTCAATCTTGACCCTTCAGTAATCACCCTCCCAACCATTGACCTCTGAACCAGCAGTCTCATATGGAGCAATTTCAGTGCCAACAGAAATTGTATTATAATTTTATAAATTTGACTTTGTGTTAGGATATTGAATTTTAGAATTTAGATTTTGTGTCAGGATATTGAATTTTAATTCAACATTTTTGAATTGTTAATGTACAAATTGAATGATTCAATTCCTAAATTGAACTTGTATTTCATGTTTTGAAACAGAATTGAATTAATATTGTATTTCAAATTCAATATGGTATATATTGCATTCATTTTCTGTCTATCACGTTTGCAAACAATCATTTAAAGTTTGCATTCAGATTCAGTTTCAAATTCAGTTTCTAAATTCAGATTCAAAACTGCTCTCAAAACATCCTGATACTTTGCCAGACAGTAAAAGTAGAAGAGCAATGATAAATCTAACTCCCTTACAGCCAATTGCAAAGTAAAACAGGCTACCACCTGATTGCATTATGGGCTGTTGCCTCGACTGTCTTTGTTTGCAGAAGAAGCAAGAGGTTAAAAGCGCATTAGCCACTGTTGTGTTATGAGGATAAAACCGAGCAGTCAATCAGGGAAATGGTCCCGGGACTGAAATGAGTTGGGATGCGAATTAGGAGAGAAGAAAAACGGTGTGGGAAAAAATATGGTGGTAGCAGATGATGAAGTGGATTCTGAATCTAATGGCGGTAGAATCAAAGAGAATTACAATATTGTCCAAAAGAATGGAAAACGGAGCGATCAGTGATGAGAATGTCACTTCGTATCTTGTAGGAGTACGGTTTGTTAATGAGGAGCAGCTGATCGAATTACCAATCTTGAGGAATCCATTTGAGATATCTGATGGAGAGAGTGCTTGGTAGAGTGAAGGCTGTGAGGATCTAGAGAGGCGGGCTTGTTTAGATTTTTTGTGCTTCTGCGGATCAGAAGAAACATGTGTTGCGTCTCACCCGATTTAATAAGTTTGAAGTGTTGTGTGTGTCTCTTAGGAACAGGGCACACCTCAAGGGGGTTATGTCTGGCGTCTTGTGGGAAGTTGATGTTGAAGAGATTAAAAATGTTCCTGGTTCGATTGATGCACGTTGGATGAATCGTGTGGTGAATGAAGAAAACGTCTGTCTGTTCTTTTATTTTTGATATGGAGCCTCTACCTACTCAAGTGCAGTTAGGGTATATTAACTATAGAGTTAGAGATGGCAGCATCATGACTAGCTCTTAGGAAACTTTGCAGTATTTCGTTTTTATATGTACTATTTTTTACATTATTAGCTCAGGAAATGTTTTGTGTCATTACATACAGCTGGGAAGAATTATTGGATATTAGAGCGGCGGTAACTCACCAGAACTACCAGCATTATGACCAGGAATACAACTTCCCTGGAGCAGATCCTTTGTTCACTCTCCCCAAAGCAATTTAACTTATTCCAGAGGCCACCCCAAAACATCGCCGGCAGAGGAGAGGCACTCGAGGCGGCCTGCTGGTTCAACTTAGGAGGCACGCACACCACCCACGGCTTCCGAGTATATTACTTGGAAATGTTCAGTCTTTTGATAACAAAGTTGATGAGCTTAGAGCAAGGATTTCTTTCCAGAGAGACATCGGGCCGGTAACATACTTTGTTTCATGGAAACATGGCTCTCTCAGGATACTCTGTCGGAGTCGGTAAAGCCAGCAGGATTCTCAGTACATCGCGTAGACAGGAGTAAATATCTCTCCGGGAAGCAGAAGGGGGGAGGGGCGTGTTTCATGATTAACCTGTTGAGGACAGACGTTCCGCAAGCGGAACCCCGTTCCGCCTGCGGAACCCCTAGCCAACAGCCAATGGCATTGCACGGCGCGAAATACAAAACCAACTAAAATACCACAATTCAATTTTCTCAAACAATCAACTATTTTACACCATTTTAAAGATAAGACTCTCGTTAATCTAACCACATTGTCTGATTTCAAAAAGGCTTTACAGCGAAAGCAAAACATTAGATTATGTTAGGAGGGTACATAGACACAAATAATCACACAGCCATTTTCCAAGCAAGCATATATGTCACATAAACCCAAACCACAGCTAAATGCAGCACTAACCTTTGGTGATCTTCATCAGATGACACTCCTAGGACATTATGTTATGCAATACATGCATGTTTTGTTCAATCAAGTTCATATTTATATCAAAAACCAGCTTTTTACATTAGCATGTGATGTTCAGAACTAGCATACCCACCGAAATGTTCCGGTGAATTTACTAAATTACTCAAGATAAACGTTGACAAAATACATAACAATTATTTTAAGAATTATAGATACAGAACTCCTTTATGCAAACGCTATGTCAGATTTTAAAATACCTTTTCGGCGAAAGCACATTTTGCAATATTCTGAGTACATAGCTCGGCCATCACAGGCTAGCTAATTTGACACCCATCAAGTTTGGGGTTCACTAAACTCAGAATTACTATTAGAAAAATTGGATTACCTTTGCTGTTCTTCGTCAGAATGCACTCCCAGGACTTCTACTTCAACAACAAATGTTGTTTTGGTTCCAAATAATCCATAGTTATATCCAAATAACTCAGTTTTGTTCGTGCGTTCAGGTCACTAGCCGAAGGGTAACGCGCGAGCGCATTTCGTGAAAAAAAATTCAAAATATTCCATTACCGTACTTAGAAGCATGTCAAACGCTGTTTAAAATCTATTTTTATGCTATTTTTCTTGTAAAATAGCGATAATATTCCAACCAGGCAACGTTGTATTCATTCAAAGGCTGAAAGATAAAAAATGGAGTTCTCAGTCTCACTGTCCCCAGGCTGACCCCTTACAAACTCTGCTGCTGTACTTCGCCCAGAGACAGCAGACACCCCATTCCACTTTCTGGCGGCTTTAGAGAGCCAATGGAAGTCTTAGAAAGTGTCACGTTACAGCACAGATGCTGTAATGTCGATAGAGATGCAACAGAATGACAACAAATTGTCAGACAGGGCACTTCCTGTATGGAATCTTCTCAGGTTTTGGCCTGCCATATGAGTTCTGTTATACTCACAGACACCATTCAAACAGTTTTAGAAACTTTAGAGTGTTTTCTATCCAAATCTACTAATTATATGCATATTCTCGTTTCTGGGCAGGAGTAGTAACCAGATTAAATCGGGTACGTTTTTTATCCGGCCGTGAAAATACTGCCCCCATCCCAAAGAAGTTAACGACTCAATGTGTCATTCTAGGAACATACAGGAACTTAAGTAATTTTGTTCACCCGACCTAGAATACCTCACAATTAAATGCCGACCATATTATCTCCCAAGAGAATTCTCCTCAGTCATCACCATGGCCGATTACATCCCACCTCAAGCCGAAACCTCGACGGCCCTCAAAGAACTTCACTAGACTTTATGCAAACTGGAAAACACATATCCTGAGGCTGCATTTATTGTAGCTATGGATTTTAACAAAGCAAAACTGAGGAGTAGGCTGCCGAAGTTCTATCAACATATCGACTGTCCTACTCGCGCTACTAAGACTCTCGACCATTGCTATTCAAACTTCTGGAATGCTTACAAGGCCCTCCCCCGCCCCCTTTTCGGCAAATATGACCATGACTTCATCTTGCTCCTCCCATCCTATAGGCAGAAACTCAAACAGGAAGTGCCCGTACTTCGTACTATTCAACACTGGTCTGACCAATCGGAATCCACGCTTCAGGATTGTTTTGATCACGTGGACTGGGATAAGTTCCGGGTAGTTTGCGAAAATAATCTAGAAACAGTGGTATCCCAGGAGGTCTACCCCGGGGGATGGTAATAGAGGGGAGGTATGTGAGGTGACGTTGGCTCCATCTGCTGGGAATACGGGAGCTGGGCACCCCGACACGGACAGCTCTAAGTGGAGGTAATTAGAGGAAAGTGCCAACCAGCCGTGGAGGCTAAATAAAAGGAGCACGATGGCACACTGCGGGAGAGAGAGGGAGAGAGATGGATACCAGTTAAGAGAGAGAATAAAGACCGAGCAAAACCTAAGTTATTTCTTTGATATATTTATTTTCTGTCTTAGTAAAGTTGTTTTTGCGGACTAAAGCCTCCCTGTCTCTGTGTCAATCTCTGCACGCTCAACCCAACACCCCACGGTTTACCACAACACATACATGGATACGGTGACTGAGTTTGTCAGGAATTGTATAGGAGATGTAGTACCCACTGTGACTATTAAAATCAGCCTGTCAGGGATTTCTTCGTCGGAGGACGATATAGCGAAATCATCGTCGGAAAAAGATGACCAATATGCAGCAGAGTTGATATAGTTCATTTTGAACATTTAATAAACTCAAAGTGAACATACAAAAATAACAAAATGAACTCACAAATTACTGACAGTCCTGTTAGGCTCACACATGCTAAACACGAAACAATCTCCCACAAATACACAGACAAACACACCCAACTAATATAGGACTTCCAATCAAAGGCAACACCACACAGCTGCCTTCAATTGGAAGTCCTCCCCAATTAACTCAACATAGAAACAGATCAACCAGACTACACATAGAAATACATCAACATAGACCATAACTCAAAACCCGGAAATACTAAATCAAACGCCCTTTTACCAAAACACCACCCCGAACCACATAAAACAAATACCCTCTGCTACGTCCTGACCAAACTACAATAACAATTAACCCTTATACTGGCCAGGACGTGACACAGCCATGTCGCCAAGACCGACGTCTTGCTTCCAGACAGGCTAAAGATATTCTTCGCACACTTTGAGGATAGCACAGTGCCACCGACGCGGCCCGCTACCAAGGACTGTGGGCTCTCCTTCTCAGTGGCCAACATGAGTAAAACATTTAAACGTGTTAACCCTCGCAAGGCTGCCGGCCCAAACAGCATCCCTAGGCACATCCTCCGAGCATGCGCAGACCAGATGGCTGGTGTGTTTACGGGCATATTCAATCTCTCCCTATCCCATTCTGCTGTCCCCACATGCTTCAAAATGGCCATCATTGTTCCTGTACACAACTTAATGACTACCGCCCTGTTGCACTCACGTCTGTCATCATGAAGTGCTTTGAGAGACTAGTCAAGGATCATATCACCTCTACCTTACCTGCCACCCTAGACCCACTTCAATTTGCTTACCGCCCCAATAGATCCACAGACTATGCAATCGTCATCACTCTGCACACTGTCCTATCCCATCTGGACAAGAGGAATACCTATGTAAGAATGCTGTTTATTGACTATACAGTGGCTTACGAAAGTATCCCCCCCCCCCCCCCCCCCCTTGGCAATTTTCCTATTTTGTTGCCTTACAACCTGGAAATAAAATAGATTTTTTTAGGGGTTTGTATCATTTAATTTACACAACATACACTACCACTTTGAAGATGCACAATATTTGTTATTGTTAAACAAACATGAAATAAGACAAAACAAAGCGTTCATAACTATTCACCCCCCGAAAGTCAATACTTTGTAGAGCCAGCTTTTGCAGCAATTACAGCTGAAAGTCTCTTGGGGTATGTCTCTATTAGCTTGGCAAATATAGCCACTGGGATATTTGTCCATTCTTCAAGAAAAACTACTCCAGCTCCTTCAAGTTGGATGGATTCCACTAGTGTACAGCAATCTTTAAGTCATACCACAGATTCTTAATTGGATTGAGGTCTGGGCTTTGACTAGACATTTAACTGTTTCCCCATAAACCACCTGAGTGTTGCTTTAGCAGCATGCTTAGGGTCATTGTCCTACTCGAAGGTGAACCATCCGTCCCAGTCTCAAATCTCTGGAAGACTGAATGAAACAATTTTCCCTCAAGAATGTCCCTGTATTTAGCTCCATCCATCATTCCTTCAATTCTGACTAGTTTCCCAGTCCTTGCCGATGAAAAACATCCCCACAGCATGATGCTGCCATCACCATGCCTCACTGTGGGGATGGTGCTCTAGGGGTGATGAGTGGTGTTGGGGTTGCGCCAGACATAGAGTTTTCCTTGATGGCCAAAAAGCTAAATTTTAGTCTCATCTGACACGAGCACCTTCTTCCATATGTTTGGGGAGTCTCCCACATGCCTTTTTTTTACCTTTATTTAACTAGGCAAGTCAGTTAAGAACAAATTCTTATTTTCAATGACAGCCTAGGAACAGTGGGTGAACTGCCTTGTTCAGGGACAGAACAACAGATTTTTACCTTGTCAGCTCGGGGGATTTGATCTTGCAACCTTCCAGTTACTAGTACAACGCTCTAACCGTACACCAAATGTGTTTGCTTACTTTTTTCTTTAAGCAATGGCATTTTTTCTGGCCACTCTTCCATAAAGCCCAGCTCTGTGGAGTGTACGGCTTAAAGTGATCCTATGGACAGATACTCCAATCTCCGCTGTGGAGCTTTGCAGCTCCTTCAGGGTTATCTTTGGTCTCTTTGTTGCCTCTGATTAATGCCCTCCTTGCCTGATCCATGAGTTTTGGTGGACGGCCCTCTCTTGGCAGGTTTGTTGTTGTGCCATATTCTTTAAATTTTTAATAATGGATTCAATGGTGCTCCGTGGGTGGGATGTTCAAACTTTCTGATATTTTTTTATAACCCAACCCTGATCTGTACTTCTCCACAACTTTGTCCCTGACCTGTTTGGAGACCTCCTTGGTCTTCATGGTGCCGCTTGCTTGGTGGTGCCCCTTGCCCAGTGGTGTGGCAGACTCTGGGGCCTTTCAGAACAGGTGTATATATACTGAGATCATGTGACACTTAGATTGCACACATGTGGACTTTATTTAACTAGTTATGTGACTTCTGAAGGTAATTTGTTGCACCAGATCTTATTTAGGGGCTTCCTAGCAAAGGGGGTGAATACATATGCACACACCACTTTTCCGTTTTTTATTTCTTTGAAACAAGTAATGTTTTTCATTTCACTTCACCAATTTGGACTATTTTGTGTATGTCCATTACATAAAATCCAAATAAAAATCAATTGAAATGACTGGTTTTAATGCAACAAAATAGGAAAAATGCCAAGGGGGATGAATACTTTTGCAAGGCACTGTAGCTCAGCATTCAACACCATATTACCCTCCAAGCTCATCATTAAGCTCGAGACTAAACCCCACCCTGTGCAACTGGTTCCTGGACTTCCTGACGGGCCACCCCCATCGTTGGCAACCAAGCCTACTACTGTTATGTCGTCTGTAACAGTAGTAGGTTTGATTATCAATGATGGCAAAACAGCCTACAGGGAGGAGGTGAGGGCTCTGTGAGTGTGGAAAACAACCTCTCACTGAAAGTCAGCAAAACAAAGGACATGATCGTGGACTTCAGGAAACAGCAGAGGGTGCACCCCCCTATCTACATCGACGGGACCGCAGTGAAGGTGGAAAGCTTCAAGTTCCTTGGCGTGCACATCACTGACAAACTATTTTTTGTATTTATGCTGCAGTAGTTTATGTGTCGGGGGGCTGGGGTCAGTCTGTTATATCTGGAGTATTTCTCCTGTCTTATCCGGTGTCCTGTATGAATTTAAGTATGCTCTCTCTAATTCTCTCTTTCTCTCTTTCTTTCTCTCTCTCGGAGGACCTGAGCCCTAGGACCATGCCTCAGGACTACCTGGCATGATGACTTCTTGCTGTCCCCAGTCCACCTGGCTGTGCTGCTGCTCCAGTTTCAACTGTTCTGCCTGTGACTATGGAACCCTGACCTGTTCACCGGACGTGCTACCTGTCCCAGGCCTGCTGTTTTCAACTCTCTAGAGACAGCAGGAGCGGTAGAGATACTCTCAATGATCGGCTATGAAAAGCCAACTGACATTTACTCCTGAGGTACTGACTTGTTGCACCCTCGACAACTACTGTGATTATTATTATTTGACCATGCTGGTTATTTATGAGCATTTGAACATCTTGGCCATGTTCTGTTATAATCTCCACCCGGCACAGCCAGAAGAGGACTGGCCACCCCTCATAGACTGGTTCCTCTCTGGGTTTCTTCCTAGGTTTTGTCCTTTCTAGGGAGTTTTTCCTAGCCACCTTGCTTCTACACCTGCATTACTTGCTGTTTGGGGTTTTAGGCTGGGTTTCTGGCCAGCACTTTGATATATCAGCTGATGTAAGAAGGGCTATATAAATAAATGTATATATTTACTTCTTCACCACAGACAGTGTGGTGAAGAAGGCGCAACAGAGCCTCTTCAACCTCAGAAGGCTAAAGAAATGTGGCTTGTCACCTAAAACCCTTACAAACTTTTACAGATGCACAATTGAAAGCATCCTGTTGGGCTGTATTACCGCCTGGAATGGCAACTGCACCGCCCGCAACCGCAAGGCCTTCCAGAAGGTGGTGCGGTCTGCCCAATGCATTACCGGGGGCAAACTACCCGCCCTCCAGGACAACTACAGCACCGGATGTCACAGGGAGGCCAAAAAGATCATCAAGGACATCAACCACCCGAGCCACTGCCTGTTCACCCCTCTATTATGCAGAAGGCGAGGTCAGTACAGTTGCATCAAAGCTGGGACTGAGAGACTGAAAAACAGCTTCTATCTGTTTAGAAATCACTGTCCACTTTAAGGAATGGAACAGTAGTCACTATAATAATGTTTACATAGCTGGCATTACTCATCTCATATGTATATACTGTATTTTATACTATTCTACGGTATCTTAGTCACTTAATAATGTTTACATATCTTGCATTACTCATCTCATATGTATATACTGTATTCTATACTATTCTGCGGTATCTTAGCCACTTAATGTTTACATATCTGGCATTAGTCATCTCATATGACTGTTTTCTATTCTACGGTATCTCATTCGCTTAATAATGTTTACATATCTTGCATTACTCATCTCATATGTATATACACTGTTTTCTATACTATTCTACTGTACCATAGTCCGTTCTGCTCTGACATCGCTCGTCCATATGTATATAGTCTTAAAAAGGATCCGCCCTTTTTTACAATTTTCGCTTGAAATGACATGCTCAAATCTAACTGCCTGCAGCTCAGGCCCTGAAGCAAGGATACGCATATTCGTGGTACCATTTGAAAGGAAACACTTTGAAGTTTGTGTAAATTTGAAAGGAATGTAGGAGAATAACACATTAGATCTTGTAAAAGATAATACAAAGAAAAAACATTATTTTGTATTTTTTTGTACCATCTTTGAAATGCAAGAGAAAGGCCATAATGTATTATTCCAGGCTAGGTGCAATATACATGTTGGTCACTAGATGGCAGCAGTGTACGTGTAAAGTTTTAGACTGATCCAATGAACCATTGCATTTATGTTAAAAATGTTGTATCACGACTGCCTAAATGTGCCTAATTTGTTTATTAATAACTTTTTATGTTCAAAATTGTGCACTCTCCTCAAACAATAGCATGGTATTCGTTCACTGTAATAGCTACTGTAAATTGGACATTGCAGTTAGATTACCAAGAATTTAAGCTTTCTGCCAATATCAGATATGTCTATGTCCTGGGAATTGTTGTTGTTACATACAACCTCATGCTAATCACATTAGCCCACGTTAGCTCAACCGTCCCATGGAAGGGACACCAATCCCAAATAAGTTTTTAAATCATTCCTACTTAGATTTGTGTGTATTGGGTATATGTTGTGTAATTTGTTAGATATTACTGTGCTGTCGGAGCTAGAAGCACAAGTTTTCCGCTACACCCGCAATAACATCTGCTAATCACGTGTATGTGACCAATAAAATGTAATTTGGGGCTGAAATATTTCTCTGCAAAGAAGTTACATGGAATATTGTCACAAGTGGTACCACCCTCTCAAGTCCTAGAGCCTGATAAGTGAGATATGGAGATTTGAAAGAAGGAAGAAGTAGTAATTTTGTTTTGTCAATGTGCTATTTTTATTTGGGTAGATTACGTATGGATTTTCTTTTTATCGTGTTTTGGTTTCAACCCATCCAGTTGGTGGCGGCAATACACCTTTTTGGGTTGTAGTCCTCTATAAAACCCTCAGAAGAAGAAGAAGAATCACAATGTGTTGCGATGCCACTGTACCACCACCGTCAATGTTAAAAAAAAATCCCTCGTCAATCTACACACAATACCCCATAATGACTAAGCAAAAACAGGTAGTTTTTTTCAGCAAATGTATAAAAAATAAAAACACTTAGAAATCACATAAACATAAGTATTCAGACCCTTTGCTATGAGACTCGAAATTGAGCTCAGGTGCATCCTGTTTCCATTGATCATCCTTGAGATGTTTCAACAACTTGATTGGAGTCCACCTGTGGTAAATTCAATTGATTGGACATGATTTGGAAAGGCACACATCTGGTAATATATGGTCCCACAGTTGAGACAGAATTGTGTCGAGGCACATATCTGGGGAAGGGTACCAAAAAATGTCTGCATCATTAAAGGTCCCCAAGAACACAGTGGCCTCCATTATTCTGAAATGTTTGGTACCACCAAGACTCTTCCTAGAGCTGACTGGTCGGCAAACTGAGCAATCAGGGGAGAAGGGTCTTAGTCAGGGAGGTGACCAAGAACCTGATTGTACCTCTGACAAAGTTCCAGAGTTCCTCTGTGGAGATGGGAGAACCTTCCAGAAGGACAACCATCTCTGCAGCACTCCACCAATCAGGCCTTTATGGTAGAGTGGCCAGACGGAAGCCACTCCTCAGTAAAAGGCAAATGATAGCCCGCTTGGAGTTTGCCAAAAGGCACCTAGAAGGAATCTCAGACCATGAGAAACAAGATTCTCTGGTCTGATGAAACCAAGATTGAACTCTTTGACCTGAATGCCATCTCTATGGTGAAGCGTGGTGGTGGCAGCATCATGCTGTGGGGATGTTTTTCAACGGCAGGGACTGGGAGACTAGTCAGGATTGAGGGAAAGATGAACGGAGCAAAGTACAGAGAGATCCTGGATGAGCGCTCCAGAGCGCTCAGGACTTCAGACTGGGGCGAAGGTTCACCTTCCAACAGGACAACGACCCTAAGCACATAGCCAAGACAGGTCAGGAGTGGCTTCAGGACAAGTCTCTGAATGTCCTTGAGTGGCCCAACCAGAGCCCGGACTTGAAACCGAACCCCAGGAAGTCCAGTCGGCTGAAGTGTAACCATCTACAGGGGGAAAGCAGCATCAGCCTCTGCCCCTGACCGCCGGCAGACCTCCAACTTCTTGACCTGCCTGTTGTAGGTTAATCCTATGATGCAAAATTTGTGCTTTATATCTGGATCTGTCTAACCAAGCCATGGATTGTATGGGGTAAACTGTTGCTAGCATAGCTAGCTACCTTAATAAGAAGCCTGTTTTAAGACGTTTTGGTTGCTGATTAAATACAATTTAACATCAACCAATGTGTTAGTTTCTCTTTTTTTAGTTATCCCAAGAGTTTACATTGCAGTTGACAAGCAGCTAAGTTAGCAACGTAATCGCAATATCTTTTTTTTACCTACTCTAGCTAGCTAATGTTACCGCCCTATGCTGCATTCCACTAATTAGCATCGCAAGTGATCAAAGTATGACAGATTGTTAAAACTTACCATTGACAGTAGTGGTACAGTGGCATCGCGCCACATTGTGCTTGAGCAGGTATAATGTCAAAAACGACTCCTTTCTCAGAAGACTTAGTTAATATGACTGTTCAGTTATCACTACTATCTCTTGCTTCTTCAGCCAATTGCAAACACAGTCAAGGCAACAGCCATTAATCAGGTCAGGTTTTACTTTGCAATTGGCTGGTAGGAAGTTAGATTTATCGTTGTCCTTCAACTTTTCCTGGCTGGTGAAGTACTAGGATGTTCTTGAGAGCAGTTTTGAATCTGAATTTAGAAACAGAATTTGAAAACTGAAGTTGAAAACTGAAGTTGAAAACTGAATCTGAATGCAAACTTGAAATTATAGTTTGTAAAGTTGATAGGCAGAAAATGAATACAATATCTACCATATTGAAACTGAATCTATAAATATTGAATTTGAATATTGAATTCAATTTTAAAACTGAATGCAATATTAATTCAATTCAGTTTCAAATCAGAAGATACAAGTTACATTTTGGAATTTAATGATTTCAGTTCAAATTCAAAATCCTAACACAAATTCAAAATGATAAAATTCCAATACAATTTCTGTGTGCACTGAAATCGATACATAGTCCCATACCAGTCCCATGACCTTTTGTTAATTGACACCTCACTTAAAACAAAGTTAGAGGTGTTGAATTACAAGTTAACTACTGATTATTTCTTCACTAAATTGATCCTAGTATTTTAGCACATCTGCTTAGCTAAGTTATTTCTCCGTGTGAGAAAGGAGAGGATAAACTTAGAGCAGCTGGATCCAGCAGCCAAGCATTTCCTCTGGGCAGAAGTGCTCTGTATGGATTCTGTAAAACCAACTTTCATTTGACCAGAAACTACCATGGCAAACCATAACCGCCCTTTAAAAGAATCATCAGTACTAGAGTATGGGAAACTTTTCTCCCTCTAGTTATTTATTTTTCACTCAATCAGCATTTCCATGATAGTAAAAAAACAAAAACATGCTGATGTGCTCTCCCAATAAAGACATGCACCAACGAAGAAGAATCTTTCCTTCATGCTAGCAACTCTGTGACAATTTACTACGTAACCATTGAAGATTTCAAAGGCTGCCAACAATGTGTGAACTCAAAGAAAATGAGTGCACACACAAAAGAAAGAATGTTTGTATATGGCCTGCTATCACGTATCCCCCCAGCATTCTGCACTCTGCAAGGATGCCTGTGTCTCTCCACATCCCTGTGCTGGAGTTCTAACACTTTCACTCTCCTTAGGGACCACATTCTCAAAGTGGAGTCGTAGAAGATCCCCCCCCCCCCTCACACACACACACACACAGATACACATACACACAGGGGCAAGGGAAAGTGAGGGATCCTGGGAAATGCTCTCCTGTCGACTGGCTCACTTTCTGGGTTCATGGGGGAGCCCTTGTTTCCATGGTGACACAACTCAGTAGGAAGCCCTTCCAGGGAGAGAGAGAGAGTAATTAGTAAGACTAATGCTGGAGCCATAGAGCGCAGACATTGTTGACCTGCTAATGGGCCTCTTCCTTAGACTGTTATAAGTGTCTCTTCCCTACGGTGGCTCAGACGTGTCAAAGAGCATAGAATCATCTCTTCACTATGCTTCAGAGAGGGAGCGGGAAGATCTCAAGGAAATAAGAATACTTCAATACATGACAGATAGGCCTTATTATCTGTACAGCGATTAATCACGATCCAATATAATTATAGTAAAAAGAGAAGAGGTTGGGCAGGTCTGGTAAATAGTGGACATAATCATCAAGTACTTTCTCAAGTCTTCCAGTATTTTCAGTATTCTGACATCTCGTCTAGATCTGCACTCTCTCACCAATGTTCGCCAAATATTAGCCCAATACCACGGAATTTCACTCCTATAAAAACGTTTGAAGCTGCTTCTCTTTTCCTCTCCTTGGAAGAGGGCATACAGTGTATAACACGTGTGTTTTTACATTGAAAATGATCTTGTCTCGCCTTGGTATGTCACTAGCAATACAGGCTCTCTACATAAACAGACTCCCATTAATGTTTTTATAGTTACATGAGTAAAACTAATAATTTCGTAGAAAATGCACCTCTTTGGCTTTCTGCTCTGGCTCTGTAATGTTTCTGTGGGGAATGAAAATTGCAGCATAAGAAGTCCTTCATTTTATTTTATTGAACTTTATTTAATGTTACTTAGTTAAAGGCTATTTAATTTGTAGTTACATAACTATTGTCACGTTCTGACCTGTAAAGGTGTGATTTGTTAGTGTTTAGTTTGGTCAGGACGTGGCAGGGGGTATTTGTTTTATGTGGTTCACGGTGGTTGTGTGTATGTGTCCATGTAGAGAGGGGTATTTGATTTATTAGTCCAGGGTTTTTGTTATTGTTCTATGTTAGTTTATTTCTATGTTCTGTCTAGTCATTTGTATTTCTATGTTTAGTTAATTGGTGTTGGGGCCTTCAGTTGGAGGCAGCTGTCTATCGTTGCCTCTGATTGAAGGTCCTATAATTTGGGGTGTGTTTGTATTGTGGATTGTGGGTAGTTGTATTCTGTTTTGTGCTTGTCACATGACAGAACTGTTAGTGTCGTGTCTGTTAATTGTATATGTGTTTATTTAGTTTCTCCTTCTTATATATTAAAAAGAGAAAATGAGTATACACTTCCCTGTTGTGTCTTGGTCTTCCACACAAGACATTCGTGACAGAACTACCCACCACAACCGGACCAAGCAACTGAAGAGGGAGCAGCCAAGGAAGCAGGAGGACTACAGGGAATCGTGGTCATGGGAGGAAATCCTGGAGGGAGAAGGTCCGTGGCGAAGGAACGGTGAGGACCGGGAGAAGTACGTTGGGACGAGGCTAGCAAGGAAGCCTGAGAGGCAGCCCCAATAATTTTTTGGAGGGGGGCACACGGGGTGGGTGGCTGGGCAAAGGATGCCCCTGAAGCCAACACCTCGTGCTTATTATGGGGAGCACATGGAGTGGAGAGCGCCGAAGTACGAAGAGGTACGCAAGATCTCGCCCATGCGCACGCACAGTCCGGTGCGTGTGATCTCAGCCCCAAGCAAAGGCCGTGCTAGAGTGGGCATCCACTCTGGAAGGAGGATGCCAGCCCAATACGTCTGGCCACCGGTACGCCTCCGAAGTCCAGGCTACGGGACACCTCCTCTACGCACGGCGACCATCAGGCCCCTGCATAGCCCAGTCCGCCCTGTACCAGCACCCCGAACGTACGGGTTGTGCAGGAGGTGAGCTCGAGACTTCCAGTACTCACCCAAGGCCCGGTGTATCCTACTCCTGCTCCTCGTAGAAGCCCACAGGTGCGTGTCTCCAGTCTGGCTCCTCCAAAGCCAGCACTGCGCACCAGGCTTCCCGAGCGGCAGCTCAATCCAGCTCGACCTATTCCTGCGCCACGCACAAGCCTACAGGTGCGTGTATCCAGTCTGGCTCCTCCGAAGCCAGCACCGCGCGCCAGGCTTCCCGAGCGGCAGCCTAGTCCAGCTCGACCTATCCCTGCTCCCCGCACAAGCCTACAGGTACGTGTCTCTAGTCTGACTCCCCCGAAGCCAGCACCACGCACCAGGCTCCCAGTGCGGCAGCCCAGCCCAACTCGTCCTACTCTTGCCCCTAGCACTAGCCCTTAGGTACGTGGGCCTAGTCCGGCGTCCCCTATGCCAGCCCATGTACCAGGCCTTCAGTGCACGCGCCTCGCCCAGAGTGCCCAGCGACAGCGCCTAACCCAGAGTGCCCAGCGACAGCGCCTAACCCAGAGTGCCCAGCGACAGCGCCTAACCCAGAGTGCCCAGCGCCTCAGCACGAGTGTCCGGCATCTATGCCCGAGAGAGAGTCGCCCTCCAGTCCGACGCAACCAGAGTTGCCCTCCAGTCCGACGCAGCCAGAGTCGCCCGTAGCGAGGATCCCAAGTCCGAGGTCGACAAAGAGGGACCTCGCCCCAGAGTCTGCAAAGAAGAGGGGTGAGCAAGTGGCGGAGTGAGGGGTACGTCCCGCTCCAGAGCCACCTCCGTAGGGACTAGTATGCGGGAAGGGGGGAGCGTTGCAGAGGCATCGTCGGTGACGGTGGCCGCCCTCCCTTCCCTCCCATATAAGCTGGGATTTTTTTGGGGGGGGGGTTTATTTTTGTATTTTCTTTTTGTTAGGTGTCCCGGGGTTTGCACCTTTGGGGGGGGTACTGTCACGTTCTGAAAGGCTATTTAATTTGTAGTTACATAACTATTGTCACGTTCTGACCTGTAAAGGTGTGATTTGTATTCTGTTTTGTGCTTGTCACCTGACAGAACTGTTAGTGTCGTTTCTGTTAATTATCTACGTGTTTATTTTGTTTCTCGTTCTTATATATTAAAAAGAGAAAATGAGTATACACTTCCCTGTTGCGTCTTGGTCCTCCACACACGACACTCGTTACAACTATAGTGAATAATTCCCTAAAAAAATTTGGAGAGTGTACATAACCCACATTTTTTTAAATTACAGCTTTATTCAAAAAGTGTATTAAAAAAATAATTATCCTCATCAATCTACACACAATACCCCATAATGACAAAGCAAAAACCTTTTTTTTTGCAAATGTATTACAAATAAAAAGACTGACATGACATTTACATAAGTATTCAGACCCTTTACTCAGTACTTTGTTGAAGCACCTTTGGCAGCGATTAAAGCCTCGAGTCTTCTTGGGTATGACGCTACAGGCTTGGCACACCTATATTTGGGAGTTTCTCCCATTCTTCTCTGCAGATCCTCGCAAGCTCTGTCAGGTTGGATGGGGAGCGTTGCTGCACAGCTATTTTCAGGTCTCTCCAGAGATGTTCGAGTCTAGGCTCTGGCTGGACCACTCAAGGACATTCAGAGACTTGCCCTGAAGCCACTCCTGTGTTTTCTTGGCTGCGTGCTTAGGGTCATTGTCCTGTTGGAAGGTGAACCTTCCCCCCAATTCTGAGGTCCTGAGCGCTCTAGAACAAGTTTTCATCAAGGATCTCTCTGTACTTTGCTCCGTTCAGCTTTCCCTTGATCCCGACTAGTCTCCCAGTCCCTGCCGCTGAAAAACATCCCCACAGCATGATGCTGCCACCACCATTCTTTACTGTAGGGATGGTATTGGCCAGGTGCCAGAGAATCTTGTTTTTCGTGGTCTGAAAGTCCTTTAAGTGCCTTTTGGCAAACTCCAAGCGGGCTGCCATGTGCCTTTTACTGACGACTGGCTTCCATCTGGCCACTCTACCATAAATGCCCAATTGGTGGAGTTCTACAGAGATGGTTGTCCTTCTGGAAGGTCCTCCCATCTCCACAGAGGAACTCTGGAGCTCTGTCAAAGTGAACATCCGGTTCTTAGTCACTTACCTGACTAAGGCCCTTCTCCCCCAATTGCTCAGTTTGGAAGAGTCTTGGTGTTTCCAAACTTATTCCATGTGCAAAAATGTTTAAAAAAAAAAAAAGTTTTCGCTTAGTCATTATGGGGTATTATGTGTAGATTGAGGAAAAACATGAATTGTTTCTATTTTATAATAAGTCTGTAACGTAACAAAATGTGGAAAAAGTGAAGGTGTCTGAATACTTTCCGAATGCACTTTATTTGTCTTTCTGCTCTGGCTGTGTAATGTTTCTGTGGGGCTGTGGCAAATAAAATGAAAAGTGCAGCATAAGGAGTAGTTTGTTTTATTTCTTTTAACTTTATTTTATTTTACTTTCAAGTTTGTTTCATTTCCTGAAAGGCCAATACTTGTGATCTGTGAGAAAATGTGTGTGACTGGTTCTACTAGAGCAGTGGTTCCCAAATGTTTTATAGTCCCATATCCCTTCAAACATTCAACCTCCAGCTGCGTACACCCTCTAGCACCAGGATCAGCGCACTCTCAAATGTTGTTTTTTGCCATCATAAGCCTGCCACACACACACTATATGATACATTTATTAAACATAAGAATGAGTGTGAGTTGTTGTCACAACCCAGCTCGTGGAAAGTGACAAAGAGCTCTTATAGGACCAGGATGCAAATAATAATATAATAATAATCAATAATTTTGCTCTTTATTTAGCCATCTTACATATAAAACCTAAATTGTTCATCAAAAATGGTGAATAACTCACCACAGTTTAATGAGAAGGGTGTGCTTGAAAGGATGCACATAACTCTGCAAGCTTGGGTTGTATTGGAGAGAGACTCAGTCTCAAAGAATTTTCCACAGTCTGTGCCTGTATTTAGTTTTCATGCTAGTGAGGGCCGAGAATCCACTCTCACATATGTATGTGGTTGCAAAGGGCATCAGTGTTTTAACGGCACGATTTGCCAAGGCAAGAAACTATGAGCGCAGACCTATCCAGAAATCTGGCAGTGGCTTCTGATTAAATGCAATTTTCACAGAACCACTTGTTGCAAATCCGATGAGGCTCTCTTGTTCAGATATCGGTAAGTGGACTGGAGGCAGGGCATGAAAGGGATAACGAATCCAGTTATTTGTGTCATTCATTTTGGGAAAGTACCTGTGTAATTGCGCACCCAGCTCACTCAGGTGCTTCGCTATATCACATTTGACATTGTCCTTAAGCTTGAGTTAATTTGCACACAAAAAAATCATACAATGATGGAAAGAGCTGTGTGTTGTCCTTGTTTAATGCAGACAGAAAAGAGCTCCAACTTCTTAATCATAGCCTCAATTATGTCCTGCACATTGAATATAGTTGCGGAGAGTCCCTGTAATCCTAGATTCAGATCATTCAGGCGAGAAAAAACATCACCCAGATAGGCCAGTCGTGTGAGAAACTCGTCATCATGAAAACAGTCAGAGAAGTGAGAATTATGGTCAGTAAAGAAAACTTTAAGCTTGTCTCTCAATTAAAAAAGAAAACAGGTCAATACTTTGCCCCTTGATAACCAGCGCGCTTCTGTATGTTGTAAAAGCATTATATGGTCACTGCCCATATCGTTGCATAATGCAGAAAATACACAGGAGTTCAGGGGCCTTGGTTTAACAAAGTTAACCATTTTCATTGTGTCCAAAACGTCTTTCAAGCTGTCAAGCATTCCCTTGGGAGCAAGAGCCTCTTGGTGGATGCTGCAGTGTACCCAAGTGGCGTCGGGAGCAACTGCTTGCATGAGCGTTACCACTCCACTATGTCTCCCTGTCATGGCTTTTGCGCCATCAGTACAGATACCAACACATCTTGACCACCAAAGTCCATTTGATGTCACAAAGCTGGCCAGTACTTAAAAAATATCCTATCATGTTGTCCTGGTTTCCAGTGGTTTGCAGAAGAGGATGTCTTCCTTAATTGACCCCCCTATGAAGGTAACGGACATATACCAGGAGCTTGGCCAGGCCCGCCAAGTCTGTTGACTCATCCAGCTGTAACGCATAGAATTCACTGGCTTGTATGCGAAGCAGTAATTGTTTCAAAACATCTCCTGCCATATCACTGATGCGTCGTGAAACAGTATTGTTTGATGAAGGAATTGTATGTATAGTTTTTGGGCCTTTTCCCCCAGCATTGTCCCAGCCATATCCACGGCAGCAGGAAGAATTAAGTCTTCCTCAATAGTATGGAGCTTGCCTGTCCTAGTCACTCGGTAGCTCACCATATAAGACTCTTCTATCCACTTCTTATTAATGGTATCTGTTGCTTTTATACGTCTTACTATTCGAAAGTAGTCTTTATTCTCGCTCCAAAATCTCTCATGGCTTATTTTTCAAATTGTCATGTTTCGTTTCTAAATGTATGTGCAAGAGTGAAGGTTAATGTGATTGGATGTTAATTATTTGACTAGGCTACCTGTATTTGACATTGTGTTGTTGTTTTGCTAGATGGTTTAATTACATTTTTTGGCAGTGAAACAAGGCTATTCAGGCCAGAAAAAAACTTGCCCAAATGTATAGCCCCGTTAGAAAATATAAATGTACTATTTGAAAATGTGAAGAATTGTAATTTTATTTTGTTTAAAAAAAAATGTGAATCACATTTTGATTTGGCGTACCACCAACAGCATTGCGCGTACCCCAGTTTGGGAATACCTGTACTAGAGTATAAAATCTCCTTAATGTAATTTAGAATAATGTAGCAATACAACACACCATACATACTTCATGCATCATGAAGCTAAGTGAAAGAGATGTTTTGGTGGAAATAAAGTGAACAACCTCATCTGCATGATGAGTCTAACTGTTCCATTCATAAATAGTTTGCTTCACGTGGCTTCGCTGCTCCTCATGTCTCTACACGCCACATAGCTCCCTCATTTATGGTTTTGTGGAAAAAAGTATCCTCTCCTCCTCCTTCCTTCTTTCTCTCTTCAATCTCCTTTAAACTGAGAGACAGCTGGGCTTCATCACCTCAGGGATTGTTGCTGGAGTGTTTAAGTATGGTCTTTTTAACCTCTAACTGTGCCCTTCTTCAACCAATTGACACTACTATCCCTGTATTTGTTTCAGGACGGCTCAACCTATATCTCTAACTCTAACAGGGTTAAATTACAGTGACACATGAGCACTTCTGGAGGGTTGCGGGGCAGGCCCATACAAGCTTACAGAGTCATATATTCACACAGACACGTGATGTATGCAAGGCAAGCACAAAGCAGTGTATTGTTGAAGAGCTTAGGAGTTGTCCTGTGTTCTGTGTTTGGTGAGTATTGTCTGTTTAAAGGATGCTCTAAGCTAGGTGTGTGTGTGTGCCTCAACATAGACAGGGCTCTTAACTCCTTTAGCTCCACAATGACAGAGGGTGCAGGCCAGGCAGCAGGCAGTTAGCCAGCCTGCCAGCTTAGTGGTCTGCCACTAGCACAGTTAGTGTAGTCAGCTCAGCTTTCACAATTGAGACCGTGTCTGTTCCTCGATCTAGGTTGGGCAAAACTAAACATGGCAGTGTTCGCTTTAGGAATCTCACTGGAATTATTTACAGAGATTGTGTTAATATGTCACATCTCAATAGGACTACTTAATGTTAGATCCCTTACTTCCAAGGCAGTCATAGTCATTAACTAATCACTGATCATAACTTTGATGTGTCACGGGCGTCGTAGTGATTGGACCAAAATGCAGCGGGGATGTGAATGCTCATTTTCTTCTTTATTAAATAAATGAACACTGAACAAAAAGAATGACGAAAACAGTCCTGTCAATCACACAGCTAAACAAGAAACAACTACCCACAAAAACCCCATGAAACACACCCCTACTAAATAGGACCTTCAATTAGAGGCAACGAGGAACAGCTGCCTCCAATTGAAGGTCAAAACAATAAACTAAACTTAGGAATAGAATAACTAGAAAATAGAACATAGAAATACAAAACATAGAACACTACCCAAAAAGCCTGACAACACAAAACAAACACACCCCTGCCATGTCCTGACCAACATACAATAACAAATAACCCCTTATACTGGTCAGGACGTGACATGATGTGATTGGCCTGATGAATTTACTGCGTTAAATGAGGCATCTCCTCCTGGTTACACTAGTGACCATATCCCCCACGCATCACGCAAAGGCGGAAGAGAGGCCTTTTGAGCTTCTATTCATTAAATCTATGCAGCCTACTCAATCACTTTTTAATACAGTATATACAGCGCTCCTCACTGTCACGTCCTGACCAGTAAAAGGGGTTATTTGTTATTGTAGTCAGGGCGTGGCAGGGGGTGTTTGTTTTGTGTGGTTCAGATTTTTTGGTTTATGTTCTACATTTTCTATTTCTATGTGTTTATCTAGTTTTTCTATTTCTATGTTGGGTTTTGGTAGGACCGTCCGTATACTAGCATTTTTTCTACCTGTGGGTTATGGGATATTGTTTGATTTGAGTTAGTGCACATAGCATTCTCTGTAGTCACAGTTCGTTGTTCGTTTATTGTTTATTTGTTTTTGTCTTTGCTTAGTTTCACTTTATAATAAATAATATGGAACTCAACATTCGCTGCGCCTTGGTCCGACATTCATTCCAACGGACGTGACATACAAGTCACTGTGTCTTATACCATTGTAGTGGCGATAGGTATGAAGGAGTCTATTTCATAGCTATGTTATCCACGGAGGAGCTAACCTCACAAGGGAAGTACTCTATAAGCACTGAACCAGTCATACGCGGTGTGATCATGGTTCATGACTCCTAATAACTTTCCTCCTGAATGGAGGGTTCTATTAATTAGTGGCATGTGTGTTAACCATCAGAAGAGTGTTTTGGAGATTCCCTTCCATGTGTTGCAATCTGAGTGACTACTAGCTCCCCTGTCGCTGTTGTCAATAGCAAAATCGAATTGTGAGGTCTCTAACCTTCTTACTGATTGTGGCTGGACTGACTGTGCTGGCATTGGTAGTGGTACCTAAGGGGACCAGCTGTCCTACCAATTAATTCTGACATGTTATCCTTCCGGAATACATTATTAGAACGTTTCACTAGTTGACTTGTAGTTGAGACTACACATGGCAAGGAATGATGATTGTTACCATTTGTTTTTTTTACGACCAGTGTGGTACACCTCAGTGATATCTCAGATGTATTCTAAGGTTATCCCCATCGAGGGCTTGTCCACTCCTCTCTGTTCTCATGGGGAAGTTTACAACTCAAATTGTTTCCTGCTCGGGTGGCATCGTACAGTGTTGCATGTAGTCTCGACCCCCTACATCGGCCTCGACGAGGCTCATCATGGGTCTGGGCTAGCAATCCCCCCCTTTGTGTCTCGGGACCCCCCCACCAGTGGTTGGTGTTGGCATCCAAGGCACAATCGAAAAGGTCAGACCCTTTGTACGAGTTGTCAGCAGCCGCATTGTTAGTAGATTGGCTGTAATCTTTAAACCAAATCTCCTGGTGTTTCTGCTTCAAAATGCTCAGTGGTTGTCAAGGCCTGTCAGTCACCACAGTGTCCGCGTGTGGAAACCGTTCCAGTACCTGCAAACTGAGACGAGGACATCTGTCTGCGATATCGGACAGTGTATCACCAGTGGGTGTCATCGGGTCAGTTGCGGGACTGACGCCGTTAGTGTCATTGTAAGGGGTTTCAGTCCCCCACAAAGTGGAAAATGTTTCATTGGAAGCAGAGTACACTCTGCACATTGATGCTTTTATTCCTGAGACGCCCGCAGTGCTTGTGGAAGTGTCCGAAGGACAAGAGAAGTTAATCTCAGCTACAGTATTGCATGACTCCAAGGAGGAGGGAAGTTGCTCATTCACAGAGACTGCTGGCTTGAAATCATGAAAATAATGGTTTGCTGATTGAATGTGATGAGATATTGTAATATCTCCTTGGGCCAGATTCTGCAACAAGAGGTTTCGGAATGTCTTTTTCCCGAGGGGTGCTGTCGACAGATACCCTTTGTGGATGACTGCGTTGCCCTGGATAGGGTCTCGAGTGAGAGCAGGAGTAATTTGATTGTTTACGTCCTTGCTAAGGGTGTTTATTCTGGTGGACCTGTTGTCCAACAATTCCACGTCTAGTCATAGTGACTTAATGTTTTCCCTTATCTCAAATTTTCTACCGGGATAAAGCACAAAATAAACTCCAGTTAATGCTAAATAAGTCTGCTAGAGTCTTGACTAGAACCAAAAATGTTTATCATATTACTTTAGTGCTAGCATCTCTACACTGGCTTCCTGTTAAGGCTAGGGCTGATTTCAAGGTTTTACTGCTAACCTTCAAAGCATTACATGGACTTGCTCCTACCTATCTCTCAGATTTGGTCCTGCCGTACATACCTACACATACGCTACAGTCACAAGACGCAGGCCTCCTTATTGTCTCTAGAATTTCTAAGCAAACAGCTGGAGGAAGAGCTTTCTCCTATAAAGCTAAATGTTTATGGAATGGTCTGACTATCCATGTGGGAGACGCAAATTTGATCTCAACCTTTAAGTCTCAACCTTTAAGCCTTTAAGTCTTCAGTAGGTCCTATAATTGAGTGTAGTCTGGCCCAGGGGTGTGAAGGTGAATGGCAAGGCACTGGAGTGACGATCCGCCCTTGCTGTCTCTGCCTGTCACACCCTGAACAGTTTCACCTGTCTTTGTGCCAGAGTTTTATGACTTAACAACCGGGTTGTAAATACCTACAGGAACTCTCTCTCCCACTCTGTGGAAATGGAAGTTAAAAATCCCTTTGTTACCACAGAGCGAGGCTTTGCAGTAATGTAACATCAAAAGGTTGGACATTGAGACAATATTCCCAACACAAGGAATGTGGGAATTGAACAATTATGTCAGATCAGTTGTTGTTTTGTGATATCATTAAGGACGGTATAACCAAATAACAGTAACTCTACAAATGTATCAGATTTACATCTAAATGTTGTGGATCTTATATGATTAAATATGAAACTATTTGTGAGAAGATGAAATGTGATTTTAGCCTCTAAATGAGATAATTGTTTTTCATGTCAAGTTTTACCCAGTCAGTAATCACGCCCACGTTAGCACAGACCTTGTGGCAACGTGATGGAACCGCCCTCCAAGGCGAGGGTATAAAAGGGCCGCTAACGAAATTTAGACCAGAGAACGTGAGGACCATCCACATGTTGAAAAGGCTGGAATCTCTACAGACCAGTATGCGGACGGTAAGCCAAACATGTAAAATGGTTGGACTCTACATTAGACCTGCGTGACCGACAGCGTGAGCTGAAAGGTACGAAATGGTTAGAAACTCTGAAACTTTCAACAGAGAAGAAGAAAATCTCTACCAGACCAGAAAACGTGGAGAACCTTTGAATCTCTCTCTCTCTCTCTCTCTCTCTCTCTCGCAGAAGAAGAAGAAGAAGAAGAAGAAGAAGAAGAAGAAGAAGACTACACAGGAACATTCAGTCTGCAGCTATCGATGCACTGTTAGTCTAGGAAACTTGACCGAAGATGAGAGACAAAGAACAATTTCCTCTCACCGCTATAGGTATCTCTAAGGTATCTATTCTAAACAAGAAGAATAAGGCCCGCTGAACACCGCGTGGTACACCTCTGGAAGATAGATTCTAACAGACACTCTGAGACCAACCTACAACAACTACAAAGGACATGGTGACCTCTGGTGGACAACCACAGACTTACACAAACAGAGTGATCGGGTCCACAGACTGATCAGGTGTTTTCAACAGAGCGAGACGACAAAGACATACAAGCGTAAATATGTGTTGCATTTCTAAATCCAAATGAGCGGATGTTAGGGTGCTAAATATCCATATTTACGATGAGCGTATTATTCAACTGTATGTACGATAGTTGAATTCCTTTGTCTCTTCTCCCCCCTTTTCATTGTGGAACAAGCCGTCATATCGGGTTAGCCCACTAGGGACTTTTCATTGCATCATGTGAGTAATAAATGTATAATTATCCTGTGTGTGTGTGTTAATGTAATTATGTGTGATTATTTAGTTAGTTAGTAAATAAATAATTAAGCAAATTTGTGTATCGCTGATTCATCATGGAGACTAGGGTTCATGCAGATTTGAAGTCCACGACGTTCAGAATGAGACTGACAAGGGAATAATGATAATTAATGGATAACTGGTATGACGATATATTTTTATCTTTGGAGTTAATTTGGGAAACGGTAACTCATAAAAAAATATTTTTCGGTTGCTAAATGAGTTAATTGTTACATGAGTAATTTAATCATCATAATAATTAAGCATAGTTAATTGACTTGATAAAATAATCGTTTTCGCATTAATGGTACCAACCACACCTCATTATCCTCTGTGTATTTATACCTGCATTTTCTGTGTATCTGTTGCCAGTTCGTCTTGTCCCGTCAAGTCCTACCAACATGTTCCCGTGTTTCCTGTGCTCTAGTTTTTGTTTTTGTTTGTCTTCCCAGTTCTGACCTTTCTGCCTGTCCTGACCTTAATCCTGCCCGCCGTCCTGTACCTGCCTGACTGTAATTTGGATTACGACCCTTTGCCTGCCTTGACTTACCTTTTGCCTGCCCCTTGAACTATATTAAGCTCTGAGACTCTGTCTCCTGTGTCTGCATCTGGGTCTTAGTCTGAGCCGTGATACTGCCTGGACGGCTCCCCTCTCTCCACTGGGATGTTCTGCCTCTGACCCTATTATGGGGGCTGAGTCACTGGCTTACTAGAGCTATTCGATGCCGCCCCTATAAAGGACCAGACTTTTTTCTCTATACCCGACTTGAGCGGGTTGAGTCACTGACATGATCTTCCTGTCCGGTTTTGCGCCCCCTCGGACTCGTGTGTTGGAGGAGATCTTCATGGGCTATACTCAGCCTTGTCTCAGGGTAGTAAGTTGGTAGTCTGTTGATATCCCTCTAGTGGTGTGGGGGCTGTGCTTTGGCAAAGTGGGTGGGGTTATATCCTGCCTGGTTGGCCCTGTCTGGGGGTATCGGGCTGCAATAGTCTGAGCCAGGGTCTGTCCTATCTGGTGAAATTATCCTGTCTTTTCTGGTGTCCTGTGTGAACTTAATTATCATCCCTCTAATTCTCCCATCTCTCTCTCCCTTCCAGGAGGACCTGAGCCTAAGGACCATGCCTCAGGACTACCTGGCCTGATGACTACTGGCTGTCCCCGTCCCCAGTCCACCTTGTTGTGCTGCTGCTCCAGTTTCAACTGTTCTACCTGCGGCTATGGAACCCTGATCTGTTCACCGGATGTGCTTCCTTGTCCCGAACCTGATGTTTTCGACACTCTCTCTCTCCCTCCCTCTCTTATTTCCCCTCTACCGCAATTGCTGTCTCAACCTCTGAACGCTCGGCTATGAAAAGCCAACTGACATTTACTCCTGATGTGCTGACCTGTGGCACCTTCTAAAACCACTGCTGGTCATCTGTGAACATTTGAACATCTTGAAGAGCGATCTAGCCTTAATGGCCATGTACTCTTATAATCTCTGCACAGCTAGAAGAGGACTGGCCACCCCTCAGAGCCTGGTTCCTCTCTAGGTTTATTCCTAGGTTCCTGCCTTTCTAGGGTTTTTCCTAGCCACTGGTCTTTCCTACATCTGCATTGCTTGATGTTTGGGGTTTTAGGCTGGGTTTCTCTGTGAGCACATTGTGACATCTGCTGATGTTGAAAGGGCTTTATAAATACATTTGATTGACTGTGTGTGTGTGTGTGTGTGTGTGTGTGTGTGTGTGTGTGTGTGTGTGTGTGTGTGTGTGTGTGTGTGTGTGTGTGTGTGTGTGTGTGTGTGTGTGTGTGTGTGTGTGTGTGTGTGTGTGTGTGTGTGTGTGTGTGTGTGTGTGTATATGTTTGTGTTGTCCCTCCAGGGGATTGAGATTGTCAGAGTCTGGTTCCAAGACCTTGACTGTTTGACATCCTCTCCTGAGTCATCCCTCCCTCTGGTCCATATCAGAGCTGCCTGTCTGTCTACAGCAGTAGTAGACCTATTCGTCTAACCTCATTGGATGACCGCTCAATAGCTGTGTCTTATCCCACAATCCTTAGCCTGCTCCTCTCTTTCCTTTCCTCCTTGCTCTCACTCTTGCTCTCTCTCAGTCCTCTCTTCTCTCTCTCTCTCTCTCTCTCTCTCTCTCTCTCTCTCTCTCTCTCTCTCTCTCTCTCTCTCTCACTGTCCTCTCTACCCTCCCTCCTCTTTGTCCTCTCTCAGTGGTAGTCAGTAAGTGACTAAAGCGTGAACACATTAGCACAAATCAGGGTAATAATCGTGTGGAAGTGATACTTGTGCTAGTCGCTACCATCAGGTAGGTGTATACATGTGTAATGAGGGTAATAAAAGTAGTAAAATATGGGAAGGTTCCCTTTCAGATTGTGATTACATTAGTGATCAAACTCCATAACCCCAAAGTCTCTCTGGCAAATGTACAAGGAGTTATAATAATGGTTTGCTAATCTCAATCATGGATTTAAAGATCAATCAGATCGTTTGTAGCGCTCCCATTTTCATTTTCCCAGGCCTATTTTCTGTCATGTCATCATATTTTGTTTTTATGTGACAACTGATCATTGTGACAGCTCATCATTTCATGAATCTTGGATATGTAGAGATTCTTTTCTGTTCTCATGTTTTCTCTTATGTTTCCGATTGTAACGGCAGTCGTCATATGAAGGGGACAAGGCACAGCGTGTTGAGTGCTCATGATTCTTATTTAATGAAAAAATGAAACACTTTACAAAGAAACAAAAACGACAGCAAACCGTTCCGTTAGGCAACAATCACAAAACGGAAAACAACTACCCACAAAACACCATAGACAAACCCCAACTTAAATATGATCTCCAATTAGAGACAACACGAACCAGCTGCCTCTAATTGGAGATCATCCCAAAACTCAACCTAGAAATAGAAAAACAAGAACAAAACATAGAAACAAAAAACATAGACTGCCCACCCATATCACACCCTGACCTAACTAACCAGAGAAAAAACAGCTCTCATAGGTCAGAGCGTGACACTGATGTTTTTTTTACTTCTGAGAGCAAAGGATAGCTTAGGCTATAAATCATTAGATGGGTCTTTTTGTACAACATAAGTGTGAGGTATCTTAATTTGATCACTCTGTTGTCACTGAGAATGTTCCTGCGCCACAGGAAATTCAAATGAGCCTTGTGATTTACATACATTCACTGAAAACCCGCAGTTTTCTTTCACTCTTGCTCGTTCAAACGCTAAAGCTTCAGACAGAATAAATGTCCTACTACTGTAAGTCCTACTACTGCAACATTCAAATGTACAAAAATGTATCTGAGCTGCAGCCATACACATCAACAAAAGACAGATATGAACGATTATATATATATAGTACCAGTCAAAAGTTTGGACATGCATACTCATTCAAGGGTTTTCCTTAGTTGTTATTATTTTCTACATTGTAGAATAATAGTGAAGATATCAAAACTATGAAATAAGACATATGGAATCATGTAGTAACCAAAAAAGTGTTAAACAAATAAAAATATATATCATATTTAAGATTCTTCAAAGTAGCCACCCTTTGCCATGATGACAGCTTTGCACACTCTTGGCATTCTCTCAACCACGCTAGCGTCCCACCTAGTGCAGAGAGGTTAAATATATTACTGTGCTTTGAGTTTTGCATACATGCTGGGAGTGTTTGTAATCAAGGTAATTGCCAAAAAGTGATCTTTTGAAATAAAGTTTGAGGGGCCACCTTTAAGAGTTGTTCGACAGGGATAGCTTATTTGAAAACTGCAGAATCTGCTCTTTCTGATACTATATAGACATCAAAACGGCTTACATCCTTGTGACTGTAGGAGAATTTGAAAAAGTAACTTGTTGGTGCTCCATTTCATTTCCCTGCCTCTGTGTCAATTCCAAGCTGTGCTCCTCATCAGTTCTTCAACCAATTTAAAGTGATCACTGTTCCATTATTTAAGTGACCATTGATTCCTTGTCTATCTACAGTAGGAAGTCAGAAGTTTACATACACGTTAGCCTAATACATTTAAACTCAGTTTTTCACAATTCCTGACATTTAATCCTAGTTAAAATGCCCTGTCTTAGGCCAGTTAGGACCACCACTTTATTATAAGAATGTGAAATGTCAGAATAATAGTAGAGAGAATGATTTATTTCAGCTTTTATTTCTTTCATCGCATTCCCAGTGGGTCAGAAGTTTACATTCACTCAGTTAGTATTTGGTAGTATTGCTTTAAAATGTTTAACTTGGGTCACATGTTTCGGATAGCCTTCCACAAGCTCCCCACAATAGGTTGGGTGAATTTTGGCCCATTCCTCCTGACAGAGCTGCTGTAACTGAGTCAGGTTTCTAAGCCTCCTTGCTCGCACACACTTTTTCAGTTCTGCCCACATATTTTCTATAGGATTGAGGTCAGGGCTTTGTGATGGCCACTCCAATACCTTGACTTTGTTGTCCTTAAGCCATTTTGCCACAACTTTGGAAGTATGCTTGGGGTAATTGCCCATTTGGAAGACCCATTTGCGACCAAGCTTCTGCTTCCTGACTTATGTCTTGAGATGTTGCTTCAATACATCTACAGAATTTTCCGTCCTCATGATGCCATCTATTTTGTGAAGAGCACCAGTCCCTCCTGCAGCAAAGCACGCCTACAATATGATGCTGCCACCCCCATGCTTCACGGTTGGGATGGTGTTCTTTGGCTTGCAATCCTCCCACTTTTTCCTCCAAACATAACGATGGTCATTATGGCCAAACAGTTATATTTTTGTTTCATCAGACCAGAGGACATTTCTCCAAAAAGTCCGATCTTTGTCCCCATGTGCAGTTGCAAACCGTAGTCTGACTTTTTTATGGCGGTTTTGGAGCAGTGGCTTCTTCCTTGCTGAGTTCCTTTTCAAGTTATGTCGATCTAGGACTCATTTTACTGTGGATATAGATACTTTTGTACCTGTTTCCTCCAGTGTCTTCACAAGGTCCTTCGCTGTTGTTCTGGGATTGATTTGCACTTTTCGCACCAAAGTATGTTCATCTCTAGGAGACAGAGCGGTATGATGGCTGCGTGGTCCCATGATGTTTAAACTTGCATATTAGTTTTTGTACAGACGAACGTGGTGCCTTCAGGCATTTGGAAATTGCTCCCAAGGATGAACCAGACTTGTGGAGGTCTACAAAAAAAACTTCTGAGGTCTTGGCTGATTTGTTTTGATTTTCCCATGATGTCAAGCAAAAACGGCACTGAGTTTGAAGGTAGGCCTTGAGATACATCCACAGGTACACCTCCAATTGACTCAAATTATGTCAATTAGCCTATCAGAAGCTTCTAAAGCCATGACATCATTTTCTGGAATTTTCCAAGCTGTTTAAAACCTATTAAAGATCCGCACCTTTTTTTAAATTTTCGCCTAAAATGACATACCAAAATCTAACTGCCTGTAGCTCAGGCCCTGAAGCAAGGATACACATATTCTTGGTACCATTTCAAAGGAAACACTTTGAAGTTTGTGGAAATGTGAAAGGAATGTAGGAGAATATAACACAATACATTTCGTAAGAGATAATACAAAGACAAAAACAACCGTTCTTTTGTATTTTTTTTAACCATCATCTTTGAAATGCAAGAGAAAGGCCATAATATATTATTCAAGCCCAGGTGCAATTTAGATGTTGGCCACTAGATGGCAGTTGTGTATGTGCAGAGTGTCTGACTGATCCAATGAACCATTGTATTTCTGTAAAAAATGTTATATCAAGATTGCCCAAATGAGCCTAATTTGTTTATTAATAACTTTTCATGTTCAAAATTGTGCACTCTCCTCAAACAATAGCATGATATTCTTTCACTATAATAGCTACTGTAAATTGGACAGTGCAATTAGATTAACAAGAATTTAAGCTTTCTGCCAATATCAGATATGTCTATGTCCTGGGAAATGTTGTTGTTACTTACAACCTCATGCTAATCGCATTAGCCTACATTAGCTCAACCGTCCCATTTAAGGGCCAACGATCCCGAAGGCAATTCAACCTAGTTGAGCGCAGTAAAGTGGCAATTAACTACAATGGCTATTATCCATTGAGCCTGTTCTTTCTGGCTAGGACAGAGATGGATACACTTTTAAGTCTGCTATGTTGGGGGAATGCACACAACACAATGACGAGAAAGAGAGAAACGAGACAGTTCGTGAAAGTATGCCTTATCTACTTTGAAGAACTAGTAAAATGATTTTGTCAGACATAGAGAACTTTGTCTGGCTGTCTGGCTGCTACTGCCTGAGCAGAGATGAGACGATGACTTTAAGGAATGAAAAGTAATAAAGTCCTCAAATAAAAACTAAGTAATATGCACATCTGAAATGTTATTATTTCATAGTAATTTCCTATTTTTCTATTGTCCACCCAACGTGGGCCTGATAGAGACAACAGAATTTGACTGTTCACTATTTTGGGATTTGGAATTACCATTATAAAGCTCTAAAATAATTATGTAATAATTGAAAATGCATTTAAAGTAAAAAAATATATATATTGAAACTGAAATGCTTTTTAATAATGGAAACCGAAACCTAATCGCGCAGCACTACCGCTACGACATACAACTGTATCCGAAATGCAGCCATAGGCTACACCTAAACTATTGCCTACTCAAGCCTATCAAAACTCATTTCCAGTTAGAAATTATCTTTATTTTTGTATTTTTTAGAATCAAATCCTCTGGTCAAATTAAGATCATTAAGATCAAGACTTTTAATTCACTTTTCCCAATATTCAGAGTACTACTACACTGAATGATGAGTAGAATACTATGGTATCTTCATAGGGTTTGTTTGGCTAGTCCCAATTTGTGTTTTAATGAAAAAGGAAGCTCCCACTCACTGCTGAATGGACACTCATCTCCAGTTAGTGCCACTAGAGTCACAATTGATGTAAATTAAACCATCATCTCTGTTAGAAAGAGAGAGAGAGAGAGAGAGAGAGAGAGAGAGAGAGAGAGAGAGAGATATTAGTTAGTATGACCCCTTTCTGGGACAGACAGAATATTAACACTGTGTGGTGTGGCGTGGAGAGGAGGTGAGGCTCTTTTTGTTTCAGCTGAGGAAGCTCCGCTGCCAGAGAACCGTGAACAAAGCCTTTGTGGCTGTGCTAAGTGTGGACAATTATAGGAAACATATCATAAAGGAGCCAGAGCTGTCTATACACTCAGAGATATACAATCCAAAAGAGTTGCAACTCAGCAAACCTCTTGTGTTAGATGGATGTTTCTGAGGGCTTGGGGTGTTATCAGTATGGTGTGAGTCATCCTGCCGACGCCTGTTCTCACACCAGGATGGTTATCTATTGGTAGCGGTGCAGCCAAAGCTGTGGTGAGTGTTTACCAGTTCTGGTGTGAGATATGGACGGGCCCTGGGTCTGCTACACACACACACACACACCCCCGATTTATGGCCCTGATCGTCAAAGCACCAGAATATAAATCTGAGCCCAGAAGCTGATGAAACGCCTGTTTAGCTCTTGGCATGACGACCACAGCCTGCTGGATGTGATTTTGATGATGTTGGTTCGCTCTACCTTCTTCCCCCCTCTCTGTCTCTCTCTCCGTCTTTCTTTTTCTCTATCTCTCTCCCAACTCCCTCAGCTTTCTCTCTCTATCCTCGCTCTCTCTCTCTTTCTCTCTCTCTCTCTCTGACGTTTACAGGCATAGGCCAACACTGCTATGTCCTAACACATGAAATACAATAACTCAAAGTCATCGTAAGTCTAAAATAATGAATGTAAATATACAGGTAACTGACAAAATAAAATGTAAAAAATAAAGGAAACACCAGCATAGTGTTTTAATAGGGCGTTGGGCCACCACTAGCCACCAGAACAGTTTCAATGCGCCTTGACATAGATTCTAGAACTCTATTGCAGGGATGCGACACCATTGTTCCACGAGAAATTCTATCATTTAGTGTTTTGTTGATGGTGGTGGAAAAGGCAGTCTCAGGCGCCACTCCAGAATCTCCCATAATGGTTTAATTGGGTTGACGTGGTGACAATAGCATATTGTGAAACATCAACAAGTTGAGCAGTCTCTGTCACTGAAGCTCCTGCAAAACATACCCCAACAATTACCCCTCTTTCAAGTCACTGAGTCTCTTGTTCTAGGCATGGTAGCCAAAATAATGGGCAACTGGGGCCTGCCAACCATTTTTATACATGTCCCTTAGCATGATTGGATGTTAACTCCAAACCTGTGTGGAAGCACCTGCTTTCAAAACACTTCTTTTTTGTCAGTTAACTGTATATTGTATATTCAGTATAAAACACTGGATTTCAATTGTTTATTAGGGAAAAATGGCAAAGGTACTGTGTTGCACAGGACTCATGTGCCTTCCAAACGTGATGGTATGCCGAGGTGTGCAAAATGTATTACAAAACAGGGAGGAAAGTTGCTGTAATTGCAATCCTTGCTTCAAGTTGGTTGTCATTTCAGAGAGAGCTACTCATTCATGTCTATAGAGGCATCTGTCAACTGCACAGTTGTACTTACAGCTCGGTCCACAGGTGTGTGTGTGTGTGTGTGGGGGGGCTGTGCTGTGGGGATTCCACCTGCACAGAACCAGGTATGATGATGATAACCTGATAATTATTATCATCTGAGCCCTGCTAAGTATAGCTGTGGCTCTGCGGTTCTGGATCTAAAGTTTTCCTCACTGAGGCAGAGAGACATGGACATGGTGGCTGAAATGAACGCGAAGAGAGTCGCGCTTTCACTGTTATGCTCCGATAGAGGGGTTTATACGCTTTTAACTGGTGTAATTTTAACTTTAATGAGCACTGGAGAAGATAGGTATGTCCACAATTACTACTGTGTGCCAATAAAAAACTTTCAAAACGAAGCTCCTGCCAAACTGAAATCTTGCTGCCACTTGTATTGCCTCAAATTTCTTCTTCCGGTCTGTTTTAAATATACATTACTGTGGCTGACAGGCTAGCCTAACTCCATTTACTTGGCCTAAACGCATACTTACAGACTTATATACACTTGAACATTCACATAGCAACATAACCTACTTAACCTACACACGGTAATGTTTTCTTAGAAACAAAGAATGATCTCATTGAGACTGTAAACATACAGTACATTACCTTGATGGGTGTGTGAGTCAGACTTAGAACTAGGCTCAATAACTGACCAAGGCAGTGAATAGGTGTAAATGAGGATCACTGCTAAATAGCTGGATAACTCAGTGCTGTACAATAGAATACAAGAGGATTACAAAAGTAATGTTATGTTGAGCTTCGGAATTCCCATTCAAGTCTTCCTTAGCTTCATCACAGAAATATAATTACTAGAATGGGAATTCCCATTCAAGTTAAGGGGTCTGTGATTTTTAATAGTTTTTATTTAACCTTTATTTAACTAGGCAAGTGAGTTAAGAACAAATTCTTGTTTACAATGACAGCCTACCCCAGCCAAAACCCGGACGACGCTGGGCCCATTGTGTACCACCCTATGGGACTCCCAATCACGCCAGGATGTGATACAGCCTGGATTTGAACCAGGGACTGTAGTGGCGCCTCTTGCACTGAGATGTAGTGCCTTAGACCGCTGTGCCACTCCGGTGGGCTGGCGGCTAGTTCTATTTCTATGAGTTAAACCATCTGGGGACGATCACCCTCCTGGCCTCTTTGGGGAGCTAGACCGGTTACTAAACGTCCTGCCACCAAATGCCTTAGATGCTTCCTGTCCAAAGTCCAAACCCCTAAACCACGCTGGTCCATTTACAAGGCTCAGTCTGGGGGTTTGGGTCATCTCAGGAAATGAAAAGGAAAACGGTTGTAAAATGAATGATGCGCTGAGTCATCAAGAGACCTGGCTGGTGCTCACAGCTTTGCCAGTATGTGTGAGTGTGTGTGTGTGTGTGTGTGTGTGTGTGTGTGTGTGTGTGTGTGTGTGTGTGTGTGTGTGTGTGTGTGTGTGTGTGTGTGTGTGTGTGTGTGTGTGTGTGTGTGTGTGTGTGTGTGTGTGTGTGTGTGTGTGTGTGTGTGTGTGTGTGTGTGTGTGTGTGTGTGTGTGTGTGTGTGTGTGTGTGTGTGTGTGTGTGTGTGTGTGTGTGTGTGTGTGTGTGTGTGTGGTGGGAGGGGGGTGTGTGTGTGTGTGTGTGTGTGTGTGGTGGGAGGGGGGGGTGTGCATGCGTGCATGTGACCAAGTGTGTGCACATGTGTGTGTGTGAATGACAATAATCTTTGTCATGTCTATGACTAAATGTCCACAAGAAAATGCAGATGCATATGTCACAGTGTGTGGTAGCAAGTATTTAATGCATATGATCTCAAATACAATGTAATACACTTACTCAAACATAAATCATAATGCACTCAATGGAGGCCGGGAGAAAATAAAACAGCTGTGAGACAATGAATTACTGTCCTGCAACCAGACAAGTGTTTCTCTGAGGATGCTGTGTGTGGACCAGGAAGCTGCCCAGAAATAGCATAGAACTCACACAGACACGTACTGTACACACAAACACACACAATCCACCACATTTTATATCCTAACAATGTCCTACGTTTGCTGTGCGTATTGTGTCATATACTGTACCTCCATTGTTACATACACAGCTAGGTGTTTAGTGTTTCATGATTCTCTTCTGGGAAAATTCCAGACTCCAAAATCTATTTGATTTTTTCTCCTAAACAGAGCTCTGAGAGATCTGTGAGTCTCACCCTGGCAGCCGTGTGGCTTTTCAGAGTAAACAGAGCACTTCCGCAGGCTGACCCCTGTGAACCTGCCCCACACTATAGTCCAGTCAGTGTGAACTGCACAAGGCCCTCTCAATGTGGCTCACACATGGCTGTTACCAGCAGCGGTCTGGGGCTCCTCTCCTCATCCACTCACCCGCCTCACAGCACATAAGAGTCTCTGAGGTGTAGAGATACCATATAGGCCGTTTGTGGTTATATGTGTGTGCGTGCATGTGTCATGCATGTGTGCGTGTGTTCCTGCCTGCATGCACACATTTCAAATTCAGATTTAGGAAATAACAGTTATCAAATCAATTCTCAGCCAATATGGCTCTATTGTCTCTGCTGATGGGGACTCCAGGCCTCTCTCGTGTGGTTTGGCTCTCATCACTTTTAATTCCACTGTAATCAAATTTCTGTTTAAGGAAATGATAGAGTTTGCTTGAGGCTTGTCCTCCAAAGAGGAGGATAGGATACCTTGTCTCTATTCGTTTTATGAGTGGGTCTGGTCGAGTCTACGCTCGGCTGCTCCTGTTGAAAAGGGTAGCTGCTGCTGCTTGTTTTAATGGCCTAGTGTAATCTAAACTTACCTGCCTTTTATATCAGCAGTACCATCTGGGTCCCATTACCCCAGCCATCCACTCTTCCTCATCTAACAGCTGATGAGCCAGCCCAAAATGTTTTCATTTGTCCCAGAGAAAAGAAGATTTCTGTTTATCCAGAAAGGTTATGTTTGTTATATGGGCCAGGCTAAAACACACTTCCAATTGCTTGGATGGGATTCAGTCCTGTCAAATAGTTTATTGCTGCCATAAAAATAGAGCTATTTCGAGATCAGTTAATAAGAGATTTGATAATGGTCTCCATTCTAGACAGCTTGAAATCTACAACACTATTATCACGATAAGAAACAGACCCATGTTTATCGTAGGGCAAGTGAATTACGTTGTGGTTAGTGTGAAAAATGCTTTGCAGAGGCAATTGGTTTAGTTCAACAGAAGCATTTAAAATGGTATGTCCGATGGAACATACGGTGTCTTCAGAAAGTATTCTTACTCCTTGACTTATTAAAAATGTTCTTGTGCTACAGCCTGAATTCAAAAGGTATTACTTTTTTTACATTTACATTTACATTTAAGTCATTTAGCAGACGCTCTTATCCAGAGCGACTTACAAATTGGTGCATTCACCTTATGATATCCAGTGGAACAACCACTTTACAATAGTGCATCTAAATCTTTTAAGGGGGGGGGGGTTAGAAGGATTACTTTATCCTATCCTAGGTATTCCTTAAAGAGGTGGGGTTTCAGGTGTCTCCGGAAGGTGGTGATTGACTCCGCTGTCCTGGCGTCGTGAGGGAGCTTGTTCCACCATTGGGGTGCCAGAGCAGCGAACAGTTTTGACTGGGCTGAGCGGGAACTGTGCTTCCTCAGGGGTAGGGGGGCCAGCAGGCCAGAGGTGGATGAACGCAGTGCCCTTGTTTGGGTGTAGGGCCTGATCAGAGCCTGAAGGTATGGAGGTGCCGTTCCCTTCACCATGGTCTTGTAGCGGATGCGAGCATCAACTGGAAGCCAGTGGAGAGAGCGGAGGAGCGGGGTGATGTGAGAGAACTTGGGAAGGTTGAACACCAGACGGGCTGCGGCGTTCTTTTTCTCACCCATCTACACACAATACCCCATAATGACAAAGTGAAAACATGTTATAGAAATGTTTGCAAATGTATTGAAAATTAAATACAGAAATATCTCATTTACATAAGTATTCACACCCCTGAGTCAGTACTTTGCAGAAGCACATTTGGCAGCGATTATAGCTGTGAGTCTTTCTGGATAAGACGCTTAAGAGCTTTTCCCACCTGGATTGTGCAGCATTATTTATTTTTACATTTGCCCATTATTTTTGTCAAAATTATTCAAGCTCTATCAAAGTGGTTGTTGATCATTGCTAAATAACCATTTTCAGGTCTTGCCATAGATTTTCAAGGAGATTTAAGTCAAAACTGTAACTCGGCCACTCAGGAACAGTCACTGTCTTCTTGGTAAGCAACTCCAGTGTTGTTTTGGCCTTGTGTTTTAGGTTATTGTCCTGCTGAAAGGTGAATTTGTCTCCCAGTGTCTGTTGGAAAGCAAACTGAACAAGGTTTTCCTCTAGGATTTCCCTGTGTTTAGCTCCATTCCATTTCTTTTTTATCCTGAAAAACTCCCCAGTCCTTAACGGTTGCAAATATACCAATAACATGATGCAGCCTCCACTATGCTTGAAAATATGGAGACTGGTACTCAGTAATGTTATTGATTCATCCTAAGTTTTCTCCTATGACAGCCATTAAACTCTGTAATTGTTTTAAAGTCATCATTGGCCTAATGGTGAAATCCCTGAGCGGTTTCTTTTCTCTCCGGCAACTGAGTTAGGAAGGACGCCTGTATCTTTGTAGTGACTTTGGATGGTATTGATATACCATCCAAATGGTAATTAACAAATCATGTTAAACACTATTATTGCACACAGAGTGAGTCCATAAAACTTATTATGTGATTTGTTAAGCACATTTTTACTGCTGAACTTATTTAGGCTCACCATAACAAAGGGGTTGAATATTGACTCAAGACATTTCAGCTTTTCATTTGTAATTAATTAGAAACTGTCACGCCCTGATCTGTTTCACCTGTCTTTGAGATTGTCTCCACCCACCTCCAGGTGTCACCTGTTTTCCTCATTAGTCCCTGGGTACGTATTCCTGTGTTCCCTGTTTGTCTGTTGCCAGTTCATCTTGTTAAGTCAACCAGTGTGTTATTTCCTTGCGCCCATTTATTTTATATTTTTGCCTTTTCTCTGTTTTTGCTAGTCCTCTGGGTTTTGACCCTTGACTCTGAACCCGCCTGCCTGACCATACTGCCTGCCTGCCACCCTGTAACAGTAATAGTCATGCTAACATTGAAAGTTGAACATTTTAACATTGAAAGTTGCTGTCCTTGTGGTATTATCAATATGACAATCTGAATGGATAAGCTAGAACACTTTGAACATGTGAGATTCATTTCAGTTTGAAATTATGAACAAAAGGATATCCACATATTTTATTATCATTATAATTGGTCAATATTATTAATGCAGCCAAAACTAGAGAACACACAAATAATAAGAGCTTCTTGAAGTCTGCAGGCATTGTTCCCGCCACTACTTGGAAACCAAACCAAAATGTCAATCAGTTTCCTGACAACAACATAATATCCTTACATGTACCCATTTGTCATATTTGAGAAAAAGCAAAGATATCTTAATAGAAAATGACTCAAGTAAAAGTGAAAGTCACCTAGTAAAATATTACTTGAGTAAAAGTCTAAAAGTATTTGGTTTTAATTATACTTAAATATCAAAAGTAAATGCTAAAATATACTAATTTCAAATTCCTTATATTAAGCAAACCAGACAGTACAATGTTCATGTTATTTTTATTTACGGATAGCCAGGGGCACACTCCAACACTCATAAGAAACATGTGTGTTTAGTGAGTCCACCAGATTGGAGACAGTAGGGATAACCAGGGATGTTCTCTTGATAAGTGTGTGTATTGGACCATTTTCCTGTCCTGCTAAGCATTCAAAATGTAAAGAGTACTTTTGGGTGTCAGAGAAAATGCATGCAGGGAAAAGTACATACTTTTCTTTAGGAATGTAGTGAAGTAACAGTAAAAGTTGTCAAAAACATAAATACTAAAGTAAAGTACAGATACCCCCAAAAAACGACTTAAGTAGAACTTTAAAGTATTTTTACTTAAGTACTTTACACCACTGCTCAAGACCCAATCAGGACTGAAGGAGAGAGTGAGCCAGCCATTCCCTTTTCATTCCTGTCTTTTCAATGAGTGCAATTATCATGGGTACAAGTGAATTATCGCTGCACAGGTCCTGCACTGCCAATCATTGCTAGTACTGTAGTTGGACACAGTAAAGGTGCGGTTGGGTCAAGAGGATGCGAACATGGACACATTTATGGACGCACACATACAAATGTACACGTACTGTACACACACTCACATGGAGACAAGCTCCTAACAGAAGACTTACCTCAGGACTTTGGGCCACTGACCCTGGCCGCATTAGTCTACCTCATTCCCTTTTGAGCCTAAGCCAATATCCACAGCAGTAACCATAGTCTCTCATAGCTTCCTAGAGAATGAGGCTGACAACCTGTTGGCTGCCATACTTCACTGAACATCCAGATATAGATTTTAAGAATAAGAATACAATAACACAATAAGTGAATAAGACAAGTTCAATGTCAACACACACACTCAGTGTCTCACACACACACTTTCTGATAACTGATGTTTCATGTCTAAGGAACAACCTATACTTTGAGAGTTCCCTTTCAGTCAGTCAACTTCGGTACAACATACTATGGGGGAGTCGCACTCTTGCTACTTCGGTTGAAATCTGCGTCTCGCTGGAAGCCCTGCCTTCCACAGGTGATAAGTGTGAGGCTCGGATTAGTTCCTTCAATTATTCTGCTCTTTATGGAACAGGAAATATTTGCACCAACTAATCTGTCCCTTAGTGGTAGATTGTGCTCACCCCCTGGACATTGTGTGCTTAAATTGGTATTTGTTCTCAGAACAATAAGTAAAATGGCTAAGCAAGCGACAAACAATGATGGCTAAGCTGGTTTCGGGGTCATCATCCTGCACCCAGTCATGCGGTAATATTATTTCTCTAAAAGATACTCATGATTTATGTGTAGTTTGTCTCGACTTGGAGCACACCCAGGCAGCCCTTGTTAAAACCAGTCCATGTGCGCACTGCCACATGCTGCATGCAAACTCCATGGAAAGATGTGCAGCGTTCTTGAGGAAGCTTGGAGTTACCGATGGGGACTTTCCTTTCCTAAATGCCAGTACCTTGAAGTACGCGTCATTCATAGAACTACACGTTTCGAGGTGAAGTGTCCATGTTCCCAAGGATGATTTTGAGTCAATGGGGGATTGTTCTTCTCCTAAGCTATCTCTAGTTTTTCCCAGAGTGCTAAGAACCTTGGCGTGACCCTGGACAACACCCTGTCGTTCTCCACTAACATCAAGGCGGTGACCCGATCCTGTAGGTTCATGCTCTACAACATTCGCAGAGTACGACCCTGCCTCACACAGGAAGCGGCGCAGGTCCTAATCCAGGCACTTGTCATCTCCCGTCTGTAATTACTCGCTGTTGGCTGGGCTCCCTGCCTGTGCCATTAAACCCCTACAACTCATCCAGAACGCCGCAGCCCGTCTGGTGTTCAACCTTCCCAAGTTCTCTCAAGTCACCCCGCTCCTCCGCTCTCTCCACTGGCTTCCAGTTGAAGCTCGCATCCGCTACAAGACCATGGTGCTTGCCTACGGAGCCGTGAGGGGAACGGCACCTCCGTACCTTCAGGCTCTGATCAGTCCCTACACCCAAACGAGGGCACTGCGCTCATCCACCTCTGGCCTGCTGGCCCCCCTACCTCTGAGGAAGCACAGTTCCCGCTCAGCCCAGTCAAAACTGTTCGCTGCTCTGGCACCCCTATGGTGGAACAAGCTCCCTCACGACGCCAGGACAGCGGAGTCAATCACCACCTTCCGGAGACACCTGAAACCCCACCTCTTTAAGGAATACCTAGGATAGGATAAAGTAATCCTTCTAAACCCCCCCCCCCCCCTAAAAGATTTAGATGCACTATTGTAAAGTGGTTGTTCCACTGGATATCATAAGGTGAATGCACCAATTTGTAAGTCTGCTAAATGACTTAAATGTAAATGTTAAATGTAAAACACATTCTTGTCTATGTAATGCAGTAATCCATCTCTAGTGACCATACGCCCAGATTAACTACAGGGAACTAGAGTGGAGACCATAAAAACACAGCATTAGTAGGATAGAAATATCTTACTATCAATTAAATATTAATTGTTAACCATTAATATCAAATAAATCAGGTAAATATGTAATTTTTCTATCACAAGAGGCTACAATTCGTTGTATGCCCCCCACATTTTTGCAACGTCATCAAGTCGACTGTTCCCCTGTTCTCCTCGGCTCAGCGCCAGTATGAAGGGAGGAAATATCCTCCTTGCTCCAGAAACAGGCAATACAAGTGGTTTGTCTGTGGGAAGCCCAGGACAACTGGTACAGTCAGTATTTCCTGGTTCTGAAAAGGGACTGGGGTTTATGCCCCATTCCAGAACAGCGTGCCCTGAACAAGCATCTCAGAGTTTGCACGTTTAAAATGCAAAACAAATCAGCAGCTGTTATGGTCCATGCATTCCGGTCATTGGTTCACCACCATCAACCTAAAGGAATGCGTACTTTCATGTGCCCATGTACCCGAGGCTCCATTACGAGGCAATAGCCTAAAATATTTGGTTTTCCCGTTCGTCTTGTTCCTTTCACCTCACGTCTTTTCAAAGGTGGTGGAGGCGGCTCTGGCACCCATGGGGGGTCAGGGGCTGAGGGTGTTGGCCTATCTAGACGATGGATTGGCTGATAGTAGCAAGGTCAAGGGAACAAGTGGTGTTACACACATCCAGGATAGTGTCCCATGTTCAGTCTCTAGGTTTTATTGTAAACCAGAAAAAGCACTGTCTAGTGTGTTCCAATCCTTGATCTCAAGTTAGACTCATGCATAAATCGCGCTTTTCTTTTCCCAGAAAGGGTGTCCCATTCCAGCTCTGCTTGGCCCAATTCCTGGGGATGATGGCTTCTATGATAGTGGTCATTCCTCTGGGACTATTATTGATGCGGCTGTTCCAGAGCTGGGTGCTAGCCACGCACTTGGATTCATCTTGCCATGTTGGTGTTCCCAACATGCCTTCGTGCACTGGCCCAGTGGAGTATCAGGAAGTATGAACGGTGTCACAGTTTTTCCGGCATATCAATTACCTGGAACTTCTATTGGTGTTCTTGGCGCTCAGGCACCTCTTCCAATGTTTGTCGGGCTGGCATGTTCTAGTCAGAACTGACATCATGACAATGGTGGCATTCATTAACAGGCCGGGTCGGGGGGCACTGTCCCGCCCTCTCCTCACATTGGCTCGGACCCTGTTGCTGTGGAGCAGTGCGCATTTGCTCTCACTACGTGCAAAGCATATTCCCGGTTGCCTCAAGGGTGCGGATATGCTATCCGGGGGTGGGGGGGGGGGCTCTTCCTCAGGAGTGGAGACTACACCCCTAGGTGGTTGTCCAGATATGAGAGAGTTTCAGCAGCGCCAATGTAGATCTTTACGCAGCTCGAGAAAACATGGAGTGTTATCTATTTTTGTCATTGAGAGACCTGAGTGCCCCATTGGGAATGGACGCTCTGACGAACCAGTGGCCTCGGACCCTCCTTTCTGCGTTTCCACCAGTGGTTGTGATTCAGCCCACGTTCACTTCGGAGAGGGTCTGCCGGGAGGCTTCCCGTTGGCCTAGGCATTCTAGATTCACGGAGATCATTCACCTTTTAGGCGGGGACCCATGGCAACTCCAGTTGCACAGGGACCTGCCATTCCAGGTGAACAGGCAGTTTTAGCACGCAAGGCCAGGGATTTGGTTTCTATTTGGTTTCTATGTGCCTGGCCCCTAAGAGGGCCAATCTGATGGCTAGAGGATTACATCTGAATGTTATTGCTACCATTTAGTCCACAAGTGCGCCCTCCACGAGAGGGCTGTATGCATATAAGTGGCAAGCGTTTGAGTTCTGGTACCAAGAAAAAGGCCTGGTTCATTTTCAGTGTTCTGTGAGGGACATCCGTATGTACCTACAGGAGCTTTTCGAGCAGGGGCAGGCATTCTCCACTTTAAAAGTGTACGTGGCCGCTATGTCAGTGTGTCATGTGGGAATTGACGGAGCCACACCGGGGGCTCACCCCCCAGTTGTACGCTTCCTGAAAGGTGTATGTTGTCTCAGATCGGTCTCTAAACATATTGCACCCAAATGGGTTCTTGGAGCTGGATTAGGAGACACTGCCTTTGAGCCTCTGTCGTCAGTGGAACTGAAGACCCTCTCCTACAAATCAAATCAAAATGTATTTGTCACCTGCGCCGAATACAACATGTGTAGACCTTACTGTGAAAATCTACCTTATAAGCCCTTAACCAACAGTGCAGTTCAAGAAGAGTTAAGAAAACATTTACCTGTAATCCATGGCTTCTGGTTGGGATATGTGCATACGGTCACTGTCGGGACGACGTCGTCAATGTACTTACTGATGCTACCGATGACTGAGGTGGTATACTCCTCAATGCCCTTTGATGAATTCCAGAACATATTCCAGTCTGTGCTAGCAAAACAGTTCTGTAGCGTAGCATCCGCGTCATCTGACCATTTCCGTATTGAGCGAGTAACTGGTACTTCCTACATTAGTTTTTGCTTGTAAGCATGAATAAGGAGGATAGAATTATGGTCATATTTGCCAAATGGAGGACGGGGGAGAGCATTGCATGCATCTCTGTGTGTGGAGTAAATGTGGTCTAGAGTTTTTTTTCCCTCTGGTTGCACATGTGGGTGGCAGGTAGGGGTGGCAGGTAGCCTAGTGGTTAAAGGTAAAAGAAATGTGACATGCTGGTAGAAATTAGGTAAAACAGATTTAAGTTTGCCTGCATTGAAGTCCCCGGCCACTAGGAGTGCCGCTTTTGGATGAGCATTTTCTTGTTTGCTTATACAGCTGGTTGAGTGCGTCTTCGTGCCGGCATCAGTTTGTGGTGGTAAATAGAAGGCTATGAATAATATAGATGAGAACTCTCTTGGTAGATAGTGTAGTCTACAGCTTATCATATGGTACTCAACCTCAGGCGAGCAATACCTCAAGACTTCTTTAATATTAGACAGCACACGCCAGCTGTTATTGACAAATAGGCACACACCCCCGCCCCTCGTTTTACCAGACGTACACTACTGTTCAAAAGTTTGGGGCCACTTAGAAATGTCCTTGTTTTCCATAAAAACATACATGAAATGAGTTGCAAAAGGAATAGGAAATGTGTTATAAATAATGATTTTTAATTGAAATAATAATTGTGTCATTCAAATTTTGTTTTCGTCAAAGAATCCTCCATTCGCGGCAATTACAGCCTTGCAGACCTTTGGCAGTCTAGTTGTCAATTTCTTTAGGTAATCTTAAGAGATTTCACTCCATGCTTCCTGAAGCACCTCCCACAATTTGGATTGGCTTGATGGGCACTTCTTACGTACCATACGGTCAAGCTGCTCCCACAACAGCTCATAGCTTTGGCCTCAGTGAACATCTTGGGGAGTTCCACTAGTTATCCATACACCCTTCCTGAACTCAGTTCGCCCCCAGGCGACTCTAAGATTACGTTGAGTCCAAATTCCCTACAGGTCCTTAGCTTTTGAGCTATTTCCCTATTCTCCTCCTTTTGCTTCTGAAGAGTAACAGAGGCTACATGCCCTGTGCTTTACGGGGGATAACCAGTTAAGTGACCGGCTTTTTGTCCCACTGGATCTCCCAGGGCCCAGTTTCACAAAAGCATCTGAAGGATCCTATGGTTCTAACGATGAACTTAGCCTTCAGATGCTTTTGGGAAACTGGGCCCTGGCGTATAGCGGCAAGGGGCAAGGGTTACTTAGTGGTGTACGCACCCATTCCACCAGGAGGCTGGCAGCGTCTTGGTTGTTGTTTAAAGGGTTGACTGTATGAGATATTTGTGCTGCGGCGAGTTGGGCATCACCATACACTTTTGTGAGGTTTTATTGCTTGGATGTCACTTCTCCCAGTGTAGCCCACAGTGTGTTTATGGCTGGGACAGGGGATAGATACTAGGCAGCACGCCGTGTGCACAATACAAGGACTGAGGCATTTGGGGTCAGGTCTGCCATGGGCCGTTTCATTTAGTAACCTTTGGGGTCAGCTTGGCGCGGGATTCTATTCCCCCATAGTATGTTATACCAAAGTTGACTATAACTACTGTTCCCTGAAGGAGACAAATGAGGTACACCGCCTGTTTGGCCCCGCACCGCCCATTCCTGGGCCCGTTAAAGAGAGGCATTAAATAATAGGAATGAATCCGAGCTTCTAGCTTATCACTTGTGGAAGGAGGGGCTTCCAGCGAGGCGTGGATTTCATAAGCCCTGTCAGGTGTAATTTTAGGTCCTTCAACCAAACTCGTGAGAGTGAGACTCCCCCATACTATGTTGTACCTCTTTTCGCTCCTGCAGGAAACAGTAGTTTCAGTCATAACATTACATTTACAAGTGTGTTTAAAAGGTAAGGGCAGAGCCGAGCCCTACTAGCTGACAAGTTTACCACCTATGCGTGGGTGTTGTGTTCCAGTTTCAATATGTTTAAATATGTGTCAGTGTGTTTGTGTTCGCTAGATAACACATGGATAACAGTAGCATTTATTTTTTATTGATGAATGGGTTAACTAGTATTGATAAGTCTCTCCATGCCACACACCCATAGTAAACAGTGCTACGCCCAAATCAACACTGCACACGGTGTGTCATGCCAATGTGTGTTAATGTGTGTGCATGTTTCCCTCATCACTTTCTCTCTCTCTTCATCTATCCTTGTATACACATTTCTCCCTGTCAGCATGGTTATTTTTCCTTTTCAGAACTTTCTCTCTCCCCCTATTTCTACCTCAGGTGCTGAGAGTGTGATATGATTATATGTGCTGCAGGCCACAGGGTCTGACTAACCTCAATGAGTCTAATCCCCCAGACAAGAGGATCACCTTCCCTTTCTCTCCACCCCCCCCCTTCTCATTCTCTCTGACTCTCTCACCAGTGCCATCCCCTCCACTCACAGTTTCTCCTGCTCTCCCCCTCTCAATCTCACCACCCCTCTCTCTCTCTCAGTCTCTCTCTGCGCCAGTGACGTGCGGTGCAGGCGGTGGCTGGGTTGGCACTGGCTACTATCAAAACCAGATTTACTCACAAATAAACCTTGATGAAGTTCCCCACACAACAGATAGCTCCAACAACCAGAGTGATATAGGCTACTAACCAAAATTGACAAACAATGTAAATACCAATGTAGCCAAGGCGTATTTTACATTATCTGACAAAATGACACACTGCTCAGCCATAGGCTGATGTAGCATCCACAGTTACAACTGATAGGTGGCACTAAAATACCAATAATATTGACATATTTCATTCAAATAGTTTGCAACGCAAACTCTATAGCCTTTCACAATTATTCCAATGCACTGCGCACAGCACGCGCTAACACACACACACATTTGGTTTGTTCTCATGTTCATACAACAGTAGCCTAACCTGCAAATTGCAAAAGAAAATGCATTTAGGCCTACCTGTAAATGAAATCCATTTGTCTGTCCATCAAGGTGAATCTCTCGGTGACAACGTTTTAGAAGTCACAGCAGAACCCCATGTCCACAGTCGTATGGGAGGTGCATCGCCAACCGCCTCCATTGGTTCCATTTTCACACGGACACAAAAAGTCACACAGACACAAACATTAGCTGGTAGAACAGTTATCCCCCCACACAGAACACAGGTAGGCTCCTCCATCAATTAGGGCATCCACCCGGTCAGAGAGCAGAATCCCCCTGCACTGGTGCACCCCCATGTAGAATTGTTGTAGTTAGTCGCATCCATCTTGTAAAAACCAAGGCTCAGTCACGCATTGAGTGGTGGGAGAAGCCCCATTCCCATTATGTCCAAAAAGCAAAAGTCCAACATCAAGATGTGTAAAAGTCCAGGTAACATCTGTTAATTAGTAATGATGTTTCAGACAAGTGGACAGTCCAAAACTCACTGTTTGCCTGCCCGACAGCTAGCAGTTAGGTACAGTGGGGGAAAAAAGTATTTGATCCCCTGCTGATTTTGTACGTTTGCCCACTTACAAAGAAATGATCAGTCTATAATTTTAATGGTAGGTTTATTTGAACAGTGAGAGACAGAATAACAACAAAAAAACAGAAAAACGCATGTCAAAATGTTATAAAATGATTTGCATTTTAATAGGGGAAATAAGTATTTGACCCCTCTGCAAAACATGACTTAGTACTTGGTGGCAAAACCCTTGTTGGCAATCACAGAGGTCAGACGTTTCTTGTAGTTGGCCACCAGGTTTGCACACATCTCAGGAGGGATTTTGTCCCACTCCTCTTTGCAGATCTTCTCCAAGTCATTAAAGTTTCGAGGCTGACGTTTGGCAACTCGAACCTTCAGCTCCCTCCACAGATTTTCTATGGGATTAAGGTCTGGAGACTGGCTAGGCCACTCCAGGACCTTAATGTGCTTCTTCTTGAGCCACTCCTTTGTTGCCTTGGCCGTGTGTTTTGGGTCATTGTCATGCTGGAATGCCCATCCACGACCCATTTTCAATGCCCTGGCTGAGGGAAGGATGTTCTCACCCAAGATTAGACGGTACATGGCCCCGTACATCGTCCCTTTGATGCGGTGAAGTTGTCCTGTCCCCTTAGCAGAAAAACACCTCCAAAGCATAATGTTTCCACCTCCATGTTTGATGGTGGAGATGGTGTTCTTGGGGTCATAGGCAGCATTCCTCCTCCTCCAAACACACCGAGTTGAGTTGATGCCAAAGAGCTCCATTTTGGTCTCATGTGACCACAACACTTTCACCAGTTGTTCTCTGAATCATTCAGATGTTCATTGGCAAACTTCAGACAGGCATGTATATGTATTCTTGAGCAGGGGGACCTTGCGGGCACTGCAGGATTTCAGTCCTTCACGGCGTAGTGTGTTACCAATTGTTTTCTTGGTGACTATGGTCCCAGCTGCCTTGAGATCATTGACAAGATCCTCCCGTGTAGTTCTGGGCTGATTCCTCACCGTTCTCATGATCATTGCAACCCCACGAGGTGAGATCTTGCATGGAGCCCCAGGCCGAGGGATATTGACAGTTCTTTTGTGTTTCTTCCATTTGCGAATAATCGCACCAAATGTTGTCACCTTCTCACCAAGCTGCTTGGCGATGGTCTTGTAGCCCATTCCAGCCTTGTGTAGGTCTACAATCTTGTCCCTGACATCCTTGGAGAGCTCTTTGGGCTTGGCCATGGTGGAGAGTTTGGAATCTGATTGATTGATTGCTTCTGTGGACAGGTGTCTTTTTTACATGTAACAAGCTGCGGTTAGGAGCACTCCCTTTAAAAGTGTGCTCCTAATCTCAGCTCGTTACCTGTATAAAAGACACCTGGGAGCCAGAAATCTTTCTGATTGAGAGGGGGTCAAATACTTATTTCCCTCATTAAAATGCAAATCAATTTATAACATTTCTGACATGCGTTTTTCTAGATTTTGTTGTTGTTATTCTGTCTCTCACTGTTCAAATAAACCTACCATTAAAATTATAGGCTGATCCTTTCTTTATCAGTGTGCAAACGTACAAAATCGTCAGGGGATCAAATACTTTTTTCCCCCACTGTAGATGGTGGTTGCATGTCATGAATAAAGTCACGTCTTATAGAGCTCCTGTATTCTGCCTATGTCTGGTCTTAACCCATTATATTTGACGTTCCATTCTTCGAACCCTCCAATGGTTGTTTTTGCCAGCTACGTTCAGTTCAAGGGATGCGAACACCAAATTATGTAGACACGCCCAAATGTGCAGAGCTTAGGGCGGCAGGTAGCCTAGTGGTTAGAGCTTTTGGCCAGTAATCAAAAGGTTGGTGGTTTGAATTCCCAAGCCAACAAATTGAAAAATCTCTCAATGTCCCCTAGAGCAAATCACATAACCCTAATTTGCTCCATGGGTGCTGACCCTGTAAAACAACACATTTCACTGCACCTATCTGGTCTTTGTGACAATAAAATGTAATATATTACCCCAGGTTTACACACACAATGTTTAGGCAATACGCATGAGCAAAATATGAAATCGTCAATGCAACGAATGAAGCTAGGCAAAGCAGTGACGCCTATGATGACCCTGTCCATTAGCAGTGACTGGAGTCCGGAATGGCCGTGTGCATCAACGATTTGAATTGATGAAAAGGAAGGCATGAACACCCTGGTGCAGTTTTAGCAACAACAACAAAAAAACATTTTATAAAAACCACCAGAATCATTGAGAAAAGACATCAGATAACAAAATTTGATATCATTTTTATATCATAAAAAAAATTATCTGGCTTTTCGTAACATACTTTTTGTATTAGATTATCACAGGGTAAGGACTACCTACCCTGACTGCATGTCACTACTCTGCACTGCTTTCCCTCTCCTTCAGTGTCTCCAACTCTCTCTTCCCTTTCATTCTCTCTGAATCTCTCTCCCCCTACCATTCCATCCTCTCACAGATTCCCCTGCTCTCCCTGTATCTCTGTTTCACTTCACTCTCTCCTCTCAGTTGCTCTGACTCTCTTTATTCCCCCCTGTCTCTCCACTCGTCTTCCCTTTGATACTCCTGCTCCTCTGACCCCTCTCTCTTCGTGTCTCTCTCTTTCTGTTTTTCTATTATCTATAATAAAAGATAACACACTATACTCAACACACTAGAGGTATGTATGAAGTAAGAGGTGTACTGGCACTGAGTGGAGTGCCTGTTCTCAGAAAAGCACACAGTAACACAGTTAAGGCTGTGTGCCCTCCTGTTACCTTTTGTCATTGATCGTCGACACACCTCCCTCAACAAAAGCCTGGGTGCCTGCCTGTCTGTCCTACTTCTCATCAATTCATATCTTTCAGCTGGGAGGATTCACTCTGTCCTCATCCTGTGTGTTATTTTGGAAAAACTCTGTGTCACTCAGACAGCATTGTCATGGTCTATTCTCAATGGGATGATGGAGATGACATGGCATATTGGTTATGTCAATGACAGTCATGGCACTGTTGAGGTTTACTGTTATAACCAACATGTTTCCATCATTAGGATGTGTATAGTGGCATGGCACTGTTGAAATACAGAGCCGTGTTAAGTTCCTAAATCACCTGATTCAACTGTAGAAGGCCAATGATTAAATAGAGTAAGGCGAATGGTTAAACAGAATAGAGCAGAACAGAATAGACAGTTTGTGGTGGTCTGGCCCGGTGGGAATTGTTACTGTACTTGTTACTGTACTGGTGTTACAGTTTTTCTCAATGGCTTAGACACAAAACCCTTTTCTCAAATCTTCACACACAATTTTAAAAACTCACACCCAACAGTACAAACATCTAACTTCTGGGTCCCAGTTCAAACTTTGCCCTCAGACAACTCACACACAAGCTGTCAAAAACACAGACTACACGACTGTTTGTTACACACGAGGGATTAATTCAAAACACTGCTACCAAAGTGTTTAGAATAGGTTTTCAGAGAAATCATTTGGAACTTTGTAAAATCACAGCACTGACTATTCGGATAACCCTTTCAGGAACACCCTGGTGAGAGAAATTCAAAACAGTACTGTAATAAATACCTCTTACAATAGTGGATAAGGGAATACTACCTTATATGCTGTTTTGGTCAAAAACCTGACCTTTCAAATGTCACACTGACAAAACATGTAAGGAAGAGTCCATGCACAGTAAAATACCCAATTTCCAAAAGCTTTATTTCCAGATGCAGCAAATGTACAGGTTACTCAGCATCAGCATCAGTGTTCATCATCATCTCAGGTCTGGGTCAGGCCATAATATCTCATCAACGTCACACATTATATTTGCTCTTGCCAGGCAGCAAGGTAAAAATGCCCTTGTGTGCCTTAGAAAACCCTGGATAGACTCCAGACACATCACCACAGGCATCCACCATTGCCTCCGGGAGGTTTTGCTGTGCGTAGGGGTTGCAGTCATACACTCTCCACCGCCATGCTGATAAAAATTCCTCAATCGGATTCAGAAATGGGGAATATGCTGGCAAAAATTGAACGGTGAACCTGGGGTAGTCATTGAACCAGGCGCGAATCAGAGCAGCCCGGAAGAAACTCACGATATCCCAAATGACAACATATTGGGCTTGCTCTGGTTCCCCTTGCTCCCCTTCCTGTTGAAGAATGTTACTGTGCAGCTGATCTAGAAATTGAAGGAGTTGTGCCATGTTGTATGGACCAACTTGGACATGGCAGTGGAGGACACCACGATTGCTGATGGCTGCACATAGGGTGATGTTGCTTCCCCTCTTGCCAGGAACTTGTATGATGGCACGGTGACCAATGATGTTGCGCCCCCTTTTGCGCCTTTTTGTTAGGTTGAACCCTGCCTTGTCGATGAAGATGTACTCCTGTGGGTCAGCCATGGCATCCAGCTCAAAGATTCTGTTCAGAAGTTAAAAAACACACATTTTACTGTACTATAAGTACAGTACTGTAGTGTACTACTATACTGGAATGAAAGATTGTGTACTGCAGTTACAGTAACGCATTACTATACTGCACTGTATTGATATGCTGGAGAGATGGGCCATACTCTACATACTGTAAAAATTCTGTACAGTACAGCAATTACCTGCACGTATTGGAATCGTTGCTCCTTAACTCTGTTTGAATTCCTTTCAAAAGGCACACGGTACAGCTGCTTTGTCCTGATGTGGTTCTTCTGAACGATCCGGTCAATGGTGGAAATGCTGATGCTGTCAATTCCTTGGAAGATTACCTGGTCTTCAACTGTATGGGTTTGAATTTCCCTCAAACGGATGGCATTATTGGCAATCACCATATTCACCAGGGCAGTCTCCTGCTCAGCTGTGAGAAGTCTCCGCCTACCTCCAATAGATCAGTTCTCAGTTCTGCAAAAATGAAATGTACCATTACTGACCTATGGTCATCCATCAATGTTGAAAAAACTACACTGAGAACAAAGTGGAGATTCAGTCTATATGCACTACAACATTACATGTATCACAGTAACAACAAGGCATATTACCCGTTTTTCCTTCTGAAAGTACGGACAATGGATGCACTAGCTGTCCAGCTTCTCTCATAGTCCTCCCATGTATGAGCACATGATGGACTAGGGTGGCACAGATTTCATCTGAGATTACTTCTCTTTGTTGTTGTTGTCCTCGTCCTCTCTATTGTCTAGCAACTTCAGCATTGTTAGGATCCATTGTTCCAAAGCACATGACTCTAGGCCCTATTTATTGATTCTGCAATTCTGATTGGTGTGTTAACAATTTTGAGGCTTAATGTTTGCACCTGGAGAAATGTGTGCTCTTTGAGTTTAGGTTGTGAGGACTTGAGTTAATTATATTGAGAGCATGTGTTTGCTGAATGAATATATTGTGCAATGAATGATTTATTTGGCCACTTTTGTGTAAGGTTTTGCAGAAAGAGTTTTTAATATTGAAACATGTGTGGAAACAGGTGAATAGTGTTTACGGTTATGGGAAATGTGTGTGTGTTTTGGGGAATGACGTAAGGGTATGGGTTTTTGTGCAACAGGAACCAGTTTTTGTGTTTTAGCAATCGAGAAAAAAATGTAATTTAAAAAATGAATGCCACGGTAACACCGTTCTACAATGATGAGATGACTTGTGAGTATAGGTAGACTATATGAATATGTTGGAGAATGACGTCGTATATTTCCCACATCAGAGCAATTGCCCATAGACTCTAAAAACAGGAGTAGATCATGGCCTGTATGTCAAGAGTCTAAGAGTAGGAGTGCTGATTTAGGATTAGTTTTGCCTTTAAGATGACAGTGAATTAGATAACTAGTACAGAACTCCTATTCTGAAATGCTTGATACATTTGACCACAGATCTCTCCCCATAGACAATAGAAACAGTAGTCTAGGACTGGCTGTCTGTGACCCTTCGGTGACTCTGACATCTCTCTCTCTGCACGGCTGTATTCACCATAGCTGATGAATGCTCCCTAAATGTTTTACAACTCACCCACCTGGAATTTGTTTACAAGCGCCTCTCAAAGTGAGGTATCGTGGCCGTATCTAGTCCGTTTCACACTTTTCCAAGTGAGAAAATTGCTGCTTTATTGTAATGACTAGACCACGTCGTAAATCACAACATTGGCTCCCATCTCTGCATGGTGGGTCAGCCACGTCGACTATTGATCCAACATTTCTTGGCTTATTCCATAAAAACCTTAATCTGGAAAATGTGGGAGAGAGCGAGAGCAAGCGAGAGAGAGCGAGCAAGAGGGCGAGAGAGAGAGAGAGAAAATCCCATGAAGTAGCCGGCCACTCTCCTATTCCCGGGTGGAAAAGCCATTAACGAATTCGGAGGAGCTCTGCATCAGGGAATTTAAGGATAGAAGATAGATCAGTTTTTCAGTCATCCAACAACCTCCCCCATTCCCTCCCACAACATGTAATCAATTAACTGAAAAATGATATGAGCCTCTTAACTATTGCCAGTGTTTTTACTACTGCTGTCTTTTGGAGAGTCACACAGCGGTGGACCTTGGATCTCCCCCAAGCATACGGTCTGCTATATATTCTATTTTGTTTCGTCTATTCTCATCCCTTTCAAGCAAAGACAGGCCATTAAGTACACAGAAAATTGGCCAGTGTTAATTAAGTAGTGTTGATTTTTCAATGTAACATTTCTAGTGTTGATTCAGAAATTACATGACCTCTGTAAGTAGTTAAATTAACACTCAGTGGTGTAAAAGAACCCCAGTGTTGGTGTAATAACCAGAGATGAACAACAACAACAAAAAACAGCCATCATTGTTATATTTCCCACCATGCTCTATCGCAGTTTTTAATTTTTTATTATTGTTTGTTTCTATGTTTTTGCATGTACATTGACTGATAAATTAATTATTATGCTACTTAAATATAAATATCACACATTTTTCTAAACTCATCCAATCTGTTACTTGGAAGTATTGCCCCCGTTACTGTAATGTTGTTCTAGTTTATCTGCTTTAGGTAGTCCCATATCTGTCTTCCCAACCCTGGCAGTCATTCTGAATAGGGCTTGCGGGTAAATACAAATGTTGAATATCCCCACTCAGGCTGGATTCCAATAGCAATTACACATCACTTTGCAAGCCAGCATAGTGTGACTTGAAGGGCTAATGTGTATAAGGGTAAAACTAGGCCCTCAAAAGAAGGCCTTATGAAGTATGTATTGTCTTAAAGAATGTAATTTTAATTATAACATATTCACTTAGGATCTCACTTGAAGGCCACAGGACTGAAAATGAATGAACGCAACAACCATGTCTCTGTCACTAACAAATACAGTCATGGGTGGAAACTCTACAAACTCTCAAAAGGCAAGGCACACTGGGAAATATGTAAATAAGGCTTTACACCAAAGAAAGTGTTAATTTAACACTGGAAGTGTGGACCTGTGTCAACACTGAAACAGTGTTACACTTAACATGCTCAGACTTGCCTCGTTAAATAAAGGTCACAAAAAAATAAAATAAAAAAATAAACATGCTCAGTGTTGATTCAACACTGGAGAATTTGCTGTGTAGGCATCTCTAATGTTTTCTGGTGTTTGAAGCTGGCTGCACTGAGGAGATATTGGAGATCTTGGTGAAGCTGAAGGTACATGTGATCAGATTGTCCAGACGTTCTCGTATCTCGTCTTCTGATGGGTTTGGAAAAGTGTGTGTCTGCAAGCATAGAGTAGTCACCCATTTAATTTTAAGTGAAAGGGATAATATCCTTATCATGGCTCCTAAATATAGCTTACTTCCTTACTCTATCTCTCTCCCGCGTTCTCTCTGTGTGGGGGAATGAGACATGTGACTCATATGACCCATACTAGAGCTAAGTTGCTTTAGAGCTCCATTTCAATCCACGGAACTGGTCCATTCACTGCTACCCTGCCCTTGCCTGATCAGTCAGTCAACATTTACATTGGTGTGGATGGGAGGCACTGGGTAATTCCAAAAGAGAATTTGATGAGCAGGCAAAGATATTCACAACACAAAAGCGTTAAAGTCTCTTTTTGGGTGGACGCAAATCCCTCACACTCACCACCAGCTATTTCTGGCAGCGGTGGAGCAGTTCTCTCTGGCCGGTGCCCTTTGGGTCTGGTCTGGCAGGATCTGGCCAGGATTGTCCTCTGTAAGCAGGGAACCCAGCCTTCTAAAAGCTGCTGAATCGCTAGTGTCAGTTAAAAGAGATGCCCTCTCATGAAAAAGAAGCCTGAAGTCAGTTGCCTTGATGGGCAGACCATTGAGGCCAAGCCTGGACATTGAGCGTTGGGAGGTGGTTTGGGGAAATAGCCTAACGCTAGACAGGAACAATCAGAATCTAGATAGAGCAGACAGTTGAGTGTCATCGTCAACACAATTCAGTCACAGATTCTATAAACATCGTTACAAACAAGAAACTGAGATGAAAATGTGGTTTTCAGTTTTTTTTAATGATGAAAACATCCTTTATCTTCGAAACAGACACGTTTACAAGAGCTGCAAAAAGAAATGTAAGCTGAGAAATGATATTTTGCAACCTGATCACAGATTCCAAAGCGCTACAACATGGTAGTGTCTGATACAGTTATAAAAATAACAATCATAAAAAATACATATGATGCAGGCTCTTTTTCTTTTTTTGTAGGTTTGATTGAAAAAAAGACTGCATGAATAGGAGGTGAAAAGTTTAAACAATGCATACAAGACAATGCAGTAACCCATAGTAGCCTGTGTGTTGCTTGCTAACTACATGGTAGACTGGTGCTGGCTGAGCTGTTCTGAGCCAATTTCACAGAGTGAGAAGAGATGAGAATACACACCGCCTGCACGATCCAGACAATATCATCAAAATGTACACAGTCAAAAAGTTAAATGCTAGACCAGAACGTGTGAAATAGCAAAATAGAGAAAAAGGAGTCTACAGAATGATTTGAGTAGAGAGTACAATTTTCTCTGTTCTCTTGACCACCCAGGTTACAGTCACACAGTGGTCACCTAAGCTGATTAACATCCCCTATTGAGTGCCTCCGCCCTGTAGAACTCCATTAGATGTCCATTCACTCTGTCCCTAAGGGAGCTCCATTACAGCTTACACATTATGGGAGTGAGGACAAGAGTAGGATCTCATCAGTGGAGACAAAGACAGTAGTTTCCTTAAGATGTCCTAAAGAGTTGTGACATGACCCATTTGTACACTAGTAGGAAGCCAGGAATCCCACCCACAGTGAAAACAATTAATTATTCTCTAAAAGGTACACACTTCAGATTTGTATAGTGCACACCGATGTTGCTATTTTTAATAACACTGCCTCTCACCCCAAGACCCACAATACTGGTGATGAATCATCATTAATTGTCATCTTTATGTCAAAAATCAATTCCTATCAACATATTTCAGAGGTTATGTTGAGAAATGGCATTAGAGAAACTGAATTAGCATGAGACAGTATTTCCGGATGGGCTTGGAACTTACAGCATAGCAGTTAGATCATGTAACCACTGCCTAACCTAGCCTCAATTAACAGGTCATTTACAGTAATACCATGGCAGTGCACCAACCCAGGGAATGTTATCAAAGCTCATAAGGCATGCGTGGATATCTGTTCAGTCCCCCAGAGAAGAGGCCCTGACACACAGAGGTAATGATAAATAGTGCTAGGCTTAACAGGCTACCTTCCTAAAGTTGTGTTGTGTGTACCAGGACCCCTCTCTCTCCTGCCTATTCTCTCTGCTTAGGTCCTCTTAAGATGGGAGGGAGAGGTATTACCACTGTGCATGTCTGTCTGTGGTGAAAGCAAGACAAACCCCTTCACCATCTGCACCTATCTCCCCAGCCCAGCTCCCTGCCTCTCACGTTTTTCCTCTGTCCCTCACTTGCACTCCTTCACAAGTGTTTTTCTCTTTCTTTTCCCCCTACAGCTCAATATCTGTACTTCAATATAAAAACAACACATCTTCAACCTCGCTCTCCATCGACAAAAGGCAGAACACTCATTCAATATTGGGCAAGCGGCCGGCAGATAAACATTTGGTACAACATTTTCTGGTAGGTATGCAGCTGACCCAAAGCGAGCGCATATACTACAAACACAGCCCAGCTAAGTTCAACCTCTTCGGCAGCTGTGTAATTCCCTGCTACGGTGTCTCAGCAAATAACAACCTAGAAGGCAACACAGGAACACACACCGATTCTCTCTTTGCCTTTTCGATCCGTTCCGTCTCTCTTCCCTTCTGCATTTATTTTTTCGATCTATTTCTTCCGACAAAGGTTTGTCAATCCCTCAGCCTGCTGTGAACTTGCTACAAAAGGTGAGTTAAAAGATAAGCACCCCTATACAAAATACAGTTAAGTTTAAACCATGTGAAACTGAATAAGTCGACATGAACAACGACAAAACAATATTAAACCATCTCTGTACATGCACTATGGCACAAACTAATATTCCTGTGGAGTTTGTTTGTCTGAAAATGACTATGGGAGAGCAACATAAAATAGTGCTCTAGCCTCTGTGGCTTCAACACACCTATGAGGAGGAGGTACTGCTATTATTAATTGGAGCTGGAATGTTTAAAATATCAGCAAATGTTAACGCAAGGTCTTGTATCAACCTGTCAAACTACTTTGTACAAAGTACAGCAAAACCCCACCTCTCCCCCATCGACTAATACTCTATGACTGCAAGGGGATATGTAGTTTTCTTCCAAAAAATATAACATCAACACGGACTGTATCAGGATTTCACGGTTACATTCACAAGCCTCTGGGGTGCCATTGTCTTGTGTGCCTGACGAAAATCAAACTGGATTTATTCACAAAACGATATGGCCTGCTGCTCATTATTCCTCTACCTATACGACTGATAGGCGTTAGGCACTTAAAACACATGTTCACATATACAAATATAGATAGCATTATACATTATTTTTCTTCCCCACCAAACTTGGGTATTAAAAACAATAAATGAAAAATCTTTGGTTTGTAAACACATCATGTTCATATCAATCATTACTAGTTAAGGTGTCGTTTTTGTCATTCAAAGCTTGTGATGATATCTCACCGGAAATAGAGTTTTACGGTGCTCTAGTAACCCCTGTGTTGCTGGGACATTGCCCAACGCGCGCCAGGGTGTAAGCCACACACCCCTCAGAGAGCAAAAGGGGCCTGCATCCTCCTCACAGCCATGGAGGCAGCTGGACACCACAGGACACAGATGCAGCCACACGTTATTGTCTGTCTATCGCTCAATGCAACTGCCTTTTCAGTTTGCAACAGAGTCAGTCAATCCAGGTCAGTGTCAATGAAACTATTGCTGCTGCTGCGGTTTTCATTCTTGTCCATCATTGTTTGCATTGTATTGGGCAAAACTCCATCCCATACTTCCCAAGCTTGGGTTAGGTGTCGGACAGGGTGGCATTTTCACAGTAAACTGTCCTGCCATTGGTTTAAGACGGACCTCACAGGAGCTGAGACCCAACTGTTATTTTCTCTCCCCCCCCCATCACTCTCTAACAGAACATAACTAAATGAAATTCAATACAGGTTGGTGAGTCATGGGGATACCTTTTTTTTCATTCATTTATCTGAAAAACACTTTACAGTGAGTCAGCCCAGTGATTCAGCACCTGTATGAATGAATCAGACTCTCCCTCCCCCTCTCTCTCTCACTCACTCCTTCCTTCCTTCCTTCCTTCCTTTCCCTGTCCTGTCTCAGTTGCAGGGTAGCCAGGTGGAGTAGGCATGCTGCTGGCAGTGGAACATGGGCTGTACCTGGGCTATGTAGTAGTTACTGAAGTTACCGTCTGCCACGTAGGCGGCTGGCTGGTAGTAGCAGGTGACGTTAGCCACATTTGGGATGACGTTCTGCTCGGCCAGCACGCGCACCGCCAGCATGGCGATCAGCCCCAGGGTCTGCCGCCTCTCATGTCCCATCAGGCACACCGTACTCTCGTTGACCACCCCATGCAGGGTCATCAAGTAGTCGTACTTGCGGTCCTCCAGGCCCACAAAGTGGTTTTGCAGGTAGGACTCCAGCTTGCGCTGCTGCTCGCTGATATCCGAGAAGTCGATGAAGAAGCGCGAGCACATGTAACGCTGCAGGGACTTCATCTCTGTCTCGGAGTCGGCTTGGAAGCCCCTTACCAGCAGGTGACAGTACTTGAGCAGACCGCCGCCCCGGATCTCCTCTGGGTTGCGCGTGCAGATCACCTTCTGGCGTAGGTGGTCGAGGGCAGCACCAAAGTCCCCAAACACACTCTCGCCCACGATGGTGGGGTGGAAGGTCTTGGCCATGGGGTTCTCAGAGCATTCATAGAACAGCAGCAGGGAGTCCAGCTTGATCTGGAAGGAGTCCACGCTGAATTCAAACTGCCGCCTCAGAGAGTCTACAAACTTGAGCTCCACGTTCTTTCCTCTGTTGTTGGAGAGGGAGATGAGGCTCCAGCGGTCTGAATCATTGCACACCTTCACCATCTTCTGCACATAGGCTTCCTGTCAGACAGAAACACACAGGGGAAATTAATCTTTAGCTCCAGATGTCAATGGATAGAAATACTGTATACATACTTTATAAAGGCCCTTTGCTCAGTTAAAATGAATAACTGTGAATGGATTTTAAAAATACTGTATAAATGCTTTTGCACCACTATGATCTTAAACAAATAACTGTCATGGATTTAAAAACTGTTGCCTACTCCTGACCTAAATCCAATTAAACCGATACAAGCACTAAATCAGGAACAGTTCATCTTCTATAGCGCCACATAAAGAGGTATAAATGTAATTACATTGGCACATATTTTCATTGCATCTTTCTGTAGCCTACAATAAGGGGCAAACATTGGCTGCCCTATCTATGGAACTTAGGTGGCCGAGGAAACGGGATCCGCTTTAAATGGGCTTACTGCAATCCTCTTAGCTGGATAAAATCAACATTATACTATCAGTAAACGTGTCTTATTGCACTTTGAAATAACATGCACAATGACGTTCAATAGGGCAAAGGTGAGTAAAAGCCCAATTGGCCATATTCATCAATGAAATTGATTTCTAAATAGCCATTTGATTTATTTCAATAACTGTTGATTGGAAAATGTAGCCTACCTTTAAAGTCAGTGGTGATATTTTCTGCTTATTCACCCCGTCAGGTAAGAAGTCCAGGAGACAGTCCAAAACGATATCCTTCACAATCTGAAAATCACTTTCCCCTTTCATATCCGCGCAAAAGATTAGGTCAAGGTCCTTGTAGCCCAGTCCGCTATCCTCATGAAGAACGTGGCTTGCAGCAGACCCGTTTAACCGCACGTCCCGGACGTGGATATTCCTCTCCTCCATGCGACTACGCACCACCTTCACTATTTGTCGGGGTTTCATCTCCAAAGTTGGGAAGTTTCCACGGCCGTGGATGGGAATGGTCTCCGTCAGGATAGCATCAAGGCGCTGCACTTGTTCCCAGCCGAGAACGCTGATATTGCTGCTTTCAACCTCAGTTATAGGACTAGCACCAGTGCAACTATGTTCTTCAGACATTGTGGAGAAAATTAAACGGCAATTGACTATGAAGTTTCTTTAGAGACAGGCCCGTATCCTAATGTGGATTTTACGCGCAGTGACAGTAGGCTATAGAGGGGCAATGTCAACTTCATCCACATCGGTATCTTCAGTCAGAGTGCAGTACCTCTATATTATACTGTAACATAAATAAAATCAAGGCGAAATAGGCTACTCGGTGCGCAGTAAAGAAATGACAGTTGCTAACTCCCGTTGACTTGCGGGTCTTTTGTCGTGAGATGAGGGAGGACAGTAAATAAGATCTTCTCTCAAAGATAGTCGTCACTTCTGCCTTTTTCCTTTCTTTATAGAGCGTGAAACGTTTCCTCATGGGTTGTCACTCAGTGCATCCGAGCTGTGCGCATCACCGTCTTTGGAGCTTGTTGGTATGCTAGGAGTTCTGAGTTCGGGCTGTGACTCCATCGCCTAAGGCACGCCTATGATTTTTTTAATTTGCATGAATACGCACTTGGCAAGTTCTGCAGTGATCAGCCCTCTGTGGAATCCCGTGGATTGTGACGCGCAACTTCTAAATATTTGATTCCCTTTTCGTCTCCAATAAATTCTTAAAGCCTTCCATGTAACTTGTCACGTGAAAAGTATGTGGTTTAGTTTGGCTACTTTTGTTTTCCATCAAAGTTAACCGTTACCTGTCCATTGTGCTTGGCTTGTGGGCGTCGCTTTTCGCTGAAAGGCAGGTAAGGTTTTAGGAATGTCACATGCTATGTACAACCCCACTTATCATTTGAACGAAGTTAAGTTAGAGCGACATCAACAGCCTGGGGTTTGATCTCAGGCTTTGTCGCAACTGGACGTGACCCCCATTATAGGACGGCGAACAATTGACCCAGCGCCATCCGGGGTAGGAGAGGGTTTTGGGCTTTCCTTGGCTCCTCCGACACATTGGTGCGGCTGACATCCAGTTTAAGCGAGCAGTGTGTTCACCAATTCATACAGTGCGCTCACCAATAGCAAATCGGACTTCTAACTACAGCGACACTATAGCGGCGTTGGCAAAAAAGCAGACGTAGCCATTAAAAAAAAAAAAAAAAAAGGATATATTTTTTTATAGATGTAGCCAGTTATCAGGTATACAGAATATAACCTAACTTCCGTTTCCCTTAAAAAACGGAAAGAGGGACACCGCACAGGCGTTATTTACGCCTGCTAATGAAATTACAGTTTTGTATATTCTCTTATGAAATGCAGGCACAGTTCATTGAAAATACAACCTAATGTGCCCTCCCTTGAGTTGAAATCGCATTATGTTAAGTCGTAATTTATAGGAGATGTAAGGCTTTCACTATAAAGAGATGTTATTTTGACTTGCAGGATTTCATTGACCATACAAAAATTGTGGAGCAAAAACCCACCTTTGAGTTGACATTGCCATACCGCCCTCTATGGGAAAGAGGAAAAAGTTAGATCACAATCCTAACCAAATCTATGAGTAATTTCAAAAATATCCAGCAACATCATATTGTAAGCAGTGGTGTAAAGTACTAAGTACTTAAGTAGTTTTTTGGGGTATCTGTACTTTACAACTTTTACTTCACTACATTCCAAAAGAAAATAAATGTACTTTTTCCTCCATACATTTTCCCTGACACCCAAAAGTACTGGTTACATTTTGACAGGACAATGGTCCAGTTCACACACTTATCAAGCGAACATCCCTGGTCATCCCTACTGCCTCTGATCAGGCGGACTCACTAAACACAAATGCTTTGTTTGTAAATTATGTCTAAGTGTTGGAGTGTGCGCCTGGCTATCCTTAAAAAAAAACTAAAAAAACAATTTAAATGGTTTATATTTTTACTTTTGATACTTAAGTAGTAGTATGTTACTGGGTGACTCACTCTTACTTGAGTCATTTTCTATTAAGGTATCTTTACTTTTACTCAAGTATGACAATTGAGTACTTTTTCCACCACTGATTGTGAGTCATAATGTAGAATATGACACTTCCTACAGTTTGTCTATTTTAGAGAGTTCCAGTTTTCCTATATTGATATTTACTTGCTGTGTTGAGGAAACGTCATATAAATATGCCACTTACAGCAAATGTTTTCTCCAAGGCAACTTTTAATACAGTGAGTGCATACATTTTTAGTGTGTGATCCCTGCATGATTTGAACCCATGACCTTGGCGTTCCTAGAACCACACAGGACCAACACATACCTAATTATGGTTTTCCTAATGCCATTTCCTAAACCAGGCCCCCAAACTCTCTAAAGAACACTCTTTCCTAACCTCCAACCCTATGGTTGTTTCTATAAAACCGTATAAGTTGTGACCTGATTTAGTGCCTGGTTAAGCTGTATCTGATCCTAGCCCACATGAAAAAATACTATAGTATACTCTGGTATAAATACTATAGTATTCACTGTAGTGTTTCGTGGACTTTACTTTAGTATTCACTGTAGTGTTTTGCGTCCGCAAAAACACTACTGTGAATACTGTAGTATTTACTGAGTATTTACAGTTAAGTATAGTATCAATACTGTAGTAAAATAAAACTGTAGTATAGACTATAGTAATTAATGAAGTGTTTTTGTGGACTATAACATACTGTAGGATTTACTGTAGTGTTTTTGCAGATGTCACTGCAGTATTTACTTTTTCCTTCAGGAAACCAACTGGAGAAACACAGAGAGAGTTCATTTTCCATAACCTGTAGGTAGGTCTGGAGTCTGAACGAATAGTTCAGAGCTTCTGCTCTTTTCTATAACCTGTAGGAAACACAATATGTGGTCTATAATTGGCATGTAGGTTTCTCACTAATGTGTGGCACAAATTGCAATGTGGGGGTGGGGAATGGGCAGGGTATACACAATTTAAATACTGTAGTATTTACTATAGTTAAAAAGCGTAGTGTTTTTGCAGACATTACTGTAGTATTTACTACAGTGCTTTTTTGGCGGATAATACTGTAGTATTTACTATAGTATTCTAAAGATACATTCTATTATAATTACTACACATGATTGAGGGATACTACAGTGTGTAGTATATTATTCTACAGTATACTTCAGTTTACTATAGAACTCTATAGTAAGTACTTTAATATTCAATAGTAAACTGTAGTCTTTTTTAATGTGGGAGGGGTCTTACCAATGTTGAGGGGACTTTAGCCTAGCGGCTCGGTAAGGCCTGACTAGCTCAGTGGTCTTATGAATGTGATGGGGACGTGTCCAGCCATAGAAGTTCTGACAATATGAGTTTAGCCCCTGTATGCAACCATGTATTTCTCTCTTCTTGGTCAATATACCCCCTGGCCTGGGCTAACTAGTGTTGTGAATGTGTGTTGTGGACATTAGCGGTCTCTGTTGTCTTGAATCCCTTGTTTTCCCCATCCTCATACCCCCCTGGGCTTAATGCTCTCTACTGAAGTGTGAGTGAGACAGCTGACACAACAGCACAGTGTTAGTCAGACTCTAATGTCAGTGTCAGACTGAACTTCCATGGCACAGTGCAGCACAGCATGACAGCTAGCATCAGAGAAACAGACGCTCATCTCCATCAAAACATGAGAGAAACCTGCCAAAGCCAAACATTTCATATTAGGACTAACATGCTGTGCCATATCATGGCCGGTCGGGGCTGCCATCAGGGCATCTATCAAGCAGTGCAAAGCCCTGCGTCACTGCTGCCACCCAGCCCTGTAAACCCAGATTATCCCATTTACTCTTAGCCCACAGCAGAGCAGAGATCCCAGAGCCTACCTGCACAGTCACACTCATCACAACAGGGGGTCAGAGGCAATCGCATTCACATAGATCACTGATCATTCACAATCGCTCCGACATGGCTAGTCCAAATACTTATATTATATTTATATATATTCTTAATTCCATTCCTTTAGATGTGTGTATTGTTCTAGTCAATGCTATCCTATATTGCTGTATATATACTATTCTATCCTACATATTCTTCAGATATACTAAATATTCTATCCACATACTATATATTTATACTCCGGACTCCGACATTGCTCGTCCTAATAGTTATACATGTCTTAATTCCATCCTTTTACTTTTAGATCTGTGTATTGTTGTAAATTGTTAGATATTACTGCACTATTGGAGCTAGAAACACAAGCATTTCGCTACACCTGCAATAACATCTGCTAAACATGTGTATGTGACTAATACAATTTGATTTGATTTAGATTTTAAGAATTATAGACTTCAGATCAGATACATTCACAGCCATACTTCCATATGCAACCATATGCACATTATTCGATTCATGCATCTCACTCACGCTTTTTCTGGGATAGCAAGCTTTTTATTGGTGGACAGTCCAATGAGAGATCACAAGTCCCTCAAATAGTAACTCACATCTGGAAATGTATGTGAGGAGTCAATGTATTACCCAGGTGTGGAGGTATGGGTTGGCCTTCATTCAAGAGTTCTGTGCACCAGCCATCTCCACTCCAGCCAAATCAGAGTGGTTGCCATAGAGACAGTAGGTGTATATTCTTCTACAATGGTTGACAGGGGCTGCATAGAAAAAAAAGGACATGCAAAAATTGTCACATTATACTTTGGTGACTGGAAACATCCTCATTGCATGGACAATCCTGAATTTTATATAATTACAGACAACTTTATCTTCAGAGATGCCATAATCAGTGAGTGCTTTGAAAAGCAGTAGATGGGTAAAATCACTGGCGATGCCAAGCCAGGGGGAAAAAAATTGCATATTGTGTGTTGTGATAATTGTGTTGTTTGCTCTATAACATGTTAGTTCATATGCCTTGCCACTGTGATATATACGCCTAAAGGCAGAGACAATAAGAAGAAAGGGGCAGAATAAATTCAACCACCTTTGTTTCATCACAAAACCGGACAGCAACATCTGTCCACAAATCCTATTGCATGTAACAAACAGTTACATGACATACAGCATGGACAATCAAGTTAATGTTTCCGACATTTTCAGACAACTATTTATTTAGAATCACAGAAAGTTACTGCAAGTCACAAAGAAAACAGGAGATGCCTCCACTATTCCAGCACAATTTCAACTTCCACATCATCAAAATCACCTATGCTTAGTCTAATACAGTGACAATTAAAAGATACCAAAAACAATTTAGTCCAATCAACGTAAACTAAATATGATGTGGCTGTCCATGGTACCAATTTCTGTGTGTGTGTGTACGTACAAGTACAAAAAAACATGTTGACTCACCCTACTTGTAGAGAAACGTCAATGCCATCCTCCTCTCTTTCATGTCGCCGAAACAGTCTATGACTATCATACGGTAGGCTACACACGTTTAGTTTTTGTTGTCCTGGCTAAAATGCTTGCTCGCTAGCCTAACTTCCTTTCATGGGCAATGATGAACCAGCTAGTTAACATTAGCCTACTATATCTATCTACATATTGAACTTCCATCCTTTCAGGCCAGGGGCACGCACAATGTATGAATTTATGGTTGGATCAGAATCGCCTTTATTATCATTGGACAGTATGGAGAATTTAGTAAAAACAACAAGTCCAAATCACTATCTCCATCCATGGTTAATTTAGGAACAGGACAATTTTAGCTAGCCACCTAGACACCGGAGGAAAACAACACAACGAGATGCAACAATTACATTTTTTTCTGTCAATGTCATTTGGCTGTGTTCGTGATGTGATTGGTGTGAAGCCAAATCCAAACTGGCTTCCATTGACACTTTATTTGGGGTGAATCGGGACCATTCACAGTTGAGCTCAATGCTGATTGACTATTATTTTATATTGTTTTTATCAAGGGAGGCCAAATGCAGGCTGGCTTCCCTTGCATTCAATGCTACGGGAAGCAAATCAAATGTATTTATAAAGCCCTTCTTACATCAGCTGATATCTCAAAGAGCTGTACAGAAACCCAGCCTAAAACCCCAAACAGCAAGAAATGCAGGTGGAGAAGCACGGTGGCTAGGAAAAACTCCCTAGAAAGAAACCTAGAGAGGACCAGGCTATTAGGGGTGGCCAGTCCTCTTTTGGCTGTGCCGGGTGGAGATTATAACAAAACATGGCCAAGATGTTCAAATGTTCATAGATGACCAGCAGGGTCAAATAATAATAATCACAGTGGTTGTCGAGGGTGCAACAGGTCAGCACCTCAGGAGTAAATGTCAGTTGGCTTTTCATAGCCGATCATTCAGAGTATCTTTACCACTCCTGCTGTCTGTAGAGAGTTGAAAACAGCAGGTCTGGGACAGGTAGCACGTCCGGTGAACAGGTCAGGGTTCGATAGCCGCAGGCAGAACAGTTGAAACTGGAGCAGCAGCACGTCCAGGTGGACTGGGGACAGCAAGGAGTCATCAGGCCAAGTAGTCCTGAGGCATGGTCCTAGGGCTCAGGTCCTCTGAGAGAGAGAAAGAAAGAAAGAGAGAAAGAGAGAATTTAGAGAGAGCATATTTAAATTCACACAAGACACCGGATAAGACAGGATAAATACTCCAGATATAACAGACTGACCCTAGCCCCCCGACAAATAAACTACTGCAGCATAAATACTGGAGGCTGAGACAGGAGGGGTCGGGAGACACTGTGGCCCCGTCCGATGATACCCCCGGACAGGGCCAAACAGGCAGGATATAACCCCACCCACTTTGCCAAAGCACAGCCCCCACATCACTAGAGGGATATCTTCAACCACCAACTTACCATCCTGAGACAAGGCCGAGTATAGCCCACCAAGATCTCCGCCACGGCACAACCCAAGGGTGGGCGCCAACCCAGACAGGAAGATCACATCAGTGACTCTACCCACTCAGTGACGCACCCCTCCTAGGGACGGCATGGAAGAGCACCAGTAAGCCAGTGACTCAGCCCCTGTAATAGGGTTAGAGGCAGAGAATCCCAGTGGAGAGAGGGGAACCGGCCAGGCATAGACAGCAAGGGTGGTTCGTTGCTCCAGTGCCTTTGTGTTCACCTTCACACTCCTGGGCCAGACTAAACGCAATCATAGGACCTACTGAAGAGATGAGTCTTCAATAAAGACTTAAAAGTTGAGACCGAGTCTGCGTCGCTCACATGGGTAGGCAGACCATTCCATAAAAATGTAGCTCTATAGGAGAAAGCCCTGCCTCCAGCTGTTTGCTTAGAAATTCTAGGGACAGTTAGGAGGCCTGCGTCTTGTGACCGTAGCGTACGTGTAGGTATGTACAGTAGGACCAAATCAGAAAGATAGGTAGGAGCAAGCCCATGTAATGCTTTGTAGGTTAGCAGTAAAACCTTGAAATCAGCCCTTGCCTTAACAGGAAGCCAGTGTAAAGAGGCTAGCACTGGAGTAATATGATCACATTTTTTGGTTCTAGTCAAGATTATAGCAGCCGTGTTTAGCACTAACTGAAGTTTATTTAGTACTTTATCCGGGTAGCCGGAAAGTAGAGCATTGCAGTAGTCTAACCTAGAAGTGACAAAATAATGGATTCATTTTATTGCATCCTTTTTGGACAGAAAGTTTCTGATTTTTGCAATGTTACATAGATGGAAAAAAGCTGTCCTTGAAACAGTCTTGATATGTTCTTCAAAAGATCAGGGTCCAGAGTAACGCCGAGGTTCTTCACAGTTTTATTTGAGATGAGTGTACAACCATCAAGATTAATTGTCAGATTCAACAGAAGATCTCTTTGTTTCTTGGGACCTAGAACAAGCATCTCTGTTTTGTCCGAGTTTAAAAGTAGAACATTTGCAGCCATCCACTTCCTTATGTCTGAAACACAGGCTTCCAGCGAGGGCAATTTTGGGGCTTCACCGTGTTTCATCGAAATGTACAGCTGTGTGTCATCTGCACAGCAGTGAAAGTTAACATTATGCTTCCGAATGACATCACCTAGAGGTAAAATATATAGTGAAAACAATAGGGGTCCTAAAACGGAACCTTGAGGAACACCGAAATTTACAATTGATTTGTCAGAGGACAAACCATCCACAGAGAAACTGATATCTTTCCGACAGATAAGATCTAAACCAGGCCAGAACTTGTCCGTGTAGACCAATTTGGGTTTCCAATCTCTCCAAAAGAATGTGGTTATCTATGGTATCAAAAGCAGCACTAAGGTCTAGGAGCACGAGGACAGATGCAGAGCCTCGGTCTGACGCCATTATAATGTCATTTACCACCTTCACAAGTGCAGTCTCAGTGCTATGATGGGGTCTAAAACCAGACTGAAGCATTTCATATACATTGTCTTCAGGAAGGCAGTGAGTTGCTGTGCAACAGCTTTTTCAAAATGTTTTGAGAGGAATGGCCAAGCACAGGAAGCAGCTCTTTCAGTAGTTTAATTGGAATAGGGTCCAGTGTGCAGCTTGAAGGTTTAGAGGCCATGATTATTTTCATCATTGTGTCAAGATATATAGTACTAAAACACTTGAGTGTCTCCCTTGATCCTAGGTCCTGGCAGAGTTGTGCAGACTCAGGACAACTGAGCTTTGGAGGAATACACAAATTTAAAGAGGAGTCTGTAATTTGCCTTCTAATGAAATTGATCTTTTCCTCAAAGAAGTTCAGAAATGTATCACTGCTGAAGTGAAAGCCATCCTCTCTTGGGGAATGCTGCTTTTTAGTTAGCTTTGTGACAGTATCAAAAATAAATTATGGATTGTTCTTATTTTCCTCAATTATGTTGGAAAAATTGGATGATCGAACAGCAGTGAGGGCTCTTCAATACTGCACGGTACTGTGCAGTATCATACTCTTGTCATACTCTTTTTGACCAGATAGCATCAGATAGATGGGCTACACATACAAAGGAAAGTGGGGTTTGTTTCGCTCGCTCGGAGGCTTTCTCTGGTAAGATACAAAAATTCAGCCTCTTGCAACTTGAAGGAAAATTATGAAACACAGAGAGATTAAAGAAATGATTTGTTTCTTTTTTTGTTGGTACATTTTCTGGGGAAGCCTGGCTTCCCTTGGCATCCATGAATACACACCACTGTTGAAAAGACTCTTCATTTCAATGCACCACGGAAGGACCCAACATCTGAAATTATCTTATTTCTCATCTGTGATTGTTGGCCCTCTCCCTCGTAAAACCGATCTTTTACATTAACAGAGAGCCTGCCCCCAGGGTCCATAAAAAATTATCAGGACAGCTCGGCCCAATAAACGAAGAGAAGCCAGGGTTTTCACTGTGCCAACAAGCTGACAGGAACCATTGGATTGATGCACCGTGAAGAGTCGCATCCTCTAGGACAGCCACATCATCTCCCCTTGAGCTCCTCTTTAGAGTTAGAGACGGTCGAGGAGTTAGAATCTAATGTCTTAGTCACTATTCTTCACTCGTCTGCATCTTCCACATCTAACAACAACTAATGAAGGTCATTGACGTCTAAAACATAAATGTTTTGAAAACAAAATACAATAGCTAACTAAACATGTTTTGTGAGCGAGAGTCGCTTTAGTCGAGCAGGGCGGCTAGCTAGCTAATTCCTCAGATCATATGGAGAGGAACGCCACATTAACACATAACACTAATGAGTTGGATAGAGAGCAGGGCTCTCAAATACATTTTGGCGATGCAGTTCCGGGGAGAGTGCACTCGTGTGTTTTCTAGTTAGACCTATTTTAATGTGCTGGATGAGATGCATGGGTTGTGGTGTCAGTATGTGGATTGCCCAGAGGGCCATGGAGGTCCAGGGTCCTCTAGCGGCATGATGAGAATTTCTATCTCATTAAGTGCAATCAAGCTGGTCTGACCTCTCTCATCTGACCTCATTTTAACAGGAGGGGACGGAAGCACTGGTTATTATGCTCTAACACGAGTGAATGAGTACCGAGGCACTGATTAGATGGGAGTGGGGACTTAGGCCTATAGCAAATGCAAAAATATCTGTTCGTACACATACATTGCCACAATCGCTCTGAAACGTTCTACAGATGCCAAACTAAGATAGCTGGAATAGGTCATATAGATGGAAAAGTTTTATTTCATTGTGGTGTATGACTTTCATAGGATTTATGCGGAGGATTTGAAGTGCTCTGTATTTTTTCAAACCTTTTACCCTTTCCGTCACTATATCTGTGGTCTTTACTCCCTTTCCATAATTTCAAGTTATTCAATAATTCTACATTTCTAAGCAATTGATTAGTGTGTGCAAATGAGCCCAAAAAGTTTTTTCATAATGTAGACCACTCCTTTCAGCAGCATGTGTTTTACATGTGTTTTTATCTCCTCTCTTTAGCTGTGAAGTTGTGTGGAAACAACTGACAAACATCTAGGCTAATCTGTTTCCTCTTGGCAGTTGAAGTGAGTAACATGAACTACCTTAGATTATATATTTGTGTGTAGAGCAATAGTAGAGACCAGGACCGGAACTCTTGCATGTTATCTGCATATACCACTGATGGTGATGCAAGATGCATTTTGCAAAGTCCATTACCTTAGAAGTTGTATGGGCAGTGCATTTTGTGTGGATAAAGAGCTTAAGGTTTGATTTTTAGCACTTTACTTAAAGTCTGCAGGTATAATGAGGTGGCAGCATTATGAGGCGGCTATAATGCAGTGTAAGACATGTCATACGCATGCATGACTTCTTAATAACGTCTAAACTCATTATGATCCTGACAAAATACCAAGCATTTTGAGTCAAATAAACATTTCCCAGATAACTGTATTATACGTCTTGAGCCATTATGAAAGCTCATACGCTTATAACAATTCATAAAGCATTATACCTGCACTTCTGCAGGGTTTAAGTAATCTGTGTCCTCCCCTCTTATTCCTCTACCTCTTTCACTCTCAATCTCCCCCTTCCTAAAATGACTGGATTTCCAGGTGGGTCGCATTAGTTAGTCCTGTCTAAGTGACATTCCTGGCACTGACGGCAGTTAGTTTTGGGTGTGGATCAGAAGCTCCCGGACGGAATGGGATTTCCAGCTTTTCTCAGTCAATGTGTTTTGACTCCTGGTGAGATAGGGTCGTGGCAACTAAAAAAGCAGCAGCTGCTTTAATATGGATGTTTCCTACCTCACCGGCGTGTGTGTGACTGTGTGTGAGTGTGCATGCATGCATGCATGTATGTATGTATGTATGTATGTGTGCGTGCGTGCATATTATGTATGTGTGTGCACGTTCACACGTGTGTGTAGGTGCATGGTGAGACTGATCTAGGTTTCTTTTGTCAGGGCCATACTGAGGATAACAGTATGGGTCGTGTTTCAGGGAGACACAGAGAGGCCCATCTCTGTCCTAGTGGAGGTCTCATAGGCCGGATTATGGGCTGTATATGATCTGACAACTAGGGAGTCCAGTGACACCGGAGAAGGGAAGCACACCGCTAGCTGCTAAAGCATTTTAGGGAGTGATGGGTATAGCAGACCCTATTTGATCTGACCTGTGTGCTGTGCTGTGTGGGTTCACCCTCCACGTGTTGTGTTGGCTTGGCTGGCTTACATTCTCCAGTCCAACCGTACGCCATCAACCATCACTAGACCTCTGCCCTAACACCTGGACCTCTGGCTCAGCTAGGCCAATATAGCAAAGCCTTCAAACTTTGGCACTCATGTACACCTACCACGGTGTATTTCAGGGGTTTTCTAATCTCTTAACTAATTTTAATTGAGCTGTTAATTCAATAATGTCGTGGATAGGAAGTGGTAGGAGTTTTGCTCCTCACAAAGGTAGTGGGCGAAGACTGGATACAACAAACCTACAACGTCATGTCAACCACAGAGAGTAGTTAGAGTCCCGGCCAGCACTCCCAATCCCACTTAGCGGTCATGGAGCCAGTTAAGCATGGATTGCTCCACAATCGTCAGCTCAGCTGGCTGCTTTAGACCATTAAGGTTCGTTCCCAAGACAAGCTTGCACTGAGCGTGCCCACAACGTGCCGTCCTGCCATCTTGGCTACTGTCTGGGGACGTCTTTGAAGTTAAATGAGGTTGGTGATTATGACGGGCTAAAACCACTTGCTACCTGGACCGCACCAAACATCCCGTCCTACTGGCCACTTGGTGCTAGGCAGAGAAAAAAAATGGTCTATTTTCTGCAGCCTGGTTGTCCAGCCAAGTGGCCAGTAGGACGGGATGTTTGGTGCGGTCCAGGTAGCAAGTGGTTTTAGCCCGTCATAATCACCAACCTCATTTAACTTCAAAGACTTCAAAGACGTCCCCAGACAGCAGCCAAGATGGCAGGACGGCACGTTGTGGGCACGCTCAGTGCAAGCTTGTCTTGGGAACGGACCTTAATGGTCTAAAGCAGCCAGCTGAGCTGACGATTGTGGAGCAGTCAAGTAATCCATGCTTAACTGGCTCCATGACCGCTAAGTGGGATGGGGAATGCTGGCCGGGACTCTAACTACTCTCTGTGGCTATGAAGAGAGACTATAAGCTGCTGGAAGGGACTTTAGCCAACGGACGGGTGAGGACTGCAGTGTATGAATAACTCTTTAACACTAAATTTATGATGTTCTTGGACAGTCTCGGACTGTCAGACACTCTCTAGAGAGTTAAAGTGACATTTCACAGAGTCAAAGAGGTAGAACAGAATTGTATTCTTGTTAGACACTGCGTCAGTCTCAAAAGTGATGTAAGAGTACAACCTATAGAGGGCCAGAGTCAAAGGCCACCTTAATTAGGGACAGAGCCGAAAGCACAGACCATAAATCAGTCCACAGTCGCACAGCCCACTTAAGTAACATACTAGTATCATGAGTGCATTATAGGATGTTCTGTGTTGAGTTCTATTAGAACATCTTTATTGAACTGCTCGTTTTGAGCCTGGTGTGGCCAGAAATTATATTCTCTCACCCTGAACCCAGAAGCTTGTCTTGCTGTAGCTGTAAGTGTGAACACTTGTGAAATATAGTTGATAAATTGTGATGTGAGACAAGGTTGTATTCAAATCAAACTTTATGTCACATGCGCCTGAATACAGCAAGTATAGACCCTACCGTGAAATGCTTACTTACAAGCCCTTAACCAACAGTGCAGTTCAAGAAGAGTTAAGGCAATATTTACCAAATAAACTAAAGTAAAAAATAATACAATAACAAGGCTATATACAGGGGGTACCGGTACCGAGTCAGTGTTCGGGTGTACAGGATTGAGGTAATTTGTACATGTAGGTAGGGGTAAAGTGACTATGCCTAGATAATAAACAGCGAGTAGCAGCAGTGTACAAAACAAATGGGTGGGGGGGGGGGGGGGGGGGGGTCAATGTAAAAGTCCGGTGGAAATTGTATTAATTGTTCAGCAGTCTTATGGTTTGGGGGTAGAAGCTATTAAGGAGCTTTTTGGTCCTAGACTTGGTGCTCCGGTACCGCTTGCCGTGCGGTAGCAGAGAAAACACAGTCTATGACTTGGGTGACTGGAGTCTGACAATTTTATGCGCTTCCTCTGTGACCGCCTATTATATAGGTCCTGGATTGCAGGAAGCTTGGCCCCAGTGATCTACTGGCCTGTACGCACTCAGATGCCGAGCACTTGCCAAATCAGGCGGTGATGCAACCAGTCAGGATGCTCTCGATGGTGCAGCTGTAGAACTTTGAGGATCTGGGGACCCATGCAAAATCTTTTCAGTCTCCTGAGGGGGAATATGTTTTGTCGTGCCCTCTTCACAACTGTCTAGTTGTGTTTGAACCATGAGAGATCATTGGTGATATGGACACCAAGGAACTCGAAACTCTCGACCCGCTCTACTACAGCCCCATTGACATTGATGGGGGCCAGTTCGGCCCACCTTTTCCTGTAGTCTATGATCAGCTCCTTTGTCTTGCTCACATTGAGGGAGAGGTTGTTGCCATGGCACCACACTGCCAGTTCTCTGACCTCCTCCCTAGACTGTCTCATCGTCGGTGATCAGGCCTACGGGGGGCCACTGTTGTGTCGTCAGCAAACTTGATGGTGTTGGAGTAGTGTTTGGCCACACAGTCATGGGCGAACAGGGAGACAAGGAGGGGACACACCCCTGAGGGGCCCCAAGTGCTTGAGGATCAGCGTGGCAGACGTTGTTGCCTTACCACCTGGGGGTGGCCCGTCAGGAAGTCCAGGATCCAGTTGCAGAGGGAAGTGTTTAGTCACAGGGTCCTTAGCTTAGTGATAAGCACTATGGTGTTGAACGCTGGGCTGTAGTCAATGAACAGCATTCTCATCTAGGTTTTCCTTATTTCCAAGTGGGAAAGGGCAGTGTGGAGTGCAATTGAGATGGCGTCATCTGTGGATCTGCTGAGGCGATATGCGAATTGGAGTGGGTCTAGGGTATCCGGGAGGATGCTGTTGATGTGAGCCATGACCAGCCTTTCAAAGCACTTCATGGCTACCGACGTGAGTGCTACGGGACATTTACATTTTAGTCATTTAGCAGACGCTCTTATCCAGAGCGACTTACAGTAGTGAACGCACACATTTCATGCATTTTTCTAATTTTATTTTTGTACTGGCCCCCCGTGGGAATCGAACACACAACCTTGGTGTTACACACACCATGCTCTACCAACTGAGCCACAGGGAAGACAGTGAATCGGTAATCATTTAGGCAGGTTACATTTCGTTTCATTGGGCACAGGGACTATGGTGGTCTGCTTGAAACATGTAGGTATTACAGACTTAGTCAGGGAGAGGTTGAAAATATCAGTGAAGACACTTGCCAGTTGATCCGCACATGCTTTGAGTACACGTCCTGGTAATCCCGCTGCTTTGTGAATGTTGAACTGTTTAAAGGTCTTCCTCGCATCGGCTACCGAGAGCATTATCAGACAGTCATCCAGAACAACTGGTGCTGTCGTGCATGCTTCAGTGCTGTTTTCCTCGAAGTGAGCATAAAAGGCATTTAGCATGACTGGTAGGCTCGCATCACTGGGCAGCTCGCATCTGGGTTTCCCTTTGTAGTCCGTAATAGTTTTCAAGCCCTGCCACATCCGACGAGCATCAGAGCCGGTGTAGTAGGATTCAATCTTAATCCTGTATTGATGCTTTGCTTGTTTGATGGTTCGTCTGAAGGCATAGCGGGATTTCTTATAAGTGTCCGGATTAGTGTCCCGCTCCTTGAGAGCGGCAGCTCGAGCATTCAGTTCGATGTGGATGTTGCCTGTAATCCATGGCTTCTGGTTGTGATATGTACGTACGGTCACTGTGGGGACGACGTAGTCGATGCACTTATTGATGCAGCCGATGACTGAGGTGGTATACTCCAATGCCATTGGATGAATCCCGGAACATATTCCAGTCTGTGCTAGAAAAACAGTCCTGTAGTATAGCATCTGTGTCATCTGACCATTTCCGTATTGAGCGAGTCACTGGTACTTCCTTCTTTCGTTTTTGCTTGTAAGCAGGAATAGGGAGGATAGAATTATGTTAAGATTTGACAAATGGAGGGCGGGGGAGAGCTTTGTATGCATGTCTGTGTGTAGAGTAAAAGGTGGTCAAGAGTTTTTTTTCTCCTCTGGTTGCAGATGTGACATGCTGGTAAAAAGGTTGTAAAACGGATTTAAATTTGCCTGCATTAAAGTCCCCGGTCACTAGGAACGCCGCTTCTGAGTGAGTATTTTCTTCTTTGCTTATGGCCTTACAGAGTTGGTTGAGTACGTTCTTAGTGCCAGCATCGGTCTGTGGTGGTAAATAGATGGCTACGAATAATATAGATGAGATCTCTCTCAGTAGATAGTGTGGTCTACAGCTTATCATAAGGTACTCTACCTCAGGCAATATCTCGAGACTTGTTTAATATTAGACATCGCGCACCAGCTATTAATGACAAAAAGACACTCCCACCCCTCTTCTTATCAGACATAGCTTCTCTGTTCTCGGTGCATTGAAAATCCCTCCAGCTCTATATTATCCATGTCATCGTTTAGCCACGACTCGGTGAAACATATTACAGTTCCTAATGTCCTGTTGGTAGGATAATTGTAATCGTAGGTCATCAATTTTATTTTCCAATGATTGCATGTTAGCAAGTAGAATTGATGGCAGTGGGAATTTACTTGCTTGCCTACGGATTCTCCAAAGGCAGCCCGATCTGCGTCCTCTTCTCCCCTGTCTTTTCTTTACGCAAATGACAGGGATCTGGGCCTGTTAGCGGGAGAGCAGTGTATCGTTTGACGGACTCGTTGAAGGAAAAGGTTTGTGGTGAGTAATCCCAGTTCTGATGTCCAGAAGTTATTTTCAGTCATAAGAGACGGTAGCAGCAACATTTAAAAAAATAAGTTAAACAACGAACAAAATAGCACAATTGGTTACGGGCATGTAAAATGTCAGTCATCCTCGTCGACGCCATCTTAAATTCTACTCATCACCTTACTCTCATGTCCATTCTCATCACCCTTTCATTTCCAAAATGAGGATCCCAGTCTCACACAATGAGGTGGGGCTGAAATGAATAATAAGATGAAGCCAAAGACTGACTCACCGTTATTACCAAGCCTCAAATTCTGCTCTAAAACAGACGGACAATGATTAAGGTCTCATTCAACTGAGTAAGTGGAAGGTGGGGTGTGTGAAAATGTCCATTCCAGTGGAAGACAAAGGTCACATTCAGTAGGCACCAAACAAAAGAAAAAACTGACAGAAACGGGTAGGGACTACCTGAAATTGTCCAACAAGAAACAATTGTTTTCGTTTTCTGTTGAATTTGGGTTTTTTGCTACGGTGGGCACTAATGAATACGAGCCAGGTGTAGCTAGGCCTTTGCCTGGAATGTTCCATGCCCCGGGTTGGACCGGAGCGCCATAATCACTGACTGGGAATGTGGGATGGAAGGAAATGGTATTCCGCGGAGCGTATAGCATGTTCCCTTTTCTCAATAAACATATTAATCCTGAGGTACAGTATCTCCTCTCTGGCTGGCCTGGAGGGCAACTGACGCTACTATGAGCTTCCCATCTGCAGGATGAAGAAGAAACTGACAGAAATGCTGTCTCTGTCTGTCCCTCCACAGGAGGACTGTGCTCCCAGAATGTCTGGCTTGCTGCTCTGTTACGCTCATCAGGGTCGTATTTATGAGAGCACAACGTAGCAGAACGTTGTGCAACAGAAAACAAAAGTAGTGTTTCTTACTGAACAAGTGTAGATTGTATATCCCCGTTTCGGCCTGTTTCTTATTTTTTTGTGCCTCGTGAATACAACACAGGGAGAGAGAGACATTTTACTCAAACGGTTGACCACCTATCCACTGGTTGTTAGGAAATGACTAGATGGAAGATCGAGAAACATGGTATAGAGGTGATGGACACACTGGTTGCCCTCTAGGTTACAGAGACCTGGTAGTCCAATCCACCAAACTACCAAGAGTGAAACAGGGAAGAGTCAGGGGGTATGCCAATTTGTTATAGATCAGACCTAACCCACTCCATTAAGTTAATCAAAACAGGAACATTTTACATCTGGTTAGAAATAAATAAGTCAATCTCAGAGAAAAATGTCCACCTGTATGCTACCAATATCCCCCCAAAAGACTCCCCATACTTTAATGATGACAGCTTCTTCATCCTAGAGAGGGAGATCAACCATTTCCAGACCCAGGGACATATACTAGTCCGTGGTGACCTAAACACCAGAACTGGACAAGAACCTGACACACGCAGCACACAGGGGAACAAACACCTACAGCATTCCCTTCCCCATATGGGAAAGGGGATACCTAGTCAGTCACACAACTGAATGCATTCAACCGAAATGTGTCTTCCTCATTTAATCCAACCCCTCTGAATCAGATAGGGGGAGGCAGCCCCCCACACCTGTACACAAGTAAACTCAGCAAAAAAAGAAACGTCCCTTTTTCAGGACCCTGTCTTTCAAAGATAATTTGTGAAAATCCAAATAACTTCACAGATCTTCATTGTAAAGGGTTAAACACTTTCCCATGCTTGTTCAATGAACCATAAACAATTAATGAAAATGCACCTGTGGAACAGTCGTTAAGACACTAACAGCTTACAGACGGTAGGCAATTAAGGTCGTAGTTATGAAAACTTAGGACACCAAAAGAGGCCTTTCTACTGACTCTGAAAAAAACTAAAGAAAAGATACCCAGGGTCCCTGCTCATCTGTGTGAACGTGCCTTAGGCATGCTGCAAGGAGGCATGAGGACTGCAGATGTGGCCAGGGCAATAAATTGCAATGTCTGTACTGTGAGACGCCTAAGACAGCGCTACAGGGAGACAGGACAGACAGCTGATCATCATCACAGTGGCAGACCACGTGTAACAACTCCTGAACAGGATCGGTACATCCGAACATCGCACCTGCGGGACAGGTACAGGATGGCAACAACAACTGCCCGAGTTACACCAGGAACGCACAATCCCTCCATCAGTGCTCAGACTGTCCGCAATAGGCTTAGAGAGGCTGAACTGAGGGCTTGTAGGCCTGTTGTAAGGCAGGTCCTCACCAGACAGCATCGGCAACAACGTCGCCAATGGGCACAAACCCACCGTCGCTGGACCAGACAGGACTGGCAAAAAGTGCTCTTCACTGACGAGTCGCGGTTTTGTCTCACCAGGGGTGATGGTCGGATTCGCGTTTATCGTCAAAGGAATGAGCGTTACACCGAGGTCTGTACTCCGGGAGCGGGATCGATTTGGAGGTGGAGGGTCCATCATGGTCTGGGGCGGTGTGTCACAGCATCATCGGACTGAGCTTGTTGTCATTGCAGGCAATCTCAACGCTGTGCGTTACAGGGAAGACATCCTCCCTCATGTGGTACCCTTCCTGCAGGCTCATCCTGACATGACCCTCCAGCATGACAATATCACCAGCCATACTGCTTGTTCTGTGCGTGATTTCCTGCAAGACAGGAATGTTGGTGTTCTGCCATGGCCAGCGAAGAGCCCGAATCTCAATCCCATTGAGCACGTCTGGGACCTGTTGGATCGGAGGGTGAGGGCTAGGGCCATTCCCCCCAGAAATGTCCGGGAACTTGCAGGTGCCTTGGTGGTAGAGTGGGGTAACATCTCACAGCAAGAACTGGCAAATCTGGTGCAGTCCATGAGGAGGAGATGCACTGCAGTACTTAATGCAGCTGGCAGCCACACCAGATACTGACTGTTACTTTTGTTCAGGGACACATTATTACATTTGTTAGTCACATGTCTGTGGAACTTGTTCAGTTCATGTCTCAGTTGTTGAATCTTGTTATGTTCATACAAATATTTACACATGTTAAGTTTGCTGAAAATAAACGCAGTTGACAGTGAGAGGACGTTTACTACAAAACAACCAACAAAAACGGGTCACAAATCCTGCAGTTCTGTCTTTCACTAGGTCGATAGTAGGCTTTGAGGGGACTCCTACGATAGGTACACCAACAGCTCATCCCTTGTTTATTTATTTTATTTAACCTTTAACTAGGGAAGTCAGTTAGGAAAATAAATATTTTTACAATGACAGCCTACCCTGGCCAAACCCGGACGGCGCTGATCCAATTGTGCGCCGCCCTATGGGACTTCCAATCACGGCCAGATGTGATACAGCCTGGATTCGAACCAGGGACTGTAGTGATGCCTCTTGCACTGAGATGCAGTGCCTTAGACCGCTGCGCCACTCGGGAGTAAGTACTTGGCAGCAGTACTATAGACAATTTTATCACCGACCTCAACCCAGTCTCTCAGAGCATTCAGTCAGTCCACTGACACCCCTATCAGATCACAGCAAAAGCAGTCTACTTGAACAGAGCATTATTCAGTCATGAGGCCTCAAAGCCAAACAAACTGAATACTATTAAAATATGCTGTAGATGGAAGCACAGTCATTACCAAAAGTTGAGAATGACAAATATTCATATCCACAAAGTTTGCTGCTTCGGTGTCTTTAGATATTTTTGTCAGATGTTACTATGAAATAGTGAAGTATAATTACAAGCATTTCATAAGTGTCAAAGGCTTTTATTGACAATTACATGAAGTTGATGCAAAAGAGTCAATATTTGCAGTGTTGACCCTTCTTTTTCAAGACCTCTGCAATCTGCCCTGGCATGCTGTCAATTAAATTCTGGGCCACATCCTGACTGATGGCAGCCCTTTCTTGCATAATCAATGCTTGGAGTTTGTCAGAATTTGTGCGTTTTTGTTTGTACACCCGCCTCTTGAGGATTAACCACAAGTTCTCAATGGGATTAAGGTCTGGGGAGTTTCCTGGCCATGGACCCAAAATATCGACGTTTTGTTCCGCGAGCCACTTAGTTATCACTTTTGCCTTATGGCAAGGTGCTCCATCATGCTGGAAAAGGCATTGTTCGTCACCAAACTGTTCCTGGATGGTTGGGAGAAGTTGCTCTCGGAGGATATGTTGGTACCATTCTTTATTCATGGCTGTGTTCTTAGGCAAAATTGTGAGTGATCCCACTCCCTTGGCTGAGAAGCAACCCCACACATGAATGGTCTCAGGATGCTTTACTGTTGGCATGACACAGGACTGATGGTAGCGCTCACCTTGTCTTCTCCGGACAAGCTTTCTTCTGGATGCCCCAAACAAATCAGAAAGGGGATTCATCAGAGAAAATGACTTTACCCCAGGCCTCAGCAGTCCAATCCCTGTAACTTTTGCAGAATATCAGTCGGTCCCTGATGTTTTTCCTGGAGAGAAGTGGCTTCTTTGCTGCCCTTCTTGACACCCGGCCATCCTCCAAAAGTCTTCACCTCACTGTGTGTGCAGATGCACTCACACCTGCCTGCTGCCATTCCTGAGCAAGCTCTGTACTGGTGGTGCCCTGATCCCGCAGCTGAATCAACTTTAGGAGATGGTCCTGGCGCTTGTTGGACTTTCTTGGGCGACCTGAAGCCTTCTTCACAACAATTGAACCGCTCTCCTTGAAGTTCTTGATGATCCGATAAATGGTTGAGTTAGGTGCAATCTGACTGGCAGCAATATCCTTGCCTGTGAAGCCCTTTTTGTGCAAAGAAATGATGACGGCATGTGTTTCCTTGCAGATAACCATGGTTGACAGAGGAAGAACAATGATTCCAAGCACCACCCTCCTTTTGAAGCTTCCAGTCTGTTATTCGAACTCAATCAGCATGACAGAGTGATCTCCTGCCTTGTCCTCGTCAACACTCACACCTGTGTTAATGAGAGAATCACTGACATGGATGTAGGCTGGTCCTTTTGTGGCAGGGCTGAAATGCAGTGGAAATGTTAAAAGGAACCACCAGCTTTCATATGTTCCCATGTTCTGAGCAAGGCACTTAAACGTTATCTTTCTTACATGGCACATATTGCACTTTTACTTTCTTCTCCAACACTTTGTTTTTGCATTATTTAAACCAAATTGAACATGTTTCACTATTTATTTGAGGCTAAATTGATTTTATTTATGTATTAAGTTAAAATAAGTGTTCATTCAGTATTGTTGTAATTGTCATTATTACAAATAAAATAAAAATACAAATTTACATTTAAAAAAAATTGTCCGATTAAATCGGGGTTTTTTGGTCCTCCAATAAATCGGTATTGGTGTTGAAAAATCATAATCGGTCGACCTCTACTTTTGACCAGAGCCCTATGGGCCCTGGTCAAAAGTAGTACACTACATAGAGAAGAGGGTGCCATCTGGGACGCATGCTTAAAGACTAAACACAGTTGGGACGGACGTCACTATCTTGGCTCTGGCCAGTGATGAGAGAGGGATGGAGCAAGAGAAGGAGAGATTAGCTTAGTGCTTGAGAGTAATTTTACTCAATGGTCACATATGAAACACTCATGGTTGACACTACATGCTCAAAGTAGGAACTCAAGTAAATAGATATATATATTTTTTTATATAACTTCTAAAAATGTATATTTCCCATTAGATGGAAATTCAGCTCTGTTACATTCTATGAACAAGGAGAATTTCAGGAGATATACACATCCATATATACACATCCAATTCTGCGCAGGAGAGCATCTCTGGAGGTTGTCACGCTCATTAGCAGGAGGTAAACGTCTATTGAGGTAAACACTTACTACACATCCGAGTTAAACGTTTTTAGCAGGAGGCATACGTCGTGTGCCTGTCAGTGACCTAGCTGGACCATTCCGACCTGACATGGAGCCAAGTCTTTCTGAGAGCCTTTCTGTGTAACGCATCATCTCCGTTTTGACTAATTGAGCTTAATGGAGTAATCACTAGGAACTCAGGTCTCAGTCTCTGGCTGACTCCTGATGTCATACTGTATCGACTTAGGACTATTAGGACCCCTTAATCACCACCCTTCCTCTCTTTCCATGGCAGGGTCATCACGGGTAGGCGTTTAATGGTTGTTTATTTATGCAGAGCACAGATGTTAGAGTGGAGAGAGGCACTGTTGTTTCCATTGAGATAGATTCAGCGAGAGCTACATTTGTCAGGGAGCTTGAGGGTGATTGCCTCCATTCTTGTGGGGACACTACAGACATCACACAGAACTATATCATTAGCATTGGACATTCACCCACTCTTCTGTTCTGCATAACACAAGACAGGCCTATTGTAATATAGCACAAATAATTAAGACCAATTCCACAATAAGAGTGATAGAACCAGGAAACATGGTCATTGCACAGGTGAGTTTATTGCATGCCATTTTCTCACATCCAAAGTCTCAAACGAAGGGTGCTGCATGGAATAAGACTGGGTTTACATGGTCCGAGTCTGGGGTACCAAGCCAACACATCGGCTCCAGAACACAAAATAAAGCAAAACAACTCAAATACAGCCAGGCAGAAAGTAGTGAAATTATTAGTGAGTATACATCAGAGGATCGTCAGGGTGGAAGCAAGGCACAAACACTCGTCAGCTTGTCCTATAACTCTGATAAAAGGGAAACACCAGCGAACTCTCATATGCAATTAGCTCACATTAGAAAATGGCAGGATGCATGACACCGTCACTCACTACACTCCTTTCATGATTCAACTACACTGCATCACACAATATATCCAGAACACAACTAATTTCCCAACTCATAAAGTAGAACTAGGTAGCAACCAGATCAGGCTAGCCTCTGAACTCCAGGCTCTGACTTTCTTTCAGCCTAGTTCTTCTCAGAGGAACTCGTGCTGTAGTACTTTCCCTAATTGGCACACAGCTTATGCACGTGCTGACCAATCCTGCTGGGTAATATAGTTTTGGACCCAATTTGTAGTTTGGACTGCTCCATTTCCTTATATACTTTGTCTTTGGCAACTACTTAACTACTGTGAACATATTTTAAAATGGCTGAAACTTTTTGGAAGAATATCTTTACTCATGTTTTGATGGCAAAGTGCAAAAAACGTGCATAACATGGGAGTCGTAACTTATAAACCTCAATCTTTTCTCCCCCACCGTTCCTTCCTCAGGGACACTCTCAAAAGGTTAACACGAGAAAAGAACACTGGAGTTAAGCATAAAAGAACTGCGTCAGACCCAGCCCACTGGCACAACTGGGCCTGGGGTATATCTTAACACTGACTGACAGGAGACGCATAAGGATATGTGGGTGTGACGTCTCACAAGTATATGTGGGTGTGACGTCTCACAAGTATATGTGGGTGTGACGTCTCAGTGTTTGTTCCAGAAGGGGGTGGCGATGGGCCCCTGGACAGACCTCTCCACCACAATCATCTCGTTGGGGTTGTTGCGGGCGCCATAGTGATGCAAAAGCTCTTGGATCGCTGCCTCCTCAATCTGCAAGGAGGAGAGAGAGGGGGACATACAAACACAGTTGAAGTGTTTTAAAGCCACAGCCAAGTCAAGGCAGCTGTCAAAAGGCACAGCTGGAAACAAGTAATTTCTACTGACAGACAGAGGTGATGGAACTAAGTATTTCTGATTTCCTCTCAGAGAAACTTATCAAGGTACTGAGTTGAGTACGTGAGTTGGACAGACAAGCTCACAGTGAAAGGAAAAGCACAGTGTGCATAGTAAACATCTGCTACAAATTTCTGCACACACGTTACCTGAATGAGTGCAAGCAGTTTCTCTCGGCTACGGATCAGTGCAGCCTCCTGCTGTTTCTCCTCCTCCACGATGGAAGCAAAGGTTACCATGGAGGCTGTAGGGGGGCTGCCCGCCGCTCCCAGCACCCAGGGGCTGGTCAGTAAAGAAAATTACCTTGAGTTTGTGACAGGTTGAACATTCTCCCCCTCAAACAATAGTTGTTTTTTCCCCCCCCCTGTGGTTGTTCAGGTTTTTTTTTCAAGGTTGGGACAAGCTGACATGTGTTAGGTACATCCTGTAATAATTCTGACGCTGATCTGACACAGAGAGTAAGACACAAACAGAGAAAGACAGGTCTGAACTAGATATATCCTGTGACAGTGGTAACCAAGGATGACCACAGGCTACCCAAGAGGACAAGGGTTGGGTGAATTACAACTGACACGCAGAGAGAGAGCGAGAGAGAATGTGTGTGTGAAAGAAAACGCTAATGAAACACTGATGGTCCCTGTAAGGCAATAGAAAAAACATTCTACTTATAAAAACTACACATATGGATATTACACTTTACCCAGCCCTGAACTTTCCCTCCCTCTGTGCTCATCCATAAGCATGAGTAGACTAGAACCTGAATCCTACTTCCTGTTCTGAGTGATCACTTGTGACATGGAAGTCTTCTCTTATCAATTCTGATTAGGATCAGAAGCCAACACTACATCACAGACTCACTGGCTGATTCATAGTCAGGGCCCACTACTAGGTTATGTCCCAAATCACCCCATATGTCCTACACGGTGAACTACTTTTGACCAGAGCCCTGTGGGCCACGGTCAATTTTTATTTAACCTTTATTTAACTAGGCATGTCAGTTAAGAACAAATTCTTATTTACAATGACGGCCTACCCCGGCCAAACCTGGACGACGCTGGGCCAATTGTGCGCTGCCCTATGGGACTCCCAATCACGGCTGGATGTGATACAGCCTGGATTCGAACCAGGGACTGTAGTGACGCCTCTTGCAGTGCCTTAGACCGCTGCGCAACTCGGGAGCCCAAATGTAGGGCACTACATAGGGAATAGGGTGCCATTAGAGACTGCACAGAGTGTGAGCGGACATCACAGACCAGAACGAGAGCGTTTCCAGTCTTTGGGCTTTAATCCATCTTGGCTCTTGGCATAGATAAAAGATCTACGTCTGGAAGACAGATGCCCCGAATGACCCTGATAGAAGAGGAAGTAAGCGAAAGTCAAGAGCTTCTGCAAAAACAGAGAAATCGACACCATTGGGTCACACAAGTGCACACACTTCCTGTAATTATTTTGCCTGATATGACTTGAGAGATGTCACAATTCAAAACATTGCTACCAAAGTAAAAACATCCACACATTGGTTTCACAAGCATTCCTCAAACACCTCTGCCCATATTGTGTTCATCTAGATGTCAACGTTATAGGATACAGCACCAGTACACGAACAATCTTCTCTTCCAAACGTTTTTGTTATGTCAAAACACCCCAAAATATATAATGCAATCACCACCTTCCGTAGACACCTGAAACCCCACCTCTTTAAGGAATACCTAGGATAGGATAAAGTAATCCTTCTAACCCCCCCCCCCTTAAAAGATTTAGATGCACTATTGTAAAGTGGTTGTTCCACTGGATATCATAAGGTGAATGCACCATTTTGTAAGTCGCTCTGGATAAGAGCGTCTGCTAAATGACTTAAATGTAAATGTACTTTACATCCTATAACGGTATTTGAAAGTTTGGTTTTTAAAATGTGATACGCCATGTGTAACATACATTTATAAAGTTTACTTCGCTACTTGAGTCATCTGTCTCCGCTCTCACTCCATGCCGCTTTCCACACAGACCTAGCCCCGTCCGTCACTCAAGGAGTGCATGTGTTATTCCTCAACCACGAGACACTTGCGTTCAGTCTGCATCCAGCACATACAACAATGTTGATGACAAGGATACTGTTTTCACTTTGATTCTTAATATAATTCGAACTAGCGTTCCACAACTACACTATTAGTTTGTGTTTTTTACATCTGCAAACAGCTAGTTTGTATTTTCTTTGCAAGTTGTGTCTAAATCTTGTTAGCCGCTAATGCTAATCACTAGCTAGCAAATAAACGTAGTCAGAGCAAACGTAATTAGCTATAACACACACACTGGTGACGGTGTAGACCTAATCAACAAGTTTGTGCAACAGTATCTTCTAAATCAGAGAGGAATACGCGAAGCATAATGTAGCCAAAGATTATTGGGTCCCCTTGGTAACACTTAACAATTTTGGTTCCTACCCTGTCACAATAACTCCTCCTTGGCATTTTTAATTGTTGTCACGTCAAACACTGTATTCAAAGCTCCCACTATTATAGTCCAACTATAGAATTTTAATAATGATTATATTTCAATGACGCCAACAGTTCAACGAAGTGTTTTGCTCTAAATCACATGTCAAATCGCAGTTGCAACATTTGGTTAAAAATAATGCCTATAAAAGCATGGAAATGATCTCAAATGAGTGCAGAAAATGCAGAAACGTATGAAAATAAAAATGGGTTGAATTGATCAGATATCCACTGGATATCATAAGGTGAATGCACCAATTTGTAAGTCGCTCTGGATAAGAGCGTCTGCTAAATGACTTAAATGTAATGTAAATGTAATCAGTATAAACAAAGACCCATTGAAATCAGATTTGACAGTCACGCACTGATATAGCAAATGTAGAACTTGTATTATTCAAAAACTTTAAAAGAAAACATTTAAAACGTCATACCATCCCAATTTTTTTCAAATACCGTAACATGATATTTTGGCCACGGGAACCTGGTAAAATTATGTTTACGTTTGTAGTGTGGCTAGCCACTGATTGGCTCTGAATGTACTGTGCATGCTGTCAAGGTACTAACCACGTTTGCGGCTAATAAGTGCTCTCAAATATTTTGCTGATGTCGACAGCAGATAAGTTATAGTCCTAATATAGCCAATTTAGCAAGCTAACTTAGAGAAAAACGTTATATTAAGTAGTTAGCTAGCTTTAGCCATGTTTGGTGCTCAATGAGAAAGATGCCAGTAACTAACCAGTTGAGCTAGCGAAGTACAATTTCGTGTTAGCAAAAATACTCCAAGAGTCTCTGCATTTCAGGAATCACAGTGGCAAGTACCCCTAGTGCATTGTTCAATTACTTAGCCATTTAAAACATATATGTTTTGAATAAAACTCAGTTTTTCCCCACTGCCCTCACTGGCTTTCATGTGTTCACAAGGTGTTGGACTCGACGACAGTTGCTATCCATTGGAGTGCTGCGATTGGTTGCCCAACATTCCAGGGCGGGCTTAGCGAAGGGAGTTAGGGCGATATTTTCCTCTCGCTAAAACAATGACGAGTTTGCCATTTTTTTGCCATCTGTATAGATCACTTTGCACCCATGTAGGCAGGAGTTTCATGAGAGTGAGTGTAGAGGAGAAGGCTTCTTACCTTCCGATGACATTTGAACATTTCCAATGCATCTGCTCAAGCAAACCATAGACTCTCAGGGCTGGTTTCCCAGGCTAGCCTAGTCCTGGACTAAAGATCATGGTCAATAGAGAGTCCAGGATGTGGCTTAATCTGTGTCTGGGAAACCGCACTCCAGAGCGTTTCATTTGGACAGTAAAGCTCAACATAGTCAACTCTAAATTCTCTGTATAAAAACAAGTAGTCCAAATCATTATTCCTTCTTTCGTCTGCTTCCCTTTGGAATAACTGAGAATCATCATAGAGAAACTCTGCCAGTCACTTGCCGCTTTCTTAGTGACTGTGTTAATTCTAAAGAGATACCTCACAGAGTTTGAACTAATTCCTGTATAGTTAACCATCAGCTACAACATAGGCCTAATTAAAGACACAATCACCATAGATACTATCTCCTTACTCCAACGAATTTGTTTCTCACCAAGGTAACCAAATGACATTGACGCTAGTAGATTTGTTAGTGTCAGATTCCTGTCTGATAGAAACAAGAAAATGCATGAGCAAGGCAACACACTAGAGACATCTAGTGGACAACCCTGGTACTTTGGGGTAGAAGACTAGTTCATAGATTTCTATTTTATTTAACTAGGCAAGTCAGTTAAGAACAAATTATTATTTACAATGATGGCCTACCGGGGAACAGTGGGTTAACTGCCTTGTTCAGGGGCAGAACGACAAATTTTAACATTGTCAGCTCGGGGATTCGATCCAGTAACTTTTAGGTTACTGGCCCAATGCTCTAACCACTACCTGCCGCCCCAAAATTCATCAGCAATAAGGGCATTTATCCCTTGGCCATACACAAATGCTAGTCTATATTGTGTGTTTATATAATGGTCACCTCTATGTGTGTTGGTGACGATGAACATAATATATGACAGACTGTATGTGTGCGTGTGCATAGTCTTACCCGGCGGGTCTCTCTGGCTCACTGGGGGGCTCAGCAGTACATTTGAAGTTAACCCTCCTGGCAGCAGAGACCAGAGGCCCCTGAGCTACTGGTCTTCCCGGGGCCCCTAGACCCCCGTTCCTGACCCGGCTCTCCTCCTCCACCAGGAGGTCCCGGAACGCTCGAGACGAAGGGGGTGTCTGGAACGGAGTGGCCCTGGAGAGAGGAGGGAGGTGGAACCACATTTGATAATCAAAAGTTCTACTTCAAAGCATTAAAAAGTACTACTTTTACAGCTGAGGGAATAGGCAGAGTTTGTACTTGTACATTTTCAACACAAATGAGAGACCGGGACAGGACCTATTTTATTACATAGGGATTGTCACACCAACCCACCACCTTCTGTGCTGGCTATGATATCAGGAGCATTCCTTATGGAGACGGGCTTACCATGCTTTCACACTCTTTGAGGGAGTAATCACTGGTGTCGATTTGGATAGCACGCCCTCAACACTGCCCTCCTTGGTTGCCATGGCGATCATCTTCCTCTGCTTCTGGGAGAGCTTGGCTGGGAGAGGGGACTGCTTGCTGCTGCTGCCAACACTGCCAGGACTTTTGGGAGTGGCTCCGAGACTTTGTGTCTTTGAGCTGGCTTCCATATCCATGATTGCCCTGAGATCCAAGACAGGAAGTGGCAGAGCAGGACTGGAGAAAGAGAGAAACGACACAATGTCACATACAGTTCCACCCCTGACCTGGTCCACAGTGACCTGGCTCACCTGGCTGTGACCTTGGGGATGTGCTCTAGGGCAGAACTCTTTGGGGGTTCGGCGGGGAGGCCGTTCCTCATGGTGGTGGTGGGGGTGCTGGGGGGAGTCTTCAGCCTGGGACCTCCTCCAGCCCTCTCCTCCTCGGGCCTGTCGTGGAACACGGGACTCTGGAGTTCTCGGGGGCTGCCCACACCCATGTAGCTGCCCTCAGAGTCAGATGTCATCAGCTCCTGCAGAGACTCCATGGAGTTGGTCTTTCCTGACTTTACCAGGCTGGGAGAGAGGACTGAGACTAGAAGAGATATCATAATCCATATCAGCCCAACTCCAATTAAAGGAAATAATTATTACGTGCCGTGACAGAGTGTGTGTGTGTGTGTGTGTGTGTGTGTGTGTGTGTGTGTGTTATACCTGCAGCAGGTGGGCTCTGGATGATGTCAGAAAGAGTGTAACCCCCTGAGCTGTCGGAGCGTCGCCTTGGTTTTCTCTTGGCCTTTAACTTAGCCTTCTTCAACAGAGTCTCCCTGAGAGGAGGGAGATGAGACAGATGATGAAGAGGAACAAATTCGGCCATAGTTCAAATGTTAGGGAGGTTACTGGCTGGATGCATTTCATTCCAAAACATTGGAACCTAGTTTCAGCACCAATTCAGTCCCATCTCATTCATGACAGGGAGTGAACAAAGGAGCAACTTTGTGGAATGAGATGCAGCCACAGTGTTGTACATAGTTTGATAGACGGTATAGTACCTGCAGGAGTAGTTCAGTTCAGTGTCAGCATTAGAGCTGAATGAAGAGTCCCTGTCCTCGTACACACTTAGGTCCGGGGCGTCTGGGTAAGGCGTGATGAGTCGCATCTGCATGGCCGGAATCTGACAGGAACAGGACGGTAACAGGTCAGTTAGTCAGAACCAACGGTTGTGTTCAGTTCAGAACCCATGGTTGTGTTCAGTAGGAATCGAATGGAAGAAAACAAGTTTAACAGGGAGGGACTATCTAAGGAACCATTCAATAAGAAACCCCTATTGTCGTTTTCTGTTTGGAACAGTTTCTGTTGAGTTCCCCTAATGTACATATGCCAGGTATCTCACTATGCAGTTATGGCCACGGCACTGAGGAGAAATGACTCACCATACTCCTATAAGAGGTAGAGAGCTCCACCAGCACGTCATCACTCAAGATATCCAGCGCTCTGAAGAGAGAGTGTTACGGATATATAAACAGAGAGGGAGACAGAACAAGAGAGGGAGGGGCGGAGAGAGGGAGAGAGAGTCTATTGAAGAATCCATAGATTTCCAATTTTACCAGAAGTGGCTAAACACAAAACAAACCACACAAAGAGTTATCGATCCAAAATGGAGATGTATGGGTAAACCACTTCTCCAATATTTTTGGCCCTATAACAAAGAAAAACAGCAAAAACATGTACATGATCAAATACAAATCTTAGAATCAACTATTAAAAGACTACCTGAACCTACTGGATTCTCCAATTACATTGAATGAACTACAGGACAAAATACAAACCCTCCACCCCAAAAAGGCCTGTGGTGTTGACGGTATCCTCAATTAAATGATAAAATATACAGACAAATTCCAATTGGCTATTCTTAAACTATTTAACATCATCCTCAGCTCTGGCACAAAAGTGGAGACAAATTTAACCCCAATATGAGTCAACAGAAACCTTGGGAAAATCCTCTGCATTTCATTAAGAGCAGACTCCAACATTTCCTCAGCGAAAATAATGTACTGAGCAAATGTCAAATAGGATTTTTACCTAATTACCATACGACAGACCACGTAGTCACCCTGCACACCCTAATTGACAAACAAATCAAAACAAAGGTAAAGTATTCTCATGCTTTGTTGATTTCAAAAAAGCTTTTGACTCAATTTGACACGAGGGCCTGGTATACAAATTGATGGAAAGTGGTGTTGGGGGAAAAATATACAACATTATAAAATCCATGTACACAAACAAGTGTGCGGTTAAAATTGCAAAAAAACATTTATTTTCACAGGGCCATGGGGTGAGACATGGATGCAGCTTAAGCCCTACCCTCAACACACACACACATAAATTAATTGCCGAGGGCACTAGAACAGTCTGCAGCACCCGGCATCACCCTACTAAAATCTGAAGTCAAATGTCTACCGTTTGCTAATGATCTGGTGCTTCTGTACCCAACCAAGGAGGGCCTACACAGCAGCACCTAGATCTTTGACAGATTATGTCAGACCTGGGCCCTGACAGTAAATCTCAGTATGAGTAAAATAATGGGGTTCCAAAAAAGGTTCAGTTGCCAGGACCACAAATACAAATTCCATCTAGACAAGGTTGCCCTAGAGCACACAAAAACAATACATACCTCAGCCTAAACATCGGTGCCACAGGTAAGCTGTGAACGATCTGAGAGAAAAGGCAAGAAGGGCCTTCTATGCCATCAAAAGGAACATACAATTTGACATACCAATTAGGATCTAGCAAAAAATACTTGAATCAGTTATAGAACCCATTGCCCTTTATGGTTGTGAGGTCTGGGGTCCGCTCACCAACCAAGAAATCACAAAATGGGACAAACACCAAATTGAGACTGCATGCAGAATTCTGCAAAAACATCCACTGTGTGCAACATAAAACATCAAATAATGCATGCAGAGCAGAATTAGGCCGATACCTGCTAATGATCAAAATCCTGAAAAGAGCCATTCAATTCTACACCCACCTAAAAGGAAGCGATTCCCAAACCTTCCATAACAAAGGCCAGCACATACAAAGAGATGAACCTGGAGAAGAGTCCCCTAAGCAAGCTGGTCCTGTAGCTCTGTTCACAAACAGACCCCACAGAGCCCAGCACAGCAACACAATTAGACCCAACCAAATCTAGAGAAATCAAAAAGATAATTACTTGACACATTGGAAAGAATTAACAAAAAAACAGAGCAAACTAGCATGTAATTTGGCCCTAAACAGAGAGTACACAGTGGCAGAATACCAGACCTAAACTTAAGGAAAGCTTTGACTATGTACAGACTCAGTGAGCATAGCCTTGCTATTGAGAAAGGCCGCCAAAGACAGACCTGGCTCTAAAGAGAAGACATTTTGTGGGCAGTGTGCACATAGCCTGAGGTGGAAACTGAGCTGAACTTCCTAACCTCCTGCCAAATGTATGACCATATTAGAGGCACATATTTCCCTCAGATTACACAGATCCACAAAGAATTCAAAAACAAATCCAATTTTGATAACCTCCCATATCTACTTGGTGAAATACCACAGTGTGCCATCACAGCAGCAAGATGTGTGACCTGTTGCCACAAGGGAAACCAGTGAAGAACAAGACCATTGTAAATACACAGAGAGCGCGAGCGAGAACGAGCAAGAGAATCATCATCGGTTTCCTAAGTAGTATACAGCATGTTCACATTACATTTACATTACATTTAAGTCATTTAGCAGACGCTCTTATCCAGAGCGACTTACAAATTGGTGCATTCACCTTATGATATCCAGTGGAACAACCACTTTACAATAGTGCATCTAAATCTTTTAAGGGGGGGGGGGGGGGGGGGGGGGGGGTTAGAAGGATTACTTTATCCTATCCTAGGTATTCCTTAAAGAGGTGGGGTTTCAGGTGTCTCCGGAAGGTGGTGATTGACTCCGCTGTCCTGGCGTCGTGAGGGAGCATGTTCCACCATTGGGGTGCCAGAGCAGCGAACAGTTTTGACTGGGCTGAGCGGGAACTGTGCTTCCTCAGAGGTAGGGGGGCCAGCAGGCCAGAGGTGGATGAACGCAGTGCCCTTGTTTGGGTGTAGGGCCTGATCAGAGCCTGAAGGTATGGAGGTGCCGTTCCCTTCACAGCTCCGTAGGCAAGCACCATGGTCTTGTAGCGGATGCGAGCTTCAACTGGAAGCCAGTGGAGAGAGCGGAGGAGCGGGGTGACTTGAGAGAACTTGGGAAGGTTGAACACCAGACGGGCTGCGGCGTTCTGGATGAGTTGTAGGGGTTTAATGGCACAGGCAGGGAGCCCAGCCAACAGCGAGTTGCAGTAATCCAGACGGGAGATGACAAGTGCCTGGATTAGGACCTGCGCCGCTTCCTGTGTGAGGCAGGGTCGTACTCTGCGAATGTTGTAGAGCATGAACCTACAGGATCGGGTCACCGCCTTGATGTTAGTGGAGAACGACAGGGTGTTGTCCAGGATCACGCCAAGGTTCTTAGCACTCTGGGAGGAGGACACAAGGGAGTTGTCAACCGCGATGGCGAGATCATGGAACGGGCAGTCCTTCCCCGGGAGGAAGAGCAGCTCCGTCTTGCCGAGGTTCACATATCATAAGCCATACATCCAACATCAATATCTCATTTACATAAGTATTCAGACCCTCTGCTGAAACTCAAAATTGAGTTCAGGTACATCCTGTTTACACTGATAATCCTTGAGATGTTTCTACAACTTGATTGGAGTCCACCTGTGGTAAAATCAATTGGTGGGACATGATTTTGAAAAGGCACACAGTCTATTTAAGGTCCCACAGTTGACAGTGCATGTCAGAGCATAAACCAAGCATTGAGGTCGAAGGAATTGTCCGTAGAGCTCCAGACAGGATTGTATTGAGGCACAGATCTGGGGAAGGGTACCAAAACACTTCTGCAGCATTGAAGGTCCCTAAGAACACAGTGGCATTCATCATTTTTAAACGGAATAATTTTTGTTACCACCAAGGCTCTTCCTTGAGCTGGCCGACCCAGCCAAACTGAGCAATCAGGGGAGAAGGGCCTTGGTCAGGCAGGTGACCAATAACCCAATGGTCACTGACGGAGCTGTAGAGTTCCTCTGTGGAGATGGGAGAACCTTCCAGAAGGACATCCATCCCTGCAGCACTCCACCAATCAGACCTTTTTGGTAGGAGTGGTCAGATGGAAGCCACTCCTCAATAAAAAGGCACATGACAGCTTGCTTGGAGTTTGCCAAAAGGCACCAAAAGGACTCAGACCATGAGAAACAAGATCCTCTGGTCTGATGAAACAAAGAGTGAACTCTTTGGCCTGAATACCAAGTATCACGTCTGGAGGAAACCTGGCACCAACCATATGGTGAAGCATGGTGGTGGCAGCGTCATGCTGTGGGGATGTTTTTCAGCAGCGGGGACTGGGAGACTAGTTAGGATCAGGGGAAAGAGGAATGGCTCAGGTCCTCAGACTGGGGTGAGCCAAGACAACGCAGGAGTGTCTTCAGAAAAAGTCTCTGAATGTCCTTGAGTGGCCCAGCCAGAGCCCGGACTTGAACCTGATCAAACATCTCTGGAGAGACCTGAAAATAGCTGCAGCGACACTCCCCATCCAACTTGACAGAGCTTGAGAGGCTCTGCAGAGAAAAAAAATGGGAGAAACTCCCCAAATACAGGTGTGCCAAGCTTGTAGCGCCATACCCAAGAAGACTCAAGGCTGTAATTGTTGCCAAAGATGCTTCAACAAATTACTGAGTAAAGAGTCTGAATAATTATGTAAATGTGATATTTCAGTTATTTTATTTGTAATACATTTGCATTATGGGGTATTGTGTGAAGATTGATGAGGGGAATTTTTTTTTTTAAATCTATTTTAAAATAAGGCTGTAACATGACAAAATGTGGAAAAAGTCAAGGGGTCTAAATACTGAATACTCCGAACGCACTGTATACACACACACTCACTTGGACTCGAGCAGGGCAGCCATGTTGAGCACAATGAACTGGATGCAGGATAGTTTGAGCTGCTCAGCGTTGTACATGGCAGAAAACTGTAGCAGCTCTGCAGCGTTCTTCAGTGTCACTGAGTAGACAGAAGAGGAAGCCATTTTTAAAAACAAGCAGGACAGTGCTCTCACAGGAGTGCTTTTTAAGACAACAAAGCTGTTTGATATCATGTTGAGAGGCATGAGAGAGAGAGGGCAGAAGAATGTGACAGGAGAGCAGAGGAGGCTAAGAGGACAGAGGGAAGATGAGAGGACGTACGGTTCTCAGTAATGGTCACTTCACACATCTCCTTCAGTCGGGTGATGAGAAGCTGATCGGCCACCACCAACACGTTGCAGACAAACTCCACATTCAGAGACTCTGGAAGAGGATAGAGACTGTTTCCACCATGTAGCTTTCAACTACCTTGTGCATCAAGATCAAAGTCAACATGATGAGGTTCATAAATAGCATTATGGGTAGCCACATGTAACTTATTTTTAAATCAATATTTATGTAATGCACTTATTTGACAGGGACAGCGCACATGTATTTCAGAGTCAATGTATTTGTACCCAAGTTGGCAAAAGAGCTATTTTCCATCCATAGTCCCGAAGCATTTTTCACTGAGTATTTGTGTGTGTACAGGTTGTATATGCATGATCTGGTGTGTTCTGTGTACCTTTGATAGTGGGAGACTCGTCAGTGTAGACATAATCTAGGATGACCTGAAGTATATCTGAGCTGGTGGGCATCCCCAGTGCACTACATGAAGTGGCCTGTGGGGAGCGCACAACAACAACATTACCAACACTGATCACAAGTAGCAGCACACTTACTCAAGCACAATGTGAGACAATGTTTTTCAGAGCCAATGAGTCAATGGTTACTTCTGGCAATATTAAAATTAAGCTTTTAGCGTACAATGAGCAAGACCTCCAATTGCCAACAACTAACAGACATTTTATCATTTGTATAAACTAATATAGATTAATAAAAATGAAACGTCAAAGAAACAAAAAAAATACGACATACCTCTATCCAGGGGTTCGCCAGCATACTGTGGAAGTACTCTGAAACACATACATGACATATGTTTACAATACAACCGCCTCTAAGAAATGTAAAAAAAAAACAAAAAAACCCACTTCAAATCATCTCCCAGACACTGATTAATCTTAGTGCTTAATTAAAAATCATTTTCAATTGAGATTCTCCATTGAGCATGCTTTTAGTCCAGGGCTAGGCTTAATCGGTGTACGGATAACCGGCCCCATAGCTTCAACAAATGACTGGCAAATCTAGTGTCAAATGTCAACAACATTGAATAACCCAAACCCACAGTTCACCCCTCACACTCCAAGAAACGCAACAATATGTTGACACACTGTAGCTCACCAAGTCTGGCACACAGCACACACTTGTGACAGGGGAACTCCTTTCCATCCACAGACCTCAGAGTGACGTCACAGAGGTAGGAGCTTGGGGGAGACACAGATACAGCTTACATGGAGCAATATCTCCTCTGATATTTTACCACCGTGATTATCTGACAACAATTGAATAGAATCACAAAACATTGACTTGAATAGGAATGTCCATTCTAGTAATTATCTTTCTATGAACACAATATTGTCTCAGGTAATCTGCCACATGGCAATTACTCACCACTTTTTCTGGTTATATCGTGGCTTGTTGGCCGTCATCTTATGCACTACATTGATCTTCCCGTTTTCATATTTCACCCCGTCCAAACTGTAATAAATGTATTTAACAAAATACACTACATGTTAATAACCTCCCCTAAGGTCGATGCCCATGCGGAAATCAATTAACATAATATAAAATTGCCATCAAAATCCGACAGTTAGAGACTTTTTGTTGTTGTTTCATGGGCTGTGTCTCAATCCAACGCATCTGGTGATGTCCTCCTTCCGCATGTGCAATAGAAGATGGCAGAGCTACAGCTGTGTTTGTCAGACCAGGAGACATCCCGAAAAATTGGTTTTCACAAAATGTACGCAGTGTCAAAACGGTGGTGGCTAGAAACTATTTGAACACAAACGTGTTCTCGGTTTTGCTCTAAGACACCCACACGCTTCACAGGACTAGTCTTATGTCGCTAACACCGCCGTCTCAACTCCGAACACTTTTGTCAAGTCTGAACGGTTTGAGCTACAAACTAATATGACCCCACCATCAAAAGCTAAGACTCACAAACGTGTTCTCAAACGCCCACAAGTTTCACGACTCGTCTCAAGGTAACCTGGTAAAAAAATTAATGAAAATTAATAGGATTTTTTGGGACAAGGTTACACATGTAACCTTTTTTTATGCTTTTATAGATAGATACACACTGTATCTCAGATGCATATCAGACACCTCAAACCATACTTCATTTTGATATATTTTTTGACTGTTTTGTCATGTATGAATGTGTTAACAAATTTATTTATTACATCAGCCGATGTCAAAGTGCTATACAGTAACCCTGCCTAAAACCCCAAACAGCAAGCAATGCAGAAGCACGGTGGCTAGGAAAAACTCCCTAGGAAGAAACGTAGAGAGGAACCAGACTCTGTTATTCAATGCATTTAAGGCTAATAGCAGAAGTCCAAATTCAATGTTTCAAATATATATATATATAATACCTACAGGTATCGTCCCCCACAAATGTCAAAATCGGGCAAGTGGTGTTTGAGATATCGCATGTGACTAACGTACATACAGTTGATTACTATAGCGCCCCCTTGGGTAAATCAGTGTAATTTTGCAAATGCTGGATCTCTATGGCAAGGCTATCAGTCACACGAGCTGACAAAAATCGGCCAGTGTTGACTGAGATATCTCATGGGTTAGCTAGACTTATGTCCTGAGCAAATGTGCCAAATTTCCTCACTCCGAGTCAAACAGATCAAGAGATATAACATGTGCCTGTAATGGCGCCACCGTGTGGTCGATATGAGTCTTGACAGTGTTTGTGTTCTTGCACACGAGTCTTGACAGTGATTACGAAAATGTGTACAACATTTTTTTTAAATACAAATATCCTTGACTGATTTATATGCATTTATGTGCCAAACCACACCCACGTGAATGTTTACTGGTCATGTTGTTTCTGGTACTAGTTTTAAAATTATTGCGTCGAGAGACATTTTTCCATTGATGCCACATATCAAGTTTCATCATTTCAGTCATTCGGTGCCAGAAGAGCTGCGTTTTAAGTGTTTTTCACAAAATTCTAAATGGCGGAGAATCCATCATGGCGGACCTTGTGTCCCTGAGGCAAATTTGTTCCTTGTGGGGAGAAGGACCTGTTTCGAATTTCATGACTTCAGATCAAAACGGGGTGAGGAGCATGACCTTTCAAATCTCATTTTATAGCACCACCATCTGGTCAATCAGTATAATTTTGCAAATGCCGGATCTCTATGGCAAGACACATCATTCACCCAAGTTGTCAAAAATCGGGCCAGTGAGGTCTGAGATATCGCGTGTGACGAACGTACTTACGGACAGAGACAGACCCACAGTCCACTACCCGATTTCATCGTGGGGGACAACAATCATAATCAACTCAGTCCTCACCGTGCCGACAGACTGCCCATGCCGAGCTTCTTGGCCACGCCCTGTAAGGTCTTGACCGGGTTGACTCTTCCTCCCTCTCCAGCTCCAGCCTTGCCTCCCTTGCCTTTTTTCCCAGGCTTGGTACCCTTGCTTTTGGGCTTGTCTCCGTCCCCTCGAGCCGAGGGGGTCAGCGAGCGGTACACTTCCAGGGCGGAGCGGTCCCTCAAGTTGCCCTCATGGAAGCCCAGGTCCTGCAGGCTGCTGATCAGCTGCTCCTGCTCCGGGTCTGGGCCCTGTTGATTCTGGTTCTGGCCGAAGACTCGAGGGCAGTGGCCCTGCACCAGCAGATCACAGGAATCCGTATAGATGAACTTCAGGACGTGCTCCAGCATCTCAGGGCTCACCGTCTCCACCACCAGCAGATCACAGCACACCGCATCCTCGCTCCTCCTCACCTCCCAGTCTCCCTCCTCCCCGTCCAGCACCAGCTGCTTCCTGAAGAACTCAGATCTCATGGACAGGAGGTACTTGTGGGCGGGGAAGGTGCGGTCTCCGCTTTGCAGGGTCACGTCGTGAATACTATCCGTCTCGTCCGCTTCCTCCAGCAGGCTCTGGAAGTGTTGGGAGAAGGAGGAGGGAGACACGCTGGGAATCTCATACAGGCTGGGCGGGGGAAGGAGAGAAATCAGCCATTTTGTTCACTAGGCACGAAATGCTCCAAAATTGAGTTAGTACATCCCTGTTTATGTGAATTTACCCAACAAACACTTCTTGTCCATTTCAAAACCTTTTGTTACAGTGTGGCCTAATGAAGACGATATAGTTCAAACGTTTTAAAGGAGCGACAACACACAGAGAGGAACAGTACCTGGTTTTGGGGTCCGACTGCAGCACTCCAAAGTTGCGTCCCTTGGAGTCCATGGTGATGCTGACCGCACGGTGGACGTAGGGGAGCTTCTCCAAGCGGATTCGCTCGTACACAGTTCCACCCTCAGGGTAACCACACACCTCCACACTCCCATCTAAAGCACACAAGGGAGAAATACTTTAGAATCACTGCATTGCAATTTGACTAACTTAATTCCCAATGATTAAAATACAAAACATTTCAGATTTATCTTGGATGATACACATCATGAAGTACAGAGAAATAGTAAACAAGATTACTTTTGAATCTAAGTCTTGTTTACCATTTCTCCATGAAGTTTATCATCCACCATACATGTAAAAGAGGAAAGTGTGAAATAATACTGGTAGTACTCAGAAGTATCATTATGTCATCGCTGAGCTATGAGAGTAAACAATTTTCTCATCTCACCTTTCTTCTCCACGCTCTTCCTGTACTCTCCGTGCCACTGTCCGCTGAAGCCCTCCCCTTCCTGTGTGACAAACATCATGTTGTTCCTGCTCAGGGCAATGTCCGACATGAACACCTGGCGCCCGTACACCCACCTGCATTGTCTCACCGAACCACCCACTGAACGCCAGCAGAACACCTGATGGAGAGAGAGAAATCAATTGAATACAACATTAATAATCCAGAGGGACAATTAGAAAGGCATTGTCAGTGAGTGGCGACAACAAATACATTGAATAACCATAAAAGACCATACAGGTCAACACATGTCATCATCCAAACTTCATAACATCCACACACAGAAAAAAATAAGTGAGAAAGACTGGGATAAGATGATCAATGACTCAAATACATCAGCTAGAGAAGCAATCATATGGAGTGAACATTAAGAAACCACCAACAAATGACTGTAGCTAGGCACTACTAAGTATTTGGTATTTTTCCAATGTATCGGACCCAGCTGGTCCTTACCCGCCCAGCTTCATCCAGGGCCAGGATGGCCACCTTCTCTCCACCTCCCTCGTTCAGGACCTGGGGGTCCACACGATGGTCCAGGCTGCCTCCGCTCACAAGGACCTTCCGGATGTTCAGTTGTCTGAAAGAGAGGCATCAACTATGAGTTGACAGAGAGCGAGTGACTGAGTAAAATGATTACATATCTCACGCTCTCCCTCTCCTGTTAACCCATAAGAGTCTAAACTGAAGATCTCGTACAACGCTGTGTACTACTCCCTTCACAGAACAGCGCGAACTGGCTCTAACCAGAATAGAAAGAGTGGAAGACCCTGGTGCACAACTGAGCAAGAGGATGAGTACATTAGAGTATCTAGTTTGAGAAACAGATGCCTCACAAGTCCTCAACTGGCAGCTGAATTAAATTGTACCCGCAAAACACCATTCTCAACGTCAACAGTGAAGATGCAACTCCGGGATGCTGGCCTTCTAGGCAGAGTTGCAAAGAAAAAGCTATATATCAGACTGGCCAATAAAAATAAAAGATTAAGATGAGCAAAAGAACACAGACACTGGACAGAGGAACTCTACATAGAAGGCCAACATCCCGGAGTCGCCTCTTCACTGTTGACGTTGAGACTGGTGTTTTGCGGGTACTATTTAATGAAGCTGCCAGTTGAGGACTTGTGAGGCATTCGTTTCTCAAACTAGACACTCTAATGTACTTGTCCTCTTGCTCAGTTGGGCATCAGGGCCTCCCACTCCTCTTTCTAATCTGGTTAGAGCCAGTTTGCGCTGTTCTGTGAAAGGAGTAGTACACATGCATTGTACGAGATCTTCAGTTTCTTGGCAATTCTCACATGGAATAGCCTTCATTTCTCAGAACAAGAATAGACTGATGAGTTTCAGAATAAAGTGCTTTGTTTCTGGCCTTTTTGAGCCTGTAATCGAACCCACAAATGCTGATGCTCCAGATACTCAACAAGTGTAAGAAGGCCAGTTTTATTGCTTCTTTTTCTGCTGTGCTAACATAATTGCAAAAGAGTTTTCTAATGCTCAATTAGCCTTTTAAAATGATCAACTTAGATTAGCTAACACAACGTGCCATTGGAACACAGGAGTGATGGTTGCTGATAATGGGCCTCTGTACACCTATGTAGACATTCCATTAATTTCTTTTAACGCCGTTTCTAGTTACAATAGTCATTTACAACATTAATGTCCACACTGCATTTCTGATCAATGTGATGTTATTTTAATGGACAAACATTTGATTTTCTTTAAAAAACAAGGACATTTCTAAGCGACCCCAAACTTTTTAGCAGTAGTATATGTGTTCATGAGTCTCACCTTTACACAGAGGGGTCATATTAGTATGTAGCCCAAACTGTTCTGCCACTACAGACAGACGTTTTGGAGACTGGCTATACCGACTTCAGACGAGTCCCAAGACACTTGTGGGGGTCGTAGAGGAAACACTATCGTGTTCGTGAGAGTAATCTTTCCATAGAGTGGACATAATATTTTGTAGGCCAAACTGGTCAGATGATCCAGACGATTTTGTGATTAGACTGATTTTCGGGATGTCGCATGGTCTGACAAACACTGCTCAAGGTCTGTAACCTTTCACCGCAAATGCGGAAGTGTTAAATAGGCAGATGCAGTGGATTGAGACGCATCCAATGCAAAACAGATATCTCTAGCTTAAACTGACATTATGGGGATTTTTGTATTATGCTAATTAGATGGACCTTAGGTTAACGTCATCTCTCTCCATCATAAAGAAAAATGTAATTTGGAATTCAGTCAATTCAGGAGGTAAATTTAAATTTGTATCCCAATTCTCCTCAATGAGAAATTGGAATTGCGGTTTACTTCCTGAGATGACCGAAATGGAATTGACATCAACCCTGGTAGTCACTTCTCCACTATCGATGTAGTCACCTGGATGCCAACTTCTTGCACTGATAGTTAGCCAGCAAGTAGACATCTCCTTTCTCTGTCACCACCAACGTTGCCCCATTACTGGCCACTGCCATGGCGATGGTGACGTCCTTGTGGTAGAGGGCGGACACCTGGCGAGGCGCGGTCACACACCTCTCCCCGTTGGGGTCCATCAGGTAGCCTAGATGTCAAAAGTCAATCATCACCATGTATAATGATAGGGGAATAATAGAGCATATCATTATAGTTGCCTTGGCTTAGCTTCAAGGGCATTGGACACCAATGTTTTGCTATGGTGTGCCAGTCATAATGACTTACCCAGCTGCCCTCCATTCAGTCCCACTGTGTAGACAGCCTCCCTGGTCCACAGCACTGTGTGGAATCTCCCTGCTGCTACACCAATCACAGTCCTGCCTTTAAGGTTCTTGGAGAATACCTGCATCCCATTGGTCAAGACCAATGTCAGTCAACAACCAATCCAAACTGTAATTCAGCATACCACACATTCAAGTGTCTGCTCTATGTACATGTTAGTCTTATGATGGGGGCCAGGGGCAGTGAGTGGCACGTTCATAAATCATTAATATAAAACACTTTGTCAATGTGATTTCAGCATTTACATAAGTTTAAGTTGATTGAAAAGGAGAACAAACAATTTATGCAGTAAGTATTCTTGCATTGATTATGTTTATGCAATTGTCATAATAAAATGAGACCCCAGGAGTTTTTCCTTAGCTTGTCCTACTCCGGTCACATGGTAAGGGGAAACTCCCCATCTAGCTGCCTAGCTATGATGGCCAGGTGCTCTCTTACCTGTTTGGGCAGGTGGCTAGAGGCGGGCGGGGGAGCCAGGCCCAGCTGGTGGAAGGTGTTGAGGCCGAAGGTGTAGACATAGCCCTCCTCGGTCAGCACCACTGTGTGATCCTTGGCTGCAGCCACCTGGGAGCAGTGATGGGACAGGAGCCCCTCCACCATCCGAGGAACCTGACAGATGAAATGCACATGAGCCCAAAATCCACAGCCCTATTTGACTTTTTAAATATATCAAATACTTTGAGCGTTTGCTTGAGCCTGCTCTGGAGTACCTTCAAAATGGAGCAATATTGAAGTTTACACTTTTGGAACTATTCCATTGTGCCAGATAAGCTCAAACATTTCAAAAACTATTTGACCCCAGGTTAACAAAATGATGTTATAGAGAGAGGCGGCGGCAACTAAACCCCAGGTACACTCAGGGTGGAGTGGTTACAGCTAACCAAGCTAGAAGCATGTGAACACAGTTAGACAGCCATACAGCAGGTAGCCTAGCAGTTAAGAGCGCTGGTCCAGTAACCGAAAGGTTGCTGGTTCGAATCACCGAGCCAACTATGACAGATTTTGCACTATGTGCCCTTGAGAAAGGCACTTAACCCTAATTGCTCCAGGGTCGCCGTCAATAATGGCTGATCCCTGGTCATGACTCCCTCTCGAAGGGTGTCTCAGGGGGGAGTAGGATATGCAAAATACACATTTCCAATTCACACGTGTAGAATATACATGTGAAAAAGGACAAATGTAAGCACCAACCTAATTATTATAACACAGGCCAAACAGTCGGAGTAGGTCATAGGTCAAGCATTTCACTACACCCGCAATAACATCTGCTAAACACGTGTATGTGACCAATAAATTATGATAGGTCAGATATAATACATCAGAGGTGTGGACTCGAGTCACATGACTTGGACTCAAGTCACAAATATGATGACTTGCAACTCGACTTTGACACCAATGACTCGTGACTTGACTTATGACTCGACCTGACACCCTCCCCAAGCCTAAATATTAAATATGATGCTATTAAAAAAAGTGTGCAGCGCATCAACTCCTCATTTAACGAATTACAGTTTGAATCAGACAGCAGCCAATCAAATTGTGCCAGCTGAGAAAAGGTTGTGCGTGGCAGTGCAGAGGAATGTCAGCGGATGAATTCAGATGGAGCCCTTGGAAAGATGATACCCCAAAATATTATTTTTCGGATATAAAGACGACGCTGTATCAACAAAAAATGGATTACAGACGGAGGCGCTACAATTTCCAACTTTGTTTGACATTTGAAGCAGCACAAAGAACGGTAATTTAGCCGACAGCTATATATTTTATAACTTTACTAGCGTATCATGTAGGCTTGTGTAACGTTAAATCAATGAGCCTCCACACAGTCAGTCAGTCAGTCAGTCAGTGCGGGAACATTGCACCCAAGATTGAGCTACAACTGGCTAGGCAGTTGGTAACCTAAATCCTGCCTGATGTTACTGCTGTTCCTAAAATAAGGTTGGGCGATTGTGTACAAGCCTACGTCGCCCGATTGCGCCCCATTGTGATCCTCAATAGTCGTACACTATTGGGTGAGGGGTGGTAATAAATAGATATTTTTAAAAGCATTCATGATTTGCGTAAATGTAATATACTAACTATTACTCTTGTTAAAAATATTAAATGGTATTACATTTGGTGAGGAGTACATTATGACTTGTTTAGGACTCGAAACTCAAAGTTAAGGACTTGAGACTTGACACTTAATGGGCTTGACTTGAGACTTGACTGTCTTGACTTGGGACTTGAGTGCTAAGACTTACTTGTGACTTGTAAAACAATGACTTGGTCCTACCTCTGCAAAACAGTGTAGTATTCTCACCAGATATGTCTGTTCGTCCCCGTGTCCCAGCCGACCTCCCTGCCCGTGTCCACAGGTATACACCCGTCCCTTCTGAGACAGGAACACTGAGTGGAACTTACACAGCACCACCTGAGAGGAAAGGAGAAAAAAAAAATGTGGTAATCAATAACGTAGGTCTATTCGGTGAGACAAATTTTGCTCCGTTGTCAAATACTCTTTACAAGAACTCAAAGAAAGGACATCAGCATGTTTGATTGTGCGGGTCTTTCCATTTCCGTGGCCAAAGCCCTCTCATAGTAATAGTCAAATAGTGGTGGTACTATAGCCCGGGGAACAAGTGGAAAAGTAAACATCATTACTAATGCATCACTCCCCTCCAGCTCGCAATAGGGCGAAAGGGATGTTTCCCCGAGTATCACATTGATAACGAGACAGCCCCACACACACAGCCGTGGCTCATTTAATTAAAGCATGTCATACTGGGATAAATATTTAACACTCAGCACCTGCTGAACTGTGAGCAGGAAGCACTGAGGACAAAGGCTCTCTGCCTCCATGTGGGGGGTACCAGTAGGTCGCTGAGAGGTCTTGAAATGGGACCTGCTCCCCACTGAGCAAAGGTCATGAAAATGCACAGGTCGTGAAAATGTGTATAAAATATAGAAGCTAAACAGCAACCTGCCATAGGACAATAATGAAACTTAGAGAAACTCAAAAGTTTGGTCATTACATTTCAATATGACATCTGATATATCTAGAATGTATCTAACCCAAAGACTTTTGTCAAAATCTGTAGTAAACTAGGAATGCGTGCCATCCTATGGCATCATGAGCTGTAGCAGAGCTCTAGAGCTGATGTCATAGGATTGCATTCCCTAGCATAGCTCCCTGTAAAAAGGTCCTTCCTGTCAGAGTCTAAATAACCGCTGGAAAACGGTTCTAACCAGAGTTAGGGTCTACATCTTTACAACATTATATCATAGATCTCTAGAACGTTACCTAAAAAACACAAAGTTACCTTACAAGGTTTCTTCCTCAGACGTCTCAACGCCCTCTATACCAGTGATGGATTCTGGGTTCTAACTCCTAAACTTTGAATAAGGGTAAATTATCAGGTATCATATTGAAATTTTAAGTGATTAGGTTTAGGTCTACACCAAAAGTTACCAATCATGTGGCAGCACTGATAAGGGGAGAGAGCATGGATTAGTGATGAAGGGGGTCGAGGTCAGGTCACGTTAAGGGAGAAGGAAGAGTTTTTTTTGCCCGCGTCACTTAATTTCCTGCCTAACAGAGATGTAGTGTTGAGAGGAGGAGGAGAATCCACCCCAAATTAGGGTACATATACCACCACTATTGTAAACATGTCTGTTCCGCTGTTTGATCCTTTAGGAAGAATAAACTTGGTTTAAGCTTTCATAGTGTCCATCGAGTTCTTACTCTGATAATTAAAACATAACACCAGGGACCATCAACTAGATTAAGCCGCAGCCAGATTTGTTTTTGAGCGGATGATGGCGGCAGGAACATTCAGTTGAAGTCGGAAGTTTACATACACTTATGTTGGTGTCATTAAAACTTGTTTTTCAACCGCTCCACAAATTTCTTGTTAAGAAACTATAGTTTTGGCAAGGCGGTTAGGACATCTACTTTCTGCATAACAAGTCATTTTCCAACAATTGTTTACAGACAGATCATTTCACTGTATCACAATTCCAGTGGGTCAGAAGTTTACATACACTAAGTTGACTGTGCCTTTAAACAGCTTGGAAAATTCCAGAAAATTATGTCATGGCTTTAGAAGCTTCTGATAGGCAAATTGACATCATTTGAGTCAATTGGAGGTGTACCTGTGGATGTATTTCAAGGCCTACCTTCAAACTCAGTGCCTCTTTGCTTGACATCATAGGAAAATCAAAAGAAAACAGCCAAGACCTCAGAAAAAAAAATTGTAGACCTCCACATGTCTGGCTCATCCTTGGGAGGCATTTCTAAACGCCTGAAAGTACCACGATCATCTGTACAAACAATAGTACACAAGTATATAACACCATGGGACCACGCAGCCGTCATACCGCTCAGGAAGGAGACGCGTTCTGTCTCCTAGAGATAAACGTACTTTGGTTTGAAAAGTGCAAATCTGTCCCAGAACAGGACAAAAGGACCTTGTGAAGATGCTGGAGGAAACAGGAACAAAAGTATCTATATCCACAGTAAAACGAGTCCTATATCGACATTACCTGAAAGGCCGCTCAGCAAGGAAGAAGCCACTGCTCCAAAACCGCCATAAAAAAGCCAGACTACGGTTTGTAACTGCACATGGGGACGAAGATCGTACTTTTTGGAGAAATGTCCTCTGGTCTGATGAAACAAAAATATAACTGTTTGCCCATAATGACCATCGTTATGTTTGGAGGAAAAAGGGGGAGGCTTGCAAGCAACAGACACCATCCCAACCGTGAAGCACAGGGGTGGCAGCATCATGTTGTGGGGGTGCTTTGCTGCAGGAGGGACTGGTGCACTTCACAAAATAGATGGCATTTTGAGGAAGGAAAATGATGTGGATATATTGAAGCAACATCTTAAGACATCAGTCAGGAAGTTAAAGCTTGGTCACAAATGGGTCTTCCAAATGGACAATGACCCCAAGCATACTTCCAAAGTTGTGGCAAAATGGCTTAAGGACAACAAAGTCAAGGTATTGGAGTGGCCATCACAAAGCCCTGACCTCAATCCCATAGAAAATTTGTGGGCAAAAACTGAAAAAGCTTGTGCGAGCAAGGAGGCCTACAAACCTGACTCAGTTACACCAGCTCTGTCAGGAGGAATGGGCCAAAATTCACCCAACATATTGTGGGAAGCTTGTGGAACGCTACCCGAAACATTTGACCCAAGTTAAACAATTTAAAATGCTACCAAATACAAATTGAGTGTATGTAAACTTCTGACCCACTGTGAATGTGATGAAATAAAAGCTGAAATAAATAATTTTCTACTATTATTCTGACATTTCACATTCTTAAAATAAAGTGGTGATCCTAACTGACCTAAGACAGGGAATTTTTACAAGGATTAAATGTCAGGAATTGTGAAAAACCGAGTTTAAACGTATTTGGCTAAGGTATATGTAAACTTCCGACTTCAACTGTAATTACAAATCATTTGTAAACTGAAAATTGACCGCAAGACGCCCAAAAATATCCCGTTTGACTAAAACAATAATTTCAAACCTTGCTTAAATTTGGATACGACACATCTCTCTATTATGCTTGGGAATACTTGAAACAGATTTCTTAAATTAAAATCACTTGGAGCTGATTTTCTGGTGTTTTTACAGTCTTTTATGTCCAACAATGAAAATTACATTTTTTTTTTCTCCGTAAACTTGGGGGCCAAATAAAACAAGGGGCCACGAGTTGGGAAACCCTGCTCTATACTAAAGAGAGGAGACAGACTGGGCAGTGACACAGGTGCTGTCTGGTGCCAATAGCTGTAATCACACTAAGAGCCTCCACATGGCCATCACTGACATTGTAGAGCAGACCGCACATAAGGCCAACGTGGGTTAAACCATGCAGAGCTGGGCTAGACAAAGCCAGACACAGAACCCAAGCCCAGTGCACCTGTCCTACTCCTCTCATTCATTCACCCTCTCACTCAGCAGCTCACTCAAAGGAGATTACGACTGATATTTCAATTTCTAAAACCCCAAATCCATAGTGATGGGAGGACAATGATGTCAGTCAGTGTTTCCCCTGTATTCATTTAGGCGCACTGCCTCAAAATTGTTGCAACCACAAAAAAATGAAATAAGGATCAGGGGAAAAAAATACAGCAATGCTAATGATAATTGTCTTCTGGTAGATGGAAAGGCTTTCCCAAAAACCTAATCAATTAAAACGTTAACTAAAAAGTAGCCTCTGCCTACCTGGTAGAATGATTTCATGAATATTTGCATCAATCGAGTGGGCATTTGTTTTGCTAACTCTATCACGTGTGCTACAGAAAAACACAGCTAACTAAACAGTGCTCGGTGCATGTGCGCTTGAATTAAAAGGTAACTACACAAACAAAATGTCTTAGATGTTGCCCAGACTTCAAAAGTAGTCTCCTGATGTGGTTTTAGCATTGTTAATAGAGAGGTTCATAATAGCCAGTTACCATCGCTGTGATTTTACCCCTTATACCGTACACAACCACCCAATAAGAACTTTGTTTCCTAGTTTCTACCCATGCCCGTTGTTCCCGGGAGAGCAGCCTGTTGTCAGGGGAATATCCCAGGAGGGGGTCTGTTTTGCAGGAGGTGCGGGGGGGGGGGCAGGTGACGTGTCTGTTATCCAGGAGACGCAGATGGTACAACCGTGTTTTTACATAAGCATTGTTGTGATGGATCCCCCTGGTGAGCCATATATTGTGGCCAAGTCTATGTGGAGGGAGGAGGCCCCAGGGAACTAGGGTGTTTAAGGTGGGGAAGCCCTATAATGACTCATGTGACTATCTAATGGCTGGTGGCAAACAGAGGCAGAACATCTTCTCCCCTTAAGAGGAACGGAACAGAGCGTAGACTGAAAATAATTCAAGAGAACATTTATTGGATCGGTTTGTTTACCTGTTTGACGTAAACCCCGGTCCGGGCAAACAGATCCACAATCTCCGGGTGATGCCTGCTCTCCTGGTTCCCATGCCCCAGACTGAAATTGGTGTTATTCCCCCAAGTATATACCTCAGTGGGGTCTGAGAGAGAGAAAAATAAAGTTAAAAAATAATGCCTGCCACAGCCAAGACTTCCAACACTATTTTCTACAAGTAGGCAACAACGAATGACAACTGTCTTAAACTACGTGCTTAAAAGAAACATCCACTTTTCACTTTTTATCATGCATAGTCTAAATGAGAGATGGATATGAAATGATAAGCTATCCTCACCAGTCTTTGTAAATACCACGTGTGCTGGTCTGTCCTTTATGGTTAAGTCCAGGACAGAGAGGCCCTCCTTATCCTGGGTGGAGAGAATGCCGCCATGCTGCAACACAGAAGCACCATTCTAGACTAGAGCCACAATATTATTTCCATTTAACTACACCTAGCTGTAGGCCAGTGATGAAGCAAGCAAGAATAGAGTAGCTACAGAACAAAAGTACTGCCAATGGAAGCCATATACATGTCTTCCTCCACATACCAATCATTTACAGTGGCAAGCAAAAGTATGTGAACCCTTTGGAATTACCTGGATTTCTGCATAAATTGGACCAACATTTTTATCTGATCTTCATCTAAGTCACAACAATTTAGAAACAGTGTGCTACAACTAATAACACACAAAATATTGTATTTGTCTTGTCTATATTGAATACATAATTTAAATATTCACAGTGTAGGTTGGGAAAAGTATGTGAACCCCTAGGCTAATGACTTCTCCAAAAGCTAATTGGAGTCAGCTAACCTGGAGTCCAATCAATGAGACAAGATTGGAGATGTTGGTTAGAGCTGCCCTGCCCTATAAAAAAACTCACAAAATGCAGGTTTGCTGTTAACAAGAAGCATTTCCTGATGTGAACCATTCCTCGAACAAAAGAGATCTCAGAAGACCTAAGATTAATAATTGTTGACTTGCACAAACCTGGAAAGGTTTACAAAATGATCTCTAAAAGCTTTGATGTTCGTCAGTCCACGGTAAGACAAATTGTCTATCAATGGAGAAAGTTCAGTACTGTTGCTACTCTCCCTAGGAGTGGCCATCCTGCAAAGATGACTACAAGAGCAGTGCAGAATGCTCAATGAGGTTAAGAAGAATCCTAGAGTGTCAGCTAAAGACTTACAGAAATCTCTGGAACATAATAACATCTCTGTTGACAAGTCTACGATACGTAAAACACTAAACAAAAATGGTGTTCATGGGAGGACACCACGGAAGAAGCCACTGGTGTCCAAAAAAACATTGCTGCACATCTGAAAGAGCACCTGGATGTTCCACAGCGCTACTGGCAAAATATTCTGTGGACAGATGAAACTAAAGTTGAGTTCTTTGGAAGGAACACACAACACTATGTGTGGAGAAAAAAATGGCAAAGGACACCACACCAACATCAAAACCTCATCCCAACTGTAAAGTATGGTGGAGGGAGCATCATGGTTTGGGGCTACTTTGCTGCCTCAGCAAGCTGTCCATGCCCTATCAGACTGAAAAATGAATTCCCAAGTTTATCAAGACATTTTGCAGGAGAACAAAATGCTATCTGTCTGCCAGTTGAAACTCAGAAGTTGGGTGATGCAACAGGACAATGACCCAAAACACACAAAAGAAAATATTTTTAAAAATGGCTTCAACAGAAGCAAATACACCTTCTGGAGTGGCCCAGTCAGAGTCCTGACCTCAACGAATGGAGATGCTGTGGCATGACCTCAAGAGAGCGGTTCAACTAGACATCCCAAGAACATTGCTGAACTGAAACAGTTTTATAAAGAGGAATGGTCCAAAACTCCTGACCGTTGTGCAGGTCAACTACAGAAAACTTTTGGTTGAGGTCATTGCTGCCAAAGGAGGGTCAACCACTTATTAAATCCATGGGTTCACATACTTTTCCCACCCTGCATTGTGAATGTTAACACAGTATGCTCAATAAAGACATGAAAACATATTTTTGTGTGTTATTGGTTTAAGCACACTGTGTTTGTCTATTGTTTGACTTCGATGAAGATCAAATTTGATGACCAATTTATGCAGAAATCTAGGTAATACAAAAGGGTTCACATACTTTTTCTTGCCACTGTATGTAAAGGCCAAAGGAGGCCCAGTCATCTCAACATTAGTTCTGAAACACAGAGGGAGACTCACCTTAACAAGTGACATGAGGCAGTGGATGTGTCCGTAGAAGACGCTGCGGTGCAGGGCGGTCCAGCCAGACTCCTTGTCCTTCACCATGAGGTCAGCGCTCTTCCTCTCCAGCAGCCACTCCAGCAGGGCCCTCTTGCCCAGCGAGGCGGCCAGGTGCAGGGCCGTGCGGCCGAAGGCGTCCCTCAGTGTGGCCGCGTTGTGGCAGTGGGTGTTGAGGAAGGCCTGCAAGCGCCCCTCTGAACCCTGCGTCAGCGCCGCCACCACCTCATCTGCATGCCGCATGGAGCGGCACTTTGGCGTGCAGTCTGGGGTTGCCATCACCACGCTCATCCTGAGTGACTTCTAAACTTTGCTGTGAACTCCCCGCTCTAATGCAGTCACAGAGACCCTGCTCCCCCCCACACTCCCAACTCTAAAACAAACACTGAAACAGCAACCCTTCAGTACAACAAACCCTAAGATAATGCTTTAGGTCAAGTCAGTTTGACTTTGAAACTATAATGTAACTGCTCTCGGAAGAAAATAGAAAAAAGTGGGAGATTGTTTTGGGGTGCTAGAATTGTGCTTGTGTTGAGGTTCCACCGCACCCTAGCAACCCCAGGGCCTTGTTTTAGGTCATCTCAGTCCACCATGTCAACCCAAAGCTCAACACAACCAAATGTGTTTGAAACATACAATGGCATCAGGAATTCATTAAATAAACGTCTATAACTACTATACTTACATAAAATACAAATATACTAGAAATATTTCTTAAAAATACTTTCTCCTTTAAAAATTTGTTTATTTTTTTTAAATACAATATTTTACAAAGGGCAACAAGTTCATTAACCCTCCAGAAAGTCTCTTCAAATAGTCCATCCAAATTGAGGGGAAAGGCCCCCTTTCCCCCCCAACACACACAAAACCCTTCTCAAAACTCCATAATTGTATTAGGAACCTGGGGAAGAAAGTGTGGACACAGTCATTAGTTGTAAAACACTGGAAGTACATGCAAGGCAGAGAAAACAACTGGATTCATAGCTACACAACATAAACCTGGCATGTACTAAATTTGTCCACAACGCCACAGAACAGGCTTATTCAAAGCGCCAAGAACAAATACATGCTCTGGAAAATCCAACATACCAAACTTGCTCTTTAACTGTACTATGTTACATAGATTAAACGGTTAAAACCTAGCAAGCAATGTTGAAAGGTCAACAGAGGTCAAAGTACAGTTCAGCACCCCAGATATGCAGAGACAACCAGCAAGGATCAATTGACTTGACCCTACTATGCCTATAATAGTTGCCCAGCTAGGCTGTCTATTGACTCCAGGCCAAAAATACTGCACAAACGTTTTAGTAACACGACAATAAACAAGGGGATCAAAACAGGAACATGCAACTGCAACAGTTTTCCACTGACTGTTTCCACATCATGCACAGTTTGGAGTTGTGAAAGTGAAAAACATGAGTATAATAAAAAAGGTATTTAAATAAAGATGCATTGGTCTACAAAATACCTGTCAGATGTATGGTGTGCATTAAATGTCCACAGTGTAGTGAACATAGCTAACATATCTTGATTAGCTAAGTTACTAGCAGATACAGTCGATGCTGCTTCCATCTACCCTACTTGCTAAGTTACTTAGTTGGCTAACTAACAAACATAGTTATCCTAACGTTAAGTCTCTTAAGGAGAACAGCAGACAATAGGCCTCCATTATTTTTTATTCACTGGGCTGCTAGTTACAATGTAATCCAGTGGTATTGCAACTAGATATATACATCTACACCAACATTTTTCACCATGATTTAACAGTTTCCTGAATCGTTCATTCTCTAAATCATGGCTAGTTACCTGGTACATTGATAGCTAGCTAGCATTTGAACTTGGAAAGCTGAAAATTAGCTACAAACCATTAACATACTGGACAATCTCTCAAATACTTTAATCTAAATAAAACTTGTTATATACGGCACGGGTGACAATGTAGTTGGTTGTTACTCTGATATGACCATCGAGGTCTGAATGACGTTACTGACGTGGTGATGTTTAGTTAGATTAGCTATGCTAGCGAGTTGCAGTGAAAATAGATTGCCACGATCACATTTCACTTTCTCACCTGTCGCTAGATGAAGACGAAAGTGGTTATGAAGCTTGCTCCAATGATACACATCCACTGTGTCATCGTTTCAAAAATATACATCGCTAAATGCTCCTATTAAACCTGGATATTTGGGCAAAACAGATGCTATTCCACAGTTAAGTAAGGTTCCAAAAAAGGAGGAAGGCTGGGCAACACGGAGACTTCTGATTGGTTGAGAGATCTTGCAATCCCGTTTTCAATTGGACGGTTTCACTATAATCGCTTTAGATTACCATACGAAAGTCTGGTCAAACCTCCGTGGTCTGGTTGCATTTGTCAATGTGGAGTTGATTAAGCACTTTATATTGAAAACCTGGCACAGGTACTAAATGACTGCATTAAAAATATGAACACCGATATGTGCACCAGTCACAGGAGAACGTATATCTTCTAGCCACATATGTAAATCCCTGATAGCGCCCTCCCTCTGTCACAGATGATTGGCACACTGTCAAAATAATTCCTCTCGATGATTGACGTCACTGCTTGGAGAAATAGGCTGTCTTTTAATAAACGAAAAGTGACACATCCTCTAAGTTATGAGCTGGGAGTAGACTAATTACATCATGTATTGGTTGTTTAATCAACACAATATGTTTTTGCATGAAGGTTCCTGCATGAAGGTTCCTGAAAAGGAAAAATGATTTCACCTCCACATCTCTTAGTTTCAAATGATGGTCACGTGGGCTCCAGTTAAGAATAGATAAGGGGTCAAGGTTGGAGCTAGGGTTAGACATTGGGTTCACACCAGGGCTTGACACACAATTACATATTGATGAGTCTTTCCTTCTCTAGTCACACATTTACTTTTTTTGCTACAATAGCAGCATTATTCTTCTTAATCCTAGGAGAACAATTCTGCTGCTGACTAAGATCAGGAGGCCAGTCATTAGAAACCACCACTAATGAGGAAAGAGTGCAGTCAGAAAGACTTTGGTACATACTTTGGTAAAACTTTAAATTAGGTTATTCTTCAAAACATATGCCTGTGTAGTTATGAAGAGTTTCAATTGAAAACACTATATATCCATTTTCAGAAATGTTGGTAAATACACTTTTTTAGTTTAAAGAACGAAGGAAGGAGATTGGTGTGTTTTTTCACCATCTAATCATGGCATGGGGTTGTTTTAATGACAGGCATGTATTTGTTTGAAACCTATCACTAGATTTTATTTCATGGAGACAAACATTTTGTTGCAAAACGAGATACAATACATGCCCAAAAGTATGTGGACAACCCTTCAAATTAGTGGATTTGGCTATTTCAGCCATACCCGTTGCTATTTCAGCCATACCCGAATCACGCTTCACCACCTGGCAGTCTGACGGACGAATCTGGGTATCCGGGGGTATCATCGGACGGGGCCACAGTGTCTCCTGACCCCTCCTGTCTCAGCCTCCAGTATTTATGCTGCAGTAGTTTATGTGTCGGGGGGGCTAGGGTCAGTCTGTTACATCTGGAGTATTTCTCGTCTTATCCGGTGTCCTGTGTGAATTTAAATATGCTCTCTCTAAATTCTCTCTTTCTCTCTTTCTTTCTCTCTCTCAGAGGACCTGAGCCCTAGGACCATGCCTCAGGACTACCTGGCATGATGACTCCTTGCTGTCCCCAGTCCACCTGGCCGTGCTGCTGCTCCAGTTTCAACTGTTCTGCCTGCGGCTATGGAACCCTGACCTGTTCACCGGACGTGCTACCTGTCCCAGACCTGCTGTTTTCAACTCTCTAGAGACAGCAGGAGCGGTAGAGGTACTCTCAAAGATCGGCTATGAAAAAGCCAACTGACATTTACTCATGAGTTGCTGACTTGTTGCACACTCGACAACTACTATGATTATTATTATTTGACCATGCTGGTCATTTATGAACATTTGAACATCTTGGCCATGTTCTGTTATAATCTCCACCCGGCACAGCCAGAAGAGGACTGGCCACCCCTCATAGCCTGGTTCCTCTCAAGGTTTCTTCCTAGGTTTTGGCCTTTCTAGGGAGTTTTTCCTAGCCACCGTGCTTCTACACCTGCATTGCTTGCTGTTTGGGGTTTTAGGCTGGGTTTCTGTACAGCACTTTGAGATATCAGCTGATGTAAGAAGGGCTATATAAATACATATGATTTGATATGATTTGATGTAGTGTTATGTTTGCCTCACTCTGAGAAACAAAGTTGCACTACAAAGTTTTACACAGTTAAATGTGACACATAATTACATTTTAATAAAGAACTGTACAAATGTATTTGTGACTTAAATATTAAGAAAATAGGCCTATATTTAACCGTCATATGAGATCTGGGCTCTGGTCAAAAGTAGTGTACAATACAGGGAATAGGGTGCTATTTGGGACGAGACCAACTAAACGCTATAGCATGAGGCTGGATTTATTATGGGTAGAATTTATATGTTAAATATACAGGATACTTCTATTCCAGCTAAACAATGGGATATATATATATATATATATATATATATATATATATATATATATATAGCGTTTTGCAGAAGAAAAATAACATTTTAATACACATCTAAAATCTACGAATTAAAAATCTGAGAACAGTAATATTTTACACACACACAAAGGTACCCATAAACATATATTTCTGATGAAAAAAAAAAACGTGAAAAATTGGTGGATATACCATTTTGGAAATAAACTATTTTTATGCTGCTCTCCTTTATTTAGACCAGATTAAGTTCTTAACTTTTGGTACAGGAAGATCTGGTGAGCAGCAGTTCAACTATTTTACAAGGGGATAAGTTTATCTTATGTAATTACAAAAACATTACATTTGATCAATAAAAGTTATGTTAATAGGTTTTTATCAATTAACATTTTAATAGAATGTTGTTACTAGAGTAATTACAGTGCAGGTAGCCTAACGGTTAAGAGCGTTGGGCCAGTAACCAAAAGGTCACTGGTTTGAATCCCTGAGCCGACAAGGTGAAAAATGTGTTGATGTGCCCTTGAGCAAGGCACTTAACCCATATTGCTCCAGTAAGTCGCTCTGGATAAGAGTGTCTGCTAAATGACGTAAATGTAACTACATGTATAAGAGCATGAATTTTACTGTGTAAACCTATGTACTATCTCGCTCTCAATCACACACACACACACACACACACACACACACACACACACACACACACACACACACACACACACACACACAGCAGTGCTTGGTTTCTCTCCACCCCAGAACTTCATCAGTGTTATGCCCTGGACCCTTTGTGCTCCTCATCAATCAATTAGGATTATATATTGGCTGTTAACTAATATAAATTAATGATAACTGTCTAAAATGACACATGGCCGCGAGAAGATGTTCTGGGTTGGGGGTGCTGTCGGGTGAGGGGGATCTAGTTCACTAATTTTGTGGAACCAAAAAAATAGTCATATTTTATTTATTATTATATATTTTTTATTTATCTGCAGCATCCTCAGAACCCCTACTTCCCACTGCTGGCTATGCTCACATTTTACTGCTGGCTATTCAAAAAAGTGCAGCCCAGTAGGCTATAGTACATTAAACCACCCACATTATGCACTATCTTTTGATTGTCATTCCCCTCTAAAAGCACATAATAGCCTACATTAAGTGAGGAAGTGCATTACACAACCAAAGTGATGGATTTTCACTTGACAATAATCATTCAATTGAATCATAAAGTCTGAGACTAATGGGTTCTTGTGTTCTGAGGTTTAAAATTGCATTCCCTTAGCTCTCCAGCACATTGGCTGAGTGGCCCAGATATCTACAATGTATCTGAGATGTAACTAATGATATTAAATCATATGCAATACTTGTTTACAGTTTCCAATAATTGAGTATAGTTGATGATGTGTTTGATTTTGGATCGAAAACCTTTCATTAGATCAAACTAGGCTACTTCTGCTATGAAGCGGTGTTTTTTTTGGTGCACACCCATAGCATTTTCTTGACCATTAGGGAAATGCCCAATAGAGACTGCAAATATTGTGATTGTATATACATTTAAATAAATAAAGGAAACAAGAAATGTGAGCAATAATAAGGATATATAACAAATATTGAATTTGCTGAATGCCAACATTAAGTTACAAAAGTTTCATTGCTCACCCATTGTAATGGAACATGGTATAGCCTAAGCCTTGCAGTGGTTTGGCCGTCGCGGATTAATTTTTCGCATACCCCACTTGCAGAAGGGTCTATTCTGTTGATTCGAGGGAAGCATCGTTGGACCAAGTGTGCTCATATACTTTTGTTCGAACATTATATGGTGTTTTCTTTGTTTTATTGGACTCCTCGAAATCTAATGGCTGTTTACGCACTTCACGTCAAAGGCTGACTCGAGCGTGTGCGAATACATTTTAGTGAGAACTGTGCGATAAAACGAACATCAACCGGATTTGAAAGCCCCACAAACACGAGGAGCATGATGAGAGACTGGTTGGCAACAAAAACTTTTCTCTTCGTAAATGTATGCGAGAATGCTGTTTAGCTAATGAATGTAATCGTTGCCACCCAGTTTAAATCGGAAGTGAAGATATTTCCTTCAGGAAAAAGGTTGAAAAGTAGCATTTTGCATGTGGAGGACAGGAACTTGAAGTTGGATTGATTCGGGGGGAAAAAAAACATTTGTACACGTTCTACGCGTTGTGCTTCGTTTCATATATCAGATTCATTGGAACCACGGGTGAGAAAATGCGTTTTGTGAGCTCATTGTTATGTTGTAAACTTGAAGAAACCCGAGAGAATACGACTCTGCTTCGTTTGTGGTTTTTCTTTGCTGTCCTTGTTTCAAATTCAGCCTGTCCTGACAAATGCGTCTGTTTCACATCCACGGTCAAATGTTTGAACCAGGGTTTATTCGCGGTTCCACAGCCATTGCCAGCAAACACTAAAACCCTGTTCATTACTGGGAACAACATTTCCCATCTCACAGCTGTGTCTTTCCCTGTGCCTCTTGAGCAGTTAACAGACTTGTATCTCACAGGAAACCAGGTGGAGCTGGTGGACCACAATGTATTCAACAACTTGCCAAATCTCAGGCTGCTAGACTTGAGTAACAACAGGATTCTGCATTTTAGTGCTCAAGCCTTCCCTGATTACAACAAACTGCTGGACCTTAACCTCAGCAGGGCTTTTTACAACCGTACTTCCATGGATGAGCTCTTCAGTCTGCTACGGAGTGGCGGAGCCCTTCAACTTACCCGCTTAGACCTGTCCAACAATGACCTGGTGGTCCTCCCTGAGGACATGTTCTCCCGGCTCTCCAACCTCACCATCCTCAACCTACAAAACAACTCCCTAATTTTCATCCAGAAAGGGATGCTGAGTGTTCCTCGGCTCCGTGAGTTAGACTTGAGGAACAATGCCCTGAGGGAACTACCCAACACTACACTGATGGACTTAAGCCTCAAGCCTGGGCTTCAGGTGCATCTGGCAGGAAACCCTTGGCTCTGTGACTGCAATATTGAGGACCTTGTGGCCTGGCTGAAGAGCTCTGAGCAGGTCACAGACAAGCAGAATATGACCTGTTCTGACCCGGAGGTTCTGCGGCAGTTACCGTTGCTCCAGATAAAAGAGTTGGAGTGTACCTTTTCAGGTGAAATGAAAGGTGTGCTGGAGACCTCGTATGTCTTTCTGGGCATGGTGCTGGCCTTGATTGGAGTGATCTTTCTGCTGGTCCTCTACCTCAACAGGAAGGGGATCAAGCGGTGGATATACAATATTCGGGATGCATGCAGGGACCACATGGAGGGATACCATTACAGGTATGAGATCAACTCGGACCCCAGGTTGGCCAGCCTCAACTTAGACATTTAAGTGGACTGCTATGTAAGCCAGGGCCCCACAGTGACTGAGGCATTATGACTTGTCAAGAGCAAGATATACATGAGCAACTCTTTAGTTCCGGGGTGCTTCAGCCTGCCTGCAACCCCCTCCATGGTACTGTCCAGACTTCTACATCAGTCATGACGACCCACAATCTGCCATCACGCATGCCCTTGGCCCCTGCAACGCAGTGTCTGATTATTTGTTTTTACTCCTTTTCATGCAGTTCAACGTTCCATGGATTGAGAATCATGACTCAGACGGGGTTTGTGAGCGGGCTCTCTGTATTATAAAATGTTCCCTTCCTTGAGCAAAAAATTATGGTACGTAAAACTCCAACTAACAGACTTATTTTGACTGGTATTAACTAGGCTATATACACACATCTATATCCTTTCTGCTGGTTATATTTTAATCACGTTTTTGTTTCCACTTTCCTCCCACTGCACAGTGTTGCTATGCTTGTTTAGATGTCTTTATTCCTTTTTAATATGTGATTATTAAAGCACTTGCTAATTTCTCATTAGTATTGCACTTGTTAGGTGGACATTATCAACATTTTTCATGATGTACAGCTGAATAAATTGTATGGCGTTGCTGTTTTCCTTTCTCGACTGAGGTCCTTTAAACTCCAGAGACAGGAATGTGGAGGTATTTTGGGCAGCAGAGATTCAGGGTCATGAAATGGAGAAGTGCCCACTCATTGCAGATTCAAACACATGCAGACAGAGGTCATCATGCTACAGTCAGCACCAACCATACCACACAGGCAAGACTTTACATGTCACCTCTATACATTAACAAGCTCTGTCAGCTCGTGCAGATGAGACATTACAGGCAGAAGCATTATTGAGTGGCCAAATTTTACTCTTAAGGAGGTGAGAAAAGGCTAACTGGGACTTTCGACGGTGGCAGAATGACCTGGAAGATTAATTGATTTTGAAATACTTTCCAATGATTAATTCATCTGTCACTCTATTTGGGAATCTAGATGTGAAGGAATGTTTCTGTCCAATTTAATCCCTGCAGGGATTCGGGTAGAAATCCCTGGCGCGATAGTCAAATGATTGCATAGCTGCGAACCATCCAAAATAATATTTTGACGTATGGTCAGTGAACAAGCTCTTTGATTCAACTACACCAGTTACAGGAATGGCACTCATTCAAAGCATTCCAGCGTTGTGAGTGCAAACAGCTGCAAAAGGGGAAAGATAAGTGCTGTGTTTCCTGACAAATGCTAAGGAAGCTACACAGTACCCAAGGTTCTTACCAGGAGGGCACTCTACAGGCAGTATGGTATGGAAATGAGCTCAAACTCTGCTTTAAGCTGCAGTGTTTTAGGGGTGTGGCATTAAAGTATCTTATTTTCATGCATTGTTTCCTTTCCTGCTAACTAAACACTGTGATCTGTTTCTTTCTGGTGTCAGTATGGATTAGTAAATATCAAATGTGGAACATTTATTTCACAGTAAAAGTGGTCAGGTATAGTAGACATACAATTTGGATGGTAAAGTAACTGCACAGTTGGTGAATGTGTGAGTAAAACATTCCTGGCCGTTACCTCACCATGCACATAGAAGACCACCCGAGAGGTAGTATGAGCTAACAAGCACAAAACAGAAACACACTAAGTCTCTGTGCACAACTAACTACCTTTACATAGCCCTGAGCTACTGTAGATATCCTCTTACCATAACAATGGCCAGACCTCCCCCAGTTACTAGTTATGTGTGCTTTTCAGGCAATGTGTTTGAATATGTGGCTCTTGTGTAAACTGTTTTTGTATTTCCCAGGTTTGTGATCATACAGAGATTTTGTGTCCAAATTTAATGCTGTGTGTGGGGGTTAACCATGTTTCTTCATCCCGCATTAAAACCATTACCCAGTAGATGCATTTTAACCCCGGATTGACTATGGAGATGAGTTTAAAATATATAGGCCTATTACGTATTACGTCTGCAATCAATCTTCCCAAGGCATTGTTTGCTTTTAAATAAGCCAATAAGGTATCAGAAGTAGAGGCTAGGCTATCCATTTCAGGAATTCATTGTTTTTGTCATCATTCATCTTAGTTCCTTTCCAGCCAACCACCATTGCTATTTATTTTATATACACACTACCTTTCAAAAGTTTGGGGGTCACTTAGAAATGTCCATGTTTTTGAATGGAAATTACTTTTTTTTGTCCATTAAAATAACATCAAATTGATCAGAAATACAGTGTAGACATTGTTAATGTTGTAAATTACTATTGTAGCTGGAACGGCTGATATTTAATGCAATACCTACATAGGCGTACAGAGGCCCATTCTCAGCAACCATCACTCCTGTGTTCCAATGGCACGGTGTGTTAGCTAACACCAGTCTCAACAGTAAAGAGGTGACTCTGGGATGCTGGCCTAGGCACAATTCCTCTGTCCAGTGTCTGTGTTGTTTTGCCCATCTTAATCTTTTCTTTTTATTGGCCAGTCTGAGATATGGCATTTTCTTTGCAACTCTGCAATATATGTAGTGTTTTCAGTAATAGCATTACGATCTCCGTAATCCCACCCCTCAGCTACTCTCAGCCCATCCCATCATGGCCAGCCCGCTCATTCGGCAGGATTGACAAGGGTGGAATTTGATGTAAATTGACCAAGACTCACCTCCAACAACACATAATTCTGCCCATAAACAATGACAATTTCTCTTAACCAGTGCCATTTTGGCTTTTTAGGTGAGCGTTGATGCCTCTGTGACAAGCAGTGCCCACTTTGTCAAAGGCAGAGGCGCAAAATATTTTGCTTGTCCGTTCCCAGCGCGCCTCACCAGGGTGCTGTTGGAGAGACGCATGCTGCCGCACTCCACCAACGTTGCGTCAAAAAAAATGATCTAACATAAATCATGTAGCAGATATAGGATATGGTAGAAAGAGTATATGGCCTTTTCTGTAGTCTACAGGCTGGAGATAAATTGTATGACAATGCAATGAAACGGACACTACATTATGCAGGTTTCTCTGATCAAATAGCCTAACCTAAATGGCGCTCAATCAAATAAAAAATGTACTATCACATCAACAAAACATGTCCTAAAAACAGGACAGGTCAAAGTAAAATGGACAATATGGAATGGACAATCACAACTGTTGTCCAGGAGTTTCAATCCATTGTAATGATCAGTGATTTCAAGTTTGTATCCATCATTTTTTGACAAGCTGATCATGGCGAAAAAGAAAATACTTCTGCATTTCCCGCTGTGTAAAGACATTGCAAATAGGCTCACGATAACTGCTTGAAAGTTGGGTAGCTGATTTTCAGAGCTTAAATAGCCAAATTGATTAGTCACATGAATCAGGACTAATAAAGCCAATGCATCAGCCAATTTTACGAACGGTGGGCCTACAACATGGATGGGCATTCATACAATTCCATTGCTGGCCAACATACCCCAATAAGCAAGAGCAGACGTCTTTTGGACATCTTTTTTTTTTTTATCCTGTAGACTTACCACATAGATGGGCATTCATAAAACCATTTGGACGTATTTTTTTGGTGAGTCCGGACTTAATTTCCACATCGACATGCATTGGTCTTTGGTCTGGTCTGGACCAGCCTTGATTTGGCCCAAACATAGACGTCTATAAATTACTTATTTTCAACTTTCATTCAGAACCCAAAATGTGCCTGATTTCAACATCCATAAAATAGATCTAGAAAATACATATTTTCAACATACGGAAAATAAGTAGCCTATTTTCAACTTTCATTCAGAACTGAAAATTAACCTGATTTCATCGTCTGGAAAATATGTATTGTTCAACATCCAGAACATTTTAAACATATGGAAAATATATTTTCACATTTAATTCAGTATTTAAATTGAACCTAACTTCAACGTCTGGAAAATATATATATTTTTAAAAACATTTTCAATGTCATTTTGCTCACTTTTTTTAGTTTCCCCTAGAGCGGCAGAACGGAAAAGACGGGCCCTGCATTCCACCTATCACCATAGACCACCCTCGTGTCATATTTTTCTGCTATAATGTGATGTTTTACATTCATTTAGAATATTTCTAATCGCATGGTATCCACCGATTTTGAGCTAAAGATGAAAACCTTTCCGACAAGTATTAGTATATTATTGATTGATTGACTATGACTTTCCAAATCGCCCAACAATGCTATTTGTAGGGTTAATTAATGTTGTGATTTTTTTGTCATTTCTGAACCTGTGACCAGAAGCTACATGTCTCGTCACAGCAAAATATGCAGAGCTGAGATTTTTGGGTGCCCGATGTACCGATTCCATGGCACATGGGATATGAACCAATACAAAAAACAATACTTGATTCAACAGTTCGAGTTTTTCCAATTTGAATTATTATACAAAATTCTTTCCAAAAACAGAATGCAAGAATTTTGTATAATAATTCAAATTGGAAAAACTCGAACCGTGGAATCAAGTATTGTTTTTTGTATTGGTTCATATCCCATGTGCCATGGAATCGGTACATTGAAAATCTATTCCCAGCTATTTGGCGCAGCTGTCAACATTTTTTCCCTCAAATGAAACTGGTATATTTTTCTATTTATGCCGACCTTTTTCAGACTATTTGTATCTTTAATATATGGCAGACAAACACGTTTCCTACCTTCTCCCCCTTCCACTTGCATCCTCCATTTCTGCGGTAATTCTGCAATCAGTTGATTAACTTTGGATTGAGCAAACTTCCCATATATTTTCGAAAGCTGCCTATTAAGTCCACCATTCCTATTCAAAATATAGTTAATAAAGCATTTTTAATCCATAAGCAATGTGTTTTTATAAATCAGTATATTTGAGTTTCACATAACTCTAATATTTGTTGTAATATATTTTTTCTGGGGGATAAAATTGAAATTGTAACCAGCTTTGTATGGCTTGTTTAAGAAAGGGCAATACTTTGAACAAAGTTTCATTTTAAATGAATCAGTAATGAGAAGTTGCAGTCTGTATAAAGGCAAAAAGGCAATTTTTGAACAAATTATAAGCCTTCTTAATAGAGAACCAGTTCAGGTTTAAATATATTTTATGTATTTTAATTTTGCCTGGCTTAGTGTTCCAAATAAAGTGAATCTTTTTTGCTCATATGATAAAAAAAAGGAGTCATCTGGAGTAGGTGGCGCCATTATTAATTCACCTAATACAACCGGTGTAGACCTTACAGTGAAATGCTTACTTACAAGCCCTTAACCAACAATGCAGCTAAGAAAAAACAAGTGTTAAGAAAGTATTTACTAAATAAACTGAAGAGTTTATATATATATATATATATAACAGTAATGAGGCTATATACAGGGGGTCAATGCAAATAGTCCGGGTAGCCATTTGATTAGCTGTTCAGGAGAAATTATGGCTTGGGTGTAGAACAGTCTATGACTAGGGTGGCTGGAGGCTGGCAATTTTTAGGGCCTTGCGCTGACGCCTGGTATAACTTAATGATGGTGTTGGAGTCGTGTTTGGCCACACAGTCGGGGGTGAACAGGGAGTACAAGAGGGGACTAAGTACACACCCCTGAGGGGCCCCAGTGTTGAGGATCAGCATGGCTGATCAACGTGCTGTTGCCTAGCATTACTACCTGAGGGTGGCCCATCAGGAAGTCCAGGATCCAGTTGTTTAGTCCCAGGGTCTTAGTGTTGAGCTTCGTGGGCACTATGGTGTTGAGCTGTAGTCAATGAACAGCATTCTCACATATGTGTTCCTTTTGTCCAGGTGGGAAAGGGCAGTGTGGAGTGCGATTGAGATTGTGTCATCTGTGGATCTGTTGGGGCGGTATTCGAATTGGAGTGAGTCTAGGGTATCTGGGAGGATGTTCTTGATGTGAGCCATGACCAGCCTTTCAAAGCACTTCATGGCTACAGACGTGAGTGCTATGGGTTGGTAGTCATTTAGGCAGGTTACCTTGGTGTTCTTGGGCACATGGACTATGGTGGTCTGCATGAAACATGTAGGTATTACAAACTTGGTCAGGGACAGGTTGAAAATGCCAATTGGTCAGCTCATGCTCGGAGTGCACATCCTGGTAATCCGTCTGGCCTTGCGTCCTTGTGAATGTTCACCTGTTTAAAGGTTTTACTCACATCGGCTACGGAGAGTTTGATCACACAGTCGTCCGGAACAGCTGAGGTGCTCTCATTGGAAGTAAGTAAACTGTGATAGGACCAAAGAGTTAATAAATGTATTTTTTCCATAAATAGACAGGTATTTACCTCTCCATGGTTGCAGAAACTTGTCTATTTTAACTAACTTTCTATTGAAATTGGTTGTGTTAAGTGCATTTATATATTTTTTAGATATGAATACCAGCTATGACTACTTCACCATCAGACCATTTTATTGGTAAACTACAAGGTACTGTAGTGTAAACGTTGTGTCTTTTAACGATCCAACACTTATCGGAATTCGGTTTTAGTCCAGAGTGACTAGAAAAGTGATCTAGATCATCACTGAGACTGTGCAGGGATCCAGATTGCGGACTTAAGAAGAAACTTGAGTCATCGGCATACACTGACACTTTTGTTTTTAACCCCTTGATGTTCTTGTTGGATCTAATTTTAATAGCTAGCATTTCAATGGCCATAATAAATAGATATGGAGACAATGGACAGCCTTGTTTTACTCCTCTTGACAGCTGAATACTTTCTGAGATGTAACAATTATTTAATATTTTACACCTGGGGTTGCCATACATAATTTAACCCATTGTATAAGAGATTCACCAAAATTCAAATAGTCCAGGCATTTATATATAAATTGTAGTCGTACTTTATCGAAAGTATTTTCAAAATCTGCTATGAAGACCAGGCCTGGTCCTGCATCTTTGATGTTTCATAATGTGCTACTGTTTCAATTAATTGTTTTATATTATCTGGTAAAACCTTTTTTAATTATTTTCTTTGCCAGGATTTTCACATCACAACATTGCAGTGTAAGAGGCCTCCAGTTTTTTAAAATGGACTGGATCTTTATACTTACCACCTGGATCCTGTTTCAGTAGTAATGAAATCAGACCTTGCTGAGTACACAATAGTCTACCATTTTTATAGCAGTAGTTAAAACATGCTAATAATGGATCTTTGAGTACATTAAAAAAAGGTCTGATACACCTCTACTGGTATACCAACAAGCCCTGGTGTTTTTCCAGACTGAAAGGATTTAATTGCCTCAAGAAGTTCCTCCTTTCTAAGATGTCCTTCACACAAGTCTTTCTGTACAATTGTTAATTTTAGATTATTATTATTATTAGGAAAGAAGTTCTTACAGTTAACATTTTTCAGTGGAGATGGAGGAGATTGAAAAGTAAACATATGCTTAAAATATTTTGCTTCCTCTTTCAAAATATAATTTTATGAATCATGGATGACTCCTTCGTTTGTAATGAGTTTTTGTAAATTATTTTTGGTAGCATTTCTATGTTGAAGATTCAAGAAACATTCTGTGCATTTTTCACCATTTTCCATCCAATTCACTTTATTTTTGTAATAAATTACACTTGATTGTTCTTGAATAAGTTCCTCCAATGTTTTTTGTTTTTTGTCTACAGTAGTTTTATTGCCATCTACCTGTACTGTTATTTCCTCTATTAGTCTATCTTTTGACCATGACTGATTTACACAAGTTTAACTTACAATCTACCCCGCCAAAGCCATGGCAAGATAGCAACGAAGCACATGCAGTACGAAAATCTAGAGTAGGGGTGTCCAACCCTGCTCTAGGATGGGGTGTCCAACCTACAGGATGGTAGCTCTCCAGGAACAGGTTTGGAGAGCCCTGATCTAGAGAGCGTAACCGGCAAAACCAACCTCTCCACACACTTTTTATTGTTTTATTCCAATGAGATTTACTGTCATTGGCCTATGCACAATGTCAAAGTGGAATTATGTGTTTTGAAATGTTTACAAATTAATAAAAAATGTATCTTTAATAGCTTGAGTCAATATGTATTCAACCCCTTTGTCATGGCAAGCCTAAATAAGTAAATAAGTAAAAAATATAATAAGTTGCATGGAAAGGGAAAGGGGGGATACCTAGTCAGTTGTCCAACTGAATGTATTCAACTGAAATGTATCTTCCGCATTTAACCCCTCTCTGAATCAGAGAGGTGCGGGGGGCTGCCTTAATCAACATCCACGTCTTCGGCGCCCGGCTTTGGTAACAGGGGTATTATAAAGGTAGGGGAGGGTGTGATGGGCTTAGGGTTTCGGACTACGGTAACGGGTATTATAAAGGTAGGGGAGGGGGATTCACTCTGTGTGCAATAATAGTGTTTAACATGATTAGTGAATGACTCTCATCCCATACAGATACTTGTAAGGTCCCTCAGCCGAGTAGTGAATTTCAAACACAGATTCAACCACAATGACCAAGGTAGGTTTTCCGAAGCTTCACAAAGAAGGGCACCTATTGGTAGAATCAATACACCCAGTCACTACAAAGATACAGGCGTCCTTCATAACTCAGTTGCCAGAGAGGAAGGAAACCGCTCAGGGATTTCACCATGAGGCCATGGTAATAAAAATAGTTGAATAGTTATGTAATCAAGATATATTAGTATTTTATTTTTCATATTGTTTTTGACAAATGTTAGAATTTTTCTTCCAATTTGACGTTACAGGATATTTTGTGTAGATTGCTGACAAAAAAATACAATTAAATTCATTTTAATCTCACCTTGTAACACAACAAAATGTGGAAAAAGTCTAGGGGGGTGTGAATATGTTCTGAAGGCGCTGTATTTTATTAATGGAGATGGACTGGTCTGTGTTAACAATCAGAATTAGTATAATATTACGTCAACATATTTCAGTTATATGTTACCCAAAATATTGTAGTCTGACCTCTCAATTGATGAGGATTTCACTTGTTCCATTGTTGGTTTTGAGTCTGCTAAACCAACTCCTGCCAAAGGCAGCTGGCCTGGGGGTCTTTTTAATAGCAGAGAGCTCTGTGTGCATGTGTGTGTGTGCGTGTGCGCGGGCACACGTGCATATGTGTATGTGGAGACTGGCGAGTAGCCTACCGCAGGCAACAGTGGATGCATCCCAGTGGACGTACAGTAGCCACACCTTCTCCTCCCAACAGGGGAATGTTCTGTCCTTCTGTCCCGGGAGGAGATACAGGTGCATGCTGCCCAATTACACACTATCTCACGTTTCCACGGTGACCATCTCAGCCCTCACTCACGCAACTCAAGGACGTTCTGCGAGCAACAGCACTCAACATATTTTTATTAAACGGTATTGAAAACAAGGGTGTCAATAGTTTTGACCCCTACATTTTGAGAAAATAAATGATTACTTGTTAAACAAAATCTCTTTCACTGAGCAATTGCATTAGTATAAAATAATAGAATTTACCTATTTTTCTGAGCTTACAATACCCACTTGGCAAAAACAGGTTGGAATCAATGTTTTTTCCATGTCATTTCAACAATTGTATTAGTAGAAAGTGGAGACGAAGAGAGATGGAAATCAGGAGGGTACATATTGGGCAGGAGAATGACAATAGGAGAAGCAAAAGAAGAAGGAGAACGTCTCACTGTCACACTCCCATTCACATTCAGTGTATCTGTAACAAGGCTTCTAGTCTGTGACAAACAACATCAGTCCTGCTTTTTCTGAATGTGAATTGGATTCTGTCAACAGGCTGGTGTGTGGTAATAAAAAAACAGAGACAGTTCTCTCTCTGTGTGATAGACTCCTGCCTTTCTGGCCTGGCCTCAACAACATAAATCAAGCAGGTGTGATGAGGGACTTGTTGGAGCTGTTTGGAGACTTGTTTTAACAAGCACAAAAGGGGCACTGTCTATCCAGTGGTCAGAACACTCCCTCTCTTCATCAGTCTCACTTCTCTCCACCCCCTCCCCCCACTCAACTCCTCACATTATCTCCCACGTAATTACACCTGCTCCTCCAAGTACGCCCAGGGGCGCGTTGCACACCCTTGTTAATAAAAATCCAATCAATCAAATTGTATTTGTCACACGCGTCGAATAAAACAGGTGTAGACCTTACTGTGAAATGCTTACTTACAAGCCCTTAACCAACAATTCAGTTCAAGAAATAGAGTTTAAAATAGTTACTAAATAAAAGTTTAAAAAATCAAATCAATCAAAAGTAACACAATAAATGTACTTAACAATAACAAGGTTATATACGGGGTCTACCGGTACCGAGTCAATGTGCGGGGGTACAAGTTAGTCGAGGTAATTTGTAAAGTGTATATGCTTAGATAATAAACAGCGAGTAGCAGCAGTGTAAAAACAAAGGGGAGAGGGGGTAAATGTAAATAGTCCGGGTGGCCATTTGATGTGTTTAGTTGTTCAGAAGTCTTATGGCTTGGGGGTAGAAGCGCCTTTTGGTCCTTAACAGCACTCCAGTACCGCTTGCCGTGCGATAGCAGAGAGAACAGTCTATGATAATACCTCACCTTGCAGTCTATTACCTCACATTGCAAGGATAACTGCACTGAGCCTTTTTCTAAAATGTTTTATGAGTTGGAGAACATATTGGGAGGGATCTTAGCTCATTCCTCCATACAGAATCCTTCCAGATCCTTGATATCCTTCATCTGCATGGCCTAAGAGCTCTATTTTCATGTCATCCAACAAATGTAAGTGCCTGGAGTTTGCTAAACAGCATCTGCACATGGATTGAATCTGGTGCTTTGGTCAGATGACATGAAAATAGAGCTCTTTGTCCACGCACACCAGTGGTGGGTTTTGCATCGAAATGAGAATGCATAAGCCTAAAAGAACCCCATACCTACTGTAAAATGGGCCTGACATCATGAACTTCACCCAGTACAAGGGCATTTTAGCCAAAAACCTGGTTGCTTCTGCCAGGAGGCTGAAACTTGGCCGCAAGTGGAACTTCCAGCAAGACAATAACCCCAAGCCCAAAATAGCTAATTGGCCACAAAATCAACATTTTGCAATGGCCATCTCAGTCTCTGGTCTTGAAAGTGATTGAAAACCTGTGGTTTGAACTGAAGAGGGCAGTCGATAATCGCAAACGAAGGATATCAAAGGATCTGAAAGGATTGTTCGGAGAAGGACTAAGAATCCTTCCCAATGTGTTCTCCAACATTTTAGAAAAAGGAGTGGAAATGTGGGTAATTTTTGGTTGAGACATTGATCAATTTATTTTATTTATTTCACCTTTATTCAATGAGATGTTAACCTTTATTCACCCACTGAAAAAGACAGTCAGAAGTTTGGGTATTCCCAATGTATTATCACTATGCTTTCAACCATCTAAAAGCACATCCAAATTCCAATCAAAAAACAATGTCAGATTTTTGGTTTAGTTGTCATCCAAATGTGTTATTGCTGCGCTTTGAACCATTTAAAAGCACAAAAAGGTTCAAATGGGAATACAATGTCAGATATTTTGTATTTGTAAAAAAAATAATGTGTTATCACTGTGCTTCATCTAATAGCACAACCAAGTGACCTGGATTGTAGTTGAGATTACATTAAAAGTGCGTAGTGCAGGTGATCAATGCTGTTCAAGATTCTGTGCGGATTATTACAGACCTGTGATCTTTGCATGCTTAATTTGAACATGCATTTATCAAACATTGAATATCCTTTTGAGCATGAAGTTATTAATTACACTTTGGATGGTGTATCAACACACCCAGTCACTACATGCAGGGATTTCACTCCCACACACCACACACACACACACACACACACACACACACACACACACACACACACACACACACACACACACACACACACACACACACACACACACACACACACACACACACACACACACACACACACACCTTCCTTCCCCAGTGTCCTTTCAATACAGGACCACAGCAGCAAGTGAAAGAGAGACAGAGAGAGAGAGAGGGAAAGGGAGAGAGAGAGACAGCGAGAAAGAGAGGGGAGAAAGACTGATTAAGTGAACCTCTACTGCAATCTTTTTATTTAATGTCCAAACAAGCAGTGACAGATTTAATGTTTTTGAAGTCTGGGAAAATCAGCTACGGGATGCTAGGGGTTATTTACCACAGGAGTGGAAAAGAGGTAAAATGGGTTAAAGGGGAACTGCACCTGCTGATTTGGCCTCGTTTTTTTGGCTTGCTCCTCAAGAAATGCTGGGGGCCATGACAGAAGCCAAACGTGAGTTGGCTTGGGTGTGTGGTTTGATGTGGGTGTTTCCTTGCCACTATCAAGACACCCATCTGTCAGAACCTTGCAGCTGTTTCCCCCAACTCAGTCCATACAAAAAAAACTCCTGCAGGTTAGGTTCAATAACTACAGGCAGATGTATGGTAAGATGCCGGAGGAAGTTTTGAATAGGTCAGTAGCTTACAGAGTAATATGAGAAGAATACAATTGCTGAATTTATGTAGATATTCTGAACTAAGTGTTTTAATAACTTGCAAATGTAGTAACAGGTCCATGAAGAATAAACAACCCTTTACATAATACCATAGAAGCAGTGTTCTGCTAATATAACAATGTGCACCTTTCATTGTCTTTCCCAGCCGATAAAGATACTGTGCCTATCGGCATTTTGTCTTGTGGTAATGGGGCTACCTTGGCAAACATGTCAGAGTGGTCATACCTTCCTGTGTGGTGTCCCGTATTCAACAGGAGTTCCCTGATCCTGGCGCAGAATACACAGGATTTCTTCCTCCCCATACTAACTGATACCATTCAATTCAATAATAAAATTAGACAAAGAACTTTGGTAGCGTTTTCTCGGGGAGGGAGGGGTTCGGCGGCGTGGGTGGGAGGGCAGCGAGGGGGCGGCGGGGAGGCAAGTCGAAATGCTTGATAATGTATGTGATATCAACAGAGAGGTATATTTTCTGGGTGATTTAAATGTTGACTGGCTTTCATCAGGCTGCTCAAGAGAAAGCTTCAAACTGTAATTAGTGCCTGCAACCTGGTTCAGGTTATCAGTAACCTACCAGGGTAGTTACAAACAGCACAGGAATGAAATCAACATGTATTGATCACATCTTTACTAATGCTGCATAAATTTGCTTGAAAACAGTATCCAAATCCATCGGATGTAGTGATCACAATATAGTAGCCATGTCTAGGAAAAACATGGTTCCAAAGGCCAGGCCTAATATATAATATACAATAAGTTTTGTAGTGATTCCTATGTTGTTGATATAAAGAATATTTGTTGGTCCGTGGTGTGTTATGAGAAGCAACCAACCGCTGCACTTGACACATTTAAGAAATTGCCCAGTTACTAATAAGCATGCACCCTTCTGTTCTCTTAAATCCCTGTGGATTGATTAGGAATTGAAAAATGGTATGGTTGAGAGGGATGATGCAAAAGAAAGGGCAAATAAGTCTGGCTGCACAACTGATAGGCAAACGTACTGCAAATAGAGAAATCATGTGACTAAACTGACTAAAAAGAAGAAGAAACTACACTATGAAAAAAGATAAATGACATAAAGAATGATAGTAAAAAGCTTTGGAGCACCTTAAATGAAGTTTTGGTCAAAAAGGCAAACTCCGCTCCATCATTCATTGAATCAGATGGCTCATTCATCAAAACCCACTGATATTGCCAACTACTTTGATGATTTTTTTCATTTGCAAGATTATCAAACTTAGGCATGTCATGCCAACAACAAACGCTGACACTACACATCCATGTGTATCTGACCAAATTATGAAAGACAAGCATTGTCATTTGAATTCCGTAAAGTGAGTGTGGAAGATGTGAAAAAAATATTGTTGTCTATCAACAATAACAAGCCCCCGGGGTCTGACAACTTGGATGGAAATTACTGAGCATAATAATGGATAATATTGCCACTCCTATTTGCCATATCTTCAATTTAAGCCTATTATAAAGTGTGTGCCCTCAGGCCTGGAGGGAAGCAAATGTCATTCCCCTACCTAGGAATAGTCTAGTCCCCTTTACTGGCTCAAATAGCCGACCAAGCAGCCTGTTACCAACCCTTAGTAAACTTTTGGAAAAAATGGTGTTTGACCAGATACAATGCCATTTCACAGTAAATAAATTAACAGAAGACTTTCAGCACACTTATAGGGAAGGACATTCAACAAGCACAACACTTACACAAATGACTGATGCCTGGCTGAGAGAAATTGATTATAAAAAGATTGCGGGGGCTGTTTTGTTAGACTTCAGTGCGACTTTTGACATTATCGATCATAGTCTACTGCTGGAAAAATGAAAGTGTTATGGCTTTACACACCCTGCTATATTGTGGATAAAATGTTACCTGTCTAACAGAACACAGAGGATGTTCTTTAATGGAAGACTATCCAACATAATCCAGGTAGAATCAGGAATTCCCCAGGGCAGCTGTTTAGGCCCCTTACTTTTTTCAATCTTTACTAACGACATGTCACTGACTTTGAGCAAAGCGTCTATGTATGCGAATGCCTCAACACTATACACGTCAGCTACTACGGTGACTGAAATGACTGCAACACTTAACAAAGAGCTGTAGTTAGTTTCAGAATGGGTGGCAAGGAATAAGTTAGTCCTAAATATTTCAAAAGCTAAAAGCATTGCATTTGGGACAAATAATTCACTAAACTGCAACTAAATCTTGTAATGAATAATGTGGAAATTGGGCAAGTTGAGGGGATTAAACTGCTTGGAGTATCCCTGGTGTAACGATGTACGCTGAGAGTCGGGAAGCAAGTTCAGGGAGTGAATACATTTAATAAATAAATGAACAAAACAAGAAACACAAACAGTGCACCGACATGAAACAGAAACAATGACGACTGGGAAAGAAACAAAAGGGAGTGACATATAAAGAGCAGGTTATCCAGGAGGTGATGGTGTCCAGGTGAGTGTCATTATGCACGTAATAGCTGTGTCACGACTGTGTGTAGGAACGGACCAAGGCGCAGCGTGCGTATCATTCCACATCTTTATTATATAGTGAAACGTAGCCAAACAAACAATAAACTATAAACAAAACACAAACCGGGACGACAGCGGTGCAACATGCACTAACTCAAAATAATCTCCCACAAATACAGGTGGGAAAAACAACTACTTAAATCCCCAATTAGAGACAACGATGACCAGCTGCCTCTAATTGGGAATCATACAAAACCCCCAACATAGAAAAAATAAACTAGAACACAGCATAGAAAAAATAAACTAGATAAATCCCCCCAGTCATGCCCTGACCTACTCTACCATAGAAAATAAGAGCACTCTATGGTCAGGACGTGACAAGCTGGTGAAAGGTGTACGCCATAAACAAGCAGCCTGGTGACCTAGAGGCACTATCAACAAGGCAGGTCCTACAGGCCCTAGTTTTGTCGCACCTGAACTACTGTTCAGTCATGTGGTCAAGTGCCCCAAAGAGGGACATAGAAAAATTGCATTTGGCTCAGAAGAGGGTAGCACGGCTGGCCCTTAGATGCACACAGAGAGCTAACATTAATAATATGCATGTCAATCTCTAATGGCTCAAAGTGGAAGAGAGACTGACTTCAACACTACTTGTATTTGTGAGAGGTATTGATATGATGAATGCACCGAGCTGTCTGTTTGAACTACTGGCACACAGCTCAGACATCCATGCATACCGCATAAGACATGCCACCAGAGGTCTCTTCACGGCCCCCAAGTCCAGAACAGACTATGGGAGGTGCACAGTACTACATGAGCCATGAATACATGGAACTCTATTCCACATCAAGTAACTCATGCAAGCAGTAAAAGTAGATAAAAAACAGATAAAATACACCTTATGGAACAGAGGGGACTGTGAAGCAACACAAACATAGACACATGCATACAAACACACAATAACATAGACTATACACACACGTACATATGGATTTTGTGTTGTAGATATGTGGTAGTAGAGTAGGGGCCTGAGGGCACACACTTAATCTGTTATGAATGTATTGTAATGTTTTTTAAATTGTAAAACTGCCGTAATTTTGCTGGACCCCAGGAAGAGTAGCTGCTGCCAGATCCATTATAAATACAAATACACCATAAGTATTTAGTCATGAAACATATACCTCCGCCTTTCTTCTTTGCAGAGTTCTTTATTCCTATCTGCATGTACTGAGAACCCAGATGTCTGTATATCCAGAGAAAGCCATGATTGCTTGAAACAGATTATGTTACAGTTCCTGATGTCTCTCTGGAAGGAGATCCTCACCCTGAGCTCATCTACATTATTGTCCAGGGACTGAACATTAGCGAGTAATATACTCAGAAGCGGTGGATGGTGTGCACGCCTCCTGAGTTGAACTAGAAGTTCACTCCGAATACCTCTTCTCCGCCGGTGGCATCTTGGAGCAGCCTCAGGGATAAGTTAAAATTGTCTTGCATCCAATCCAAAGTCGTATTTCTGGTCGGAATGCTGATGAGTTACTGCCGCTCTGATATCAAAAAGTAATTTCCGTCTGTATATAATTACGCAAAAAAACTTTCTGAACTAATAATGTAAGAAATAACACACAAAAATGACTATCGGTGTCACGTTCTAACTCGAGACCGCCAGTGCGCCTTGACGGCCCAGTGTATCCTGTTCCCGCTCCTCGCACTTGCCTTGAGGTGCGTGTTTCCAGTCTGGCACCTCCCAAGCCAGCGCCCAGACGCCCACGCCTAGGCTTCCAGTGCATCAGCCCAGTCCTGTACGTCCTGTTCCTGCTCCTCGCACTAGCCTTGGGGTGCGTGTCTCCAGTCTGATACCTCCAGTACCAGTCCCACGCACCAGGCTTCCAGTGCATCAGCCCAGTCCAACTCGTCCTGTTCCTGCTCCTCGCACTAGCCCTGAGGTGCGTGTCTCCAGTCTGGTACCTCCACTACCACCCCACGCACCAGGCCTCCAGTGCGTCAGCCCAGTCCAGCTCGTCCTGTCCCTGCTCCTCGTACTAGCCCTGTGGTGTGTGTCCTTAGTCCGGCGCGTCCTAAGCCAGCCCCACGCATCAGGCCTTCCGGCAACAGTGCCCCATCCAGAGTGTCCGGCAACAGTGCCCCGTCCAGAGTGTCCGGCAACAGTGCCCCGTCCAGAGTGTCCAGCAACAGTGCCCCGTCCAGAGTGTCCGGCGACAATGCCCCGTCTAGAAATGGCCCACAGTCCGGAACCGAGTGAGATGGCCTACAGTCCGGAACCGATTGAGACGGCCTACAGTTCGGAGCTCCCAGAGTCGCCCTACAGTCCGAGGTCTACAGTGACGCGCTTCAGGCCGAGGTATTCAGCAGGGGTGGACTGGTTAGCTGGGGGACTAAGGCCAGAGCCTGAGCCACCTCCACAGTAGGAGGTTTGGGGAGGGGGGTGTAGCACGGCAGCCACCCTCCCTTCCCTCCCTTTAGTTTGGGGGGTTTATTTTTGGGTATATTTTTTGTGTGAGGTGTATCCGGGGTCTGCACCTTTGGGGGGGGGGGGGGGTACTACTGTCACATTCTGACCAGTAGGGGTTATTTGTTATTGTAGTTTGGTCAGGACGTGGCAGGGGGGTATTTGTTTTATGTGGTTCGGGGTATGTTAGAGTATGTATTTTGTAGAGGGGTGTTTGTTTAGATTAGTCCGGGGTTTTTGGTTAGGTTCTATGTTGTGTATTTCTATGTCTGATCTAGGGTGTTTAGTTCTATGTTTAGTTTATTGGGATTGGGCCTTCAATTGGAGGCAGCTGTGTCTCGTTGCCTCTGATTGAAGGTCCTATATATAGGGGTGTGTTTCTTATGGGAATTGTGGGAGGTTGATTTTGCATTGCTGTGTGTTAGCCTGCATTACTGTTTGTCGTCCGTTCGTTTTCTTGTTTAAGTGTTCAATAAATGTTAAAAATGAGCACTCAACCTGCTGCGCCTTGGTCCACTTCCTACGACGACCGTTACAATCGGCGCCATTTTGCATCTAAAATAAGCAGCAAATAATATCAGATTACATAAATTATGTTTCATAGTTGGTTTATCAAATGTACAAAAGTAATGAAGTGGGTTACCTTTCGTATTTGTACACATTCTGAGTCTGTGAAAGCTGTTGCCACTGACAGGTGAAGGTTGCTGGCCAGATACTTGCCAAAATGTGGCTGACTGTTCCATTCATTGGAATGCTCATAGCGAGGGCATGCCTGTATAATGCTGATAATGGCCCTCTTGCTGGTCTTCTCTATGCTGCATGTTGGGCTGCAAACTGGACTGCACCTACTACCATACACTGTTCAAAGGCACTTAAATATTTTGTCTTGCCCATTCCCCCTCTGAATGGCACACAAACACAATCCATGTCTCAATCCATGTCTCCTTTAACCTTTAACTCATCTACACTGACTGAAGAGGATTTAAGCGACATGTCTCAAGGCTTAAAAATCCTTCTTTAACCTGTCTCCTCCCTTTCATCTACACTGATTGAAGTGGATTTAACAAGTGACATCAATAAGGGATCATAGCTTTCACCTGGATTTACCTGGTCAATCTATGTCCTGGAAATAACAGTTTTTGTTTGTATTTTATTTTATTTTTTAAAGCTAAGCAGAGTACATAGAGGTAGGTATCAGGATGATAGACTTGTTCTCACTGAAGTGCATTACTCCTCGTATACCAATAAAGTAACTGTTCAGTCAGAAATCTTGGGCCTCTGGCTTCACATTATTACAAAGTACCTCTTTATTTAGGTTGATATTGTAGCATGACGTTGAAACAAGGACGTTGATTCAAACATACCATTTTACCATCAACATTGAAACAAGGTCAAATAAAATATGTCTTATCTCCCCTTATCAGTACTGTCACACGTTTCCCCTGCACTCGGCCCCTCCCAAGCTTCATTATGGCACCCCCCATGTGTCCTTTGAAACTAATGTTCCTATACTCTTGAGTATTACAATGTTCAAAGTTTACCCCAGAATCCAACAAGATACACGATGATGTTTTACAGGGTTACACACTGGTCCTACACAGATGGTGTGCTAATTTATTCAACTCAAATGCACTTATCTCAAAGGTGTTATGACTCATAATTGTAAGCCTGGTTGAATATATTAACACTGTTCTTATTCCCTATTTCGGTGCCAACAAGTTCCCACCTGGGTCTGAGAGGTGTAGAGTGTTCTATGTCTGAAACAACATGAACATACCATGCCATTCACCACTTACATGCATTTGTGTGTGTATCTTTGTGTGTGTGGTGTATACATGTGTGTATACATTATGCACTTGCACACATTCATGACAACCCCAGAGTCCATCCATGGAACCTGAGTGCTAGTGGAAACACTCCCATACTAAATTTCTCTGATTACAATATCAGCTCCCTGTTGTCAACTGCATCGTCGTTCCGCCCGCCTGATCTCCATCTTGTCATTTTCCATTCTCTTTATGAAATGAGACGAGTCGCCTCACCAGGGAAGCTTACTGGCATTCGACAAGGGGAATAATGAAATAGGCCTGAGACAGTGAGACACAGACACAGACTGCCTCCCGAGTCCCGACAGATGTAATGAAATATTCTTAAAGTGCTGTGTAATCTGAGTATTATATGTAGATATCAGATCAATTATGTGGCACTTGACAAGACCTCCCGATATCGTCTACAATCCAACATTTTGTGCAATTGAGCCCCTCTCCACTTACTACCCCCTTCCAATTCGCTCATTCATCCCCCTCCTTTCCCCTGTAACTATTCCCCAGGTCGTTGCTGTAAATGAGAATGTGTTGTCAGTCAACTTAACTGGTTAAATAAGGGTTAAGTAAATAAATACAAAATAGAAGTCTATGAGCTCAGAGGAGATGACAAGGAAAAAAGCTAATTTAGGCTTGTAGGGACTTGCCTATCTCACTCGTGCCAGCCCATGTCCAACCACAGACCACAGCCAGGTACTTTGTTGTTTCAAACACTGACATAAGTGCTCTCCAGTTGCCCGGTTTGACCGTTGTACTCACGACTCGTGATTTCAAAATGGTAATCCAATTTGTCCTGACAAAAGCAAATTCCTGAAATGCGCTGGAGTAGAGCAGAGCTGTAGAGAGGATTCATCTCTTGTGCTCTCCAACAAATCCAATTAACTATGTGAAAATAAACGGTGAATAGACGGTTAGATGGTGCCTTTAAAAACCCGATACGACAATTTAGCCTTGAGTTAATAACCTGCCCAGGGACTGCAGTTGAAAATTAGCCGGCTGGCTAAAACCAGGCACTTTTACTGAAACGCTGTACCTGTAAAAAATAATCTCAATGAAGTAAAGTAAAAGTTAAATGATAGGGCAACATTTTTATTTCTACCTAAATAGACACCCCAAAATAATTGTTTTTCAAGGGATGGCCATAAACAATCAATCATTCTGGATCTCACCTTTCGTAAAATAGTTATAAATTGCGGAGGTGTACTCACTTTTGAGGACCCAAGCTCAAGTACATAGTACAAATATTATTTAACAAAAGTGGGGCAATAGGGCTTGAAATGACTGAAATACTTTCTAAATATAGTAACAATACAACTTATACAACTAACTATAAGATTTCACATTTCTTATAAATGTAAAATTAGTGACAGTACAATATTGGCAGTTTTTCATATAACCGCCGGCAGAGAATTTTCTCCTAAACGTTCACTGAACTGCACAGACACCATTCAAATGTGGGCAGACTCGTTACAACTTCACCTTTAAGCATGAAGGGATTTCGAGAAAGAAGTCTTAATTTCATTTAATCCTATGATGTTGAGAGCTCTAAATCCGGCTGAGGATATCACAGCGAGATGAAACTAGTATTGTTGCATCTGCCAGATTCTCACTTTAAATAATTAATTGCCCCCCCCCCCCATTTTTTTTGGGTGTGTGTGAGGAGGGGGGTGGGGGGTGGGGGGGGCGGCGGTCTCAGTTTCATATGCGCTATTGCAATTGTGAGTTTCACCGACACAGGAAACCGTTCCTTTGTCTGGATAGGACAGAAAATGTTACACGTCACTCCCTATGCAAATGTAGGGTGTGAAACCTGCTGGAAGAGTGGGAGCAGAGAGCAGAGAGATGGGGCTTTCTTGTACTTTAAGACACGGGACCATACGATGTTCACAGAGCACTTTGTACACCAAAATGTCAGTCTGAACCGGTCCAGAACCGGTCAAATTCCCCCAAATAGGGGACATGACATCTAAGAGGTTTTAATGGTACTTGAGCAGGTATTTAGGTATCTGTGCCTATAGGTTTTAATCATTGTTCTTCTGGCATTCACCAACTTAACTGGCATCTGTATCTTAAACAACAATACGTACAGTACCTGTCAAATGTTTGGACACACCTACTCATTCCAGGGTTTTTCTTTATTTTTACTATTTTCTACACTGTAGAATAATAGTGAAGACATCAAAACTATGAAATAACACATATTGAATCATGTAGTAACCAAAATGTGTTAATCAAAATATATTTTATATTTGAGATTCTTCAAAGTAGCCAGGGTTTGGGATGAGTTGTGGGAACAGCATATGTGGGAACTTCTTCAAGGTTGAGAGAATGCCAGGAGTGTGCAAAGCTTTCATCAAGGCAAAGGGTGGCTACTTTGAAGAATCTAAAATCTAAAATATATTTTGATTTGTTTAACACTTTTTTGGTTACTACATGATGTGTTATTTCATAGTTTTGATGTCTTCACTATTATTCTACAATGTAGAAAATAGTAAAAATTAAGAAAAACCCTTGAATGAGTAGGTGTGTCCAAACCTTTGACATGTACTGTATATTGTGGATACTGTACAGCTATAAGAATCAGGAATACGTTACACCAATAATCTGCTGTGTATGCTCTCTGCCAATGAAACTGAATTTACACTTTTCTATCTCCGATACTCTACTTTGCTTACTTCCCTCTTATACTTTCTGTCTCTCTTTCCCTAGAGCAACTTGAATAATGCTGAATTCAGATTAATCATTTTAATCACGTCACAAAAAACAAATATGCCAAGATCTGGGGAGGAAATCTTCCCAAACAATGGCTGCAGGGCACTGTTCCTTCCAAGTGCATGAAGAAGGAACACGATACACCCCACTGCATGCTGGGAGCTATTCTGTAAATATCTCTGTGATTAGAGAGGATATATGATGATCAGAGCAACAACAGCCAGACCATTTATTTCAAATCTCTTTCATTCTGCATTTGTGTTCAGCTTGAGTCCCCCTTGTTTAGCTCAGTTTTACCATGCAGTGAGAATATTCAAGTGCATTGAAGACTGAAAACAAAGGGCTACGCTACAAGCTCATTTAGCCCGGCAAGACAGCAGGTGAGGCTCCGGCAATAATTAGAGAGATAGATTAACAAAGATGGATAGAAGAGACTAAATGTTTGCTGTGAGAGAGAGAGAGAGAGAGAGAGAGAGAGAGAGAGAGAGAGAGAGAGAGAGAAAGGAATCAGGAGAATGGAATAAAAAGGGGGATGGGGGGGGTTGTAAGGAGTCAAGCTGACATCTGCAGTGTTAAATGACTGTTTCCTCCATGTGGTTCATTCAGGCAATGTCTCATCAACGCTGAGCCACAAAATGAACTCAGAGTGAGGGCTGAGATGGGTGTGTGTCAGGGACATGACTGCGTGCACCTACATTCTGGAGATATTATGTCACAAAGGAGTAGTTCTGGCCCTGGGGTAAGTATTAAACTCTTTTTACCTAAATCATAATGGCACTCAAACATAATACAACATAATAAAATATGCTTATACAGAATGTGCATGCATACACACATCTTCATTTGATTTGTTTTACTTATATACGTATGAACATATGTAGGTGGCGCGTACACATGCACAAACTAATGGCCTATAGTGTTCTGACAGTGAGTTTAGACTCCACTCCTCACTGCGCTTCACAGTAGTAAATTCCATTCCAATAATATGGAACCCAGTCAACTCCACAAACCAATCCTTCGGCCCGCTCATCTGAACAGAGTGCCCTGGGATTGCATGGCAGAGACAGGCACCTGAGCAGAGGAATAGAAAGAGAGAGGAAAGAGAGAGAGAGAGAGCGAGAGAGATTCTAATTCAGAGATAGAGACAGGCTTGTGAGATGGCAGATGGAGGCTAGGGATAAATGATAGCTACCAGTACACTATGACAGCCAAAAGCTACTGTCAGTGTGAGGGCATATAGCAAATGTTTTGTGTGTGTGTAAATTAGCAAGGATATGCCATGTGATACAAAGATAAAAATGTGTTGACGTGTTAAAAAGCCACATTTTATCCAGTTACAATACACGACACAGTAACTTGAAATGTCTCCTAACTTTTGATGAGAAGCTGCAATGAGAATTTCAGATCATTTGCACATAAAGTCAAAATGGCAGCTTACTGACTGATGAAATAAAGATGGAAAAAAATGATTTAAAGCAGCAACACAGCAGCACAGACATTGCATCAAAAGAAATCCCCTTAAAAGAAAAATAGCAGAAAGTACATCTTCCCTTTTTTCTATGGGCGATGAGGCATTATGATGAAATAGGGTGGCAGGGGCGCTTTAAAGAGCGAGACCAAGAAAAAATGTATAATGTGCTCTCTATTTGTTAGGGTGAGCCCTCCACCGCCCCCGCTCACTTCCTCCTCACCCCATTTGGTTGAGTGTAGGTCTTTCGTCAGTCAGAAGACACGGTAATATCTCCATCCCAGAATAAAGTCTGGGATCGTATAGAGCAAGCTGCCTCTGAGACCTTTGTTTTGGGTGAACTACAATCACCTGCGACTGCTCTGTGAGACAGAACTCACAGACCACAAAGCACCTCAGCACATCAGAATAATGTGGAAAGTGCATGCCTCATTCAGCAAGCGAAAGAAAGGTTTTGGTCACAATGACTTTCAAGTATGCCACCAAACTCAGATGAATCCAGGGAAATGTGCATGAGACTTCTTCTGCAGCACTTAACAGTAGTAGAACAACCTTTAGCCATACACAGACACACATTCTGGATACTGGCCAGCAGGATTATCTGCTGGACATTATTTAATTTGGTTTACAGCTCTCTTGAGCTAATCACATGAGTGGGATATTGCTCCCGTGTCCTGAGGCTTCGTCTCCCACACAAACAGCAGCCCCTCTCACCAAGACCATGATAACTGAAAACAGATAGACGGAGTAGGAGTGGAAGAGTGAGTGGGAGAGAGAGAGAGAGCGAGTGAGAGCGAGAGAAAGACCTTTCTCTTTACAGACCCTATTTTCTGATCCTGCTATGACCCGGCAGTTTGAGGTGACAGAACATATTTCCCTCTGTGCTGATGCTCCTACATGGGTAACGTAGGCTCAGGACACAGCTGCTGCAGGGAGGGATGCCACGAGGCAAACAGAAGAGACATTGGCCTGCTCAAATAGGGCCATTCATCTTGGCTTTAGATGCTAACAGATTGCCCTGTCCATAACCCCCTCCATCCATCCATGTATCTATTCACCTCTCATGTAGCACTCCCCTAGAGAGGTCAAGTCAGCTCAGAAGTTCATTTTACTGACATGTCATTTGAGACTTGGTGAGAGATTCATCCGTGTGTTGGGAGTAAGTGGTTATCATCCCAACTAACTGTCTTTTATCATGGGGACCTCACCTGGTCTAACTAGTCAAACTCAGGTACCACAACTCATACAGCCACAAAGACCATGCTAAAATATACTGAACAAAAAATATAAAACGCAACATGCAACAGTTTCAAAGATTTTACTGAGTTACAGTTCATATAAGGAAATCAGTCAATTGAAATAAATTCATTAGGCCCTAATCTATGGATTTCACATGACTGGGCAGGGGGCCCGGGAGTGCATAGGCCCACCCACTTGGCAGCCCAGCCAATCAGAATGAGTTTTTCCCCACAAAAGAGCTTTATTACAGACAGAAATACACCTCAGCCCCCTATTCTTTTATTTTACCTTTATTTAACTAGGCAAGTCAGTCAAGAACACATTCTTATTTTCAATGACGGCTTAGGAACAGTGGGTTAACTGCCTTGTTCAGGGGTAGAACAACAGATTTTTACCTTGTCAGCTCGGGGATTCGATCTTGCAACCTTTCGGTTACTAGTCCAAAGCTCGAACCACTAGGATACCTGCCACCCCACTATCATGCTGTTTAATCAGTTTCTTGATATACCACACCTGCCAGGTGGACGGATTATCTTGGCAAAGGAGAAATGCTCACCAACAGGAATGTAAACAAATTTGTGCACAACATTTGAGAGAAATAAGCGTTTTGTGCGTATGGAACATTTCTGGGATTTCTGAGACCAACACTTTACATGTTGTGTTTGTATTTTTGTTTAGTGTAGATTGCTATCTTCATTATAGAAACCATTCCTTTTCCATTTATTTACTTCAGCGGTCTGCTCACCAACTATACTAAGCTACTACCAAGTGTGCATTTTTGTTCCAGCCCTACGCTAAAACATATGATTCTACTAATCACCTAGTCATCTCAGGTGTATTATTGCTGGGCCGCAACCAAAGCCTGCATATCCTGTAGGTCTTTATGACCAAGGTTGATCCCCACCATATTCTATGGTTACCACATCATGGAACTTTTCCATATTTATACTATGTGTACATAATGACAGTAATATACACTGAGTATACAAAACATTAAGAACAGACTGACCAGGTGAAAGCTATGATCTCTTATAGATGTCACTTGTTAGATCCACTTCAATCAGAGTAGATGAATGGGAGGAGGGGTTAAATAAGGATTTCTAAGCCTTGGGACAATTTAGAGATGAATTGTGTATATGTGACATTCAGAGGGTGAATGGGCAAGACACAAGATGTTTGGTATACTCAGAGTATCTAACTGCCCCTATGCAGTTGACCTCGGACAGTGACATTTAAAAGACTGAGCAGCTGTTCCGTTCCTCTTGAAAGATACTAAAATATCTACTGCTACACCATACAGGCGCTGTACACCCTGGTCTCATCATTACCAACGCTCCAATCTCTCCTGTCAACTGTCACTGGAAAGTCTGTTCTCCTGACTGTCAGGTCTACCACTCAGACACGCCATCAATCTATACTGAGAACTCCACGCTGCCTTTAAGGAAAAGTTGAAATATACAAAAACAACCACACATTGCTGTTCAAATGTTTATCTTATATAGTGAAGATACACAGGTAACCGCTAAAAAAAAGGAAACACATACTGTCTTAATAGGGCGTTGGCTGCCAGAACAGCTTCAATGCACCTTTGCATAGATTCTACAAGTGTCTGGAACTCTATTGGAGGGATGCGACACCATCCTTCTATGAGAAATTCCAGAATTTGATGTTTTGTTGATGGTGGTGGAAAACGCTGTCTCAGGCACTGCTCCAGAATCTCCCATAAGTGTTCAATTGGGTTGAGATCTGGTGATTGAGACACCCACACCCTTTAAACCCCCTATGCTCGCTTGTGACACCTCTTTCAAATTCCCTGAGATCTCTTCTTTGAGACACGGTAGCCACAATAATGGGCAACTGGGCATTTGTATACATGACCCTAAGCATGATGGGATGAATTCATTGCTTAATTAACTCAGGGACCACACCTGTGTGGAAGCACTTGCTTTCAATATACTTTGTATCCCTCATTTACTCAAGTGTTTCCTTTATTTTGGCAGTTACCTGTTTATAGATAGATATACAGAGTGTATTAAACATTAGGAACACCTTCCTAACATTGAGTTGCACCCCCTTTTGACCTCAGAACAGCCTGAATTCACCAGGGCATAGACTCTACAAGCCCATGTTGACTCCAATGCTTCACACAGTTGTGTCAAGTTGGATGTCCTTTAGGTGGTAGACCACCCAGTAGCATTGCAGTGCTTGACATACTTAAACCGGTGCACCTGACACCTACTACCATACCCTGTTCAAAGGCACTTAAATCTTTGGTCTTGCCCATTCACCCTCTGAATGGCACACATACACAATCCATGTCTCAATCCATGTCTCCTTTAACCTTTAACTCATCTACACTGACTGAAGAGGATTTAAGCGACATCAATAAGGGATCATAGCTTTCACGTGGATTCACCGGGTCAGTCTATGCCATGGAAAGAGCAGGTGTTCCTAATGGCTTGCATATATCATAAAATATAGATACTGAGCACACAGATGCTGATTCAGATTGTTTCGATTAGAATGTTAAAATTGACTGACTGCATGCCATCACACCATCTTGTACTATCATAAGTCTTAGTGGACATCTGTGGGAGTACAACTCACCAATTAACAGTTAATTAACATGTAACATACATTAGTATGTTTAATATTGTAATGTGTGTCTGCTATGCAATGGACTCATATATTATGGATTTTTATTTTTGGGAGAACAGTAGCACAGAATCCAGAGCAAGATTTATTCTTGAGCATCTCATGCCTACTGATGTGGTGGTACGATCCTTGCCCAGGGGAGGGCTGGCACTACTGTATGCTCAAACCTTTCACTGCGGGCATGGCATTTTCACAGGTTCTCGTCCGGGGGTGGCACCCAGGCCAATGGGCAAACTAATGAGTCACAGGGGACCCGCAGATACACCACGATGCCATATTAGTGAGCGGTAGGAAGAGAGAGGGAGTAAGGTAAGCGCAGAGGAGAGAGAGAGGGGGAGGGAGGGAGGAGAAGGAGCATAGGAGGTAATAGTGGAAGTAGCTGAAGGTTCGGAGAGGGACAGAGAGGGGGATGAGGAAGGGGTTAGGATAGGATGAGAAGAAGCTGACAATGCAGTCGGAAGAGCAAGAAGAGAAATGTACCAGACGAGAAAATGAGAGAACAAGACGAATTATAGAAAGATGTGAAGAGTAATAAGCATGCTCAAAGAGGGAGGAAAGAGAGAAATAAAAGATGGCAATATTATCTTGGGGTGCCCTACAGCAAAGAAAGCTATCATATTAATTCCACCTGCTATCAATATCATTCTTTTTTTTACCCATATCTTTTAACCCCAGTAATGACAAGGATTCACAAAGAGAGAATAACAAAGGTTCAGGAATCATTTGTAGGGGGAATGAGCTTGAAGATGCACTTGGGCAGAGAAAACATTAGGGCTGGTTGACTGCAGCAGGAACTCTATCTGATGCCTCATTGACTAAAATAAATGAGGTAGGAGCTTGGTTCCTCTGACATTATACCAATGGATCTCACCCTCTACACAGGTCACGTAATCTCACACACCACCCGTCCCAGTTAATCGAAAAATAATACAGAACGAATTCATTTGGGCACATGCCTGGAACATCCAATCTGAAATTGATATCGGAGAGCTCTGAATGGGTCTGTCTGTACGTATGTGATGTTATCTAATAATGAACTATCTACAATGGGAGTTGGGAGAAAACTGAAAACATTTGCAGGGGTTGGAGAGTAAAATGGGATATCAATGTCTTATACTCACTGGGCTGGTTTCCAAGACACAGATAAAAAAAAATTACAAAATCAGTCTCCATTGAAAATGTGTTCTAGTCCCGGATTGGGTTTAATCTGTGTCCGGGAAACCGGCCTACTGTGTCTGTTTTGGGGGCACTGAGAACTCCAGAGAGTCAGTGAGGATGGGGAGAAATGTATTTGAAATGTGTTAATGCAATCCATACCTGAATGAGTTTGAATGGGTCCCCTTTCTTAAATTGGTGTGTGTTCTCCAGAAATAGTGTGTGCCTAATCTCACACGCAACACATTTTCAATCTTGCTATCACATACAAGCTCCCTGATTGACAAACACACTCACACACTCAGCCAGTGTTCACCCCTTAGATTAGATAAATGTAAGACCGTAATCACATTTGAGAGTTACAGTACTAAAGGCTAGTTACAACCTTTCATTCTCTCAAGGTAGGTTTTGATCCCTTCTTTTTTACCTTCTACCTTTTCTAAGGCATCCTCTGAGATGAAAAAAACCTGTCAAGCTACATCCAAATAGGAAGAGAATTAATCCTGAAAATGTTTCTCTTTTTTTTTTTTGCAGTCGTGCATTTCTCTAGCGATAATTAGGTGAGGAGACTAATGAGCAGTACAATGACAACACAGGGCAGCCCAACATCACCTTGGAGGATGTTTTCTCTTTTTTTGACACTGTTTTCTTTGATCAAAGACGAGAGGAATGAAAGAAAGCATCTCCTCAAGGCTACGAAACGCAGTGATTCCGAACAATAAACACTGTTAATGTATCTGTCGTGTGTGTGTGTCTTCAGAACGAGGGCAACTCTTCCAGTACCTCTTCCCACTCAGTCTGCTTTGGTTCATGCTGATGGTTTATATAGAGCTCGCTTAATTGACTCTCGTGTGACAAGGGCTGGAAAGAAAGCCGAGACCCTCTTGACCGTTCAACACGGGAAATATTTAATTAGCCAATTCACTCTCTGCTTTGCCACCTCAGTGAGCACAATGTGCCTTTGTATTGTTTCAAAGTTATTGTCAGTTGCCGCATCAGCACATGGCTGATCCAGGAAGACAAACCAGAGGAATCTACATCTGCTGGGGAGCTTGTAAAAATAACGTTAGACACCTTATGTCGACAGAGACACCATGCTGAATAGTCTTTCATTGTCTGCTACATAACCTACGCAGATAGCTTGTCTTATTCACAAAACAATGATGGAGAGGGGTAGGCCTGAATAGCTCCAAAACAGAGACAGCAAAAAAATATTGAGGAATAGAGCCTAGAGCTTGATACATTTGTTCTTTCTGTTGGATCAATGTTGCGAAGCTTAGTTCCCCCATCCGTTATACAGTACTGTTAAGGTCTACCTTTTATCTTATTATAGACAGCTACAAGCTGGTCTAACTCTGCATCTACATCAGCTAGGGCAGACCCTGTTACAGTTTCTTGCTGTTGTACAGCTACCAACAATGACCCTCTTATACTGTACCTGTGTTGGGATTCACTATAGTTATGTCCTAATATTGGTTCACAAAACCATGATAGACAAGATGGGTCTGAAAAGCCCCAAAATAGAGAGCAAAAAAAATATATGTATCTGTACAATTGGGTAACTTAGTTTGTCATGAAGCTCTGCTCCTGGTACTCAAACCATGACCTTTTAGCTTGCTCACTACAGACATTAAGTGATACTGAATATAACCCCTCCCTTATTCTAAATAGTGCAGACCCTGTTCCACTTCATTGCTATTCTATTTACAGTTGCTACCAACAATGACCTCCTTATAGCCTATGGGGATGCACAATATTTGTGTCCTATTATCGGTTATGCCCTGTTTATAGACCCACTGTAAGAGAACATCCAGATCCTCAAAATGAAACTGAATCACACTGGCTTTCCTTGAGTCTAACGGAGTTATAGAACAATATTCTATTGCACATTAATCTATGGAAGTATTTGTAATTAAAGCTTGACTAGCTGACATTCAGAAAACTCTGGAGCATTCGATCTCATAAGCAACCACATAATTACTAGCTCTCTGGTAAAAAAAAGTCATTATAGCGGAGTTATTATAATGATGCTGTCAGTTGATTTTCCTCTCACACAGTAGCAGGTAGTGTGGCTTTGAAAAGTGGGTAGAGGTCAAATGAAAAGCCTGTCACAAAAAGGTACCGTCTGTCACAGAGGTTACATAGTTCCCTCCGTAAATATTGGGACAGTGAAGCATTTTTGGCTATTTTGGCTTTATACTTCAACAGTTTGGATTTGAAATCAAACAATGTTAAAGTGTAGACTGTCAGCTTTATTTTGAGGGTATTTTCATCCATATCGGGTGAACCGTTTTTTTGTTGTTGTACATAGTCCCCCCATTTTAGGGGGAGCAAAAGTATTGGGACAAATTCCCTTATGTGTATTAAAGTAGTAAAAAGTTAAGTATTCATAGCACGCATTGACTACATCAAGCTTGTGACTCCACACATTTGTTGGATGCATTTGCTGTTTGTTTTGGTTGTGTTTCAGATGATTTTGTGCCCAATAGAAATTAATGGTAAATAATCTATTGTGTCATTTTGGAGTCACTTTTATTGTAAAAAAAAAAGAATAGACGGATAATCCTGAAGGAATCGTGAATAATGATGAGTGAGAAAGTTAGATGCACAAATATCATACCTACAAGCCATTTTTTGAGCGTCTGTAACTTTGTCACTCATCATTATTCACGATTCATTCAGGATTACCTGTAATCATGGTAGCATCCACATTCATGCAGAAGTGTTTAGAAACATATTCTATTGTTATTTACAATAAAAGTGCCCCCCCATCTAATAAACATGCACTTCAACATAGGCATGTTAGTCAGATTCACTACTTAATCTGGGCAGGTCATCAATAACTCAGACATTCCAATGGAATGATTAGTTACAAGTCTTTTTACATGGTCTGCATTACAGCAGCTATCAGGGTCATGTTCAGTAGGACCAAACTGAATAAACCTATTCAAAACGTATAACGGAATGAGCGTTCTTTTTGGAAAATGCTCAAAACTTGGGTTTTCCATTACGTGCCTCTTGAACACAGCCTAAGACAGATAAGTCACTGTACTCTAGTGTTCCAGTGCTGCTTCTGCTGGTCCTCCCTCTAGGAAAGATGAGTGGATCCATGGCTCTTGACCTCTGACATTACAGTCTCATGTACGCCACCTGTAGAGAATTCAGAGAGGTAGGGTTAGATCTCTAAAGTGTAACAATAAGAGAAACAGTATTACTTTTCTCACCTGCATATGTACATTCAGATATACAGCCAGCAAAATATAATCTTCATTACGTACAATGAAACTGACTTATGATGAGTATACTGTATGGATTGTTTTAAAACAATGGTGAAAACAGTGACATTTAGGTAAACAATGTGCTCAGATAAAATTAGGGTATTTGTCGGCTCGTGGCACGTCCTGTCCTTTTTCATGGTCAGATGGCTGACATAACAGTACATTAAAAATAATTTAAAAAACACAGGTCTTGCACATACATGCACACAAAACTCAAAGGCATCTCCTAGTCCTGGTTGTTTGCCTGGAAGAGGGTCACAGCTATGCCTGGCTGTATCTCCAGTGAGACCGCTATATTGGGATGATGGATGAGGGCATTGGCTTCACTCAAGGCTCCCTCCCGAAACTCATGACTCAGCCTGTACACCGCATCAAGACAAATGATAATTTGCTGTCACAGACTAATTTGTTAAGCCCTAAGGTGAATGTGCTACAAAATAGCTAAGCCCCCAAAGAATACAAGAAAAACTAAGCAAGAAACAAGCTACTATTTATTCCCTTTGACTGAAGAGAGTGAACCTCAACCTCTAACGTTAATGCTTTCAAGTATGTACCTTTGAACCAGCTGCTGTCATTGATAGATGGTTGCAATGGCGCCTAGTGGCAGACGTGGTAGTTTACTCCTGCAAACTTATTCTTAATTATTTGTTTTAAGTTTTTTTTAATGTGCATTGCTTTTATAAACTTTTAGTTTTTTGTGTTGAACACATATCTAGTTTTTCTCTTTTAATCAACAATGTTAAAATTAGTTAACATATTTGACTCCTAGCTAATTATTTGGATTCAAATACCAGCACAGATCCTTAGATCTCATATCTACTGCACCAAAGCCTGGACAGAAAGATACAGAAATGGCAGCAACTATCACTCACTACACACAAGGATTCCTCAGAAGTGTTGAACATATTAAAACAACCCTGTGCAGGGAGCAGAGAGAACAATCTTATGCAATACGGGATCCTCCGGAAAAAATGCAGATGGCGAGGACGACGGGGCGGCAGGAGACTAATGAACAAACTTAAATCTATTGTGTGCACTCGCAATGCGAGCAGTAGATCGTGCACACCGGATGTGGATCATAAAAGACACTGGCCAGTTCTGCAGGTTTCCCCTCAGGCAACTTCCAAAGTAATTCAATTGAGGCTTTCACATGCAACATTCATAAGCAACAAAGGCTAACTACTGAATGACATCATCACTGACAGAGTTCTAGACTTTCGCTGCCTCACAGACTGAGTACATATCCCTCAACCAATTGCACTCCATCTGGCAACACCTACCTGGACTGTCCTCGCACATCTGGACAGGTTTGCTGGATTGTCTAATCTGCAGGAGTGACTGCACTGTGAAGTCTACTCCAGTACCAGCTGTCTCATCTTTTGAATGCATGGCTTTCAAAATCACTGGCTCTGTATCAGTACTTTCTGTGCTGATTTATCGGCCTCCTAAGCTCAACTCTGACTTTTTTGTGGAACTATCTGTGGCTCAATACAACACTGCCTTGGCCTCCATACTGGATGAAGTTGCTCCTTTGAAAACCCACCTGGTGTCTTTCTCCAAATATTCTCCCTGGTACACTGAGGAGCTACGCTCTCTTTAAGCAACTGGCTATCGTCTAGAACGACAGTATAAGACAACTGGGCTAACAGTACATGCGCAGATGTTTGAGCAACATCAGCAAGAATACAAACAGACCATAAATTCAGCTCGGACAATCTACTTCTCCCAACTGATCAACAACTCCCGGGTGCTGTTCTCTACTGTGAGCAAGCTCCTCCAACCTGTCAACAATTCTGCTACCTCAGCCTCCCCAGAACAGTGCAACAAATACCTGTGCTTCTTCCAAAGCAAAATTGAAAACCCCAAAACACCATCCTGTCCATTCCAGCCCCTGTAGTTGATCTACCCAGTCCTACACTCTCTGAGTCAAGGTTCTCCACCTTCACCGCAGTCACTGCAGCTGATGTAACCAAGCTTGTTAGAACAACTTGCTCACTTGACCCTATCCCCACCTCGTCAAGACCTGCTTACCTGCTCTGGAGCGTTTCTTCACAGAAATTATCAACAAGTCCCTCATCACTGGATGTGTCCCTCCTCAGCTCAAACGGTCCACAGTCACATCAGTACTTATAAAGCCTGACAACCTCCAGAACTACAGGCATATTTCCAATCTGCCCTTCCCGAGTCAGCTCCTCCCTCAAACGTGCTGTTTCTAACCAACTCCAAAACCACCTGGCCACTCACAACCTACTTGAACCCTTCCAGTTTAGTTTCAGAGCTAGACACAGCACCAAGACTGCCCCGGTAAGGGTCACCAATGACGACCTCATGAATGCTAACTCTGGGGCTGCCATCATCTTCATACTCAACACGGTCAGCCACACCATCCTGCTGGACTGCATGGAGAAGCACCTGGGCCTGTCAGACACTGTTCTGGTTCAGGACCTATCCCACGGCTCGCTACCAGTTTGTAGCCGTCGGTCCTAGTAGGTGAGACAGTTGTGGTCCGACAAGGGGTCCCCCTCAAGGCTCGGTTCTGGGGCCACTACTGTTTTGTATCTACATGTTGCCACTGAGAAACATCCTGAGGAAACACGGACTGGGCTTTCACTTCTATGATGACACTCAGCTGTTTGTCTCCACAAACACTGACACTGCCAATGCCACTGCACTCCTGGTCAGCTGCCTGCAGGACATCAAAGCGTGGATGCAGTTTAGTTTCCTGCAGTTAAGATAGAGGTCGTCCTGATTGGCACTCTCATCATCATTGACTAAATCAGCAGCTACAGCCTCAATATTGATGGTGTCAAGGTCCTCCCCTCCAGTGAGGTTCACAACCTGGGTGTGATATTTGACAGTCAGCTCTCGTTTGAAGCCCACGTCAAATGTGTGACCAAAGTCAAATTTTTCCATCTATGGAACATTTGCCAGGTTACGACCTATGCTATCAAAACCTACAGCTGAGCCACTCATCCACGGCTTTATTTCAGTTTAAACACCCCTTTTGTTGCCCTATCGGCCAAGTGCCTAAACAGGCTACAATATGTCCAGAACTGTGCTGGACGTGTCCTCATCCACACGTCCCTCCGTGAGCACATCAATTCATATGCTCAGGCATCGACTACAAAATCCTGGTTCACACCTACTGAGCTATCCACAACTCTGGACCCAAGTACCTGCTGAACCTCGTTCTATCCTCCTGCACCCTTAGCTCCTCCAGGTCCGTCTTCCTTCAGCAGCCCTGCAGCAGACTAAAAACGACAGGTGACAGGGCTTTCAGTTGTGCAGCTCCGTGGCTGTGGAACACACGTCCAGACACTATTAGGGCAGAGTCTCTTCCAGACATTATTAGTGCAGTGTCTCTGTCCTCCTTTAAGGCGCAGCTCAAGACCGTGCTGTTCAGAAAAGCTTTCAAGGACCTCAGCTAATTCTGTTCTCATGTCCTCCAGAGTTGATGATACCTGTATATAGCTTTGTTTCTTGTCTGTCTATGTTCTGTTTTGTGGATTGTTTTTATTATTATTATTTTTTTTTAAATGGCGCCTTCGGTGTGAGAAAAACAAGTTACAAATTAAATGAATTATTATTGACATAAGGTCCTGCTACATTCCAAGAATAGTTGTGATATGCTAATGTTCTACCCAACAGTTTCTCATCACAGCTTCGTCGTGAGCTCACAGCAGTTACAAATTCGAATAATGGAAATACAATTTTAGGCCGTCTATTCTCCCCCGACGTCCTAGGGATATTCTTTTTTATATATGTATTTAAGAGAAACACTTCTTCCAGTAGTAGGATATTGCATTTGCCAGTACAGTTTATTTTATTTCTATCACCGTACTATGGCTCTTTTGTCAGAGTTAGTACTATTCACAGCGGTGTGTTTATCTGTCAGCATTAAAAGGGCTGATACGCTATAGGCTCAGCTTTGATGCTCTCGTACAGGCGTTCTGTTATCACAACACTCAACATCTTGGCAAGGTGACAGAGGGAATATTATTTTCTTCACTTGACAATAAATATAACTGAGGGGGAAAACACATAAATGATGTGTGAACGGGAATGAGCTGCTGAAGTGAAAGCAGTTTGCCTACACTAAAACTGTGTTCTATAGGGATTAAGGCATTTCTGAAAGTGTGATCTAGTGGCGCAGCGGTCTAAGGCACTGTATCTCAGTGCTAGAGGCGTCACTACAGACACCCTGGTTCGAATCCAGGCTGTATCACAACCGGCCGTGATTGGGAGTCCCATAGGACGGCGCACAATTGCCCCAGCGTTGTTCGGGTTTGGCCGGTGTAGGCCGTCATTGTAAATAAGAATTTGTTCTTATCTGACTTGCCAAGTTAAATAAAGGCAATTTTTTTAATAATAATAATTAAAAAAATAGGCTACTGACTGAGGGAGGTTTCCGATTCTGATTGAGAGCCACAGCAACTGACTGAGTAATCTAAATTATGGGTACCAGCCACACTGACTGAGTTTCACAAGTCATTCAGTCTAATACAATTAAGTGCGGGTTAGCAGAGAATTCTTCTTCCGAAATCCCTTTTTTTCATGCATCCCCTGGCACAGAAGTAATGAAAAGAGGCGCGTCTATCTGAGGGAGGTAATTGATTTCAACAATGCGCCACACTAGTGTTCAAGACATCATTAGGGTGAGACTTGATTTAGATCAAATTTTTTCTGCATTTTGCCCCTTACCCTTTTCTGTCCAGTTTTATCTTCCAGTGTGCCTCTCTGTGTGGGAGATTAATGAGTTGGTGGGCAGGGTTCTGTCTGTTCCCTGATGCAGGTGGCACTCTGCACTGGAACTACTTTACACCCCATTACACCGCAGCACAGCTCAGAGGTGGAACACAACACCCCAGACAACACACCATTCCTCCTCCAATAAATGAGAGGCTAGATCTGGTTAGAAGGGCTAACACAATAGACTGGCACACTCACCATTTCACATGCCAACACATATGCACACAAACAAAAACATACACACACTATTAAGGCTACATTATCAATTTGGGAGTTTTCAGCCCTCATATGCTGTATCTCTATCTGACTATGTGATCGCACTACTCTCTGGTACTACTAGGCCTACAGCAGAGCAGTGAATCCATCTCTCTAGTAGGCTCATCTCTCTAATCACTCACGGAGGTATTTAAGTGACTAAAATCAGACACTCTTCATCACTCCCCTCAGTCCCTCTTGTCTCTTCTCCATTTTAGTGGCATGCAGTCTAAGTACCCCGTCCTAAAACAAGTCCCTTGTCAGCAGTAGGATAATCACTCACGGTCAGGACAAGCCATTGATATCCTCAATTTCCAGGCTTTCCAGCTGATTGATGAACGGGACTTGGGAATATGGTAACGTGGGAGGAGTATGGCATCGCAACTGTAGACAATTGATGGTTTCTATGGAAAATATGCATGTAAACTAAAAAGAATTATTGCGACATCTGGAATGTACAGAATTACTAACTCTTAACACCCTGCACGCCCATCAGACTGAAATACGACAAACTGAAAATAACTTATTTCCTTACTTTTTCAATTTTCTCTCTCCCCTCCCTCTATCTAAGGAGAATTGATAGCTTCTACCAGAGTCAAAATGAGTTCCTCCTCCCCTGTACAGACCCAGAGGGCAAGTAACAGAGTTTTGTGAAAGAGGGAAGGAACACAAAATATGAGATTGCAAAGCCTGGGAGAGAGAGAGAGAGAGAGAGAGAGAGAGAGATAGGGAGGGGAGCTCTTAAATGTAATAAGCAGTCTCGTAGAGGTTTGGTACTGTAGTAGTGGTGGGAAGTGTGAACAGTAAGTAGAAAGCATTTTAATCAAAGGACCCAGAGTCATGATAACTATATAATGAGACAGGAGCCAGAGGCCTTATTTACAGCCACACTAAATATGCAGGAGCTCAAATGTTTGTTATTTTTCAAATGTTTTGTGGATGTTAGGCTACTTCAACTATACGTCTTTCTCTCAGGTGAGTGCTGCTGTGACAGGTAAAGAGGCAGGGATGAGACAATGTTGGTAATTACTGTGCAACTGTCTGGAAAGTCTTCGGAGAGTCCCTGGTGAAGTCAGAAAAGTTTACACCTCCTAGTCTTGCCTTGGTGCAAGAAAACTCTCCCTTTTGTACTGTAGAGGAGACTGTTTTTGTGTGCACTAATAAGTTAGACTGCCCAACAGTATTGGCGGTGCTCCAGCGTCTTCTAAAGATAGTTTGTCAAAAAAATCCCTCTGGACCTCTTTTCGAAAATGAGCTTAAAGAAAATGGGCGCAACGATAGCTACTAGGCAGAGGCTGTAAATAATGGATAGCAGCAATATGGAATCAAACAGTGTTATGCTCCTCCTGCCAAAGGGAGAAGCTATGCCTACATTACCCAGAGGCCCTGTTACCTGGTAGGAGTTCATGGAATGCAGCGACAGAGGGAGACAGGAAGTACTGGCTGTCAGCACCGCCAACAGCTCCTGGCACGTGGTCTGGGGCAGGTCTAGGGGGTGGACACCGATGTCCTTCTCCCAGGTGTCTACAACACTGGACACACACAGAGATACGGGATAGCGAGAGAAAGAGACAAAGAAATAAAAAAGATTACGAGACCGAGAGAAAGACATGAAGAAAATGTACAACACTGCATCAGTCAGAGTAATACATAAGTCAAATATCTCTCAGAGGTTCACATCTTCTAGGCAAGGGGACATAAATCCCAGTTTGAAGTGTTATGATGTTAATCAAATAATTCTAATATATCCCATGGTAATGTTGAACAGCGGGAGTTTGAAAGGGATGGAGGAATGAGAAAGTGATTGATTCCCTGTCACAGGTTGTGGAAGCGATCCAGGTTTTGTCATTACATTTGGCCATCTGTGCAGTAGCTCTGTGAGAGACACTCAGAATTATAATGCTGATAAGCCCTTAGTACAGAAAGTAACACTCAGTATACAGTGAATACAACTGCTTTTACAGTAAAGAAAAGCATAACACATGCAGCGCTGGTCATAACACTTCAACAGTCACCCAAGTCCACCTGGGGTGTAGTGTTTAGGAACCATTGTCCAAACAGAAGCAAACAGCTGAAACAGGGAGGGACTAACCTGAACTTGTCCAATAAGAAACCCTCGTATTCATTGAACAAAAAAAAAATTATACGGTTTGTACTAATGAGTACACCCCTGGTATTAAATTAGATGAGTTCTGCAGTTGTCAACTCTACACTAATCAAGTCATTGCCCTCAGTGACAGCCACAATTCAATTAAGCAGAGGCTCACTGATTCTCCAACCAATTAGAGACACATTGCTGGTGTGCATCTCCAACAAACACCACGTCACCTCCAGTATATTCAACCAAGACAGCCGGTGCTCTGTGACTTACACGGCTGACTGAATTAAAACATGGTCAGGGATGAATGTCACATATGTAACAGTAGGTAACGTTAGGCCTAGATGAAACAGATGTTTCTCTACCTCTTCCCCACCTTCATATAAGCTGTGTCAACCAATAGCCACGCTGTTTTCTTCATGAAATGTTGGAGGAGTGATCCGGTTTAAACTACTGTAGGTCAGGCCTCTCCAACCTGGTTCCTGGAGAGCTAACCTCCTGTAGGTTTTCGCTCCAACCCCAGTTGTAACTAACCTGATTTAGCTTATCGACCTGCTAATTATCAACCTGCGTGCTAAGGTTGGAGCGAAAACCTACAGGATGATAGCTCTCCAGGAGCAGGGTTGGAGAGCCTTGACGTAGGGTGTTCGTGTATTAAAATCCATGCCTGGAGTTCCAGAGTATTGCAGGCTTTCTGTTCTTACCTGATATTTAATTCCACCCACCTGGTGTCCCAGGTCTAAATCAGTCCCTGATTAGACCGGAAGAATGAAAATCAGCAGTGGAACTGGCTTCGAGGTCCAGATTTGAATACCCCTGAATACCCCCTGTCATACTTAAAACAGCAGGCAATTTCCCATCCTACATGCAGTTAACAGCACTGATGTGATGCGCTGAGCTACGCTGTACTGTAGCGCCGTGCGGATAGGAGTGGAGTCCTCTCCTTTCATCTACAGTTTGTTAATTACAGCTCTGCTGCCAGTCTGCCGGAGGGGCTGTCACATCCTACTAGCAAAACAAGACTTCTCTAAGGTGAAGAGGAAGAAGGAAATCATAACAGAAGTGAAGAATCCTCCTGCGGGGAACTCAGCATGGAGGAACATGGAGCAGCCACCACATCTATCTGTGACTCATTTCTGTTCTCAGTTGCAAAACACAATTTTATAATAAAAAAATCATACTCTAGCAGAAATGCAGAGGCTGTCAGGCTGACATTCAGCAGGAGATTGGTATGTAGGCTATATCTCACTCTTGGTGTGTGCTGCCAGAGGGAGAACAGGGGAGATAGAGGACTTTGACGGTGCTGCCAGCCTTAGTGGGTGATTGACGCTCAGAACACTGGCGGTGGCTGGGAGAAGTGACAGCATCACCTCTGACAGTCGATGACATAGCGGCAGAGAGAGAGACGATGAGGGAGTCACTGTTCAGGAGCCAGAGCTGAGGATCAGAAGAAGTCATTTAACACTTCACATCCTCTCTGTTAAAGCCACACACATTTCACCAATGCAAACACCACCTCTACCTCACAGTACGAAAATAAATTAAAAAAATGTATGAAATGTATGTATTCACTACTGTAAGTCGCTCTGGATAAGAGCATCTGCTAAATGACTAAAATGTAAAAATGTAAAACATATTTCAAGCGCTCTCGCTCACCCATATGCACACCTCTTACCAATATTAAGGCTTTTCCATCTGGGGTCTGGATAAAGAAACGATACATGCTCTGGGAGGAGGACAGCTCCACCAGTCTGGCAGCTATGGTCTGTTCCAGGAACAGTGACCTGTGGAAGAGTAGGGCATGGTTAACCATCATTATGAACTCTATCTTCCTGTGTCTATTATAATATTCTACATCTCATTGGCATTGTAGTAACAAAAGGTCATATCTGGCATCTGCATAATGAGAAACGATACATTTACATTGATTTGCACTTTGAGAAGCTGAGTATCCGTATGATGACGAGTGTCCACAGACGTTACAGCAATATGCACCAGTCTGAGAAGCATCAGCATAGTTACCTGTCTAGAGAGGTATCAAACTGGCTGTCTCCCACACTGGGTCTCACTGTCACCTCTGTGATGTAGAGTTTCAGGGTCCCTGCAACATTTACAGAAACTGTTACTACTGAGCGAACCCTCATGTAGACCGAACCTGGCCTGGCCGTCTTTCCTAATGCAATGAAACTTTGTTATGGTTCAAGCCCCAGGGTAGATGATAAAAGTTGGGAATTGAACTGGCAAACGAAGGGCTGCTGATCTCATGCCATTCACTGCCTATGTGCCCTTGAGCAAGGAACTTAAGCACTAAAATTGCTCTGGTAGTGCCGCTCTGAGGCAGACGCTGTGCTGCTCCCAACCAGTGTGTGCGTGTGTGTGTGTGTGTGTGTGTGTGTGTGTGTGTGTGTGTGTGTGTGTGTGTGTGTGTGTGAGACATTGGGTATTATGACATCAAATCAATAAATTCCTGTTGAAAAAAATGGACAATATACAGTATCTATTCTATAATGACTGTTGTGTACCTGGTGCCACAGCCTCTCCCAGGCCGGCTGTACAGCTCTTACAGGAGACAAGTGTACGCCTGCGGTTGGGTTTCTACAAAAAGAACAGAAAAATACAAAATAAAGCTAAAAGACAAGAACACACAGTTCGAATTTAAGTTCCTCCAAAACGGAAATCGATAACCACAATCAAACAGCCTAAAAAGAGGAGAGAGCAACGGGCAGGCAGAATTCCTCTCCTCGTCTCTCTTTCCACTTCCCATCCTCTCAACCACAGCCACACTAAAAGGCCCAGGCTGAGCCACAGATAGTGACTAATAGATGGAGAGGGAAATAAATCCCACTCCAGATAGTGATGGAGGGAGGGAGAGAGAGAGAGAGAGAGAGAGAGAGAGAGAGAGAGAGAGAGAGAGAGAGAGAGAGCGAGAGCGAGAGAGAGCAGCAGAGAGATATATAAAAAAAAAGCTTGGCTTCAAACACCAGGCCTGGCTGTAGGCTCGGGTTAAAGTGGCTCACGATATGTGTTGATGTGCTGCCTGTCTGTCCGCCTCCTCAAGTTTCCTCTCTAAAAAGGAGTGCTGCTAGCTGCTGCTGGTAGTGAAGTAGAATGTGTCCATCTAATCCTGCCAGTCTCAGGCCCAGTGGGATGGGGGTATACAGATACAGTCTCCCACTAACAATGAGCCTGAAGCACATACACTGCTGATGTAATAACTACAGTACACTTTCCAAACATGAGGGAAACTTTTGAAAATGTTGCTTTACTTTTTGGTAGGTATACGGCACATTGGGGAGGGAGTGAGAGGGAGGTGAAACGCCAAACTTATGTATCTAACGAACATCAAAGTGATGAGCAATGCTAAAACAGCATTGATCTTCTGCCTCAGAGGTTCCTTCCTTCCTTGCCTCCTCTCACCTGTGTGTCCTGATTTTTACCATCAGCCATTTTGTTTGTGATGGGCCTGGGGCTGGGGCTGAGCTCCTGGGTGAGAGTCTCCTCACAGCCTCTATCCCGGTGCACAAGGAGGTGAGTGTCGCCCAGTAAACAGTCCTCCGCTCTGGGCAGCAGCTTCAGGTTGGCAAAGGGGTCCGGATGGCAGCACCAGTCATCCACCAGGGAGCTCCAGTTGCCGTTGGGGAGAGGGAGCACTCGCTTGAACACCCTGAGAAAAATCAATGACATTACATTGTTACACAATGGAGACTATTTGTACTGTGATGAAATTAATCGATAACTTCAATCAAAAACCTATTTGCATGAATCAATCAAAAACATATTTGCATTAACAGGGAAAGCTGGGCAATATTCCAGTTCTACCCATTTTCCATGACATAATGTCACAAACATATGTATTCACTAAGCTATGGCAGGTGTGTGTGGGTGTGCATGTATCCCCCTATCCAATGTCTCCATGACATTGGGAGATGAGCTGAGACAGAACACAGCATTGTCCTCTAGCTCAAACAGCCATCCATCTCCCTCACTGAACCCATCTTCTCCACTATTATGAGCGGCACCACTTCCTGTGTCTGAACGGAGGATGTAAATCAACCAACAAACCAACTTCCTTCCTGTGGTCATCTCACCTCTCCTCCAGCACCCTGGTCCCACAGGACTGGCAGTGGAAGCAATAACTCTCTTGGACCAGCAGCCTCTCCATCACACTCCCCAGGGCCCCTGTTATGGGAGAGTAACCACAGAAAACATAAACAACTCTATCGGCGGAAAAGAGCTTCACCTAGAGACGGAGCAAAAGTCGATAAACACTGGGGTGGTGGCGGACTGGCGGTGGTGAAAGAAGCTTGGAAGAAAGCTGCCAATCAATCTGTTTTTGATTGGATTTGTCAATGAATACCCCCCCCAGCTGTCCTTGTGTTGTGTCGGCTGGGCCGGCTTCCTCTCAGCTGGAGAGAGACCGTTGGGTGGGGCGCTAAATTACTCCCTCACACCATAAAACACACAGAGTGAACACAGGCAGAGAGATGAAGGCCTGGGGTCTTAGGGGTCTGGGCCCATATCCAAAAAGCATTTCAGAGAAGGAGTGCTCAAAAACAGATTAATTGCCAGCTTTCTTCCAAGCTGCTTTCACCACCGCCAGTCCACTACCACCGCAGTGTTTATCGACTTTTGCCCCCTAGATCAGACTTTTTGTGGATATGGATGTGGGCCCTGTTCTCTCAGGGAGAGAGACATGGGAGCAATCTCCTCTGGTTCCCAGGTTAGTGCTGCAATGACTACAGTTAATATAAGCCAGATCTGATGTGTGAGACAAAGTAAACCTGGGGTGTATTCATTGGACACCAAACGGAAGAAAACAGACTGGTGCCAGGACAACAACCTCTCCCTCAACGTGATCAAGACAAAGGAGATGATTGTGGACTACAGGAAAAGGAGGGCCGAGTATGCCCCCATTCTCATCGATGGGGCTGTAGTGGAGCAGGTTGAGAGCTTCAAGTTCCTTGGTGTCCACATCACCAACAAACTAACATGGTCCAAGCACACCAAGACAGTTGTGAAGAGGGCATGACAATACCTATTCCCCCTGATGAGAATATTTGTCATGGGTCCTCAGATCCTCAAAAGGTTCTACAGCTGCACCATCGAGAGCATCCTGACTGGTTGCATCACTGCCTGGTATGGCAACTGCTCGGCCTCCAACCGCAAGGCACTACAGTGGATAGTGCGTACGACCCAGTACATCACTGGGGCCAAGCTTCCTGCCATCCAGGACCTCTATACCAGGCGGTGTCAGAGGAAGGCCCTAAAAATTGTCAAAAGACTCCAGCCACAATAGTCATAGACTGTTCTCTCTGCTACCGCACGGCAAGCGGTACCGGTGCGCCACGTCTAGGTCCAAGAGGCTTCTAAACAGCTTCTACCCCCAAGCCATAAGAATCCTGAACATCTAATCAAATGGCTACCCAGACTAATAGGAAAATCAAGTTACAGCTGATTCAGGTCAAATATTCACATTGTCTGTATATCTATCAGTGTGTATAGCTTTAGGCACCAGACAAGACGGGACAATTACTGAGCTGATGACTCAGTCCTTTATAGATCAGTACTGTGTGGGCTGATCAGGCTACAGAGAGCACACAGGAGGACTCCTCCACTGTCTCAGTTAGAGGGAAGGCTTCACAGCCACGGACTAACTGACTCAAACCAGATGTGAATAAATTATATAATCAGCCATAAATAACAAATGATCTGCTGATACTGTTCCATCTTACCTGAAGTGGAGATGGTAATTAGGCTATGTGAGAAACATACATTTACATGGTAGTAATTCTCTGTCTCTGTGTGTGTGGTGTATGTGCGTACGTGCACACATTTATTTTTGAGTGCGTCCATACAGCTACCCTCACCATTACCTGTGTCATCTGTGTGCTGGTCCACATTAAGGCGCATTCTGAAGTGTATCTCATCTCCTGTTCCAGGTGCCTCCCTGCAGGAGCCCTCCACCAGGCTGACCCCTGCTGGCAGCTCCACGATTAGCAGGCCCCGAGGAGTCCGGATGTGGAGGGACGAATCTCCTCCTGTAACTCTCACCTCTGCATAGCTCTTAGCCACATCTCTCCTGAGGGAGGGACAGACAGAGAGTGTCTTATTTTTCTAAGCACAGATAAACCTGGTAACAAAACATATACAAATGGATTAATGATTCAGCATAATGGCAGGCTTCTGCACAATGGCTAACAGACAAATGAGACCGCGTTCCTTGACAAGTGGATGATAAACAAGTGAATGGTAGACCAGTGTGTGTGTGTGACAGTACTAACGTCATTTATCATAACCTTCCAACCTGTCCTTATCCCCCTCTACCTCCTGCCTGTTGCTGTCTCAGCTCAAAGTAGAAGTCTAATGAGTTAGAGGAAAACTTGCAAAGAGAGAGGATGCACTCACTGCTCTGGAGGAAGGGAAAACAGCTGTAGGCCAACTGAAGAGAGAGAGGGAGAGAGAAATAAAGAGATGTATATTGTGTGTGTGTGTGTGTGTGTGTGTGTGTAAGAAAGTGAAATGAAGGAAGATAAAAAGAGTGGTGGGTAGGGGAAAGCGCATGTACAATGTTTGTCTAATACAGAAAAAGGGTTTTTTTTCTCCCCCTGGCAGCGACACCCCTGATGCACTCATGCACGGATGATATGTTGCCCTCTGCTCAATCTCTGGGTTCGATACAATTATTTTCATTAGCCATGCAATGTGTCTCTGTCCATGCTTGACACAACTGCTGCCCTCCAGGAAGAAAAACATATTTCCCAGCGAAGAGAGCTTTAAAGACTTGGGTCGGCTGCATTGAATTTTCTCACTTCCAACCGGGTGGAGGAAGCAACAACAAACAACTGGAAGGAACCATCGTCAGATTTGCTCTAAATTATTCTGTCTACAATTAGATATTTCGACACAAGTCTACTTCATATAGGCTACTACTGCCACACCAGACAATACACAAGCGATTGGTAAAACAAGGGTCTCTAACCAGTAAACCTGCTCTTTTTTACAAGATATTATCCAACTATAGAACAATTAGGCTATGCAGCAAAGCACCGACTAGGCTATAGGCCTAACCTACAGAATCCCACACCAATAATCTGTAACATATTTAGGGGACTTTTCTGTTTCCATCTGGCTCAGTTGGTAGAGCGTGGTGTTTGCAACACCAGCATGGTGTGTGCAACGCCAGGGTTGTGGGTTCGATTCCCACGGGGGGCCAGTACAAAAAAAAATGCATGAAATGAAATGTATGCATTCACTACTGTAAGTCGCTCTGGATAAGCGCATCTGCTAAAAGACTAAAATGTAAATGTACTGTGTCTCACTGGGCCATGGCTCCGGCAGACCTGCTCTCACTTGGGGCAAAAGCCAGGCCACTGGTACTTTTCAGATTGTATTTACATAACAATGGCTAACTGTGAACATTAAAACCTTCTCACAAAGCAACTGTTTTGATAACCTATGCAGAGGTTGTTGATTCTGCTCTTCACAAGTCCTCACTGTCAGCCCCAACAGTGGAAACACAATTTCCCTAGTATCGCAGAAGGGTGTATACACTAGTGTAACACTGGTGCTAGTCAAAAAGCAGCATTAAGTGAGAAGAGTATACATTTATTCTCAGAGATGGAAAGATTCATTAGGGGCTGATTCAAATTTGAGATATGCAAACTAAACATGGACTTAGGTCCATAAAACATGGATTTAAGTCAAAATATTTTGTTTTAAGTCCATCTTAAGTCAACTTATCTCAAGTCTGAATAGGGCCCTAATGCTGCTTTTGTCCAAATGCAGCATTAGGGCCCTATTAAAACAAAACATTTTGACTTAAGAGCATGTTTTATGGACTCAAGTCCATGTTAAGTCTGAATGGCCCATTTCATTTTACAATATCAACGAAACAAAAAATAGCCCAATGTGAAACTGTTCATTTCCTACTTCAAAACCCCACCTGGTGTCAAAATATAGCATTACATCCATGAGAACATGTTGGCCCAATATATGTGATGTAAAGGCCGTCACCAGTTTCATAACTTTCGGGGGTCATATCTGAAGAGCAGGGGCGGAGGGGGTTTCCTGCAGGTCAGAGGAGAAAAAGAGGCCCTTTTCCAATATAACTTCCTGCAATTCTACGTCATTTTATATGACTGGAGATATTCATATTTTTTATACCACACAAATTATGAAAATGGCAAGCTACTCTGACGTTGAAATAGGCCTACTGAGATCAATAAAACGAACTGCCCATGTCTTAAACGCAATCAATAGCATAGGCCAATTAAGAGAGGATACAGATTTTAGGCCTACAATATGAGGAAATTAAAGTACACCAACTTTCTGGTGGCACTCACTTATACAGATTTTTTTCCCGCAATTGTATTTTGAAATATTGCAAAAATACCTAGAAAATGCTGTTCATTGACAGCTACAACTCAACAGTCGGCGGTTTGATATTTGGCGCGCGGGCTGCAGCCTTGGCACTCATTTCCGACTGCAGCCTTGGCGCTCATGTGACAAAACACAATCAACAGCATTAAAAAAAGAAGAGAGATATTGATCATCTATGGCTATATTATGCTCTCTGGTGTAGTATTTTCAACGATTTAATTTATTTCTGTAGAGACGGGAGTAGTTACATAATTGGCACATGCATTTCAATTTAACTGGAGCACTTCCAGCACCCCTTCCTGCAGCGCGATGTTTTCTTCCATGCGCTGTATTCTCCAAGGCCAAATAATCAACACTTCTTATTATTAATTAAATTGATTGTGGTCAATAACCCCCATGAGGTTATTGTCAAGGTAGCCCTACTGTAACAATAATATATCAACAAGTAGCCTAGCCTATTACAAGATAATCATTTCAGTAAGTCAATGGACCCAATAGTGGTTTCAGCTATACTGTTATAGGCCTTATGACCTTTTTAACCAATAAGAAAAGATGTCCAATGACTTGAATAGCCTATAGGAAAAGTGTACACGTGTATTTGCATCAGTAGGCTATGTGACTGAAATGCATCAGAAAAGTATTGGAAAGTTGGGCTATAGGCCTAATGTGTGTGTAGAGAAGTTCCGAATTGCTTTCAATTGCTAGACTAAAGATCATGAGCACTCACCTCATTTTAGCTACTATTTCCCAGCATAATTGTAACCAAATATCCAAACGGAGATTCACTGAAAACAAAAATCGGACATGGATTGATTTATCAAGATGAGTTCCCATGCGTGTCTCAAAACAGCACAATGACGCTGTCTCAATCAAAACGGTGCTGGTATTATCAGTTGACCACACATGGCAATCGCGTTACATTTATTATAACCAGCGGTGTAGTGATGTTTTTTTAGGTTGCCTACAGGAGCACAATTTTGCATTATTATTACGTCATCATTCCTGAATGAAAGTCGGTACCGACATTGTATAAGATCATTTTATAATATACATACAATGCACAATCCAAATTGCACGATTTCCTACACATACTGTAAGTAGCTCAAGGAAAATTGTATATTTTTTTAATTCTAAAATTCCAAATTATGCCTAGTTTATTATAAATTAGGCCGTCATCACTGTCAATCGTGAATAATAATTCTTCACGTTTTACATGTGAAACGTCCATGCTGCGTGCATGCCAACCATTTGATCCAATCAGTTTCATGGGAATATGCATTTACATCTTGAATTATGTAAGGGCCTAACTACTGTCTAATCGAATTTTCTAGCAGATGGAGCATGAGAACAAAAATGCAACACAATCATCCTAAATTGACATAAACAATTACGTGGTGTTTTTGGTATAACAGAAGCCTGACATTATCTATGCTATTATATTTGGTGTGTTATGTAGAATACTAATTAATCATTAAGTGATCTTGCGAGAAATATCACCATTCTCCACCCGGCACAGACAGAAGAGGACTGGCCACCCCTCATAGCCTGGTTCCTCTCTAGGTTTCTTCCTTGGTTTTGGCCTTTCTATGGAGTTTTTCCTAGCCACCGTACTTCTACACCTGCATTGCTTGCTGTTTGGGGTTTTAGGCTGGGTTTCTGTACAGCACTTTGAGATATCAGCTGATGTAAGAAGGGCTATATAAATACATTTGATTTGATTCTGAGAAGTGGCACCAGCAGAACTACACCCCTGATTATAACCGTTGGATGACTTCGGGAAATACACATAACGGCAGCTCAATGAACTAAGCGGCGCATTCAGTTGACTAACGTTATAATTGTTTTACAACATTGCAGCAGCGCAAAAGATTCGGGGTTGACCCAAAATCAATCGGGACTAAAACCAGGTCCTGGTTAAGTCCCTGTGATGTAGGGCCCGGAGTTGATGTTATAAATATCACATAAGTGTGTGGTCCTTGCTTGAGATGTTGAATCCCTTTCTTTGCGTCTGTTCTGCGAGAATTTGTGTACGGCACGAACGCACCTCCTCTGTCCTGTCGTGCTAACGTTAGCTAAGACTAGATAACGTTACCTAGCTAGAGCTTGCTAACTATTTCGCAAATAATTACCGGAGAACAAGAAGACCACTTTGCAACCGCTTCCTTAGTTCGATAAACACCCCACTGGGGTCCCCAGCTCCTTTGGTATTTTCTCCCATGGTGTGTCTTGTCTTTTTCTTCTATTTACTTCTGGGACTCGCAATGGCTAACGTTAGCTGGCTAACATTTAACAACAAAGACACGTGCAGTTTACTTGTTGCTTTAACAGAGATAACTGAGTCCAAAGCGAAATGGCTTTGTACATCTGATTGTCAGTATGGTGAATTAAAGTAAATGTAGCAATAAAAATAATCAGCCTATCAATTTAAAACAGTGAAGACTTTTAAGGCATATATTTGACTAGCCATCAACACGATCCGGAACTTGTCTACTGCTAAATGGATTGCAGTCGGACAAATGAAGTAGACGTGCAACAATCTGCAATGCAGTCTGGGACAGCTGTAAACGGGATTGTTTGGGCTTTGTGAACCTGAACGTAGGGCAGGTGTGGTTTTGATGGTAGTTTGTTATTCAATAATAAAGGTAAAGACATCGACAATCTCAGAATATGTAGGATACACGTTATTATCTGACCCGTGAGCGTTGTATGCTTACTTGACAAGTGCCACGGTTTAACTGAGTCGACGACGGGGGCCCGGCAGCAGCAACATCAATACGGGCATTGCTGTCACATACCGTTAGCTAGCAAGGATACATTTCCCACTGTGCCAATAGCGCAGACTGAATGTTTTTTCATTCGTCAAGATGGATAAATAATTTAGTGACCGTGGTTTTCAAATATCCTACTAACGGTAAGCATTTATCGTTGATTGTCACGGCCGAGAAATAACAGACTGTCGTTGCTAGCTTTGGGACACAACATCGGGAGTTAAGTCTGTCTGAGATGATGTGTCCCAAAGCTAGACTTTGCAGGCTGTAACGTTACAGCTAACTAAGTTACATGGTACTATTGTAGCCATCTGGGTGTTGGTTCCATGCATTGACTGAGTTAGCTAGCTAACTTATTACGATAGGTGATGTCATTCAAGTTTGGTTGCGAGTTATTTTTAGCTGCCTTGATACGTGTATAACGTCGTTTGCCTTCGAAGTAACACTTGCTGTCTTGTCTCCATCTTTTTAAATAGGTGACTTGCTAGCTTGTTTGATCTTGCGTTTTATAATTTGCATATCATTATATTGTTCTTCTCAATATCTAGTTGGTGTCATTATGAAATTAGGCTCTTTTGCCAACTATCTACAACTATTGCACCAAGTACAACGACTAGGGCTGTCACTTAGTTTCCTGTGTCGCCCACCCCACCAAGAACACATTTTATTGAGGCAATGACGGGGCTATCATGTGATGCATGTACTGTACCACGTAGGTCTGTCCCTTCCCTGATTACCAGGCGGCAGGAATTTAGGTTTCTGCCAAGGTTGACATTGTATTCGATACTGGTACTCCCTGTATCAAGCCATGTTATTTTCTACTCCCTATATATAGCCATGTTTTTTTTTTTTTTTAACTCATTATTTTTATTTGCTATTCACTGTGCCACGATTTCCATGTATTATTTTTTATAATCTGTAACTCTGCACTGTTGGAAATGGACCCATAAATAAGCATTTCACTGTTAGTCTACACCTCTTGTCTACAAAGCATGTGACAAATAAAATGTTATTTGATTTGATTGTAGTTGGAACCCAACTCTCACACACATCTTTCTCTCTGTTCAGCTCTCTCTGTTCACTTGACTTCTGTATCGTCTGTTGAAGCTCGCCCATCTATCTACCTCTTCCATCCCTAAGGCATCTGTTTCACTAAGACATGTCTAGAAGAAGACACTCATGATTAAGCACTATCTTCACATACCAACATTAACTGTATCAATTTCCTGTACCCTGTCAGACTTTGTTCCTAATAAACATTTGTCATGTGTATATGACTGGTCAATAAACAGCTCCATCTGTGCACCATCATCAATCCATGTACTTCTCCTCTGTAATGCTCTCATTCTGACAGATTCACTGGCCTGCACATTAAGGACACATATGTAGTGTGAGACTAATGAAGCTTCCCTACGCAATGTTCTGATTAATCACTCACTATGACTCAGATTAATGATCTTCTCTTTCTGCCCCCCTCCTGACTCATTCACTCCAGGTGTGATGTGTGTATGTGAGCTTGGTGTTGACAAGTAGCAGAATAACCACCCAGGAGGATGAATGCAGAGGAAGTGGAGCTGCTCAGTGACTCCAAGTACAGGAATTATGTGGCGGCGGTGGACAAGGCCCTCAAGAACTTTGAGTACTCTAGCGAATGGGCAGACCTCATCTCTGCACTGGGCAAACTCAACAAGGTAATGACCACAAACATTTACTTGTTTGGATATTTCACATATGTACATTTTAGTTTGGAATGGATACACAATGACCACATCAGCAATTTAAACCAGATCTGCATAGTCTAATGCGCTAAATGCATTTATTTTGAAACTCGACACTATTGTGGAAAGATGTAGATTGGCCACTGGTACCCCACATCTGATGTTTGAATCTGTTTCTCAGGTTTTGCAAAGCAATGCCAAGTACCAGGTGGTGCCCAAGAAGCTGACGATAGGCAAGCGTCTGGCTCAATGCCTCCACCCAGCTCTGCCCAGCGGGGTGCATCGCAAGGCCCTGGAGACCTATGAGATCATCTTCAAGATCATAGGGCCCAAGAGGCTGGCCAAAGACCTCTTCCTCTACAGGTACCGACTAGGCTACTGGATGTCAACACTTGTTCAGGACAGTAGGAGAAGTACAGTAGCTTTATTGTAACTGGAGAACATGTCATGAACTGAATTTGAACTAGTGAAGTAAGTAAATAAGCCTTGTCCATGCCAGAATGGTCCATAGGGCAGGAGCCTGTTTCTCCTGTTTCTGTAGCGTGAGGCAGCATGATGTAGAAGTACACCCCCTGGACAGAACGCTAGTCTATCGCAGGGCCTTACCCTCAATCCATCGCCTTAGAACTAGTAAGAGAATGAAAATAAGGCATATTTTTCTACAGTTGACCTATCTGCCCTATAATTTCCCCTTTACTCTATTACCCCACCACCTAACACCTGCCCCCTGCTTTCTGTTTCAGCTCTGGGCTTTTCCCTCTACTCTCCAATGCTGCTATGTCTGTGAAGCCGGTGCTGCTGGGCCTGTATGAGACATACTACCTGCCCCTGGGAAAGACCCTCAAACCTGGCCTGCAGGGGCTGCTGACTGGGGTCCTACCGGGCCTGGAGGAGGGCTCTGAATACTATGATAGGTAAGAGATGGAGGGCTGGAGAAAGATAAATTATTTCATTGAATGAAGTAAATTGCTAATAATGAAGAAAAAAAATATTCAGTCAGAATCAACCTTAGTAACTATTCAATCATCTGGGATTCAGTTGTCTTGTCAATGTATGTTTGATTTGCAACCCACATTCAGTTATTTCAATTCAATGCAATCCTCTCCAGGACCAACATGTTGCTGGAGAAGGTGGCTGCGGCGGTGGAGCAGTCGGCCTTCTACAGCGCCCTGTGGGGCAGCATCCTGACCAGCCCTGCCGTGCGCCTGCCTGGGGTCACCTTTGTCCTGCTGCACCTCAACCGCAAACTCTCCATGGAGGACCAGCTCTACGTCATGGGCAGCGACATCGAGCTCATGGTACACGAAAAGAAGAATCATTTTCAGAGACACTTGTCTTTTTCCTTTATCCCAACCCCCCCAAGATACACACCAAGTAGAGCTTGTAGTGCCTGTGTTTGGGGAACATTTAGAAATCATTAGAAGTGTATTCATGATGCAGACTGAGAAATTAAATCCTGTGAACTTGTATTGAGTAGGGCCAGGAGTTTTTCCTAATAAAAAAACAACTTCAACTTTGGGCCCTACTTCTTTCCTGAAGAACAAGAACAAGCAACAAATGCAATAGGAGTCAACCTAGTTTGGTTGTTCTGAAATTCGACATATTCACAAAATGATTTACTGTACATTAGATAGATGTAAATGGGGCTTGATTTAACCCTGTGTGGTGTCGAACCCTGCAGGTAGAGGCAGTCAGCACGTCAGTGCAGGACTCCAGTGTTCTGGTCCAGAGGAGCACCCTGGACCTGATCCTCTTCTGCTTCCCATTTCACATGAGTCAGGTAAGGACAGATCTGCACTACTCTTGTCAGCACTGCTCAGCACACAAGACCGCAGTCATAGCACTTTTGGGAACTGGCCATTCTTGATGATGAGGCTATCCGACATCCAGTTAGAGGGAGAGAGAGAGAATGCAGTGACTCACAGTGGATGCTTGTTTGGCTGTTCACCTCTCCATTCAATCATCGAAGCACAATGTGCCTCAGAGCCAAAACAGCCCAAATTACGGCATCCTTCTAATTAAGAACTCATTTGACCTCAGCTATTATTTCATTACTTTTGTTGTGTGTGTTGCTGTTCCAGGCCACCCGTCCAGACATGATTCGGATCCTCTCTGCAGCGCTGCACGTGGTTCTGAGGAGGGACATGTCACTCAACCGCAGACTGTACGCCTGGCTGCTGGGTAAAATACACACTCACGCACACGCAATGGTTTTCCTTAGCCGGTAATAGCTGGCTTCTGGACGTAATCCTTTTTTTGAAAATCCGATAAATAAAATTGGCACCGGCAAATTGTCTGGGAGAAGAAGAAAAAAAATCCCTTTGCGAAATAATACTTTTTAGCCTATTCACTGATGGAAATACCAGTCTATGTAAATACATTTGACTGGTCATGCTTATCAGTCTATAAGATAATTAGCATAATTTAGTGAAATTAAATTGGCGCGTGTTCAGTATATTTATCACATGCGTACAGCATACAGAGCGTTTTAGCGGAGAATCTGTCGGACAGCGCGCTAGCTGCTGCAACAGCAAAGGCATAGGCAACCGAAAACAGGCTTCATCAGCGTGTCACACCAATTTGCAATGAGTTGTGTCAAGTTGGCTGGATGTTCTTTGGCTGGTGGACCATTCTTGATACACACGGGAAACAGTTGAGTGTGAAACCCAGCAGCGTTGCAGTTCTTGACACAAACCAGTGTACCTGGCACCTACCACCATACCCTGTTCAAAGGCATTCCAAATTTTTGTCTTGACCATTCACCCTCTGAATGGCACACATACACAATCCACGTCTCAATTGTCTCAAGGCTTTAAAATCCTTCTTTAACCTGTCTCCTCCCCTATACTGATTGAAGTGGATTTAACAAGTGACATCAATAAGGGATCTTAGCCTTCACCTGGATTCACCTGGTTAGTGTATCATAGAAAGAGCAGGTGTTCTCAACTTTCTTTCATTGTCCAGTAGCCAAAGGCACAATCCTAGTCATATTAGCAACCCATGCTAGTGGCTGCATATCTCTCCTCTCTCTGTCACATGAAACCACTAGAATGTGGGGTGTGCTTTCTCCAACTGTGTTTTCCCACTAATTGCATTATGGAACGAACATTCACGCCTACCTACTGCCTTGTGAGCATTGCTGCACTTATAATGTGAAGAAATAATAGTTTATCAACATTTTTAAGCTAAACGTTCTGATCTGTTGCATCAGAATCATTGCTTTAAAAAAAAAAAAAAGTATTTACGTAGCCTAGGCCACTGGTTGTATGAATTTAGGATCTATCGTGCCACAACTGTCCCAGAGTCTGTTTGGATTAGGTTATTTCTTTCTTGCACAGAATGACAAGATGACCAATAGAATAGGTCAGCTTTTCTATGGGGGAATAGTAGATTGACATAGGCTAGTGATTTTGCTGTTCATTACTCCCTCGTCTTGTTGGCTGAGGAAAAGTAAATATGGACAGTTATTCTATCTTCAAAGTGCACATCAGAATTTGGTAAGAACATTGTTGCCTCCTCGTCTTGCATGTTCTTTTAATATGAATTACCATAATCTAAATGTGATTTCTGTTATTCTAATCACTGGGTGGAAGCCCTAATCAGGTCACACATCCAATGCATATGGGTTCGGTATATTTCCGGTAATTGAAGTGCTGCTGGTCAAATATCCGGCGCCACATTTTCATAATGGAAACCCTGGTATGCAGGCACAAACAAGCACATGCACACATACATACCACTGCATGCGTTCTGTACAACTTAGTATAGTTGAGCTGTTGGACTTTGCCTGTTGGAATGATCATCCGGCCATTTATGTCTTGTGCAGTAACATGTCTTGTAACAAGTCATATGCCAGTGCTTATTTCCCTACTTTGTTTTGTCTTATTTGCGTCTTTCTTGCTGTGGATTAAAAAAAAAAAAATGCTGGTAAGTGTCTGCTTGGCTGAGCAGGGCTCCTTTTTTTACACTCAGAAAAGCTTGTTTGTTTGCTAAATTACTGGTAACTCAATCTCACCCCACCCTCTTCTCCCTTGTCTTTTGTCATATTGTGTGCGTGTGTGTGTGCTGTGCTCCTAGGCTTTGACAACAATGGTGTGAGGACAGGCCCTCGCAGCTCTCGACAGAGCAACCCTGAGGACCATGCTACCCAGTATTTCAATGCCTACTCCAAGGACATGCTGGTCCAGGTACGCCTTGTATGCACACAAACCCACCCACACCTACACACACACACACACACAGGTGCTTTATGGCCTTCTATAAAAAAAAACATGCGTACAAAAACAAGACAAGCTTTTCCATGTGCATTTGCTCAGCCTTTAAATACAGATTGCTAACACACACTTACAAGACAAACTGTTACAAAGCTATTTGCTTAAATTATTATTTTCAAAGACCTCAAAGTTTGAGTGGGTCGTCTGAAAGGGAGCAAGGTAAATGCCTTACATTTTTCAGCAGGTGAAATTCAGACCCCTACTGCTCCCCCTCTGTGCCCCCTTTTAATCTCTAAACTACTCCCCCCCCACCTACACACACACACACACACACACCACACACACCCTTAGGGGTTTGCCTGTAATGCCTGTAGCCCCCTACTTCCACACCCCATCTAATCCCAGGGGCCTTCTCTTTGAAGCGCTCCCTAAATCTGCTCCGTGCCTGGGCCATGATCACACACTCGCACACTATTCCCATTTGTAATGCAGTGTCATGCTCCAACAGCATTGGCCCTTATGACGGCGGGGCCTACATGTGATGTGTCCTGTTACTCCAGGGGTTGGGACAGACAGACCAGGGCTTTAATTTGTTCATCTGCCATCTGTTCATGGACACTTGTTGTGTCTCCTGCTGGGAAACGGGGCTACTGCAGGGACCGTCTGTTCCCCAGACCCATCCGCTTCTGTGTTAGACGAGGCGTGAAAAACACACACACACACTGAAGGACAAAAATAAGACTTGCCTTGGAAAATGTCCCCAGGCCCTTTACCCAAAAATGTAATCCCAACCAGAAACTAGATAGCTAACCAGCTGAGTCCATGTTCTGCCGCCTGTCTCTGGAGTTGCTTTGATCGTTCTGTATTTTTTGAATGCGGTTTGATCCAGAAGTTTTGACCGTGTGTGTGCAGGCAATGGTGGGGATCCTGCAAGGGAAGGCCCGAGGCGGGGAGGAGGAGAGCGTCCTGATGCATGACCTCAAGCCTTTCCGCATTCTCATCAGTCTGCTGGACAAACCTGAACTCGGTACGGTACATTACTACATCCATCAGATCAATGCAACACATATCATTCATGTCACTGTTACACACCGAATAGAACACAAACAACATTTTGGTCATAGTGATCCACATGTCACTACTGTGCCGCTTTCAGAAGGGAACACCATAGCAAAACGTTTCACAGCTGACAATTAAAATGAGCGCTTCTTATTGGACAAATCCAGGCAGTCCGTCCCCGTTTCAGTTCATTTCCTACCATTTGGTGCCTAATGACCCTATTTCCCTTCGACTGTTCAAGATACATTTGTAAATGGACATGATCAGTGACTGATTTGTAATCCTGTGTGTTCCAGGACCAGCCATCCTGGAGGACGTTCTGATCGAGGTGTTCAGGACATTACACACACAGTGCCGAGCAGAGCTGGACCTGCAGAACCACAACCCATTCAGCAAGGATCATGCTCATCTCAGCAGGTTGGCCAGCGTGTGCGTGTGCGTGTGCGTGTGCGTGTGCGTGTGTGTGTGTGTGTGTGTGTGTGTGTGTGTGTGTGTGTGTGTGTGTGTGTGTGTGTGTGTGTGTGTGTGTGTGTGTGTGTGTGTGTGTGTGTGTGTGTGCGCGCGCGTGTAACACTAAACACATGAAAAAAGCCAAAGCTTTAATAACCATTGTAAGCTAAGGGTCGTATTGATTGTTTCCCTCAGCAAACTGCGAGAGAACAAGAAAACTGCGGAGCTTATCAAAACGGCCAATCTCCTGTTCAACTCTTTTGAGCCGTACTACATGTGGGACTACATCGCTCGCTGGTTCGAGGACTGCTGCAGGTCTGTGTGTATGTGCTGCTCCATGTGTGTATGCTGACATGGTAAGATAGCGAGATAGAGCCGGAGTCGTGTTCATTAGGCCACACCGTAGCAAAATGTTTCGCAACAGAAAATAAAGTTCAGCATTTCTTATTGGACAAGTTTTACTCAGTTTTTTGCGGGAGGAACACCATCCTGTTTTGTGTTTGTAAATGGGTCACTCTGTCCATCTTGCAGGAAGGCAAAGAATGGACCAGGGAATGCTGGGAGCACAGAGTCCTTAGGGCTCTCATTGGTGGAGTTCTGTCTGCTGGTGGACTTCCTACTGGACATTGTGTCCTTGGTGAGACACACACACACCCTTCTCTCCCCACCTTCCTTTCTCACTCATACTATAGTCTCTCTATACAGAACAACAGCCATTGAAATATCAGCACTCATACAATAGAATATTTACTAATTATAAGTCGCAGTTTCTGAATGTGAGTGCTCATGGCAATCCCTTATGGTGTGTGCTGTCTTTCTATCTGTGTGTGTGCAATGCATTAACAGGTTCTAGAACTGCCTGTATTTAGTGTCATTGCATCTTCTAGTAGAGAGAATGCTTGTCTTCATTTCCAATCTGAATAGGTTGGAAAGCCCCTGACACCTTTATTACTGTCTGTGTGAGTGCACAGCGTGTGTGTGAGTGATTGCGTGCGACCATGCGCAGGTGTTTGCGTGCTTGAGTGTGTGTGTGAGCGTGCAGATGTTTCTCTGCATGATTATGTTCTGCATACAAAGTGTCCTCTGGCCTATGCTCTGCTTGCTCCTGTCTGTTCAATCTATCTGCTCTCTTTCCTTGAAGCCTACTAGAAGCATGAGGGTAATCTGCCAGGTAAAGTACTGCTCTCTCCTGCTTCTTCACCCTTCATCCTGCCTGACTGCTTTACTGTGCTTGGATAACATTTTAGCAACATTCATAAAGCCAATTTTTAATTGTGGTTTTTTTTCTGGCTTTGAATATGGTTATTGTTCTTCAGAGTGAGTGAAATTTTCCTGTAATGTTGGGAATATGGTGGAATTTCTACCTAGTCCAATAGAATTTGGATTTTTTTTGTCAGAATATACTTTATATATATTCATAGTTTGGTAGGGGATGTTGTGAAAATAAAATTTCAGCCTGGTGTGTCATTATCCTGCATGCACAGAATAATATGCTTCCATTGCTCACATTTTAAAGAAGTAGCCTTTGGCTTTTTGAAAATTTCACGTTTGTTTATTCTTCATTTGCCCATTGTTCTGTTTTCTTTTAGCATTATTTTTTAATGTCATTTGTAAAGAAAATGTCCATTACAACATTCAAGGAAAAGGTACAATGTAAGATGACAATGATTTGAGGATGCCTGCTCATGATGAAATATTTTAGTGGGGGTTGTATTTTTCAAATGGTCTAACCTCTTAAACTTTGACGGCCTCTGATGGCTTTTTCTAAACAACGCATAATATTGTGTACTACCCTCATAAAATACAATGCTTTCCGAAAGTATTCACACCCCTTGACTTTTTCAAAATGTTTATTTTTTTTACAAAGTGGGATTAAAATGGATTTAGTTGTAATTTTAAGTGAACGACCTACACAAAATACTCATGTCAAAGTGGAATAATATTTTTAATGGAAAATAAAACATTAATATATCTTGATTAGATAAGTATTCAACCCCCTTAGTCAATACATGTTAGAATCACATTTGGCAGCGACTATAGCTGTGTGTCTTTCTGGGTAAGCTTTGCACATCTGTATTGTACAATATTTGCACCTTATTCTTAAAAAAATTCTTCAAGCTCTGTCAACTTGGTTGTTGATCATTGCAAGACAGCCATTTTCAAGTCTTGCCATAGATTTTCAAGCCAATTTAAGTCAATTGTAACTCGGCCACTCAGGAACATTCAATGTCGTCTTGGTAATCAACTCCAGTGTAGATATGGCCTTGTGTTTTAACTTATTGTCTTGCTGAAAGGTGAATTTGTCTTCCAGTGTCTGTTGAAAAGCAGACTGAACCAGGTTTTTCTCAAGGATTTTCCCTGTGCCTAACTTTATTCTGTTTATTTTTATCCCCCAAGAAACTCACTAGTCCATAACATGATGCATTTTGTTGGATTTGCCCCAACATAACACTTTGTATTCAGGAAAAAAAGTTAATTTCTTTGCCACATTTCTTGCACTATTAGTAGTGCCTTATTGAAAACAGGATGCATGCTTCGGAATAGTTATGTTTTTACAAGCTTTAGTATTTTGGATTTATGTTAGTGTTGTTGAGCCACACTCAGTTATCTCCTATCACAGCCATTAAACTCTGTAACTGTTGTAAGATCACCATTGGCCTCATGGTAATATCCCTGAGGGTTTTTCTTCCCCTCTGGCAACTGATTTGGGAAGAGCACCTGTGTCTTTGTAGTGACTGCGTATATTGATACACCATCCAAAGTGTAAAATTAATAACTGACGCCATTCTCAAAGGGATATTCAATGTCAGCTTTTTTTTTTACTTACCATCTACCAATAGGTGCCTTTCTTTGCGAACCACAGGAAAACCTCCCTGGTCTTCATGGTTGAATCTGCTTGAAATTCACTGCTAGACTGAGGGACCTTGTAGATAATTGTATGTGTAGGGTACAGAGATGAGGTAATCATTTAAAAATAATATTAAACACAATTATTGCACACAGTGAGTCCATTCAACTTATGTGATTTGTTAAGCAGATTTTTACTCCTACATTTATTTAAGCTTGCCATAACAAAAGGGTTGAATACTTATTGACTCAAGACAATTTCTGGTTCAGTCAGCTTTTAGAACTGTAAACATTTCTTAAAACAGACTGAACCAAGCTTTCCTCTGAGATTTTGCCTGTGCTTAGCTATATTCCATTTATTTTTATTAACAAAAAAAACTCCCTAGTCCTAGCCAGTGACACAATCTCAATTCAGGCTGTAACAAAACACAATGTGGAAAAAGGGGTGTGAATACTTTCTGAAGGCACTGTACATTTTAAGTTTCAAAACTGTAAGTCCTATAAGCACATGCTTAGTACTGTTAGAAAGGTAAGAACTGTTGGATTCTGATAAAGAAAAACAGTGTGACTACTACAGAGCCCGAGATGCAGCAGGCAAAAAAAACCACATTGATTTTAGTTAATGTTTTTCTTTGGGGGGTGGGGGGGCAACGTGCCATGCCTTCATTTTTTGTCTTGCTGGAATTATATACAGTGCTTTCAGAAAGTATTTATACCCCTTGACTTATTCCACATTTTGCTGTTAAAGATCTTTTTCTCTCACCCATTTACACACAATACCCCATAATGACAAAGTGGAAACGTGTTTTATAGAATGTTTTGCAAATCTATTGAAAATGAAATACAGAAATATATCTCATTGACGTAAGTATTCAGACACATTTTAGTTTATTGCATTCAGTTATACAACTGACAGGGTATCCCCCTTTCCCTCCAAATTGTTGGATGCGGTACTGGGTCCAAAACAACCACAGATTATTCTGGAAATGCTAACAAAGCCAGGGTAATGGTATACAGTTTCTCTAATGTGTGGACTTATTTTAAAGAATCGAGAGGTTAAACACAGCGTTGTACTGATAACTTATAATAATAAATAACTATATAGATTTGGAATTGGATTTTAATTACATCAAGCACCAACAAGAGCTTTCTCAGATATGCTTGATGCTGCCTTTTTATGTTATTACGTTTATTTGACAGGGACTATTTACAATTAAAACACAAATCAGGTAATGTGATGCATTGTACCAGATTAATCTAGGCATCTAATTTCCATCTCCAGTCACCAGGCGAGTGGCGACCCTATTCTCCAGAGCCCTCTCACCCTCCTCTTCCTCCTCCCTTCAGGAGACCTACATAGAGATCCAGACGGAGCACCTTCCCCAGCTTCTGCTGCGCATGGTTTCTGCCCTGACCTCTCACCTCCCGGCCCTGGGCCTTGGGGAGCTCACCCACTGCCTGCGCCTCTGCTCCAAGATCCTTAGCAAGGTGCAGCCCCCTCTGGTGTCCCCCCTGTCCCTGCCCACGGGCCACCTCGCCTCCACAGTCTCTGCTAAGGAGGAGAAACGGGTAAGAAGTACTGAGATGGTGCCCCAGTCTGGGACACCTATACGAGTTAGATTAACCTTGGTTGTTATAGCCAGAGCATATTCTATAGCTTTTGTTGTTTATGTGTGTTTTTTTTTTAACCATTGTATGCATATGTAAAATGGATGCTTAGATGTATTTAAAAAATATATATATTTCACCTTTAACTAGGCAAATCAGTTAGGAACAAATTCTTATTTTCAATGACGGCCTAGAAACAGTAGGTTAACTGCCTTGTTCAGGGGCAGGACGACAGATTTTTACCTTGTCAGCTCGGGGATTTGATCTTGCAACCTTTCGGTTACTAGGCCAATGCTCTAACCACTAGGCTACCTGCCGCCGCAATGTATGATGAATCAGTATTTCTTGCAGACATTTCCCAGGTAATAAGGATAATCTATAGGCTACCTTTTCATGACAAAAGCAACTGGACTTTGTCTATCCTGACTTGCGCTTTTAACCCAGTTACATTTGATCCCGTAAAGCATTGGTGATGATGAATGAGTTTCAGTCATGACCTCTGCCAAGTCTGAAAGCATCCTGTTGTCTTCCTAGTTCTTCCCTGCCTTTACAGTTTTCTTTAGCATATTGTCTCTGAGCATTTGGTTGATCATAAAATAACATGGTTCCTTTTATCTCTGAACAGTATGAAATCCATGCAAAGGTTAAATCGTTTTTGCCTTTTGTCACTGTCAAGTGGATGTTCAAAGGCAAACATTCAACCCCCTAACACGCCCACGTTCATTGATTCTCACTTTGAAAATTAAAACTTTGTAAATTTTTCAGTTCCTAGCTGATGACTGACTACCTTTGATAGTAGACAAATGTCACTTCTTTCACTTCCTGCCAAATAAAATCATCAGAGCAGGGCTCCTCTGTTGTTGACCTATCAGAGACAACAGCCATTTGGCCTGCTTCCCTCGCCCTCAAAAACATAAACAACTATCCAAGGCCCTCGTGGTGTCCCCTGGTCCCAGAGCTGGCCCCCACCCCTCTACCCCCTTAATTTGGCTGGGTGGTCCCCACTCCAGGACTGGCGGGGAGCTGGAGAACTGTCCCTCCCCCTTTCCCCAGACAGAGGCGTTAGAAGCTGGGATCAGTCAACTCAAAAAAATCGAATCAAATTTAGTTGTCACATACACATGGTTAGCAGGTGTTAATGCAAGTGTAGTGAAATGCTTGTGCTTCTAGTTCCGACCATGCAGTAATATCTAACAAGTAATATAACCTAACAATTTCACAACAACTACCTTATACACACAAGTGTAAAGGAATGAATACGAATGTGTACATAAAAATATATAAATGAGTGATGGCCGAACGGCATAGGCAAGATGCAGTGGATGGTATAGAGTACAGTATATACATATGAGATGAGTAATGTAGGGTAAGTAAACATGTAATATGAAGTGGCTAGTAATAAATTGATTACATCAATTTTTCCATTATTAAAGTGGCTGTTGTTGAGTCAGTGTGTTGGCAGCAGCCACTCAATGTTAGTGATGGCTGTTTAACAGTCTGATGGCCTTGAGATAGAAGCTGTTTTTCAGTCTCTCGGTCCCCGCTTTGATGCACCTGTACTGACCTCGCCTTCTGGATGGTAGCGGGGTGAACAGGCAGTGGCTCGGGTGGTTGTTGTCCTTGATGATCTTTTTGGCCTTCCTGTGACATCGGGTGGTGTAGATGTCCCAACTGTCTTTGCCCCCCCTGTCTGTTACCTGGCGGTCTGGTAGAGTGTTTCAGTGCTCAGTAAGGCTTGACTAAAAGTTGACAGACTCCTAGGCTAGAGGTAGAGGCCAGGGAGGGGGCACATAGAGACACACACAAGTGGTAACTAACAAACAGCTGAGCCCCTCTTTCTCTCTGAGGAGGATCAGACTACCCTATGGTTTCCCCTTGGGTCTGTCTGCTCCATTGGAGTGGAAGGCTTCCTTCCCTCCCTTCAGCTCTATCCATCCTCCCCCCTCTCCCTTCCTCCTGTTCTCCAGCTACCCTCCTGGGGACATTTACAGGACGTAGTTTGCCATCTGAGTCCTGCCGCCAGAATGTGTAGCCTCAGCCTGCTGCATTGCATGCTGGGATAGCCCTGGGGCGGTTTTGTGGCATGGCAATGTGGGGGTGGGGCTGTCTGTCGATCTGTCCTAAGCTGGCTGGCATGATGCAGGGAGGGAGCTGTATGTAGGGTGTAGTAGAGTCCATTCAGTTTGGGGCAACAGCTGTCCACTTCCCTGTCTGTGCTGTGGGTGCCCAAGGTGTGAGGGGGGGAGCCTGTCAGGGAGTGTCTGTGCTTAGAAATCCTCTCCCTCCTTGTCTCCTGAGAGACCTGCGCTCTTCTCTTGACCTGATGCACTTTGGTCCTCACTGATAATCCTAAAACAGTCCCCGTTAGAATTATTAAGAACCCTGCCCTTGTTACACGGTCAATTTGTTCACTGGAGGGTCCAGTTTTTGGTTTCCAGCTTGTTTAACATGGACGCCTTTTGTTTCCACTCCTGATATGTATTGTTGCTGTCTGTGTTTGACCTCTTCTCCTTTCTCCTCTCTTCTTCCTGTTCTCCTAAGCCCCTGCCCTCTACTCTGGAGCTCCCCAGCGGCGAGGTGTTTGAGAACCCCAACAGCAGTCGATCCTCTGAGAGTGGCTTCACAGACTTTGTCCAGTACCAGGCCTCTGAGGAACCAGCACTACCCACTCAGCCTTCCCTCAAGACGGGCTGCAGCGGCTCCCTCCCAGCCTCCCAGAACAAGCCGCAAGACAAGCCCGTCATGCAGTGCTGTCTGGAGCATTTCCAGCACTTCCTCTCCCGCCTGGTCACCCTTTACATCACCCCGGGGATGGTAGAAGGAGCTGGGGGTGAGAGGAGCGAAGTGGTACGAGCGGAACCAGAGGGTGGCGCCCAGCAGAACGGGCGTGATGTGGTTGAGGTGCCGGGGCAAAGGGAGTGTCTGGCGGCCTTTACTGCCGCCTGCCAGCTCTTCCTGGAGTGCTCCAGCTTCCCCGTCTACATCGCCGAGGGCAACCTCAAGTCCACGCCCCTGCCTAAGGAGCAGACTGGTAAGACAGACTGACTGACCACGTTTGAGATACAGTACAGGCTCTGTGCAGATGAACAGATCTTCACTATGGCTGGAGAAGCGTTTAACTACATTTCAGTTTGATATGATAATCCTATGCCCTTCTCCATCTGTCAAACATATGGTCTCTCCCCTTTGTGTTAGATGAGCACATCTGGACTACATCTATTTACTGTTGTATGTCTTCTCCCCTTCTCTCAATACAGTATCGTTTCTATTCTCTCCTGCAGACAGCGAGCAGATGTGTCCTGCCGTGTGGTTGCAGACCCTGATGGACGCCTGCTGCCTGGCCAGTGACTTCAGCGTCCAGGGCGTGGCCATCTCCCTGGTCATGGACCTGGTGGGCCTCACCCAGTCCGTCGCCATGGTCACCGCTGAGGGCAGCATCGCCGGTGGCAACCCAGACTCCACCCAGCCCATGAGCCCTAGCCAGGGCCGTGTTGCTGTGGTGATCAGGCCACCACTCACACAGGGAATCCTGAAGTACATCGCAGAAAAGACAGACTTCTTCAAGGTAAGTGACAGGGAAGAGATGTGTGGCTTATTTGAATCTGATATTGTTGAGATGTTTAGAAGTGGTTCAGTACAGAGAACAGAGAATGTATCTCAGTGTGATAAATGGAAGAAACTTTTGAGATCTCTTTGCCATTGTTCACCATGATAAATGGTAGAAACTTATGTTCATAAATCTGTTTTGCAGCATGATGAATAGTACAAACTTACAGTACCAGTCAAAGGTTTGGACACACCTACTCATTCAAGGGTTTTTCTTTATTTTTTAAATATTTTCTACATTGTAGAATAATAGTGAAGACATCACAACTATGAAATAACACACATGGAATCATGTAGTAACCAAAAAAGTGTTAAACAAATCAAAATATATTTAATATTTTAGGTTCTTCAATGTAGCCACCCTTTGCCTTGATGCCAGTTTTGCACACTCTTGGTATTCTCTCAACCAGCTTCACCTGGAATGCTATTCCAGTCTTGAAGGAGTTCCCACATATGCTGAGTACTTGTTGGCGGCTTTTCCTTCACTCTGCGGTCCAACTCATCCCAAACCATCTCAATTGGGTTGAGGTCGGGTGATTGTGGAGGCCAGATCATCTGATGCAGCACTCCATCACTCTCCTTCTTGGTCAAATAGCCCTTACACAGCCTGTAGGTGTGTTGGGTCATTGTCCTGTTGAAAAACAAATGATAGTCCCACTAAGCGCAAACCAGATGGCGTATCGCTGCAGAATTCTGTGGTAACCATGCTGGTTAAGTGTGGCTTTAAATTCTAAATAAATCACTGACAGTCACCAACAAAGCACCATCACACCTTCTCTTCCATGCGTCAAGGTGGAAACTATACATGGAGAGATCATCTGTTCACCTACTCTGCATCTCACAGACACGGCGGTTTGAACCAAAAATCTCAAATTTGGCCTCATCAGAACAATGGACAGATTTTCTCCGGTCTAATGTCCATTGCTCGTGTTTCTTGGCCCAAGCAAGTCTCTTCTTCTTATTGGTGTCGTTTAGTAGTGGTTTCTTTGCAGCAATTTGACCATGAAGGCCTGATTTCACGCAGTCTCCTCTGAACAGTTGTTGTTGGGATGTGTCTGCTACTTGAACTCTGTGAAGCATTTATTTGGGCTGCAACTTCTTAGGCTGGTAACTCTAATGAACTTATCCTCTGCAGCAGAGGTAACTATTTGGTAAAATACCCATGCAAAAATGTGGGTCTTCCTTTCCTGTGTAGGTCCTCATGAGAGCCAGTTTCATCACAGCGCTTGATGGTTTTTGTAACTGCACTTGAAGAAACATTCAAAGTTCTTAATTTTCTGTTATAACTGACCTTCGTGTCTTAAAGTAATGATGGATTGTCGTTTCTCTTTGCTTATTTGAGCTGTTCTTGCCGTAATATGGACTTGGTATTTTACCAAATAGGGCTATCTTCGTATACCACCCCTACCTTGTCACAACACAACTGATTGGCTGAAACGCATTAAGAAGGAAAGAAATTCCACAAATGAACTTTTTAACAAGACTAACTTGTTAATTGAAATGCATTCCAGGTGTCTACTTCATGAAGCTGGTTAAAAGAATGCCAAGAGTGTGCAAAGCTCTCATCAATGGAAAGGGTGGCTACTTTGAATAATCTCAAATATAGAATAACATATATTTTTTGTTGTTGGTTACTACATGATTCCATATGTGTTATTTCATAGTTTTGATGTCTTCACTATTATTTTACAATGTAGAAAATAGTACACATAAAGAAAAACCCTTGAATGAGTAGGTGTGTCCTAACTGTTGGCTGGTACTGTATGTTGATAAATCTGTTTTTCAGCATGATAAATGGTAGTAAACCTATGCTAATAAATCATGCATCTTCGAAGCTTTAGATATCTCTAACACGCTCTCTCTCTCCCCCTCACCTCTCCAGAGTGTGGCCCTTATCCTGTGGGGACAGTTAGGGGAGGGGACCCCTCAGCACCACCAGCGCAGTGTGGAGCTCTTCTACCAGCTCCACAACCTGGTGCCCTCCTCCAGCATCTGTGAGGATGTCATCAGCCAGCAGCTCATGCACAGAGACAAGGTTGGTCAGCTCAGTACATATGAAGTCAGACACATAGGAACACACACAGCTTCACAGTATGCTTGTAAGAATTCTGTATGCCTGAAGGAATACGCTCCAACACACACGCATCCACACACGATTTCTGTGTTTTTTTTGTGTGTTTTTTTCAGGTAATCCGTCTTGAGGCCCATGTGAAGTTCTCTGTGCTTTGGCATCTGACCAGAGACTTGAACATCACCAAGTCTTCCCCTTTCAACCGCACCTTTGACAGGTAGGCCTTCCCTCTCTACTGACACCCCACTCAAAAGTTTGGTTTTATCCCTTGTTTTATCAAGGGTGGACAGAACAGCTGCTAATATATTAATGTAATACATATCTCGTACTCTTTTTCTGTCGGCATCTCACGCACGCACGCACACATACCGTTTGGACGCTACAGACTTTTTTTGTGAGAAGACCAATTTTCGGGATGTCTCATGGTCCGACAAAGACCGCTGTAGCTCGGCCACCTTCCTCGGCAGATTGAGATGCAGCCCATGCCAAAGAAACATGTCTCTTGCGTAAACTGACCAATTTTGATAGGGATTTTTTTTAAAGATGTTACTTAGATTGACGCTCGGTGGATTATTAATATACACATCACAATAAATCCATTAAGAAACATGATATGTTTTAAATGTATTTCAGAAGAACTGGATAGCATAGATCTGGCTATGCGCCATGCCAATGGCAGCTTAAGCTGTAGACTAGTTCATTGAGCAGACAAGATATGCTTATAATTCCCATACCGTTATTTTATAATATATCATTTTAGAGTTATATGAATATAATTGATCTTAGTTGAATAAAATAGAAAGGATATTTTCCCCAAACGATTATTGAGTGAGTGCGTACATGAAGGTCCTATACGCTTCATTTAGAGCTATTTGACAATTTTTACTTGAATGATTTTTTTTTCAATTTAGAATGTCCATTATCAGCGATGCAGGCGTAGAGGGAAAAAAGACAAGTAATCCATATGCACTCTAATAGAGAATGGAGCATGCGCTTTCCCGTGCTTCCTTTTTCAATCATGCTGGGTAGGCTACAGCGGGATTGCGTATAGAAATATATGGGCTAATAAGAACTTACTTCACGCCACGCATCAACCAGCTCAAACTATGTATGTCAGACTCCAACCCTGTCCCTGCAAGCTACCCAGTGCTTAATTTGGGAACGGACAGTAGCCCACTTAAGCCACAACATCGAAAACCAAGTGAAATCTATTCGGAAACATCGATGGTAAACCCCCACCCCCCTTTGCCCTCAGAACAGCCTCAATTCATCGGGGTATGGACTCTACAAGGTGTTGAAAGTGTTCCACAGGATGCTGGTCCATGTTGACTCCAGTGTTTCCCACAGTTGTGTCAAGTTTGCTGAATGTCCTTTGGGTGGTGGACCAATCTCGATCCATACGGGAAGCTGTTGAGTGTGAAAACCCCAGCAGTGTTGCAGTTCTTGACACCAACCGATGCGCCTGGCACCTACTACCATACACTGTTCAAAGGCACTTCAATATTTTCTTGCCCATTCACCTTCTGAATGGCACACATACACAATCCATGGCTCTATAATATTGAGGCTTAAAAATCCTTCTTTAACCTGTCGCCTCCCCTTAATCTACACGGATTGAAGTGGATTTAACAAGTGACATCAATAAGGGATTATAGCTTTCACCTGGATTTACTTGGTCAGTCTGTCATGGAAAGAGCAGGTGTCCTTAATGTTTTGTACACTCAGTGTATGTATAAGCTTTAAAATAGGCTTATATAGGTTTAGGCAGAGCTATATGTATGTATTGTAATTATTTTAATTCACGCTTGGATTCATATAGGCTAGGCTTATGCATATGCATAAGCTCTAATATGCATATGAGGGTTCTGCATGTGACGTCTTAATTGCTTTGAATTAATCAGCGAGGTTAACCAATGGAGACTAATGCTGAGTTTCGCAAGCATGATATTCCCAAACACCCACCCCAAAATAATCAGACTGCCATTGATAAAGATGTAGAACTCCCGCCATCACCAGTTATCCTCATCATTCAGATTCTTATAATTCAGTCTTGAAATGTTTGATGTTATTTTTGGATGCATTTGAATTGATGTCAGACTGATTAGAGACAATCAAGTGCTGAGTACCAGGCCGTTAGCGAGTTGGGTTTCTACCAATGCATCAACTACAGAGCGGAGAATAGGAGGAGATTACTGTGACTCAGCGGTCACTTGGATTTTGACTGTGGTCATGACTCGTGATTGCCGGTGTGGCTTCTGTCTATCTCTCTCCCTCTCCCAGGTCTCTGTTCATCATGCTGGACAGTCTAAGTTACTGGGATGCGTCAGCCAGCGCAGTGGGCCGGGCCTGGCTCAACCAGGTGCTCCAGAGGCACGACATCGCCCGGGTCCTGGAGCCCCTCCTGCTGCTGCTGCTGCACCCCAAGACCCACCGTGTGTCCATCCAGCGCGTCCAGGCCCAGCGCCACTGGGCCCAGGCGTTCCCTAACCACAACCCCCAGGCCGAACAGGACCCCTCAGAACCCATCTACATGAGAGACTCAGGAATCTCTGACAGTGAGTATAGGGGAGACACGGGTTAGAATGGTGGTGGACAGGACAGCCATGGTCGTGAAGAGATACAGGGCACTGCAGGCTTTTGTTCCAGCCCAGCACTAATAGATTCAACACTCATCTCATGATTGTATAATGTTGGGCTGGAAGAAAAGTCTATAGCTCTAAAGGATCAGTGTAGTTTGGTGAACATTGGTTTGGAGTGAATCTAGTTCAAGGTTCATTTCGACTCTGTAATTTATTTTCATAATCAGTATGTCACATATCCTCTTCTCTCAGACTTCAGCCAGATGCCGGGGGACTCTCTGAAGTCAGGGCTCCGAGGGCTGCCGTTGAGCGACATGGAGCCCTTCTGCCTGACAGTCAACCCTCTGAGTGACAGCCTGTCCTTGCTCAGCCTGAGCAGTGAGAACCTGGCGCTGAGCGGTGACTACCGTTCTCCTGACCAGCAGGGGGAACCCCACCTCCATGGCTCTGAGTCCAGCGGCTCCCACTCCTCCTCCATAGACAATGGCAGCTTCGAGGAGCCAGACGGCACCTGCAGCACAGTGAACGGATGTGGATCCGACCAAGTCCCTGTCCTTATCGAGTCAGACAGTATGGTTCCTGATGAGGAAAATTCACTAGAAGAGGTTGTGTTGTCGGTGTTAAATGAGTTGATAGACAGGGTGGTGGTTATGGGAGAGGAGGAGGGGCCACCTGAAACGCCGTCCCCCCCTGAAGCGTGGGCGCAAACAGACTCAGATAGCTCCTCATCAGACACGCAGGCCGGTCTTCGGCTCGATTCGGGCCCCCACGCCCCCTCCCACCGCCTCGAGATGTTAGCGGGAGGCACCCTGGGGTTCTTCCATGTCACCCCACCGGACCAGACAGGGGAGGAGTGGGAGAGGCACCGTGAGGGCATCACTCGCCACAGCTCGTCCCCCTCCATCGTGACCCTACCGGACAGCTCGGGCCCGGCAGCCCCTCACGACCGGAACCGGCGCTTGGACGTCGTGGACCTGCGGGCCCGTAAGCGCTCCCACAGCAGCACCCAGCTCAGCCTCAAGGGTAAGATCATGGAGCGTCTGCAAGACAAGTCCCCCGGTGCCAAGCCCAAGGTGAAGAAGAGCAAGCGGAAGGAGGAGGAGAGGCAGAGGAAGGCCCTGCAGGCCGAGAAGCTCCGGCCGCCCAGTATCTTCTTCGGAGACAGCCTGGATCTGGAGAATTGGTATAGCTGCGGAGAAGGTGAGGTGTCCGAGATCGAGAGTGACACCGGCTCGCCCAGTGGGGGCGAAGGGGTGAGCGGGGGCAATGGTCCCAATGGGAGAGCGGGGTGTAGAGCTTCCGCCTCGCCGCCTCGGTTCAACATCCACCCCCTCTACCAGCACGTGCTGCTCTACCTGCAGCTGTACGACTCATCCCGCACACTGCACGCCCTTTCGGCCATCGCCGCCATGCTGCGGGCAGTGCCATCGGACTTTGTGGACGCCATCTCCACCACCAGCATCAACAACACCTACACGCCCCAGCTGTCACTGCTGCAGAACCTGCTGGCACGCCACCGCGTCTCCGTCATGGGCAAGTCATATTTATTTTTTTATGCATAACAACACGGATAAAGACCGCTAAACACATATGAACTAAAGGGGTAAAATGTATGCCAGAGGTGTAACACATTACGCTGATTCTAAGTTGCGCTGGATAAGAGCTACTAAATGACTAAAATGTCAATTTAAAATGTACACAAAGACCTTAAAAACCATACAATCTAAAGTTTTCTTATTATTAGGATGTAAAATAATGTGATGTTCAATCTCCTCCTCCTCCCAGGTAAGGACTTCTACTGCCCCATCTCCCAGGACAGCCACTCCCACTCGTTCCGCAGCGCCATGTTCCTAGAGATCATCATCTCCCTCTGCCTCTACTTCCTGCGCTCCTACTACTCTGCCCACGTGGGCACGGCCGCCACCGACCTGGCGGGCAACCGGGCCATGCAGCTGACCAGCTTGGAGGTCCTCACCCTTCTCTTCAGCGAGCTGTCCAAGGTGACCGGCGGCTCGGCCAAAGGCTTCGCCAGCTTCATCAGTGACGTGCTGTCCAAGTGTAAGGTCCAGAAGGTGGTGCTCCACTGCCTGCTCTCCTCCATCTTTTCGGCCCAGAAGTGGCACGAGCAGCGGTCGGCCGGTGTCAACGTGGCCTCCCAAGAGGAGGGTCTCTCAGAGGACAGCGTAATCAACCTCTCAGAAGATCAGATGGACGGCTGCAGCGCCGTTCAGTCCCAGTTGCTGAGGCTTCTCCAGAGCCTGGTGGTGCTGGAGCACAGGGTGCTAGTGCCCGCCGAGGAGGGGGGCGACGGGGGGCCCGTGGTCGTCCCGGGCGGTGTAACATTAGGGACAGGTAGCGGGGCAGGGACGGGCTTCGAACTGCTGGGAGGTGAGGTGGAGCACATGAACCCACAGCAGCCAATGACGTCGCTGCAGTACCTTCACGGGCAGCCTATCACGGCGCAGGGTATGTTCCTGTGTGCGGTGATCCGGGCGCTGCACCAGCACCACGCGTGTAAGATGCACCCGCAGTGGATCGGCCTGATCACGGCCACGCTGCCCTACATGGGCAAGGTACTGCGCAGGGTGGTGGCCTCGGTCACGCTGCAGCTCTGTAGGAACCTGGATAACCTCATTCAACAGTACCGCTATGAGACCGCTATCACAGACACCAGGTAACTGCTATAGTATAGTTTCTTATAAGGCCATATGGGATAGGCATTTGAAATGGTACTGAGACATCCATATCCACCCACCCATCCATCAGTACTGGTTAGCCATTGTAAAACCACACCAACTGCTTCCTTTGTCGTCCACAGGACGATGGGATAGTGGCTATATTGGAAGGTTTTTACATGCACTGTTAATGTGTGTGTTTTAGGCCTACCTACTTAAGTTGATTGTACTGATTCTAAGTCACTCTGAATAAAAGTGTCTGCTAAATAACTTAAATGTAAAAGTGTAGAAATTGGTGTTCCAGGATCTGGTGTGAAGGCAACTGCAAGCAGATTGTCAGTAACCAGGTTTCCATCCAACCATTTCATGAATTACCTCATGCAAAAAAAATGTCACGACCGGGCTAATGGAAACAGGAAATGTTGGGGAACAATTTGTTGATTCGACATGGTGTCAGTAAAATTTGGCTAATTATGCGAGAAATGCAAGTGGAAACGCTTTTATTTATCGATTTTTTATTTTATTTTATTTAACTAGGCAGGTCAGTTAGGAACAGATTCTTATTTTTAATGACAGCCTAGGAACAGTGCATTATTAACTGCCTTGTTCAAGGGCAGAGCGACAGATTTTTACCTTGTCAGCTCGGGGATTCGATCTTGCAACCTTTTGGTTACTATTCCAACGCTCTAACCACTAGGCTACTGCCGCCCCATGTGCAAATATTGATTTAATAACCGAAATAAACTTGGAGTCACGCGATTCTATTTTGTGTGGTCCTCCCACTACGACTCGGGGAAAGCATGCAGTTTATTAGGCGTCAGATTAAATACATGATGAACTTCAAAAGGTTGCGAAAGTGCACGGTGATGAGCTTGATGCGCCTTTACAATAAATATCAATGGTCTTATTCTGGTGACATGATAATCGATGCTTGGCTGCCATTTGATAAATAAAAATAATCTCGCTCTTATCCATAATAATGTCATCATATAGGCTAGCCTTACCCACACTGTATCTGCAAACTGCAGATACCAAGACCATAGTGGGCACATTAGCTATTTAACGCAACAGTTTTTGTGACAAAACCATCGGTACAGTTGAAAATGAGATGAAGACACGTTGAACTATAGGTTTCTATTCGGTACACATTTAAAGGGATAGTTCAAGATTTTGGCCGTGAAGCCCTTTTATCTATTTCCCCAAAATCAGATGGACCCGTGGATAACATTTTTATATCTGGAAGTTAGAGGTAGTTTCATGAGCCAATGCTAACTAGCGTTAGCGCAATAACTTGAAGTCTACAGGAACACCTAGCATGCTACTTAGCAACTTCCTTCAAACTGCAAACAGAGACATAAAAATGGTATCCACAAGTTCATCTGGCTCTGGGAAAGTATATAAAGGGCTTCATTCACAAAATCTCAAACCATCCCTTTAAAAGAAAAAATGTTACCTTTTTATGTGCTCTACTTCATCACGTAGTGATTTCTATTCACAAGTCAGTTTGGTGGAAACGCCACTGGTGGGAAAATGCGCATATTCTTTTATGCAGATTTTTGAGTATTCATCAGAAAATCTGTCGCCAATTGGATGAACCTAGCTAGTGAAGTGAAATATTTGTATGAGGATGAATTGGTTAATTTAAGTACATATCCAAGGCAATGGATTTACAGCTGTTTTGTAGTAGAGGGAATGTTTGTGAGAAATTAGGTGAGTGATGCTGCCACACGATGTCTCTCTTGACCAGCAGTTACCTCAATTACCCACCTTTGACTTATGCCTTTGTGGATTCTAAATTGGTACTGTATATTCTATGACAAGATGAATTGTTTATGGCAAAATAGTTTTTTATACCAAATGATGACTATCAATTTATACTTTCCCCACTATCCCTCTTCCAGACCTCAGTGGATGGCCCTGTGCATCCCCCCGGATTTGATTCTAACAGTACTGGAAGGAGTGACAGCTATCATCCACTACTGTCTACTGGACCCATCCTCCCAGTACCACCAGGTGAGGGCGCTAGTCCGCCGTACTGCACTGCCAAGTAGACAGACATGTCATATCTGCATTGATTTAATGCTGATGTCACTTATTTACACATCGACAGACCTCCTTCGTTTATAAAGCACACATTTATCTAAAAAGGATGACATTTTCTGTACAGATCTACACAACCTACGACACCATTTTCAAAGTGAAATAAAATTATTGGACATTTTCCCAAGTTAATAAATAAAAAACTAAGATGTCTTGATTGCGTATGTCTTCACACCCCAGAGTTAATACTTGGTAGAAGCTCCTTTGGCAGCCATTACATCTGTAAATCATTTTGAAGAAGATTTTACCAACTTTGCACTTAGGGCAACATGTATCCATTGTTATTGTCAAAATTGCTCCAGCTCAGTGCATTTTGTTGGAAGTCATTAATGGACAGCAATATTCAAACAGTGATTGCTATTATCATGGCTATTGTGGTAGCAGCATCAAGTTATGGGTATGCTTGTCACCGGCAGGGACTTGGGAGTTTGTCATGATCAAAATAAATATGAAAGAAGCAAAGCCCAGGTAAAAAGTTAGCGGGAAACCGAACGTAGTCTTCTGAAAACCTATCCCCGGGATAGAGTTTTATTTTTCAATGTGACAATTACACAAGCTTTAATGCCAAAGACACACCAGAATGGCTTTCCTAGAGGTGGTGAGTGTTCCTGAATAGTCCAGTCTCAGTCCTGACATGAAAATCTGCTTGGAAATGTAGAGACAAGGTTTAAATATTGCTGTCCATCAATGACTCCCAACCACATTTACTGAGCTTGAGCAATTTTGTCAAAATTTGGCTGCCAATGGTGCTTCCACCAAATGTTAACTCTGGGGTGTGAGTACATACGCAATCAATACATCTTCCTTTTACTTTACATTTTTTATTCATTTGTTAATGTTTCTATCATTTTTCTTTAACTTTGAAAATGTGGAGTAGGTTGAGTATATTGGTAGGATTTTTTGTTGTTGAATATAATCCCTTTTTAGATGTCCTTTTAAGGCAGCTAAACGTGAAGACTGCGTGGGGTGTGTTGACTGACTAGTGACTGTATCTCCATGTCCCTGTTTCTCCTCTCAGCTGCAGGTGAGTGTGGACCAGAAGCACTTGGCGGAGGCTCGCTCAGGGATCCTGTCCATCCTCCACACCATCATGTCCTCCGTCACCCTGCTGTGGAGCGTCCTATACCAGGCCGACAGCACTGACCGGCCAGCTGCCGCCTCCGCTGCATCCACTTCCAACATCAACCTGGGATCCACCAAGGTACTGCGGTTACACACTGACCCTAAGCCTTTTCACAATACTGAATCGGACTAAGGCGAGCCAAACCAAGCTCTACTGAGCTGATCTGATTACTCATCCATCCATAGTTGCTAGAACTGAGCTGAAATGGACAATGTGATAATAGCCATCACAGTTTGGTCTGGGTCGACACGATACTGTGAATAGAGTACCTGTAGTTGATACCTAGATCAGTGTTCTTCAATATAGTCAAATCTAATTATTATTATTTTTTTGGTAGTGTACCCGGTTTAGCATGTGTTATAGTGGATACAGCAAAATGCTTATGTTACTAGCTCCTAACTATCATGCTCCTAGGGACCCTACAGGGTGTGCAGGCTTTTGTTTCAGCCCAGTACTCCTGATTTGAGGATTCGACTAAGCATTCGTTAGCGTTGGACTGGAACAAAAGCCTGCACAACGTGTGGGTTTCCCCAGGACTCAAATATTGTTCAAGGAGGATGGACCGCCCACTGCTTGTTGGCCTGGTCTTATTTCTGACACTGCATAGAGAGCTCAATCTTTCCTCTTTCTCTTCAGAACTTGCGTCAGCAGATCCTGGAGCTGCTAGGCCCCATCTCCATGAACCACGGAGCCCACTTCATGGCAGCTATCGCCTACGTGTGGAACGAGAGGAAGCAGGTCAAGACCTCTGCCGCTTACAAGGTAAGCTCCAGAAATCAACATGGCAGAAACCCTTACTAAACACATACATTTTGTTATTTGTGTGGTTAATGGCGGTGCGCGGAGGTCTCTTAACCTGCTTGTGTCCGTGTCCATGTTCGCGCACGTGTGTATGTGTGTGTGTAGGTGATCCCCACTGCCAGTGAGGAGCAGTTGTTGTTGGTGGAGCTGGTGCGGTCGGTCAGCGCCATGCGGACCGAGACCGTGATGCAGACGGTCAAAGAGGTCCTGAAGCAGCCGCCGGCCATCGCCAAAGAGAAGGTTGGTGCTGCGGTCTCCCAATAGTCTGGAATATAAACTGACATTCTCTGTTTTACCGTTAAAATAAAGCGAATTAGTTTCCCAATACATACGCTTAGAGCACACTGTGCTACTCTAACCTTGTTACAGTTTATGACTACATACAAAGCTGCACGACTCCTAGCCTCCTGCTTCCATTAGTCCTAATTCACCCTAATGCAGGTCCTCTGTTACTATTACATTGGACAGATACCATCTTATTGTTACAGTATATCAAAGTAAACTGGCAGCTTCCCTGCCACGGCCTCATTATTTTGTAATTAAATGTAATTCTGTCCAGTGTTACCTCTTCCTCAACCCTCTCTCACTCGCCTTCCCTCTTTCTCACCGTCTCTCCATAGAAGCATCTCTCTCTGGAGGTGTGCATGCTGCAGTTCTTCTATGCCTACGTTCAGAGGTGAGACCAACAGACCTCCACCTGTCTGTCAAGTGTGTTAAGCATAAGTAACAAATATATGAGATGTTGGCAATGAAAATCCATATGATTCCTAAGACAATCAATGCCTGGAAGAAGTGTACCAACTGAGCTTTCCCTCTTTTGTAGTTTAGTTCATGTGATGTCATGTTTAGTTTGACATTTCTGTATGTCAAGTGTGTTGAGCATGTAGAATAAAATCAAGTTAAATTCGGATAAAACCCCTGAATTTTGTTAGTCCAATTCATTGAGTTCTGTAGCTTTACTATTATTCGTACTAAACTGTTTATACAGGTGTCTTACTTAAATTAATACTTGACCCATCATTAGAACATTGTTTGTGACTGTATCCTTCTTGTCTGTCTATGTAGGATCCCTGTGTCCAGTCTGGTGGACAGTTGGCCGTCTCTGCTGGCACTGCTGAAGGACTCGATACAGCTGGGGCTGCCTGCTCCTGGACAGTTCCTCATACTGGGGTTAGACCACACGCACACCCGCACGCACACACACACGCACGCACGCACGCACACATGCACACACACCAGCTCCCGAGTGGCGCAGCGTTCTAAGCCACTGCATCTCAGTGCAAGAGGCGTCACTACTGTCCTAGGTTCGAATCCAGGCTGTATCACATCCGGCCGTGATTGGGAGACCCATAGGGCGCTGCACAATTGGCCCAGTGTTATCCGGGTTTGGCCGGGGTAGGCAGTTATTGTAAATAAGAATTTATTCTTAACTGACTTGCGTAGTTAAATAAAATAAAAACATTTAATAAATACAAATTATACCAGGCTCTAGTGATCAAGCTACTGAAGACCAGTCATTTTCTATAAGGGGAAGAAGACACAAGGATACATTTTAAGCAATAAGGCCTGGGGTATATGGCCAATATACCGCGGCTAAGGGCTGTTCTTGTGCGCAACGCGGATTGCCTGGACTAACCCCTTAGCCGTGGTATCTTGGCCATGTACCACAAACCCCCAGGTGCCTTATTGCTATTATAAACTGCTTACCAAAGTAATTAGAGCAGCTAATATACCACAGCTGTCAGCCAGTCAGCATTCAGGGCTCGAACCACACAGTTTATAATTAGCTAATAATCAAGTCGGAGGAGGGAGAATCCTGCGAGCTAGCTTTGACACTGTGCTGAATACGCTAATATCCAACGTGACGTTGTGAGCCTGTTGTTTGGAAGCTACACCCACAAAGGGGGAGAGCTCTGCGATTCCTTACTACTTTGTAGTTTTTGGTATAACTGCGCTTTACGACGCTTTCTGAGACTCTGCCCTCTCTCACTTACACCATCACTCCCTTCCCCTTATCTACCCTGTACATACGCAGCCACCAGACTAACCTATCCATCTCTCTTCCCCAGAGTTCTGAATGAGTTTATCCTCAAGAACCCAAACCTAGAGAGCAAGAAGGACCAACGAGAGCTGCAGGTAAGCCTCAGTCCCATGCAAAAGGATTCACTATTCTTCTATCTTTAAGATGACATAATTCACAAATCTTATCTTCTAGATAAGATAATATTAATCGAGGTAAAAGCCCCATCAAGGACCACTTTGGAATCAAGTGTTTTGAATAATCATTTTAAGTGCTATCTTCTGGGATTACAATGTACATATTGCTGAATATGTTTTTGCCCAAATAAATTCAATTCAAGAGTTCCGTTCCATTATTTACCCCAGCATGCCAATTAGATTGAAGCAATGTATTGGGCATGCATTTTATTGGTATGGTAGTATGGGTATTGTAATGAAGCTAGTATGATTATTCACCGTTTGTGTGTGTGTGTGTGTGTGTGTGTGTGTGTGTGTGTGTGTGTGTGTGTGTGTGTGTGTGTGTGTGTGTGTGTGCGTGTGCGTGCGCAGGATGTGACCCACAAGGTGGTGGAGGCCATCGGGACCATCGCAGGCTCCTCTCTGGAGCAGACCACCTGGCTGAGGAGGAACCTGGAGGTCAAGGCCTCGCCACAGATCATGGTGGACGGGACCAGCCTGGAGCAAGACGTAGAGGGTAGGAGCGATGAGAGGACCCTGGCTGTCTGTGCTAGTTGTGTACAATACGTCAGCTTCATGTTCATTGGGGCACCGGATTCTTATTGGACAAGTCCAGGGTAGTCCCTCCCTGTTACAGTCCGTTTTCTTCTGTTTGGTCCCTAATGAACACAACCTTAATTGGGAATGTGCAGATTAGATGCGTTTCTTGTTTGACTGAATGTATGGCTGTGTTTTCAATATCCACACTATCATACCACTTAGAATGACCCAATGTATTGGGAATGCATTCAAAGGGGTATGTTATGTTAGTGTGGATATTTGATCGTGCACACGAACAGCATGTGTCTGCATGTGTGTGTGCTGCGTATGATCTGTCACTAATGGCGTGTGTGTTTCAGATCTAATGCTCACAGTGATGGAGGCGTCCAGCTTCACTCCATCTGTGTACAGCGTTCACGCCCTCACACTGCTAGCGGAGGTAAAAACACCAAGCGCACTGTCTGGCCGTCTGTCTGGCGGTCTGTGGCCGTCCGTCTGTGCATCCTCTCCACTCACGGCTACCAACAGCCGTGCTTCTGCTATTAGGACCCACACACAGTCTACTCACACTCAGCTGATTTACGATCAGCTCTCCCTCCCCCAGGCCCAACCTCAATCAGTATTAGCAAAGCAATACATCCTTCCCTGGACACTGTTGCTGTTGAAGCCAGATAGAAACTGGAGGCACTAAGTGTGCCTCTCTTGCTTTAGTGTTATAAACAGACCTCCCTCTCTTCCCATTGTTTAGGATTATGTCACTCTCACATGACCCGTTTACTCATTGCGGTGCATTAGTGTTTATTGGTCGGTTTATGTCTGCTGTAGTGCAAGGATGTATCTTTTAAAGCAATATTGCAATTTGCTAAGTTTTATATTACATTTTAGTGTAGTATGCTGTTGCCATGTATCCTATCTGAACAGTGCAGAGTATTGAGTGTAGTGATTGTGTGTTGTCAGGTGCTGGCCCATCTCCTAGACATGGTGTTCTACAGTGATGAGAAGGAGAGGGTGATCCCCCTACTGGTGAACATTATGCACTATGTCGTGCCCTACCTCCGCAACCACAGGTAAGGATGGACCAGCCAATACACTACACTCCTTCACTAGAGCCTAGAGTACACCCAGGTCCTCAGTTACACTAAATAACATGCCCATGGGATCTGCCAAGGAAACACTCCCAAGCTGTATAACTAGGGCCTAGTATTTCCTGGTCAGGTCATATCTGGGTCCTATCTCTAATGTGCAGTGTGTCTCTGTGCCCTCTTCCCTGGCAGTGCCCACAACGCCCCCAGCTACCGGGCGTGTATCCAGCTGCTGAGCAGCCTGAGTGGGTACCAGTACACCCGGCGGGCCTGGAAGAAAGAAGCCTTCGACCTTTTCATGGACCACACCTTTTTCCAGATGGATTCCTCCTGTGTCAGCCAGTGAGTTGAGAATTGTTGAGTGTGTGTGGGGGAGGGGAACATTGGGGGACGGGGATCGTGTATTTTTGTTATATGTGTTTCATATAATAGGATTCTATCTGACGTCCTCTCCTGTATTTTCCAGTTGGAGAGCCATCATTGATCATCTTATGACCCACGACAAGACCACGTTTAGAGATCTTATGAGTAAGTATAATTGAGTAGCCTGATTCTTCTAAATGAGAATTTCTGTGTGTATATAATTTCTGTGTATAGTTGTATGTGTGCTTTACAGGTAAATATATGGGTAGATATTATATTAGAACTGTTATAGTATAATAGTTAACACGCGTGTGTCTGCAGCTCGTGTGGCGGTGGCTCAGAGCAGCTCTCTGAATCTGTTCTCTAACCGAGACGCAGAGCTGGAGCAGAGAGCAATGCTGCTCAAACGCCTGGCCTTCACCATCTACAGCAGCGAGGTGGACCAGTACCAGAAATACCTACCTGACATACAGGGTAAACACACACATGCAGACAGGCATGCACACAAACACACACACACGCCACTAAGAAATAAACACAAACATCCTTCTGTTTTCAAATATTTACACACACACACACACACACACACACACACACACACACACACACACACACACACACACACACACACACACACAGCGATGGAGTATTGACTTATGAGTGTGTGTGTTTCCCCTATCAGAGCGGCTGGTGGAGAGTCTTCGTCTGCCCCAGGTGCCCATCCTCCATGCCCAGGTGTTCCTGTTCTTCAGAGTTCTACTGCTGCGCATGTCTCCTCAACACCTCACCTCACTGTGGCCCACCATGATCACTGAACTGGTGAGAGACACTAGAGCACACTACAAACATACACCACAAAAAATGTACGCACTTAGTCTCTCTCACGCACACACACACAAGCGACAACTGCCGATGAACAGCCTGATGAAGGCCTACGCCAAGCCCAAACACCTCTGCGTTTTGTTTGTCCTGCTGTTTTATAAATATTTCGATAGAATTTCCAAGTAATGAGTATCTTGATTGGATAAGTAAGCCCCACTGTTATTCTTGCAATACTTTTCGATTGCTGAGTTGTGGTTATCATCCCCTTTGTCTCAAACTACTGTACTATAGATCGTCGACCAAGATAATAGATTGTTATACAGTGCCTTGCGAAAGTATTCGGCCCCCTTGAACTTTTCGACCTTTTGACACATTTCAGGCTTCAAACATAAAGATATAAAACTGTAATTTTTTGTGAAGAATCAACAACAAGTGGGACACAATTATGAAGTGGAACGAAATTTATTGGATATTTCAAACTTTTTTTAACAAATAAAAAACTGAAACATTGGCCGTGCAAAATTATTCAGCCCCTTTACTTTCAGTGCAGTAAACTCTCTCCAGAAGTTCAGTGAGGATCTCTGAATGATCCAATGTTGACCTAAATGACTAATGATGATAAATAGAATCCACCTGTGTGTAATCAAGTCTCCGTATAAATGCACCTGCTCTGTGATAGTCTCAGAGGTCCGTTTAAAGCGCAGAGAGCATCATGAAGAACAAGGAACACACCAGGCAGGTCCGAGATACTGTTGTGGAGAAGTTTAAAGCCGGATTTGGATACAAAAAGATTTCCCAAGCTTTAAACATCCCAAGGAGCACTGTGCAAGCGATAATATTGAAATGGAAGGAGTATCGAACCACTGCAAATCTACGAAGACCCGGCCGTCCCTCTAAACTTTCAGCTCATACAAGGAGAAAACTGATCAGAGATGCAGCCAAGAGGCCCATGATCACTCTGGATGAACTGCAGAGATCTACAGCTGAGGTGGGAGACTCTGTCCATAGGACAACAATCGTATACTGCACAAATCTGGCCTTTATGGAAGAGTGGCAAGAAGAAAGCCATTTCTTAAAGATATCCATAAAAAGTGTCGTTTAAAGTTTGCCACTAGCCACCTGGGAGACACACCAAACATGTGGAAGAAGGTGCTCTGGTCAGATGAAACCAAAATCGAACTTTTTGGCAACAATGCAAAACGTTATGTTTGGCGTAAAAGCAACACAGCTCATCACCCTGAACACACCATCCCCACTGTCAAACATGGTGGTGGCAGCATCATGGTTTGGGCCTGCTTTTCTTCAGCAGGGGCAGGGAAGATGGTTAAAATTGATGGGAAGATGGATGGTGCCAAATACAGGACCATTCTAGAAGAAAACCTGATGGAGTCTGCAAAAGACCTGAGACTGGGACGGAGATTTGTCTTCCAACAAGACAATGATCCAAAACATAAAGCAAAATCTACAATGGAATGGTTCACATATAAACATATCCAGGTGTTAGAATGGCCAAGTCAAAGTCCAGACCTGAATCCAATCAAGAATCTGTGGAAAGAACTGAAAACTGCTGTTCACAAACGCTCTCCATCCAACCTCACTGAGCTCGAGCTGTTTTGCAAGGAGGAATGGGGAAAATTTTCAGTCTCTCGATGTGCAAAACTGATAGACATACCCCAAGCGACTTACAGCTGTAATCGCAGCAAAAGGTGGCGCTACAAAGTATTAAGTTAAGGGGGGCTGAATAATTTTGCACGCCCAATTTTTCAGTTTATTTGTTAAAAACGTTTGAAATATCCAATAAATTTTGTTCCACTTCATGATTGTGTCCCACTTGTTGTTGATTCTTCACAAAAAATTACAGTTTTATATCTTTATGTTTGAAGCCTGAAATGTGGCAAAAGGTCGAAAAGTTCAAGGGGGCCGAATACTTTCGCAAGGCACTGTATATAATCCTAACATTGTGTGGCTTTTCTCCTATTTACTTACCTATGTATTTCCTCCCTCTCAGGTTCAGGTATTTTTACTCATGGAGCAGGAGCTTACTGCAGACGAGGACATGTCAAGGTAACTGTCAGTCCACCAAATGGGAGTGGACATTGATTAATACATGATAATGAGAGTGTGTGTTTTTCCTGCCATAGAAATGTGACTTGATGATGATGGATTGGATTTATCGAGTTTTCAGGTGCTCAACGCGATTTAGATTGTATGGTGGGGAAACATCCACAACCAATGTGTATCTTCAACCTGGGTGACTTTGTAGGGCTTGTTTCCTGGACACAGATTACGAATAGACCTGAAATGTAAAAGCATGTTCAATGGAGATTCTCTGTTGAAAGTGTATTTGAGTCCAGGGCTAGGTTTAATCTGTGTCCAGGAAACTGGTCAGTACTGTCTGAATCTATGCTGTGTGTATGCATTGGTCATGTTTCCATCTGGGTTTGACTTGTAGGACGTCAGGTCCATCGGTGGCTGGCCTGGAGACCACCTACTCTGGAGGGAACGGTTTCTCCACCTCCTACAACAGCCAGCGCTGGCTCAACCTCTACCTGTCTGCCTGCAAACTGCTGGACCTGGCCCTGGCCCTGCCCTCAGAGAGCCTTCCCCAGTTCCAGATGTGTGTACTAACCCACTACTCGTGCCTGGATTCATACACTCACATACAGTACATTTATCTGAAGACTGCACACTGCACTATTTCATTTAGATTTTTTTGGAAGGTATAAAAGGTTTAAGCACATACTTTAATGTGTTATGAAACACAATCTACGTTGCAACACTTTTACCCAATGATGTCCTCAAGCCTTTTCACACTATCATACTGAACGAAACCATTCAGTGATGGCTCATATATTTTCCTGTAACTTTGTCCTTTCCATCATAAATTGTGTGTTTTTTGCTCAGGAGTGTGAAAAGGTTTATGTCTGTGTAATGTTTGGGCATTGGCTGTGTTCTTTCCCAGGTACCGCTGGGCCTTTATCCCTGAGGCATCTGATGACTCTGGCCTGGAGGTGAGACGACAGGGGACCCACCAGAGAGAGTTCAAACCCTATGTTGTCCGACTTGCCAAGCTGCTGAGGAAACGAGCCAAGGTAACTGCTCTGGTCTACCTTCAGAGAAACATAATGCAAGGCTGGACATAGACCCACATTAGCAAAAGTGACCAATCCCAATGACCATGGTAACTTTAGCTATTACTGACATTTGGGACAACTTACTGTACCCCTAAGGCCAGTAGTGTAAGAGCCTGGACACAGCAGGCTGAAAATCTTTTCTGAAGGCTATCAGTGGGCGAACATCAGCTGCAGTCCACACGGTGTGTTCCGGGGGCCACCTGCCGGGTGGTCGAGAGTGATGGCAATCTTTCACGATTCAACATGTAGAATGTTGGAGGAGCGTCAGGAATAGCTTCACACCCTTGAGCCAATCAGAGCGCTAGGGCGCTTTCCCCATGTGACAACAAAAATGAAACTTGAGAAATGTAAATGTCAGCTGTAGCCTGGACAGTGTGTTCCAGCAGGTTTTGTACTTAATTTGTAAAAAATGAATATGTTAGAAAAATTCTGGCAGACAATCCAGTCAGATAATGGCACACCAACAAAGCACATACACTACCATTCAAAAGTTTGGGGTCACTTAGAAATGTCCTTGTTTTTGAAAGAAAAGCACTTTTTTTTTTGTCCATTAAATAACATCAAATTGATCAGAAATACAGTGTAGACATTGTTAATGATTGTATTTGACTATTGTAGCTGGAAACCGCAGATTGTTTTTTTTATGTTAGCTAATCCAAGTTTTTTTATTTAAAAATCTAATTGATCATTAGAAAACCCTTTGGCAATTATGTTAGCACAGCTGAAAACTGTTATTCTGATTAAAGAAGCAATAAAACGGGCCTTCTTTAGACTAGTTGAGTATCTGAAACATCAGCATTTTTGGATTCGATTACAAGCTCAAAATGGCAAGAAATAAAGAACTTTCTTCTGAAACTCATCAATCTACATTTTTTACATTTTAGTCATTTTAGCAGACGCTCTTATCCAGAGCGACTTACAGTAGTGAATGCATACATTTCATACATTGTTTTCTGTACTGGTCCCCCGTGGGAATCGAACCCACAACCCTGGCGTGCAAACACCATGCTCTATCAACTGAGCCACACGGGACCACAATCTATTCTTGTTCTGAGAAATGAATGCACAACTGAGCAAGAGGACAAGTACATTAAAGTGGTTTGAGAAACAGACGCCTCACAAGTCCTCAACTGGCAGCTTCATTAAATAGTACCCACAAAACACCAGTCTCAACGTCAACAGTGAAGAGGCGACTCTGGGATGTTGTCCTTTTCATTTCCAGCTACAATAGTCATTTACAACATTAACAATGTCTACACTGTATTTCTGATCAATTTGATGTTATTTTAATGGACCAAAAAATTTGCTTTTCTTTCAAAATCCAGGACATTTCTAAGTGACCCCAAACTTTTGAACGGTAGTGTACATATAATGTATTCATAGCTGTATAAAGTCACAACTCTTTGCTCATTCTGCTGTCGTCTGTTTCCATCCATTTGTCCATAGAAGAACCCAGAGGAGGACTGTTCCCTGCGTACTCTGTCCTGGGAACCGGGCCACCTCACCCTGACACTCTACATGATCCGCAGCATGGAGCAGCTCCTCCCCTTCTTCAACCTGCTCAGTCAGGTGTTCAACAGTAAGGCCAGCAGCCGCAATGGCCCCACCCACAACGCCGCCCCTAGCCACTCTGGCCACTCCTTCCCCAACAAGGAGGGCAAGCTGGAGAGCCAAAAAGTGTTCTGGAGCCGGGCACGGCAGAACATTGAGGAGATGGTGGAGAAAGACTTTTTAGAGGGCCTTATCAAGACGTGAATACGAGGGACAGAGGGAAATGTATTTTCCGAGGCGATATATATTAATGAAAAACATTAGTGAATTAGACTAATCTTGTATATAATGGAACATATTAGGGACATAAACCATGGGAAGTAAAAATAAATCTGTTTTCTGTTTTTGTATTTATGACTGTATTTTACTTTTCAAAGGCTTTTAATTATTTGTATATACAGGGCAGCTGTGAAGACTGATTTTGACAGTTTGTGTAAGCCCTCTGGGACAATGTGAAGATGCAGTGCAATTCTATATTGTTGTGACTTACTGAATTAAAGACATCATGAGATCCACATGCCCTATGTGTCTCGGTCTCACCCTCACCATGGACAGACATGTTATTTGAAATGTTTTGAGCATCATAGGGTGGAAAGCACTTAAAGGTCCAGTGCAGCTGTTTTTATCTCAATAACACATTTCTGTTAAGCAATTAAATCCCTTACTGTGATTGTTTTCAATTAAAATTGTCAAAAAATAATAATAGCTTCTTGGCAAAGAGCAATTTCTCAAGCAAGAATTTTGCTAGGACTGTCTGGAAGTCGTCTGAGTGAAGAGGGGAAAACTGAAAGCTAGCTGTTATTTGCAGAGAGGTTTGGAACTCTCTATCTTATTGGTCTATTCACCAGGCAGGCCAAACTTAATCCCCCAGAACATGCTGATATTTCAGTCTTTTCAAACCGCTGTCACTGAAAGTGTGTGGAAACACAGGAAAATCACTTTTTACTGCACTGGGCCTTTAACATGTTCTCTCTCATGTTGTACATAAATAGTGTGATTGATTTATACCATTTTTGTGTGTAATTTCATATATAGGGTTGGGGACAGAAGCTGTAATTTGTGCTTATTTTGGCTTCGTGACTAATTGAATGAATAACTAGAATGTTGCCACACATTTTGGCCAGTTACATCCACCACTTTGTGAAATATGATATTAGATAGATTCAAAAGACAAACTACAATAAGATTAGTATAATAAGACTAATACATTCCTCTACAAGGTCTTGCAGCAGGAAGATTTTTTTGGAAGTCTTCCTCAGGCATGAAAACATCCTCACAAAGAGGGAGTGCTTGCATGGTTTCTACTGTGGTTGAGAGGTAGATTTTCTGGCAATATGTACGGTGCTAGGCAGGTGAGAGGGTTGACATGAATTTGTGTCTGTCAAACATTTTCCTCCAAACTTTAATATTTACTGTAATGACTGTCCATGTTGAGGCATTGGAAGTACATTAAAGGCCGAAACATTCTTGATTGGCAGAATAAAATGTAAAGATTTGTTTCATTTTTTGTACACAGTTAAACATAACCATATACTAAAGGGGTCTTAATGTATGGACTTACAAATGCAATAGTCATCCTCGTGGACAATCTTAGCCTGGTCCCGTGCTGCCTCTGAGGCCTGGCTGTTCTTTAAAAATATACAGTGCCTTTGAAAAGTATTCAGACCCCTTCACTTGTTCTACATTTTGTTAGGTTACAGCCTTATTCTAAAATGTATTAAATCGTTTTTTCACCTCATCAATCTACACACAATACCCAATAATGACAAAGCAAAAACAGTTTTATTGAATTTTTTGCTAATTTATTTAAGATAAAATGAAATATCACATTTTCATAACTATTCAGAACCTTTACTCAGTACTTTGTTAAATCACCTTTTGCAGTGATTACAGACTCGAGTCTTCTTGGGTATGACACTACAAGCTTGGCACACCTGTATTCGGGGAGTTCCTCCCATTCTTCCTTCAAGTCCGGGCTCTGGCCGGGCCACTCAAGGACATTCAGAGACTTGTCCTGGAGCCACTCCTGCGTTGTCTTGGCTGTGTGCTTAGGGTCCTGTAGGAAGCTGAACCTTTGCCCCAGTCTGAGGTCCTGAGTGCTCTGGAGCAGGTTTTCATCAAGGATCTCTGTACTTTGCTCCATTCATCTTTGCCTTGATCCTTACTAGTCTCCCAGTCCCTGCTGCTGAAAAACATCCCCACAGCATGATGATGCCACCACCATGCTTCAATCAATCAAATGTATTTATTAAACCCTTTTTACATCAGCCGATGTCATAAAGTGCTATACAGAAACCCAGCCTAAAACCCCAAACAGCAAGCAATGCAGATGTAGAAGCACTGTGGCTTGGAAAAACTCCCTAGAAAGGCAGTGTCGTGACGTTGGTACCATTAATGCGATGGTGATTATTTTATCAAATCAATGAACTATGTTTAATTATTACAATGATTCAATGAATCATGTCACAAGTATTAACAATCTTTAGCAATCTTGAGGCACCACAGAAAAAGTTTGTTTAATGAGTTACCGTTTCCCAAATTAACTCCAAAGATATAAATAGTCATACGTGGTGTGATCATGGTTCATGACTTCTAATAACTTTCCTCCTGAATGGACAGTTCTATTTATTAGTGGCATGTGTGTTAATCATCAGAAGAGTGTTCTGGAGATTCCCTTACGTGTTGCAATCTGCGTGACTACTAACTCCTCTATCACTGTTATCAATAGCAATTTGACTTGTGTGGTCCCTAACCTTCTTACTGATTGTGGCTGGTCTGACTGTGCTGGCATTGGTACTGGTACTCAAGGGGACCAGTTATCCTACTGACTTATTCTGAAATGTTATCCTACCGGAACACATGAGTATAGCATTTTACTAGTTGCTGTGATATCTCAGATTTGTTCTCAGGTTCTCATTGGGAAGTTTTCAGCTAGATTTGTTTCCTGCTTTGGCTGCCTCGTACAGTGTTGCATGTAGTCTCAACCCCCCCACTGGCCTCGATGAGGATCATCATGGGTCTGGAATAGTATTTCCCCCCTTTGTGTCTCAGGACCGCCCCACCAGCGGTTGGTGTTGGCACAAACAAAAAGATATAACCCTATGTATGTGTTGTCAGCGGCCACGTTATTAGATTGGCTGTAACCTTTCAACCAAATCTCCTGGTGTGCTGTCGACAGATACCCCTTTTAGATGATTGCGTTGCAGCTAGCTTTAGGGGAAGACAGTGTGGTCAGTGGAGAAAGCACTGTGACCTGTGACCATATGTGAATGGTTATCCAATCCATTAGTGGGAGTAAGCGATCCATCAAGTCTGCTCCGAGTAGCAGGGGTTCAGATTCGAGGCTGGTAACATACACAAGGTGAACAGGCGATACGTCCTGGAAGTGTAGTTTCAGCATGAGTCTCAATGTGAGAGGCGAGGCAGTGTGACAGGCGAGGCAGAGTGAAACCTCAAAGTGTAGTGTCGGATCGTTCCCTTTTTAACCAACATTTAGTTGGCTTCAAAGCCCTTTTGAGATCACTGAACATAGTTTGAGAGATGAGCAATATTGTCGAGCCCGAATCAATTACCATATGAGAGGTTAAGCAGTCCTCCGGGACTGTTTCCAGGTATGGCCATTTTGAGTTTCATTTAGTGGACATATTCCCCACAAAGTGGAGTGGTTGTTCGCAACGACGTAATGTGTCATTTCTGTTCAAGGTGAAAGCAGATCGACTTTTCGGGTTTTGAATTGACTTGGCTTTTGTGAAGCTTTTGACCTTTTTCTTCACAATTTTTGTATCAGAGTGTCATGAGAATTTTCAATCCCAATAATGATAATTAAACAATCATTTAATCTTTGACCAATTTCCTGAGGTTTGTAAGACCCCGGGTTCAATAATAATTGGGCAAAGTCTCAGATTTTATAAAAGGTTCATTGATCTTTATTCACGAGAGCTCTAAAGTCAAAAATGAGGACCCAATCCTTTTATAATACACACACACATTCCTATCTTTAGACCACTCCCTGCTCAAACAACCAGTACATTTCCACTAACCACAAAGAACCATACATTTTGTCACATCCTTCAAGGCTTTCACCTCCCCTCCCCCGCTGGGGCCCTCTTGGTTTGAAAACCTCTAATGATTTTCTATTATCAACTCTACAACTTCACTCTGCTTACATCTCTACTAAAGAATATTATATCCTAGTATTAAAATTCTAACAGATCTACACACATCCTCGTTTTATCTTCTCATGATTCTCAAACATTTCACACTATCATACAATTTCAGAGTGGAACACTTTAGCCATTATTCTAAAACATACAAAGTATTCTATCAATCCACCCTTTGACTAAATGTTACACACTGATACTTAAATTTTTATTACAAAATAAAGTCATACCAAATCAAACCATTAAATGTATATACATCATCTACCTACTACTTCCAACCATAACACTTCTGTTTAGAACATTAACTTCTGTTTACTAACATCAAGGCGGTGACCCGATCCTGTAGGTTCATGCTCTACAACATTCGCAGAGTACGACCCTGCCTCACACAGGAAGCGGCGCAGGTCCTAATCCAGGCACTTGTCATCTCCTGTCTGGATTACTGCAACTCGCTGTTGGCTGGGCTCCCTGCCTGTGCCATTAAACCCCTACAACTCATCCAGAACGCCGCAGCCCGTCTGGTGTTCAACCTTCCCAAGTTCTCTCACGTCACCCCGCTCCTCCGCTCTCTCCACTGGCTTCCAGTTGAAGCTCGCATCCGCCACAAGACCATGGTGATTGCCTACGGAGCTGTGATGGGAACGGCACCTCCATACCTTCAGGCTCTGATCAGGCCCTACACCCAAACAAGGGCACTTCGTTCATCCACCTCTGGCCTGCTGGCCCCCCTACCTCTGAGGAAGCACAGTTCCCGCTCAGCCCAGTCAAAACTGTTCGCTGCTCTGGCACCCCAATGGTGGAACAAGCTCCCTCACGACGCCAGGACAGCGGAGTCAATCACCACCTTCCGGAGACACCTGAAACCCCACCTCTTTAAGGAATACCTAGGATAGGATAAAGTAATCCTTCTAACCCCCCCCCCCTTAAAAGATTTAGATGCACTATTGTAAAGTGGTTGTTCCACTGGATATCATAAGGTGAATGCACCAATTTGTAAGTCGCTCTGGATAAGAGCGTCTGCTAAATGACTTAAATGTAAATGTAAATGTAATGTAAATGTTTAGGATTTTCATTATGATTTTCATTGAAAAAACAGTCTTTCTAAACATTGAAAATAGTCTCATTTAATTCGGGCTCCTCAGAATCGAATGAATCCGCAGTGTCCACCAGGTCTGGATATCTATAGTGTTCAATCCATTGGTCAGACTCTGGGATGGGCCTGTACCTCACCATCTGCTGAGTCACTGCATTCTCCAATACCTTGCTCACCAAACCTCAGACACAGGGAATAAAACAACAACCACATAATACCAGCATACCCATACACACAATAGCAGCCTCCAAGATGGTAGTGACTATGGTTTTCCATTTGCCAAACATTTCATCAAACCACCCTGTCACAGATGTATTAACCCCTGAGTTCTCAGGCCATTCTTCACTTAGTGCGGTCAACCCAGCCAAGGCTCTAGTTACAGTCCCCTCTGGTGATACATTATTAGGAATAAAAGTACAGCAACCCCCCACCATTCTACAAACCCAACCCATTTCTGCCAATAACATATCGAGAGCCAACCTATTTTGCCAGGTCATGAGAGAGGTGGCGGATAATTGGTCAGAGATTCCCTTCACTGCATCTCTAGTCTGATTCACAAATCTTTGTTGATTATAATAGATATAGTTTATCCAATCCACATTCTTTTTTTATCATAACCCACCAAAAGAAAGTAGTAGTGAACCCTTCCCCTCTTTGATTCAACGCCTTGTATTCATCGGGTACTCCCCTAGGGATCCCTATGGAATCCATCCATATGGAGCAACCCTCATCTAGGACCAGACTTCTCTTATTTCTTTCTATTTTACTCACAACTGGCTGTTGATGACTAATCCTCACTGGTTGAACCAATAACACCGGGGCGCAAGTACCTACCCACCCTTTTGGTAGCATCTGCCTTATGTGTAGTCTGTGGCATTGGAGCAGTCAACATAGTTGGTCGCCCGGTGGAACATGCATAACAATTGGTTTGGCCCAGAGCCCTGGCCGTGTAATTCATCCACCTTAACCAGAGATTTTCATCTGGTATTCCTTCTATCTCCCCTTGGTTCCTTTCTTGGAGAAGGAAATCCTTCACATCAGGTAGACTAGTAGAACCAAAGGAATTTCCACCTGAATGATCAACTCGATTTGTTCCTAGTAATGGATTTACTACAGGATATTTCATTGTGGTGTCTGTCAATTGAAATGATAGGCAGGTATCCTTGCCATACTCATCAGCGCATGTCATATACTTCATCTGCATGTCTCTCCTAGTTACTTTTTGTATAGTTACTACTATTCCCAACATACATGAGGGAATATCCTTATTCCATTCAACACCCCATCGTGCACTCCATTTCCAGATATTAGTCTCATATTCCCTGCCCCATGTGTGTTTAAATACCTGGGATCAGGAACACGTGGACATAGTTGGTTGACACAGGTATAAGGGGGTGTTGTCGTCCGTTATCTCCTTATAACAGTAATCCCACCCGTTAGTCATATTTAGTACCCTTATCTTACATTTCGCGTTTTGTCCTTCTCTAACCCCTATTGTATATGTCACTCTCCCTTGCCTGTCCTTATTTTGAGTAGTTTGTCTTTCGCTTCTCAACAATGGTAAATTCGGTACGATTTATGCCGACTGGTGGTGGATCTGGATGTATTAAGAATATTATTACCGTAATTTCCAGACTATAAGCCGCAACTTTTTTCCCACGCTTTGAACCTCGCGGCTTAAACAATGACGCGGCTAATATATGGATTTTTCCCGCTTTCAATGTTGTTTTTTTTTTAAAAACACATTCTGTGACGTGCTCAGTTTTTTGGTGGCATGAAGCTTTCATTAGACCAATGAAATTGCCAAACGGGTTAAGGTCAAACAACTTTTTTGTTTACTGTTTAGATTAAATCGAGCGCTCTCAAACTTACCATCATTCTGATTACGGTAGTCATTTTGTCACCCTCATCATGGCAAAGACACGGAGAAATGCATATGATGCAGCTTTCAAGTTGAAGGCGATTGATCTGGCTGTTGGAAAAGGAAATAGAGCTGCTGCACGGGAGCTTGGTCTTAATGAGTCGATGATAAGACGTTGGAAACCGCAGCGTTAGGAATTGACTCAGTGCAAAAAGACAACTAAAGCTTACTGCTAATTATAATTTTTTTGTTACCAGCCGTGTTTCGTTAAAGCCTATTTATTTTTGTTACAAGCCGTGTTTCGTTAAAAGCCTGTGTAAAGTTAATTTGTTTCAATGTAGGCACCTGCGGCTTATAGACATGTGCGGCTTGTTTATGTTCAAAATATATATATTTTTTTAATTCAGTGGGTGCGGCTTGTATTCAAGTGCGCTCAATAGTCCGGAAATTACGGTAGTACTATGATGCATCTTAGGGTCCCCCATATTCCCAAAAACCGCCAACCCTCTCCTGCCTGTAGCCTATCTGCCCGGAACCACCCCATACTCACACTCTTGGAGCACACACAGTGATGACAGGTCAGGTTAGGGAATCTTCGTTAACTTCTCAGGGCTGCGTGGGACTCTACCGTCCCACCCACGGTTCACACTATTCAACAGCCAGTGAAATATCAGGGTGGCATATTCAAAACAACAAAATGTCATAATTCAAATTTCTCAAACATACAACTATTTTACACCATTTTAAAGATAAACCTCTCCTTAATCCAACCACATTGTCCGATTTCAAAAAGGCTTTACGGCGAAAGCATAAAGTTAGATTATGTTAGGACCGTGCCAACACAAGAAAAACCACACAGCCATTTTCCTAGCAAGGACAGGCGTCACAAAAAACAGAAAACCAGCTAAAATGATGCACTAACCTTTGACGATCTTCATCAGATGACACTCCTAGGACATCATGTTACACAATACATGCATTTTTTGTTCGATCAAGTTCATATTTATATCCAAAAACCCCATTTTACATTGGCGTGTGACGTTCAGAAAATGTATTCCTCCCAAAACCTCAGATGAATCAGCACATCAATTTACAGAAATACTCATCATAAACGTTGACAAAATATATAACAATTATTTAAAGATTTATAGATTAACTACTCCTTAATGCATCCGCTGTGTCAGATTTCAAAATAACTTTACGGACAAAGCACATTGTTCAATATTCTGAATACAGAGCTCAGCCATCAATGCAAGCTATACAGTTAGCCGTCAAGCCACGGCGTCGTCAAAACTCTAAAATACTGTTATAAATATTTTCTTACCTTTGCTGATCTTCGGCGGAATGCACTCGGAAGGACTCCCACTTCCACAAGAAATGTTCATTTGTTCGATAAAGTCCATCATTTATGTCAAAATAAATCCATTTTGTTCGTGCGTCCAGATCACTATTCCAAAAGGCATGATGCGCGTCCATCCATCATAGATGAAAAGTTATAAAGTTCCCTTAGCATTTGTAGAAACATGTTTTGTGGTTTCGTGGTAGAAACCGTTGTTGTGTGTCATGTCTCAACTCTCCAATATCTGATAATGTACCCTCTAACTCGAGTGAGTGCTCCTAGTCAAACTTCAAAACCCAGATGCCAGGGCTCTTAGCGTTGCGTGCTTTTGATGATGCCTTAAAAGCTGTCCTTGCAAGCTCTCTGAGTTGTAAAATAGGCAAGACAACGTGGGCTGTAGGGCCCAAGTAGGTAATGAAGGTGGGATACATGTTCGACAGAAACATTTGTTTGAATGGTAACAGCTCTTCCATTCCTGTTTCAGTGAGTAGGCCAAAGTAAGCTGAACGAAGCCTATGATAGTAAGCTTGTGGGTGTTCATTCTGAGCTTGTTTGACAGTGTTAGCCAGTGAGCTGTTGTGTTTGCGAGTCGCAGAACCACTGAAATTCAATTTCAAAGCTGTGGCAAGTTTAGCATAGTTGTTTTGCACGTGTTGCTGTGGTAAACGAATGAACCTCGTCACGTGTCTATTCGACGTTCGCGTCAACAGGTAAAGCCTGTCATCCAAGGCGTCCTCTTTGTCTGCTAGGAACGTCTCAGTGTTGTTTGGCTGACCTGGAATGGGGTCAAAGGTGCGGAAAGTTTTGACGGGTTTGCAGGTAGAGGTCTTTTGTACGCAGCGAGAGATTCAGTGATGAGATTTCCTCCGCTTGCTTAAAAATCAATATTTCCATCTTCATCACCTGAGTTCTCTCATCATTCATTTGGTCAGTGACTTCCATGAGTTCTGCTGATTTGTCATCCAACTTAGTCATTGTGTTCATTAATACATTGTCTTTGGTTTGCAGCATTTGGACTCAGGGGCGGAAATTCCGGGGGGGGGGGGCGGGGGGGACACGACCCCCCCATCCTGGGAAAAATATGATTTGTCCCCCCCAATATATCACTGAAACATAACTATGTAATTTAAATAATATTAATAATATGCAATGAAAGCAATTGTGCTGATTATAGACACTTAATAGCGTGTTTTTAAGTTTTAAAAGATTGCGACCCCCCCACCCTTTGCCTCACAATGGTTTGATCCACTGCCAGTTCCTTAGCTTGCTAGGTAACAGAGAGGTCGTATCTACTGTCTGATAGGCACTCAATGCACGTAACTGACGTGAGGTTAATCCAGTCAATCGCGCACACACACTAGCTGAATATGCAGAGCTAGCGCGCAAATATTAACTATTAAGCTTGCTAGTACCTATTCCATTTATGTGGCGTCGTCAAAGATGGAATCTTTGCTATCGTCAATTTATTCCAAGATCAGCATGCAGATGATGTAAGTTAGTGCTTCAAAGTCCCTGTGATAAGGTTAGCGATAAACTGAAATCCAAACTGAACAGAACTACACTCTCTTCTACCATTGTCTTAAATATATTTAATGGTCTCGTTGCAAAAGCTAAATTGTCGCAAGGAAACTTTTATTTATTTATTTTATTTCACCTTTATTTAACCCGGGTAGCAAAGATTATAGCAAACACCACTGAAACTGAATTGGTGCTCGCTAGCTTTGCAAATTCAGCTATTGTTGGAAGCCAGCCAATATGAAACAAACTATTAAAATTACAAAAGGTTGCAGCATATGTTGTGTAAATGGTGAACTCATACAGCTGTCAACTCTTGTCATTTTAATCCGTTTCACATTTGCTAGCTACCTTTTAGATCGAAGCCCAAATAGAATGATTGAACATGATAGAAGCCCATCTCCTACTGTAAATAACCTACACACTGTGTGTGTGTGTAGCCAGCCAGGTAGAAAAATGGCAGAAAAATAAAAGACGGACATCAGAGTATTTTTCAATACACCAAAACGCATAGTAAGAACCCTAGTAGCCTAATATCTCAAAGACTAGTTGATAAAATGTTCATAAGAAAGAAATGAAATTCTAATGGAAATGTTTCACAATGATGTCATTAGGCAGAGCAGGCAACAGATGGCACACAGACAGCAGAGTTGAGGACAGATATGCAGGGACAGACTGGCAGAGACAGGGAGTCTCAGGTAAGTTTGTTGAGTCTTTGTTTGGCAACATTATGAAAGGTTCTCCATTTTTTTTTACTTGTAAAATAGGAACATAATTTGAAAATGCCATGGATACCCCCACTCTCAACTTAAACTGGTGACTGAACTAAGATTTGTTAAAGGCAATGGTATTGCTGTTGTGATTAGTTGTGTAGTTTTGGGTACCGGTAGTTAGGAGTACGGCAAACACCTTATTTCTTTGGTTCCTCAATATACATTTACCATATTACAATGTAGGCTATGTGTTACAGCACTACTTTTGGTGTCCCCCTCAGGAATTGCTCTTGAGAAAATTTCATGTAATTGTCCCGTCCAAAGTTGATATCAGATGTTCGCCCCTGTTTGGACTAGAACATTATTGCTTTGAGTAACGTTCATCAAAACTGCATGCATGTTATCAAATTGCGCGCTCCTGTTTATAGATAACTCGACAGATTTATCTAGTTTAGCGTGGACATCATCGTATTTAGTATTGTCTAAATCAAGTTGTTCCTGTAGAAAACGATTTTGTTGAAGAGTTTGTGCTCGTTCATCATCATAAGTATTTGCAATTACTTTTTAATTGTTCAGTTTTCAAACGCAGTTCCTCGGCTAGCAAAATGTTTTCACTTCCTGCTTTTGTCATTAGTTGCTTGGTTCTCTCCACCTGTCCCTTCATATCAGGCATTTCTTGCTCATGCTTCTGCTGAGCACTGCTGGATCGATGCCAGTCTCTGATGGCGATACATAAGGGCTAAAGTGGAGAGAACCTTTACAATGCCTGCATCCGACGGTTGATTTTGCGAGCGTTTTCGCAATTCCTGCTGTTTTTCCTCTAATGTCATAGTTAGGGTTTGTATCGCTGCTGAGGTCAGTGATCAATCCTTTTATGGGTGAGGGTTCACTAATTAGAGGGGGACTGCGAACCACCCCCTCTGATAGCTTTCACATTCTTTAAAAAATGTGGAGCTGCAAAAAACTATTTGAATCTATTTAAAGACGTTAATGAACCATCAATACTGGATCGGTAATGTGGGAGTTGGACGTGAATAAATTTGCAAAATAAAATGTAATTGATTAATCAATGTTAATAATGAATCATACCTGTATATGCCATTTGGGAATTAAACTTCAATTAACCTTAATATGGAAAAGTTAAAATGTTCTCATTTGTAGAAATCAATCAATTTGGATATTATTCAAAATATCCACCTGAAAAGGTTTAGATGGCAATTGAACTACCTAGTTTAATTGCATGAGACAACAATATCTAAAAATTTGAGATTGGCTGGATGTTACATGTTACAAACATGAGCATACGTTTTCTGTCACGTGGAATTAATGATAAAAAAATATGCCTGCTGATTCTTCACCACCAGGGGTCACTGATCGCAGAAAGCTGAAATCAAACGGCAGTCCAAAGGAGGCGGAACATCCATTTTCCCCGGCACAGGCATTGCCCTGTGAACAAAAGAAAAATGGCTGCTCTGTCTTTGTTAGCTTAGCATCTCATGCAAAGCTAATCCTACTTTTTACCAGAATTCCCACTTCCGAGTAACATAGGATCCCCTTAAACAAGGGAACGGTTTTACTAATAATGTCCTATGTTCAAACCCTTTCGGCGTTATTTTTCGCAATATTTTACCGGACCGTGCGGAAAACAACGAAATACACCTTTGGTCTACTCGCTCTGCTGAAAACGCGAGAGACCGAGAGATAATTAACCACTTCGGTTAAGCTAATATCGCTACTCAAATTTCTCTAATTTGCCAGCCCATATGTCTGGATTAAGAAATTAAAACTGACCGAGTCTACTCGCTTCTGAAATGCGGGAGACAGAAATAGCACTAACGTTTAGCCCAAAGCTCTATTTCTCAAATTTCTATAATTAGCTGGATTGTGTACCAGCACTAGACATTTTTATCACGGAGGCACCCTCCATATCTTTTGTTCAAATCGGAACACGCACACCTCAACAATTCCTGTCTACAGCTCCCATGGTGTATAACATAATCTTCTTTTCAATTTCATATATGCTGAATTGCAACATGAAGGCGTCATTTTATCTTAGATTCCTCGCACGGGCCATCACTATGTCATGACGTAGATACCATTAATTTGATGGCGATTATTTTAGCAAATCATTGAACTATGTTTAATTATTATGATGATTAAATTAATCATGTAACAATTAACTCATTAGCAATCTTGGGGCACCACGGAAAAAGTTTATTTAATGAGTTACCGTTTTCTGAATGAACTCTAAATATCTAAATATATCGTTATACCAATTATCGTTAATTATCATTATTACATCATCAGTCTCATTCTGAACGTCGTTGACTTCAAATCTACACGAACCCTATATCCATGATGATACACAAATTGGCTTAATTATTTATTTATTAAATAACTAAATAATCACACAGAATTAAATAAACACACACACAGGATAGATTATACATCGGTTACTAACATGATGCAATGAAAAGTCCCTAGTGGACAAACCCGATATGATGGCTTGGTACACAATGAAAGGGGTGGGGAACGAAAGAGCGGGAGGAGGAGAGACAAAGGAATTCAACAATCATACATACAGTTGAATAATACGCTCATCGTAAATATGGATATTTAGCACCCTAACAACCGCTCATTTGGATTTAGAAATGCAAAGTACATATTTACGCTTGTATGTCTTTGTCGTCTCTAGTTCATCAGAAGTCTCTAATTGTCCACCAGAGGTCACCATGTCCTTAGTAGTTGTAGTAGGTTGGTCTCGGAGTGTTATTTAGAATGTATCTTCAAGAGGTATACCACGCCATGTCCAGCGGGCCTTATTCTTCATACCCTAGAGATACCTATAGTGGTGAGAGAAAATTGTTCTTTGTCTCTCGTCTTCGGTCGAGTTTCCTAGGCTAACAGTGCATAAACAGCTGCAGACTGAATGTTCCTGTGTAGTCTTCTTCTTTGAGTTTCAGAGGGCTTTACAATTTTCTGGTATTGTAGTTTCAAACCATTTTGCCATATCCAGCTCGTGCTGTACTTCGGCTGGTCTTTAGTTTTAAACCATTTCTCAGCCGTGTAGCCACCGCTTCACGCTGTCTGGTCTGGTAGAGATTTTATTTTTCTCTGTTGAAAGTTTCAGAGTTTCTAACCATTTCGTACCTTTCAGCTCACGCTGTCGGTCATGCTGGTCTAATATGTTAATTCTTCAGAGTCCTTTTAAGCACTCGCCTTGGAGGGTGGTTCCATACCGTTGCCACAATGTCTGTGCTCATGTGGGTGTGGTTACTGACTTCGCAAAAGTATTTTGATGTTACAGTATTATCTCATTTAGAAGGCTAAAATCACATTTCATCTTCTCACAAAAAGTTCCACAACATTTAGATGTAAATCTGATAACTGGGACATATACATTTGTAGAGTTGCCGTTATTTGGTTATACCATCCTTAACGATATCACAAAACAACAACTTATTTGGCATGATTATTGTTTAGAGTCCCACAAACCATTTACCACATTATTTACGTTAGAAATATTGTTTCAATGTCCATCCGTTTGATGTTACAGTACTGCAAAATCTCTCCCTGTTGTAACAAAGGGATTTTTAACTTCCATTTCTGCAGAGTGGGAGAAAGAGTTCCTGCAAGGTATTTATGACCGTCATAAAACTGGCCAACTGTCACGACTTCTACCGAAGTTGATGCCCCTCCTTTTTCGGGTGGTGCTCGGCGATCGACGTCACCGGTCTTCTAGCCACCATTGATCAGTTTTTCATTTTCCATTGGTTTTGTATGGTTTCCTTACACACCTGTTTCTTATCCCAGTAATTACATGTTGTGTATTTAACCCTCTGTTTCCCCTCATATCCTTGTCGGTGATTGTTTGTTATGTTATGTACGTGTTGTTTATGTATCGGTGTCTGACGGGTTATTTGTTATTTGTTGGTTTTGGAGTTAGTTTTTGTAAATAAATACTCCATTTTTTAAACCACTTTGGTTTCTCCTGCACCTGACTTCCCTGCCACCTACATACACGGATTATGACACCAACTCCCACCCTTCCTCTCTGGTGGGAGAGGGGGCTCTCTCTGATCCTCACCCAGGAGGGAAAGTCATGACAGCAGGAACCTAGGAAGAACATGCTTGACTGTTAGTATAAGGTTCTTACTGTGGAATGCAGTGTTTTGTTTTTTTACCAGGCATAATGGGACCCATGTTGTCCAAAAAGTTATACTTTTTAATAATCTGTCCATATAACATTCTTCCAAGAGTCTTGATGATCATCCAGGTGCTTCTTGTCAAACTTGAGTAAACTTTTTTCATGACATGGGTAACATATTAGAAAGATAGAAACATATTCTATTTACAATAAAAGTGACTCCAAAATGACACAATACATTTTTTACCATTCATTTCTATTGGGCACAAAAATCTGAAACGCAAACAAAACAAACAGCAAGTGCATCCAACAGGTTTGTAGAGTCACAAGCTTGATGTAATTATTGCGTGCTTGGAATATGGAACCAAATATTAAACTTTTGGCTACTTTAATACACATATAAGTGAATTTGTCCCAATACTTTTGGTCCTCTAAAATTGGGGGAATATGTTTAAAAAGGGCTGTAATTTCTTAATGGTTCCCCGATATAGATGAAAATACCCTCAAATTAAAGCTGACAGTCTCCACTTAAAATTCAAAGTGCTGGAGTACTTAGCGAAAACAACAAAAAAATATTTCACTGTCCGAATACTTTTGGAACTCATTGTATATTGTAGGTTTCATGCTCTACCTGCTTTCCACCTACTCCCTGAATGTACGTTCTTTTCAAAATCTCGCTCCACTTGTTAAAACACATTCGATCACAGTAGACTACAAACGTCTTATGAGCAAAATATGGACAAGTGAATGCGGACGATAAATTCGACACCTGGAGGTGTCATAAAGATGATCTCATAATAGGCCTGCACCTGATCTTACAAGCAACCAGAGAAGGCTAGGCCTAGACATTTAAGCTAAAAACAATTATAAATAGGCTATTATTAGTGTTATTAGTCCTTATAGCCTACAATAAAAAATATATACACTACCATTCAAAATTTTGGGGTCACTTAGAAATGTCTTTGTTTTTGAGAGAAAATATATTTTTTTGTCCATTAAAATAGCATCAAATTGATCAGAAATACAGTGTAGACATTGTTAATGTTGTAAAGGACTATTGTAGCTGGAAACAGCAGATTTTTTATGGAATATCTACATAGGCATACAGAGGCCCATTATCAGCAACCATCACTCCTGTGTTCCAATGGCACGTTGTGTTAGCTAATCCAAGTTTATCATTTTAAAAGGCTAATTGATCATTAGAAAAAACTTTGGCAATTATCTTAGCACAGCTCTGATTAAAGAAGCAATAAAACTGGCATTCTTAAGACTAGTTGAGTATCTGGAGCATCAGCATTTGTGGATTTGATTACAGGCTCAAAATGACAAGAAACAAAGAACTTCTGAAACTCGTCAGTCTGTTCTTCTTCTGAGAAATGACGGCTATTCCATGCGATAAATTGGCAAGAAACTGAAGATCTCGTGCAATGCTGTGTACTATTCCCTTCACAGAACAGCGCAAACTGGCTCTAACCAGAATAGAAAGAGGAGTGGGAGGCCCCAGTGCACAACTGAGCAAGAGGACAAGTACATTAGAGTGTCTAGTTTGAGAAACAGATGCCTCACAAGTCCTCAACTGGCAGCTTCATTAAATAGTACCCGCAAAACACCAGTCTCAATGTCAACAGTGAAGAGGCGACTCCAGGATGCTGGTCTTCTTGGTGGAAGGTGTTTTTGGTGGAAACCAATTGAGGACAGCGCCATGATGCTGCAATGGTTCGAGATCCATAGACTGGGCAGCACTTGTGGACAGCACCATGGTGCTGAAATGGTTCTAATATAAATACTTGAAGTTTTCTCTATAATCACCAATAGATGCGCAAACATATCATTGTGAACAAAACATTCTTCTCGGGGAATCCAGAGGAAAAGACAGACAGACTTCCAACGGGGATTACATATGAAAGCATAATAAGCAGCGTAATACAACATAATATAGTTGAGTCAGGGAGCTTTCCACATCCTTCTCCAGCACTGGCTAGATCAGCTGTTAGTTACTCGTGCGTATCTGCCTATCAGTTGCATCGTTGGCTTCTGTAGTCCCCTTTAACCTTTTAAGAACTCGCCTCGCCATTGGGATGCAGCCCGCTGATTATATCGATTCTGCTACTGCTACTGGGTTCTTAAATGACGTGTCATCTGACTCAGACGAGGGGGAGGAGTGAGATAATAAATAAATAAACAAACAAGGCAAATCCATCGAAACGCCACCATCCACTTCCTCAGTTTCAAGCATCGTCGGTGGTGAACGGTGGATCACTGGGGGGAAAGAACGCCACTGTTATTTAATGGCCCATAAATTGAGAGGCGAAATAGTTGGCTGAAAAACGGGGGTCCTTGGTGAGGAATATAGTCCTTCGCTGGAAGAGGGAAGGACGCGTTGTCGGTCGAGCATCATCCACAGCGAACCATCATTTTATGAGGAGACCATCCAAACCGTTACAGTAAGGACTTTAGAATAGAATAACCTACAAGTAATTTAACTGATATTTAATTGTAAAACATTTATTACTAATGTAGAATTATACAAATCAAACATTGCAAAAAATAAATTCCCGTTTATAGACAATTACAACGAGAAGCTATCATAGAAAATAAATCGACCTCATCTCTCCCTTTGCCTTTTTGTATTGCATATTGAGGATAAATTGCACCTCTGTTAGCCTATAGGCCAATCTTATTTATCAAATCGAGTTCATATAGCATGGGCTAGGCCTAAGTAAGGCATAGGCTATCGGTAAATTGGACTCGAGAGGAAAGCACGACGCAACCTTATTTGCCATTATCCATGTCAAGCATCCTTTTCAATTTGTCGTTTCATTTCCGATCTCAGAACATTTCCCAATATCTAGGCTGAGAGTATTTTCCCTATATCCACCTCCCCAGTGGATTTTTAAGGGCACTCTGGAATACCACGACTGGTTGTGCTTTGGGGGGGACCATTTTTGACGTTTGATTCGTGAGGTTTGACGCCACGGAGAGAAGATGTCGGGGCAGACGCTGACGGACCGCATTGCCGCGGCGCAATACAGCTTGACGGGATCGGAGGTTGCTCGAGCTGTCTGCAAAGCTACCACTCATGAGCAGACAGCACCCAAGAAAAAACACCTGGAATGTAATTATGGCCTCTCCTCCCTATCTCTACACACACCTTACAAGTACTGGTTCCCTGTGTGTGTGTGTGTGTGTGTGTGTGTGTGTGTGTGTGTGTGTGTATGTATGTATGTATGTATGTATGTGTGTGTGTGTTCCTGTGATTGAATAATATTATACCTATCAGTGGAGGCTGTTAAGGGGAGGACGCTCATAATGGAGCAAATGGAATGTCATCAAACTATTTGTTTCATGTATTTAATACTAGTCTACTCATTCCGCTCCAGCCATTACCACGAGCCCGTCCTCCTCAATTAAGGTGCCACCAACCTCCTGTGATACCTATACCCATATTATAATATTATTAAATCAATAGCAATGGTTCACCATCTTCATTTGCTTTGCTTGTGTGAAATAAATGTTTTCAGCATGTAGACCTAAAACAAATGATGTTTCGCTTTAGCCAGACTATCCAGGCCCCTGCCAGGCATCACCGATCAATATTGATGCCTGCTGTGCTCATAAAAGGGGCAGTTAGACTGAAGTAGTCAACTCCGAGCCAGGACATTGAACAGAACAGAGCCATCAGCCTCCTACCTCTGCATCCTTCCTTCCACCCTCATCTGAGAGGTCCTGTTGTCACTACTACTAACACAGGCTTGTACCTCGGGACCTGGCCAATGTGAGGAGGTATAGGAGGCGGAGTGGCACTGTCTGTCAGCTGTGTCTGGTATCAAAGCCCCACTTTGTTAGATGGTGAGGAGATACAAGTTTGTTTTTCAGGTTTTGTCTTACAATGACATAGGAAACCCGATGTGCTGAATTAACTTCTTAGTTTCAGAGTTGTATTTTACTAAATGTCTAAAACACGCAATATACACTGAGCATACCAAACATTAGGAACGCCTTCCTAATACTGAGTTGCACCTCCAACCTTTTGCCCTAAGAACAGCTTCAATTTGTCAGGGCATGGACTCTACAAGCTGTTGAAAGCGTTCCACAGGGATGCTGGCCCATGTTGACTCCAATTACTTCCCACAGTTGTGTCAAGTTGGCTGGATGTCCTTTGGGTGGTGGACCATTCTTGATACACACAGGAAACTGTTGAGTGTGAAGCATCCGTCAGCGTTGCAGTTCTTGACACAAACCATATCCCGTTCAAAGGTGCTTAAATCTTTTGTCTTGCCCATTCACCCACTCAGTGGTGCACGATCCATGCCTCAATTGTCGCGAGGCTTGAAAATAATTATTTAACCTGTCTCCTCCCCTTCATCTACACTGATTGAATTGGATTTAACAAGTGACATTGATAAGGGGTCATAAGCGTTCACCTGGATTCACCTGGTCAGTCTATGTCATGGAACGAGCAGGTATTCTTAATGTTTTGTATACTAAGTGTATACCCCTGTATGCGATTATGTATAGCATTTGAAAGATCATACACTCCTACCTGAGAGAATCTTTGTCATGGGTGCCCAAGTCAGGCACCAGATCAATTTAATCCAAAGGCCTCTGTTTTGCATCAGGCCTACATGATCACTGATGGCAGGTGGCTTGTTTGCCTCACTTTCTCCATAAGGACCAGTGGTGATCAGTCTGTGGCAATTAGGCCAAGAGAGTCTGCTTGCCAGGATGATAGCCCAATACTGCGCCAGCTAGGTAACCTAAGGCTGTAGTTTCTCCTTCTGTACATCATCAATATGAAAACCAAGAGTGACCTTGGCAAAACCTCTCAGGGATAATTCAATCCACCCAATCCACCCTCTTTGAGTCTGGGAGTAAAGCATATTTATGTACTCCCCTTATTCATGGGATTGGGGGATTGGAAAGCCCACCCCCGGCCAATCATGTGTCAGCAATCTTTTGACATCTCGGAAAGTGCAGACTCGGTGTCCTCTGCTCCTCATAGCCAGTCACTCTCGTTTAGTGCTCTGAGTATATGTGATGTCGCCCACTGACTAGCTCTAAGGGACAATGCTCTCCACTGAATACACAACAGGTTCACACACATATATAGGCATGCACACGTACGCATGCGCACACCACACACACACACACACACACACACACACACACACACACACACACACACACACACAAAATAGTACATATGGCAAATAGTCACATAATTAAATCAAACATTGCTGTAGATATTACAAGTCTAATTCAACTGCAATATAATCACAAGTATTCCCTTTTTAGTGGGAGGGTAGGGGAGGGAAAGGGGGAGGTTTATATGAGTTGCGATCTGGGAGGGCTCTTGGAAAATGTAGTTTATTTTTAATTTTTACGTACTGTATTCTTTGCTGATTATTGATTACTCATCTATTTACTTTTTATTTACTTTATTTACTCATTATTACATTTGCAACAAAGTATTTTCCAGATTTTTAATGGTTAAGCTAACTGTGCTTTCTTGGAACTTACAGGGCATAAAAGGAGAAAAAAAAGCATACTAGTTGTTTTGATATTATGAATAGGAAAGGAGTAGATATTGCCATGCTCCAGGAATCTGATATAATGAAGGATGATATAAGCAAAATAGAAAACAACAACTTGAAGTTGGCTGCCTTTTCTTCTGTTAATAATAAAACAAAAGTGGTAATTGTTTTTTTTTCACCGTAATCTCAAGTTTCAATGATCAAGAAGGGAGAATTGCCTATGTGAAGGAAATATTTTCTGGCAAATTTCCAGCACCAATCAAAAGTTTGGACACACTGACTCATTCAAGGGTTTTTATATATATATATTTTTTAAACTATTTTCTACATTGTAGAATAATAGTGAAGACATCAACACTATGAAATAACTCATATGGAATCATGTGGTAAACAAAACAGTGTTAAACAGATCTAAATATATTTTATATTTGAGATTATTCACCCTTTGCCTTGATGACAGCTTTGCACACTCTTGGCATTCTCTCAACCAGCTTCATGAGGTAGTCACCTAGAATGCATTCAATTAACAGGTGTGCCTTGTTAAAAGTTAATTTGTGGAATTTCTTTCCTTCTTAATGCGTTTGAGACAAATCAGTTGGTATACAGAAGATAGCCCTATTTGGTAAAAGACCAAGTCCATGTTATGGCAAGAACAGCTCAAATAAGCAAAGAGAAATGACAATCCTTCATTACTTTAAGACATGAAGGTCAGTCAATGCGGAACATTTCAAGAACTTTGAATGTTTCTTCAAGTGCAGTCGCAAAAACCGTCAAGCACTTTGATGAAACTGGCTCTCATGAGGACCGCCACAGGAAAGGAAGACCCACAGTTACCTCTGCTGCAGGGAAGTTCATTTAAGTTAAGTGCACCTCAGATTGCAGCCCAAATAAATGCTTCACAGAGTTCAAGTAACGGGCACATCTCAACATCAACTGTTCAGAGGAGGCTGTGTGAACCAGGCCTTCATGGTCGAATTGCTGCAAAGAAACCACTAATAAAGGACACACATAAGAAGAAGTGACTTGCTTAGGCCAAGAAACACAGCAATTGACGTTAGTCCGGTGGAAATCTGTCCTTTGGTCTAATGAGTACAAATTGGAGATTTTGGTTCCAACCGCCGTGTCTTTGTGAGACACAGAGTAGATGAACGGATGATCTCCGCATGTGTGGTTCCCACCGTGAAGCATGTGGGAGGAGGTGTGATGGTGTGGGGCTGCTTTGCTGGTGACACTGTCAGTGATTTATTTCGAATTTAAGGCACACTTCACCAGCATGGCTACCACATCATTCTGCAACGATACGCCATCCCATCTGGTTTGTGCTTAGTGGGACTATCATTTGTTTTTCAACAGTACAATGACCCAACACACCTCCAGGCTGTGTAAGGGTTATATGACCAAGAAGGAGAGTGATGGAGTGCTGCATCAGATGACCTGGCCTCCACAATCACCCAACCTCAACCCAATTGAGATGGTTTGGGATGAGTTGGACCGCAGAGTGAAGGAAAAGCAGCCAACAAGTGCTCAGCATATGTGGGAACTCCTTCAAGACTGTTGGAAAAGCATTCCTCATGAAGCTGGTTGAGAGAATGCCAAGAGTGTTCAAAGCTGTCATGAAGGCAAAGGGTGGCTACTTTGAAGAATGTAAAATATATTTAAAAAATGTCAACACTTTTTTGGTTAATACATCTGTGTTTTTTCATAGTTTTGATGTCTTCACTATTATTCTTCAATGTAGAAAATAGTAAAAATAAAGAAAAACCCTTGAATGAGTATGTGTGTCCAAACTTTTGACTGGTACTGTATATATTTTGGTTTCTGCATATGCCCCCAATACTTACGATTATTAGTTTTTTTGTCTCTCTATCCAAAATTCTTGCTGGAGTATCTGATTTCCATATGGTCTTAGGTGGTGACATGAATACAACCATAAATCCGACAATGTGTAAATCTAACAAATCGGGTACTGTACCACTAGCCACTATAGCATAGCAAAATATGGTTTCTGATGTTACACTAGTAGATATACAATATGGAGAGTGCATAATCCACACCTGAAAGAATATACATTTTACTCTGCTAGGCACAGATAATTTTCAAGGATAGATTGATTACATATTACTTTCATCACAGTTATTGCATCTAGTACAAAAGGTGGAAATTGTACATACTGTATGTCTATGTCTGATCATGAAACTTATGCAAACTATAAACAATGTTCCAAATCGTGCCACAAGTAATCTCACTCTCTTAAAAAAATTGGATTTCTGTAATCAATTCAGGTCTGATTTACATGAATTTATCTTCCTCAACAAAGAATTGGTGAATGACAATGGATTCCTGTGGGATGCCATTAAAGGGTTCATTAGAAACAATACAATAGCATTTGCTTCTGGTTTGAACAAGTCTCAACAGTCTCACTTTATTCTTACTAACTCGTCAACAGCAGAAAAAAAAATGTACGCCGAGAAGGAGAAAGAATTATTAATCATCAAATCTGAGTTAAATTCCTTACTGAGATTAAGAGCAGAATTTCTAATTCATGAAGTCAGACAAACTGATTATGTGGACGGTAATAGACCTAGCTTCCTCTTAGCTAGTAAATTACGCAATAAGGATAGTCTTGCTGACGTTGTTTCCATTCAGGCTGACGTGCTCTCTTTTTCACCATCAACCAATTTACAATTTAAAAATGTATATGAAAAATTATACAGTTCTGAAGTACAAAATACAGCAGAAAGCAAGAGACCCTTTTTCGAGGGCTTGAATCTACCGCAACTCTCCTGCGATGATTCACACTCTAAATGCACCTACAGTATAATGCTCAATGAACTGCACGATGCATTGAAAGACATGAACTGAGGTAAATCCCCTGGATGGGATGGCATCCCACCGGAATTCTATTTAACCTTTTGGTCTGATCTTGGCTTGATATTATTAGAAATGGTACAAATATCTATTCAAATGGGCTTTTTCAATAGAGATGTTAATAGTGCAATTATCTCTCTGTTACATAAAAAAGGTAAAGACACAACTCTCTATTCAAGTCATAGGCCTCTCTCCCTCATTAACAGTGACATGAAATTGTACACAAAGGTTCTAGCCAAACGTCTTGAAACCATTTACCCAAACTAGTTAATCCAGATCAAACAGCTTTTGTCAAATATAGATTGTCTGACGCTAGTCTGAGACATCTCATATGTATAATGCACATTACTCCTAATATACCATCCCCCTGTGCAGTCAGGCCTTTGACCGTTTCTGGTATTCTATGGAAAGAATGGTATTTGGCTAAATATTTATAAATATGTATCGTAACCCCTTTGCAATGGTCTTGATGGGCAACCAATGCTCCTCACAGTTCGACATCAAACGGGGAACTCATCAAGGCTGTCCAGCGTCTAGTCACCTATTTGCCCTATCACTGGAGCCTTTAGCTAAAACAATAGGTCAATCCCAAGATTTAGAGCAAATATCAGTTGAGGACACGGACCACCAAATCTCATTATATGCAGATGGCATACAGTGCATTCGGAAAGTATTCAGACCCTTTGACTTTTTCGACACTTTGTTACATTACAGCCTTATTCTAAAATGGATTAAATTGTATTTTTTCCTCATCAATCTACACACAATACCCCATAATTGTAATGATGGGGCGGTGAGTCGGAAGCAGGTGCAGGTGAAACGTTTTAATAAAACAACAAAACCAAGAACATGACACTAAAATAAGGCAGTACGCTGATACACAAGAACAATACCAACTGGTGAGTGAACCTGGGAGAGTGACATATAAAGGGGAGGAAATTATGAAGATAATGGAGTCCAGGTGTGAATCATAATGATTCACAGGTGTGCGTAATGATGAGTGCCAGCTGTGCGTAATGATGAATCCCAGGACCGGTGGTTAGTACTCTGGCGACGTCGTACGCCGGAGGGGAGGAGCAGGAGCAGACGTGACAATAATGACAAAGCAAAAACAGGGTTTACATTTTTGGGTCAAAAAAATAATAAATATCACATTTACATACGCATTTAAACCCTTTACTCAGTACTTTGTTGAAGAACCTTCTTGAGTCTTCTTGCGTATGACGCTACAAGCTTGGCACATCGGTATTTGGGGAGTTTCTCCATTTCTTCTCTGAAGATCCTCTCAAGCTCTGTCAGGTTGGATGGGGAGCTTTGCTGCACAGCTATTTTCAGGTCTCTCCAGAGATGTTAGATCGGGTTCAAGTCCGGGCTCTGGCTGGGCCACTCAAGGACTTTCAGAGACTTGTCCCGAAGTCTTGGCTGTGTGCTTAGGGTCATTGTCCTGTTGGAAGGTGAACCTTTGCCTGAGTCTGAAGTCCTGAGCCCTCTGGAGCAGGTTTTCATCAAGGATCTCTCTGTTCTGTTCATCTTTCCCTCAATCCTGACTAGTCTTCCAGTCCCTGCCACTGAAAAACATCCTCACAGCATGATGCTGCCACCACCATACTTCACCGTAGGGATGGTGCCAGGTTTCCTCCAGACGTGACGCTTGGCATTCAGGCCAAATAGTTCAATCTTGGTTTCATCAGACCAGAGAATCTTGTTTCTCATGGTCTGAGAGTCCTTTAGGTGCCTTTTGGCAATCTCCAAGAGGGCTGTCATGTGCTTTTTACTGAGGAGTGGCTTCTGTCTGGCCACTCTACCATAAATGCCTGATTGGTGGAGTGCTGCAGAGATGGTTGTTTTTCTGGAAGTTTCTCCCACCTCTACAGAGGAACTCTGTAGCTCTGTCAGATTGACCATCGGGTTCTTGGTTTCCTGCCTGACCAAGGCCCTTCTCCCCCGATTTCTCAGTTTGGCTGAGCAGTCAGCTCTAGGAAGAGTCTTGGCGTTCCAAATTTCTGCCATTTAAGAATGATGGAGGCAAATGTGTTCTTGGGGACCTTAAATGTTGCTGACATTTTTGGAACCTGTCCCCAGATCTGTGCCTCGACACAATCCTGTCTTGGAGCTCTATGGACAATTCCTTCAACCTCATGGGTTGGTTTTTGCTCTGACCTGCACTGTCAACTGTGGGACCTTATATAGACAGGTGCGTGCCTTTCCAATTCATGTCCAATCAATTAAATATACCACAGGTGGACTCTAATCAAGTTGTAGAAACATCTCAAGATTGGTCAATGGGAACAGGATGCACCTAAGCTAAATGTTGAGTGTCATAGCAAAGGGACTGAATACTTATGTAAATAAGGTATTTCTGTTTTTATTTCTAATACATTCTGACAAAACATTCTGACAACCTGTTGTCGCTTTGTCATTATGGGGTATTGTGTGTAGATTGATGAAGATGTTTATTTATTTACTCAATTTTAGAATAAGGCTGTAATGTAACAAAATGTGAAAAAGGGAAAGGGTCTGAATACTTTCTGAATGTACTGTATTATTGTACCTTGACAATATATCACAATCCCTCCCTAATGTATTAAGTATATTCAGACAATTCAGCAGTATATCAAGTTATAAGATTAACCTCACTAAATCATCTCTGCTCCCACTTAAACAAAGCAATGTTCAATCTCAATATAGAATCGAAGATACCAATTGTGACCCATTTTAAATACCTTGGCATGTTTCCCTTTCCAGATACATTTGTTTAGAAGATCTACAAACAAGTCCCAGCTCCAATTACAGCAGATCTCAACAGATGGTTTAATCTAAGATTCACTTTATCAGGTCGAATTTCAAAAGTCAAAATTAATGTCTTGCTCAATCACTCAATCACTTTGTTGGCATGCTTCCTTTGCCCACGCCACTAGGGTACTGGGAAAATATCAAAAGTTCAGTCTTGAATTTTATATGGAAAGGGACACATCCCAGAATTAAAATGACTACACTCCAGCAGTCCAAAGGTTTTGGGGGTCTAGGTTTACCCAATTTCAAGTAATATGCTTTGTCTCTAGTGCTCCGCCCACTTAAGAAATAGTTTGATCAAGATAAATGTCTTTCTTGGTTGGAAATTGAAGAAAATATAGTGTCACCATTCACACTGAGAGATACTATTCTGTTCCTCATCTCCTAAGTTGTGCCGTACTCAGTTAGGACCAATCATCTCCCACACAATACAGACCTGGCAACAAATCGAAAAACTGGGTAATTGGGAAGTGCAATGGCATACCCAAACACCAATATTTAGAAATAACTCCTTACCTTTGGGAGGGAAACCTATTATTTTTAAACAATGGTCTGTACAAACAATTCATACATTTTCAGACATAATGAATGATGAAGGTTTATTATCCTTTCATGACCTAAAAAAAACATGTTTAATTTGGTGTGTCATTTTTTTTACATTTGCAGTTAAGAACTGCTATGTGCACTTATGAACACCATTCCATCCACTGAGTTTTGGAACCTACATGCACATGATGTGGGACTGCCCCACTATGAAGACCTTTTGGTCACAGGTTGCCAGGTCTGTGTCGAGCATAGTTGCTGCTGCCATTCCCCATCTACCCAGTATTTTATTGTTGAAGATGACTCTTCACTGACTTTCACAGTACCCCAGAAACGAGTATCGTTGTCTGGGCTGACTGCGGCAAAAATAATGTTAGTGACCAGATGCAAGCCTCAACATAACCTCAGCATAACGCAATGGCTACAAAACTTCCTTGATGGCTTTCACTACAGCTCTCCATAGCTCGTGTGAACAGCGCCAAGGAAACAACATTAGATACATTCAGTCAAAAATGTACAATTGTTTGAATCTATCAATTGTATTTTGAATGTCAGTATAGAATATCGATGCATACAGGTTAATTCTATTAATGTGTGCCTTGGTCCCACAAACAATTTTTCAAACATAAGATGAGCTACCCATTATGTTTTGTTTTATGCATAGATTTGTCCACAACATGAGCTCATGGGGAAGAGAGAGGGAGGTGGGGAGGGGGAGAGGGAGTGAGGAGGGAGGGAGGGAGGCGGGAATAGAAAATAGTGGCACCTCCTAAGAAGGGGGCGGGGGAGATGGGACAGACAGGACAAATAATATATATATATATATATATAGATAGAAATTATTTTTTAAATGTTTTAATATATGTAATTTTTTTTTGATTATTGCAGGACTGTGATCTGAACCCCTCACAAAACCATTATTAGCACTAACAACATTATGAATTTAATAACTTTTGCATCCAGCAGATTTTCCTCTCAGACTTCAATAATTGAGAGGGGAAAAAAGGAAATATACAAGAAGTATGATGTTTGAGCAAAATGGGGATCCTACTGTTTTATTGTTCATTTAGAACTAGTTGCGATGCTGTCCTTCCAAGTCTTGTTCATCAAGGCTTCCCCATCGGCTAGAGGAGGACTGGAAATTGATATTCATTCAGAACATGTTCTTGCCTGGTTGATGTACAACAAAGCACACTTAATGTTAAGGCATTTCCCAATCCTATGTGTTATCTTGTGATGAAGGAATAGTTTGTCTGGATATAGAGTAGTGCCATCTAAAAAGCTGAAAGGTCTTTCATGTCTTTTTCATTTGAAGACTCTGTGTCCTGGGATGTTTCCATGGTGATTTCGTGAGTGTAATATCGTCAAACACCAAGCCTGTGAGCTTTCCATGCTGACCCATAAGCGGGAGAGCGAGAGGGAGAGAGGCTCTCTCTCCAAATCATCCTTACCCCACCCCTATTCATTCTCTCCCAGTAGAGAGTGAAATGATGCAGTGCTAGTAGTGTGCTGCAGTGAGGAGAGAGGGAGAGAGAGAGCCTCCAACCTCTCTCAGGTGTCCAACCCTCACTGGACAAGGGATTTCACTAGACATAATACAGTAGTAGTGTAATAGGACACCAGTGTAGTAGCTGAACTAGATCACGGGTCATGTTCAGTAGGGCACTCTGTAGCAAAACATTTTGTAAAGCAATATTTTGCATTTAAAATCTCCCTATTTCAAAACATTTTCTCTCTTGAGAAAATTCCTCCTGCCAGACAACACAGTAGACTGTAATGGTCCGTCTGTCAGTCAGGATTCCTCAGACCACACCTTCACACCTAGAAGATGGTGTAGCTTCACACCACAGCTGACATTGAAAGCCCTGAAAAGAGTATGATGTCAGGTCAGCTATCATCTTAGCAGGGGGTTGGAGACACACCTGTGTGAAAGATCCATGTGTTAATTATTTTAGAATTGTGATCATTACAGCTGAACAGCAAGGAGGTGCTTTAACATCTTTCAACACTCTTGATGGTGGCTCGACAGGGCCTGCTTGTGTCTTCAGTGCAGGCTCCAGCAATCTTAGAGCTGTTGCACTGCTTATGTGTGAATGCTAAGTACGTTCTCCTGCCAAGTTCTCTTTGTGTGGAAGGGGATAGAGAACACAACTGTATGGGGACGCTATGGATTAAGAAGCCCAGCTTTGTGTGCCACTCATGGCCCCCAGCTGCCTGGGCACAAGTCTTGGGAAACTTTTAACCTCTTCATGACTCTCACATCAACTTATTATTGTGGCCATGTTGGGATTCTGGCTTCTACCGTGTTTTTTGGTCCCTATGGTCAGAAAACCTGATGGTTTTCATACTGACTTCAAAGGTTAAGACCCAAGTAAGATGAGATGGACAGTCTTAGCCTGAGCCCAGAGTGAGGTAGTGCACTGGCAGGATTTGGATTACAGCCAAATTAGATGGTTCAGAAGGAGGAGACCTGCTACCCTGCTGCTCAGAAGGACCACCATCTTTATCCAATGCAATTTAAACAATATGACTTCCATCCTCTTGCCCTGCTACAACAGCTGTTTGAGTGTACATGAGTCATGATCAGGGTTGTGGACACACACGCATGCACGTACACACATCAACACACATACATACCCAACAACACACACACAGTCAATATTCATGATTATATCTTCTATCATGACATCCGGCAGGCATTTGCAGCAGAATACCCATCTCTCTCTGTGTGTGTGTGTGTGTGTGTGTGTGTGTGTGTGTGTGTGTGTGTGTGTGTGTGTGTGTGTGTGTGTGTGTGTGTGTGTGTGTGTGTGTGTGTGTGTGTGTGTGTGTGTGTGTGTGTGTGTGTGTGTGTGTGTGTGTGTGTGTGTGAGCTTAATTATCACCAGCACTGTTAATTATCACCTGCACTGCCTAAATCTAAATCAACAGTCATTCCAATTAACAGATTTTATGTAGTAGTAGGGGTTGGAGGAGGAGGTGAGAGGAGGTGAGAGGTGGCAGCAGATATGTAACCCACCACCTGGATTTGGTCCTATTTAGCAACATTTGAAATTGTGTTTGTTACATTGGATAAAATTAGAGTCAGAGTTAGAAAATAGTATATCATACACTGCAGTTGAGGAACAATGGGGAAGTTATTCTGAAAATGCCCTTAAATGTTTTGGTACACCTACTGGAGAGTTCTCTTTGTCTACACCCGTTCAACATCGTTCACACCATCTTAAACCTTAACCGCACCCATCTCTTTAAGGATTCACATGTGAGGCCATGTGCTAAACAGAGTTAATAAGGTAGTGTACTAAACAACCAAATATTTGAAGACTAAAAGTAGAAGCAAAAAAGTAGTAGTACAAATACATTTTATCTAGTCCTTGGCCTATATCCTAACCTAACTTTGGTGCAGGTCATGTTGTTCTTCACGTTACCATCTCTGGTAAACACGTACTATATCAAATAAAAGTTATGTTTATTTGTCACATGCTGTCATGTCCTGACCATAGTTAGATGTTATTTTCTATGGTAGAGTAGGTCAGGACGTGACAGTGGGTGTTTTGTGTTTTTCTATGTTTTGTATTTCTATGTTTGGCTTCTAGTTTTCTATTTCTATGTTTTTTTTTTGGGGGGGGGATCTCCAATTAGAGGCAGCTGGTCCTCGTTGTCTCTAATTGGAGATCATACTTAAGTAGTTTTTTTTCCCACCTGTGTTTGTGGGTAGTTGTCTTCTGTTTAGTTTTCTGTACCTGACAGAACTGTGCGCTTTCGTTTTCTCTTTATCATTTTTTTTGTGTTCTGAGTTAAAATAAATATTCATCATGAGCACTCAACACGCTGCACTTTTGTCCCCTCTCTACGACAGCCGTTACACATGCATAGGATACAGAAGATGTAAATGGTACAGTGAAATGGTTATTTGTATTGTGGAGTCTTTTGTTTAGACATGTAGCTAGCTAGTTAAACAATGAACCATAATCAATCAAATGTATTTATAAAGCCCCATTTACATCAGCTGATGTCACAAAGTCCTACACAGAAACCCAGCCTAAAACCCCAAACAGCAAGCAATGCAGATGTAGAAGCACGGTGGCTAGGAAAAACTCCCTGGAAAGGCAGGAACCTAGGAAGAAACCTAGAGAGGAACCAGGCTCTGAGGGGTCGCCAGTCCTCTTCTGGCTGTGCCGGGTGGAGATTATAACAGTACATGGCCAAGATGTTCAAACGTTCATAGATGACCAGCAGGGTCAAATAATAATCACAGTGGTTGTAGAGGGTGCAACAGGTCAGCACCTCAGGTGTAAATGTCAGATGGCTTTTTATAGCCAATCATTAAGAGTTAGAGACATCGGGTGCGGTAGAGAGTCGAAAAACAGCAGGTCCGGGACAAGGTAGCACGTCCGGTGAAAAGGTCAGGGTTCCATAGGCAGAACAGTTGAAACTGGAGCAGCAGCACGACCAGGTGCACTGGGGACAGCAAGGAGTCATCAGGCCAGGTAGTCCTGAGGCATGGTCCTAGGGCTCAGGTCCTCCGAGAGAAGAGAGAAAAGAGAGAAAGAGAGAGAGTTAGAGGGAGCATACTTAACTTCACACAGGACACAGGATAAGACCGGAGAAATACTGCAGATATAACAGACTGATCCTAGCCCCCCGATCACACTATTGCAGCATAAATACTGGAGGCTGAGACAGGAGGGGTCAGGAGACAGTGTGGCCCCTTCCGACAATACCCCCGGACAGGGCCAACCAGGCAGGATATAAACCTAATCAAGCACAGCCCCCACACCAGTAGAGGGATATCTTCAAACCACCAACTTACTACCCTGAGACAATGCCGAGTATAGCCCACGAAGATCTCCTCCACGGCATGAACCCGAGGGGGGCGCCAACCCGGACAGGAAGATCACATCAGTGACTCTACCCACTCAGTGACGCACCCCTCCTAGGGACGGCATGGAAGAGCACCAGTAAGCCAGTGACAGCCCCCGTAAAAGGATTAGAGGCAGAGAATCCCAGTGGAGAGAGGGGAACCGGCCAGGCAGAGACAGGAAGGGCAGTTCGTTGCTCCAGTGCCTTTCTGTTCACCTTCACACCCCTGGGCCAGACTACACTCAATAATAGGACCTACTGAAGAGATGAGTCTTCAATAAAGACTTAAAGGTTGAGACCAAGTCTCCGTCTCTCACATGGATAGGCAGAGCATTCCATAAAAATGGAGATCTATAGGAGAAAGCCTTGCCACCAGCTGTTTGCTTAGAAATTCTAGTGACAATAAGAAGGCCTGCGTCTTGTGACCATAACGTACATGTAGGTATGTACGGCAGGAGCAATTCGGAAAGATAGGTAGGAGCAAGCCCATGTAATGCTTTGTAGGTTAGCAGTAAAACCTTGAAATCAGCCCTAGCCTTAACAGGAAACCAGTGTAGAGAGGCTAGCACAGGAATACAATGATCAAATTTCTTGGTTCTAGTCAAGATTCTAGCAGCTGTGTTTAGCACTAACAGAAGTTTATCTGGTGCTTTTTCTGGGTAGCTGGAAAGTAGAGCATTGCAGTAGTCTAATCTAGAAGTGACAAAAGCATGAATACATTTTTCTGCATCATTTTTGGACAGAAAGTTTCTGATTTCTGCAATGTTACGTAGATGGAAAAAAGCTGTCCTTAAAACAGTCTTACGCCGAGGTCCTTCACAGTTTATTTGAGACAATTGTACAACCATCAAGATGAATTGTCAGATCCAACAGCAGTTCTCTTTGTTTCTTGGGACCTAGGACTAGCATCTCTGTTTTGTCTGAGTTTAAAAGTAAAACATTTGCCGCCATCCACTTCCTTATGTCTGAAACACAGGCTTCCAGGGAGGGCAATTTTGGGGCTTCACCATGTTTCATCGAAATGTACAGCTGTGTAACATTATGTTTCTGAATGACATCACCAAGAGGTAAAATATATAGTGAAAACTATAGTGGTCCTAAAACTGAACCTTGAGGAACACCGAAATGTACAGTTGATTTGTCAGAGGACAAACCATTCACAGAGACAAACTGATATCTTTCCGTAGGATAAGATCTTAACCAGGCCAGAACTTGTCTGTGTAGACCAATTTGGGTTTCCAATCTCTCCAAAAGAATGTGGTGATCGATTGTATCAAAAGCAACACTAAGGTCTAGGAGCACGAGGACAGATGCAGAGCCTTGGTCTGACGCCATCAAAAGGTAATTTACCACCTTCACACATTATGATCCACAATATTTATTCCATGGGACAAAACTAGCTCCAGAGTATGACTGTGGCAGTGAGTAGGTCCGGAGACATGTTTGACAAAACCCACTGAGTCGATGATGGCTCCGAAAGCCTTTTGGAGTAGGTATGTGGACTTTTCCATGTGAATATTGAAGTCACCAACATTTTTTATATTATCTGCCATGACTACAAGGTCCGATAGGAATTCAGGGAACTCAGTGAGGAACGCTGTATACGGCCAGTAAACAGTAGCTATAAAAAGTGATTGAGTAAGCTGCATAGATTTCATGCCTAGAAGCTCAAATGACGAAAATGCTGTCATTTTTTTTTTTAAACGAAATTTGCTATTGTAAATGTTAGCAACACCTCCACCTTTGCGGGATGCGTGGGGGATATGGTCACTAGTGTAACCAAGAGGAGAGGCCTCATTTAACACAGTAAATTCATCAGGCTTAAGCCATGTTTCAGTCAGGCCAATCACATCAAGATTATGATCAGTGATTAGTTCATTGACTATAACTGCCTTGGAAGTGAGGGATCTAACATTAAGTAGCCCTATTTTGAGATGTAAGATATCACAATCTCTTTCAATAATGACAGAAATGGAGGAGGTCTTTATTCCAGTGAGATTGCTAGAGCGAACACCGCCATGTTTAGCTCATTGTGGAGCTAGAGGAGTTAGAGCCCTGTCTATGTTCATAGATAAGATGAGAGCATCCTTCCGGCTAAGATGGAGTCCGTCACTCCTCAGCAGGCCAGGCTTGGACCTGTTTGTGGGTGAGTCCTAGAAAGAAGGCCAATTATCTACAAATTCTATCTTTTGGAAGGGGCAGAAAATAGTTTTCAACCAGCGATTGAGTTGTGAGACTCTGCTGTAGAGCTCATCACTCCCCCTAAGTCGGAGGGGGCCAGAGACAATTACTCGATGCCGACACATCTTTCTAGCTGATTTACAGGCTTAAGCTATGTTGCACTTGGTGACCTCTGACTATTTCATCCTAACTTCATTGGTGCCGACGTGGATAACAATATCCCTGTAGTCTCTACAGTTTTAGCCTTAGCCAGCACCATCTTCAGATTAGTCTTAACTTCCGTAGCCATGCCCCCTGGTAAACAGTGTATTTTCGCTTTTTAAGTCTAATACTTCGGGTAATGGAGTCGCCAATGACTAGGGTTTTCAATTTGTCAGAGATAATGGTGGGAGGCTTCGGCATCTCAGACCCCGTAAGAGGTGGAGGAGAGACCAGAAAAGGCTCGGCCTCTGACTCCAACTCGTTGCTTAATGGGGAAAACCGGTTGAGCATTCCTACAGCATTTCCTTCCGGAAGCCATGAGAAAATTGTCCGGCTGCGGGGACTGTGCGACGGGATTTATACTACTATCTGTACTTATTGGTGGCACAGACACTGTTTCATCCTCTCCTACACTTAAATTACCCTTGCCTAACGATTGCGTCTGAAGCTGGGCTTGCAGCATTGCTATCCTCACCATAAGGCGATTGTTCTCCTGCATGTTATGAGTACAGCGACTGCAATTAGAAGCAGCAATAACCTCAACCAAACATTTTCTGTAGTTGCGGATAAGACCTGCACAATGGTCAGGATACATTTTGGACCATTCCTCTTTACAAAACTGTTTCACTTCACTAATATTCTTGGGATGTCTGGTGTGAACCGCTCTCTTGAGGTCATGCCACAGCATCGCAATCGGGTTGAGGTCAGGACTCTGACTGGGCCACTCCAGAAGGCGTATTTTCTTCTGTTGAAGCCATTCTGTTGTTGATTTACTTCTGTGTTTCAGGTCGTTGTCCTGTTGCATCACCCAACTTCTGTGGAGCTTCAATAGATAGCCGTACATTCTCCTGAAAAATGTCTTGATAAACTTGGGAATTCATTTTTTACGTCAATGATAGCATGCAGCAAAGCAGCCCCAAAACATGATGCTCCCTCCACAATACTTTACAGTTGGGATAAGGTTTTGATGTGTGCTGTGCCTCTTTTTCTCCACACATGGTGTTGTGTGTTCCTTCCAAACAACTCAACTGTAGTTTAATCTGTCCACAGAAGATTTTGCCAGGAACATCCAGGTGCTCTTTTGCGAACTTCACACGTGCAGCAATGTTTTTTTTTTTGGACAGCAGTGGCTTCTTCCGCGGTGTCCTCCCATGAACACCATTTTTGTTTTGTGTTTTACGTATCATAGACTTGTCAACAGAGATGTTATTATGTTCCAGAGATTTCTGTAAGTATTTAGCTGACACTCTAGGATTATTCTTAACCTCAATGGGCATTGTGCGCTGTGCTCTTGCAGTCATCTTTGCAGGACGGCCACTCCTAGGGAGAGTAGCATCAGTGCTGAACTTTCTCCATTGATAGTCTTACCATGGACTAATGAACATCAAGGCTATTAGAGATACTTTTGTAACCCTTTCCAGCTTTATGCAAGTCAACAATTCTTAATCTTAGGTCTTCTGAGATCTCTTTTGTTTGAGGCATGGTTCACATCAGGCAATGCTTCTTGTAAATTCAAATTTTGTCTGTATTTTTTATAGGGCAGGGCAGTTCTAACCAACATATCCAATCTCATCTCATTGATTGGACTCCAAGTTAGCTGACTCCTGACTCCAATTAGCTTTTGGAGAAGTCATTAGCCTAGGGGTTCGCATACTTTTTCCAACCTACACTGAGAATGTTTAAATGATGTATTCCATATAGACAAGAAAAATACAATATTTTATGTGAAATTAGTTTAAGCACACTGTGTTTGTCTATTGTTGTGACTTAGATGAAGATCAGATCAAATTGTATAACCAATTTATGCAGAAATCCAGGTAATTCCAAAGGGAGCTGTATTTATGTAGTACGTTGCTCCTGCATTTTAAGTCCTATCAACTCGTTCATGGAGAGTGAAGATCTCCTTCAGAATATAATGAGAGAAAACATGCATCTGTAGTGGCAGAGGGAGAGTTAAAGAGAGACAAGGTGGAGTAACGAGAGACTAGATTGAGCAAGCTCACTTTGTGAGATGTATAGTGTGTTAGTATAGTGAGAAGAAATAAGAGGGAGTGGTAGGGCTAAGTTGTTCAGCTACGCCCCCCAACTTTCTTGTGCTCTTTCCATTTTTCTATATCTTCTCCTTGCTGCTTTGTTAGGCACTCTCCCCCCTGTCCTTACCCCACCCCTATTCATTCTCTCCCAGTAGAGAACAGTGAAATTAGTGTGCTGCAGTAAAAAGGGGATAGAAGAGGGATAGCGAGAGAAAGAGGAATATACAATTTATATCTTCCCTTAATACTGTGATAAAATAACATGCTCCCTCTAGTCAAACTATTGTGCTGTATCTACAGCTGCACTCTGGCTCCCGAGTGGCGCAACGCTCTAAGGCCCTGTATCTCAGTGCTAGAGGTGTCACTACAGACCCTGGTTCAATTCCAGGCTGTATCACAACAGGTCATGATTGGGAGTCCCATAGGGAAATGTACAATTGGCCCATTGTCGTCCAGGTTAGGGTTGGCTGGGGTAGGCCATCATTGTAAATAAGAATTTGTTCTTAACTGACTTGTCTAGTTAAATAAAAAATACTAACACTGGTCATGCTTTTGACCTGGTTTTATGGATATTAAGTCCTCTTATTGAAGGGAAAAGGGGATACCTAGTTCAGTTGTACAACTGAATGCATTCAACTAAAATATGTCTTCTGCATTTAACCCAACCCCTCTGAATCAGAGAGGTGCGGGGGCGGGGCTGCCTTAATCGACATCCATGTCATCGGCGCCCGGGGAACAGTGGGTTAACTGCCTTTTGCTCAGAGGGAGAACGACAGATTTTTACCAGTATTTAGATCGATGGCTCTAAATACTGGGAAATTTGTGAGGGAAACCTGTTTCAGTCTTCCAGAGATTTGAGACTGGGACAGAGATTCACCTTCCAGCAGGACAATGACCCTAATTATACTGCTAAAGCAACACTTGAGTGGTTTAAGGGGAAACATTTAAATATCTTGGAATGGCCTAGTCAAAGCCCAGACCTCAATCCAGTTGAGAACCTGTGGTATTACATAAAGATTGCTGTACACCAGCGGAACACATCCAACTTGAAGGAGCTGGAGCAGTTTTGCCTTGAAGAATGGGCAAAAATCCCAGTGGCTAGATATGCCAAGCTTATAGAGACATACCCCAAGAGACTTGCAGCTGTAATTGCTGCAAAAGGTGGCTCTACAAAGTATTGCCTTTTTTTTTTGGGGGGGGGGGGGGTGAATAGTTATGCACGCTCAAGTTTTCCGTTTTTTTGTGTTATTTCTTGTTTGTTTCACCCCAAAAAATATTTTGCATCTTCAAAGTGGTAGGCATGTTGTCTAAATCAATTGATACAACCCCCCCCAAAAATACATTTTAATTCCAGGATGTAAGGCAACAAAATAGGAAAAATGCCAACGGGGGTGAATACTTTCACAAGCCACTGTATGTATTCCCAGTCATTCTGAAATCTCATTGAAACATGATCTACTGCTCTACCACACATATAGACCAGTAGGCCTATGACGAATAGTTCTTTTGCTGCTTCTGTGACTGATCAGCGCTCAAACCCAGGTCGTCTACATGCCACAAGACTGTGTTAGCCTGCTGAGCTAAGAACTCTATTAGCCTGCTGAGCTAAAAACTGTATTAGTCTGCTGAGCTAAATACTGTGTTTGCCCGCTGAGCTAAAGACTGTGTTAGCTTGCTCCGCTAAAAATTGTTAGGCCGCTGAGCTGAGCTAAAGACTGTGTCAGCCTGCTGAGCTAAAGACTGTGTTAGCCTGCTAAAGAACTGTGTTAGCCCGCTAAGCTAAAGACTTTACACTTTTCTCTCCTGTATGAGGGCACAGCTCCTAGCCAACATCCAGGTGGGCCTCCCTTTCCTAACCTGCACACAGCAGTGATGGTTGGGCTGTGTCTCACTGTCTCTCTACACAAGCAGGGATTCAATAATGCAGGGACGTTTGTGTTTCCTGATTATTCGCCCTGCAGCCTCAGCGCTTTGTTCCCAGGGGCACTGCTACAAGCACCCAGGAGGGAACCCGGGTCAGGGCAGCCCCATGGGGATGGAGAAGGGGGAGGAAGAGACAGGATTGATTTAGACCCATTGGGAGTGAAGGGATAGTAGGGCATGTAGGAAGTGGGAGTAGACAGAGTGTTGGATGCTTAGGGAGAGAGAGTAGACAGAGTATCGGATGCTTACGGAGAGAGAGTAGGCTGAGTGTAGGGTGCTTAGCAGTAAGAGTAGGCTGAATGTAGGGTGCTTAGGAAGAGGGTGGCTGAGTGTAGAATGCTAAAGGAATGAGGGTAGAATGAATGTAGGGTGCTTAGGGAGAGGTGGTAGGCTGAATGTATGGTCACTATGGTGCTTAGGGAGTGAGGGTAGGGTAAGTGTCAGATAGTAGGATGTACAGGGAGCGAAAGAAGGGGAATTGAGAATGAGATAAAGCACGTGATTCACAGTGGTACACACAAGGGATTAAAATGCTCTGGAATTGACAGTGACATTTATTCCTCAAATGTGTCTCTCTTTCCCCAATGTTCCTCTTCTCTCGCTGTCTGCTCTGGATTTTGCTGGTTCTCTCTTGGATGATATGCTTGCAATCGGCTGCCCAGCGGGGTTTCTGGGTAATTTTACCTGTTCTGCTCGGGGAAGAGGTCTAGAAATAACATGGGCCTTTCATGGTCCATTCATGTGCAGTGAAACATGATCTTACGGCGCATGCCTCCAACAGATACTAGAGCACTCACAGAAACAGGACCTTTTACATGGTTTGGTTTAATGGTTTGATTTGATGGTGTATCTGACACCAGTCAATATGGACATATTGAAGAGAGTGCACGGTATATATTGAAATCCTTATTTTCGAATCCATTTGTATTGTCCAGTTGATTGTATGTTATACACTTGGTGATACACTTTGTCATGCACTGTATGGGAAATGGAGTAAATTGGGACATGAAATATCAGGTAAACTTGTGCTTCTGTGTAGTCTGGCATTACTATGTTATGTCTATAACTGTTGCAGTGAAAATATACCTGTAACATGTTCTGCAAAGGTATTTTACTGCAACCTTATGAGAGATTTCTAGTTGCCAAGGAAACAGTCTTGGCTCATCCCCATTTGTACTCTAAACCCGTTTATAAAAAAAGACACAATACATTTCCTGTGTGAATTAGTGTGCACATGCATGTGTGCTTATTTGTGTGTGTACATGTGTGTGCATGTGCTTATGTGTGTGACTTTGTGTGTCCCTTTTGTGTCCTGTGGCACCAGTATCACTTTCAGCTATTGATGAATGAAATGGGCCAGTTCGATTCAGAGCTTGGCACAAGGACATATGGCAGGGTGTTGTGGTATCGTTTTCACTGGCAGTGACCCAACACGATATCGGTCAATAGAACACATGCACATGCACACATGCGCGCACACACACACATCCATACATACATTCATACATACATACATACATACATACATACATACATACATACATACATACATACATACATACATACATACATACATACATACATACATACATACATACATACATACATACATACATACATACAAGCTGTGTCAATGAGAGTTCATAGGATGAGTAGCAGGCGCCATGTGTGTGTTTAGCGTTTGTCTGAACCCGTGCTTAGAGTAAGCAACCTCAATGTAAGTTCCAGTCACATTGTAACGCTACACTTGCTTCAAAGATGAAGAAGTGATGAAAGCACAGTGTGAGCGGCAGTATGGCAGTGTGATGATGCTGCTGTCAGTGTGGGGGTGGATGTTCTCTGTCTTGTCATGCATAATAACAGCAGTGTGTGTGTGTGAGATTGCAATTTTCCAGTCAACATTGTGGCTATTCGACTGACATACTGAGCCTTGGTGTAACTGTTGGTTGATGGATGATGGATGATGGATGATGGATGCATTTGAGGTAGAGTAGTAGTATCTTTGACGCTGACTGGTTTCTCTGCCTACTCCTCCCCCTCCTGCCTTTGTTCACATACAGCACAAGGATGAGATTATGTCAGACCCATGATGTTCCTCTTCTGCTCGCTCTGCTGCACGATGACGCCTCAGGTGGTGGGGCTTTATGAATATGGCAGAAGGGCTGTGTGTAGTATGTGTACTGTGTTTGTGTATGTTTAGTAGAATAGATGCATTTCCCTACGCTTGTGTGAATGAATAACCTTGCCTAAATCCTGATACATTTTAGCTCAGTGGGCTAACTCTGCCTGCGCTAGTCAGTTAGTTACACATGTCTGTGTGTGTGTGATAATGTGTGTGTGTGTGCGTGTGTGTGTATATCTGTGTGTGTGTGCGTGTATATTTGTGTGTGTGTGTGTGTGAGGTACATACTAACTGAACTAAATGTGTGTATCTGAGTATGTGTTGTCTCTCTGCTGCAGAATGATGGTGCCATTGAGTAGTATCTGGTGCAGTGTGGAAGATGGGGATGTGACTATTACAGTAATCACTGCCAAGGCTGCTGCTATTACTGCCACCACTTTCCTAACTGGCACTGCAATTACTGCAGCCACTGCTCTTCCTCTATGGCTCCCTACTGATAACATACTGCTCTGGTTGCTTCTTCCAAGGCAAATCATCTCCTTTATGTCTTTTTATGATATTAACTCAAGAGCTCAGTGCCCACCCAGTGAAAAGATTATGTTTTAAATGTTAGGCAATGAAATGGTCCCATAATGTGGCATTAGTAGGATTTCAAGAAAATACACGATTCAAGTTTTCACTAACACCCTTGTCACATTGACTGTTCCTCATTATTCCAATATTACTAGGCTATTTCAACTTGGCAATTATACTTGATCCATGACAGGAATCTTTATAATCCCTCCTCCTTCCTGTGTTGGCTCCAGTAGTGTCACAAGGTGGTGATTCACCCTGTGTGTCTCATGCAGGTACACTACATGGAAGTAGTCCCTAATAACTAGGGCAGTGTTACTGCTGCTATGACAACATTGTCTAAGTGAATGCATGACTGTGTGCATACTCATGTGTTTGTATTTGCATAGTGTGAGTAGCTACTGTACATCCCTTGTGGGTCTATGCTACACGTATGCGACTTTGTGAGTAGGGGATATTCGTGAAATTGCTGTGTGCATAATTACGCAGGCACACACACACACACACTCCCTCTCTATACTGTATCTATTGCTCTGTCTCTCTCATCTCTCTCAGTATGAATAATGGAGAGAGGGGGAGGGAGAGCTGTGCTGAGACAGTGAGTCAGGGCTGCTGTTTGCTGTGCTGGGGTTCCTGCTGCTCAGCATCTCAATCTGATTAGCTCAGCCCTGAGTCACATTTCTCCTCATCTCTAACCCACCCTTTCTCTCTCTCTATGCTCTCTTCCTCCTCTTTCTCTCTCTCTCTGTCTGCTCTCTCCATTCGCTCTCTATATCTCTGCTTTCTCTCTGCTCTCTCTTTTCTTTCTCTCTCTCCGTTCTCTCTCTCCGTTCTCTCTCTCTCTCTCTCTCTCTCTCTCTCTCTCTCTAAATTGAATTTAAATGATCTCTCTCTACCTTCCTCTCTCTCCTCTCATATCTATGCATCTCTGGGAATGTATTATTGTGACCACTGTGGCCGTTATTTGGATCCTGCTGACCATAGTTGATGTCCATGTGAGAAAAAACAGACTTCAACGGTGCTGGATTTATTATCAGTGTAATGATGCCTAGGGGGACCCTCTCTGTTTGTCATTCAACTTTATCCTATCCAACCTGCACGGTTGGGAGTCTTCATTTATGGTGGTTTGGTGAATGCCAAGGCTCTTGCTCAGCGGGGTAACACAGATTTGAGGCACCCGGGAGACTCACCTTTGAACCACAATCGGTCACTGGCTTGGTTTGGGTCTCTGTGAGGAGTCGAGGTGAAGTCACCATTGGATAGCCACTAGAATTGCCCCAGATGTTATGCGTAGCCTTTGGCCCAGAGGTATCCATGGGTTTCTGTTTGTGTGTATGTGTCTGTTTGTTGGTGTATAGATGATCTGAATCGGTGTTTTAACTTGGTCATTGTGTGTTTGTCCATGTGTTTTCTATGTCTGTTTGTGTACGGCTCAGTGTGTGTATTTTGAGAGAGAAGGCAAGAGTGAGGGAGAGAGGGATATAAAGAAAGAGAAACGGAGGAGGTGGAGTACAGGCTGCTGACTCATCAATCCCTCAGGGATGATCTTTCTCACTCTGTGTGTGTGTTTTATGTGTGTGTGTGTGTGTGTGTGTGTGTGTGTGTGTGTGTGTGTGTGTGTGTGTGTGGTGTGTGTGTGTGTGTGTGTGTGTGTGTACGTGCACGCGTGTGTGTGTCTGCGTGCGTGAGTATGTGTAATACCTACATATACGTATGTGTGTGGGTTAACGTATGTTGGTATACACACGCAAGAGGCACCCTACCTCACTGGAGGGGACGTCCACACCAATCAGCCATTCATGATGATTGCATGATGCTAAAAGGCTGAAGGGAGACATCACTGTAACATGTCTGTGACAGAACCTTGACCTTCAGAGCATCCCTCTCCTCTTTATTCATCTCTCTATCACTACCTCGATCCTCTCTATCACTCCCTCCGTCCCTCCATCTCTCTGCCTCATTGTGTACTATATAAATATATCCAACCTTCCTGTCCATCTCAATTTTGCTTCTAAATCTTTATTGAGTGCAGGAAGATCTTATTACAACAAATCAAATTGACAAAGTGTTTTGGACGTGGATGGGCTGTATTGGTAATTTCCGGTGTGTAAAGTCAGAAAGGGGAAATTCAGTACCAACCTCTCAGCTTGCTCTGACTATTGGCAGAGTGACAGAAATATTTTGTACTGTGTGTGACTCACTTCTTCTCCCATGCAGGACTTGATAGCTATGACCTATTTTCTGTTCTTAGAGTGAGTTCCTCCCTCTTTCTGAGTGGCAAACTCATCTGCAATATCTCATATATCAGGCATTTATATCAGTCATTTATATGAGGAATGTAACTGAAAACGACCAAGCGCGATTGAGGAATCCTTACCATCCCGCCACAGTAAATTGATTTTCTCTGAGCACGTTGGCTGATTTGTGTTGGTGAGGGGGAGGCAGAGCAGCTTGAAATTTCCCACCCTGTCTGTCTGCTCAGATGGCACCACCGCTCTCTCTGGCTCTCTGGCTCTTTGTCTCTCCAGCTCTACCCTGAGTGATGCCTTTCTCTCACAATTGTAGGGAAATTCCTCTCTCTTGTCCTCACTCTGTACCTGTGTCAGTGTGACCGGGTGATTAAAGGAAACTATTGACAAAAGGATGCTCTGTCTGTCTGTCTGTCAGTTCAGGACCAATGTAACTATTTCCAGGAAGTAGAAGATCTGGGTTAAAGCAATACAGCCAGGGGGAAATACATTGTCAAAATGACATAGATTACACTCAATGTAAAGTACTTGGAGAGTTTGTAACATATTTGTACACTTTGTAACCTGTTTGTAGTGTGCAACCTATCATTGTCGCTGTTCGCTCAGACCTGATCGAGGTACATATTGACCAAGCCTGATTATGTATGGGGATTGTACATTACATGTATGGGAAAATGTAACTACGCAATATATTTCTCTTCATTATTCTCCCTCAGATCTGATTGAGGCCACCAAGGAGTCCAATGTGAACATCCCACAGATGGCGGACACGTTGTTTGAGAGGGCCACCAATGCCAGCTGGGTGGTGGTGTTCAAGGCCCTGATCACTACGCATCACATGATGGTCGCTGGCAATGAGGTGAGTGTTAAAGCCAGCATCACCACTACTGTTCCTATGGGAGGGCCTGTATTTTAAAGGGCTGAGATGTGATTGGCTCTTTTTTTATATACTTTGGTTGTATTGGACATGCTGAGTTTTTAGTTGGCCAACCCACCTCCTGGAGAGCTACTGGGTGTGTAGGCTTTAGCTCTTTCCCTACTTTAACATGTCATATTCTAGTAATCAGCTACTCATCAAGACCTTGATTAGCTGAATCGGGTGTGTTAAAGAAGGGCTGGAGCACAAACCTGCATACCCATTAGCTTTCCAGGGAGAGGGTTGGCTACCTCTGCTCCGGAGGGTTTGTTAAGGTTAGATGATAAGCCTGTTTGTCTGAATACACTGAGTGTACAAAACATTAGGAACAGCTTCCTAATATTGAGTTGCACCCCTTTTGCCCTCAGAACAGCCTCAATTCGTTGGGGCATGGACTTTACAAGGTCTCTAAAGCATTCCACAGGGATGCTGGCCCATGTTGACTCCAATGATTCTCACAGTTGTGTAAAGTTGGCTGATAGTCGATCTCTAGTCCAAATAGCTCATTCCATCTCATCCCACATATGCTCAATTGGAATGAGATCTGGTGACGAGGCAGGCCAATGCAGTAAGCTGAATTCACTGTCATGTTCGTGGAACCATTCCTGGATACTCCTAGCCTTGTGGCATTGGGCATTAATTATCCTGCTGAAAAAAATACATTTGCAGATCTCAAAAATCTCTAATTGAAGTGGATTTAACAGGTGACATCAATAAGGGATCATACCTTTCACCTGGATTAACCTGGTCAGTCTATGTCATGGAAAGAGCAGGTGTTCAGTCAGCCATTTAGATATTCAGTAATTCCATCATTCATCCTGACCTCCATTGTTATGTCACTGGGGTCAACCAGGGGTAACACAGTCAGATAAGCAGATCTGTTTACTGTCTGTTTAGCCTGTCTAGTCGGTCTATGGCCACAGAGAGAGAGAGAGAGAGAGAGAGAGAGAGAGAGAGAGAGAGAGAGAGAGAGAGAGAGAGAGAGAGAGATCACAAAGAGCTGTGTCATGTCGAACGGACACACTGTGATAATGAAATTAAACTCAGTGTCTGTGGAGGAGAAATCAACGGGGAAGAGGACATGTGCACTTATGTTGCCATTGGTGACACAGGGTAACTGGCTTTTTGAAGAGGTCTCTTCATTCATATGCCCTTCCCCTCCACCATTATTCATCTCATCACAGTGTGTGTGTGTATGTATGTGCGTGCATCTGTGTATGGGTGTGTATTTGACTGGACAGTGAATTACAGCCCCTCAGCATACATTTTCCCAGAGCCTTATCTGTAGAGACAGATGTGTGGGGTTTAGCTCAACGTCTGGAGTGTGTCTGTTGGTATGAGACTGTACACTGTCTGAAAGAGGGAGGAGGAGAAGGAGTGTACTACAGTATCACAAAATTATGTGTTTTACACCAGACAGGTACAGTGAAATGTGGTGCTTTATAGAGTCGTAGTTCAGCACCCGCCGAGCAAATGAGAGTTAAGTGCCTTGATCAAGTGCACCTCAACAGATTTTTCCGATAGTCAGCTTGGGCATTTGAACCAGCAACCTTTCAGTTACTGGTACAACGCTCTAATCGCTAGGCTACCTGCCCCCCTAGAGAGGACCTCTCATTTATTTCACCTCATTAAACTGGGCTTTGACTTTTGAATTAAGAGTGTAAACGAAAACCCAGGTGTGTATGTGTGTGTGCGTGCACATATCATGTGTATAGGTGTGTGTGTGTGCAGAGTATGATTTTATTGTCATGTTTCACAATTCCTCCATAGAAGCCTATTTGCCATTAATGTATTATTGTTCAGTGGGTGATACATTCTGTATTTGAGCAGAAGCATTCTCATTCTCACCCTCCCACTCAGGCGCTGTTTTCTTTGATGTTGGCTCTCTGTAATCAATTAAGCTGCAGCATGATCCTATCACACTTTTCACATGAATTCCAGTTCCTCCTCAACACAATGATGTGTTTAGAATATGAAACAGCTCCTCTGAAATTACACATCTAATCCATTTCCTTTCGTGACTCATTCAATCCTTTGAAGATAATTATCTTTTGAAGGCAGTTGTGTGTTTGTGTGCGAGTGTGTGTGTGTGTGTTTTAATATGTGTACGTGTTTTAATACCTGTCCAAATGTCTGGTTCTTTAGCATAACAGACTCAATTATTTGCTGAGCTAGTTTGTTGTTTTAGTGTATTGATCCTGTCTCCTCTGACTGGTGTGTATTGTCTCGCGCTCTCTCTCTCTCTCTCTCTCTCTCTCTCTCTCTCTCTCTCTCTCTCTCTCTAAATCTCTCTTTCCTCTCTCTCTCTCTCTCTCTCTCTCTCTCTCTCTCTCTCTCTCTCTCTCCGTCTGTCTCTCTCTCTCTCTTCCTCAGAGGTTCCTGCAGTTCCTTGCCTCCAGGAACACCCTCTTCAACCTCAGTAACTTTCTGGACAAAACTGGCTCCCATGGTGAGTTAACACTTGCTCCGGCAGCCCCTTCCCTCGATGGGTTTACCAAACAACCAGCTCTGATGTCGAATCAAGCTGTCACCCAGCGTGATCACTGTAAAAACTGTGTCCATGGTGATTAATATGGGCTCCCATGGCCATGTAAACTGGTTTCTCGGGTGACGGAAATGGTCCTCTGTGAGGTGTGGTTTCTATGGAGACGTGGAAGTGACATTGGCCTGTTGTTCCTCCCCCAGGCTACGACATGTCCACGTTTATCAGACGCTACAGCCGGTACCTCAACGAGAAGGCGTTCGCCTACAGACAGATGTCCTTCGACTTTGGCAGAGTGAAGAAGGGGTGTGTTGTCTCTCAATAACTCTGTCTATCCTCTCCACCAGTGCTGCTCTTCTCTTTATGGCTTTTTTAAAAGGACGATCAAGCTTCAAATAGAGCAAAACACACAGTCTAGCTGCAATATACAAGATATCTTTTGACCCCTCACCCTCCCACCCCCTCAGAATCATATATACTGAACAGAAATATAAAAAACTGTTTCATGAGGTGAAAAAAAATATTCCGGAAATTTTCCATATGCATAAAAAACGTATTTCTCTCAAAGTTTGTTCACAAATCTGTTTACATGCCTGTTAGTCAGCATTTCTCCTTTGCCAAAATAATCCATCCACCTGACAGGTGTGGCATATCAAGAAGCTGATTAAACAGGATGATCCTCACACAGGTGCAGCATGTGCTGGGGACAATAAAAGGCCACTCTAAAATGTGCCGTTTTGTCACACAACACAATGCCATACATATACACGGCTGTGACTATAAGCAAAGAGAATTCTCTTGGAAGATAATGCGTCGGCATTTGATTGTAAGGAATTCTAGGTCGGGTGAACTGTAACTCAGTAAAATCATTGAAATTGTTGCATGTTGCGTTTATATTTTTGTTCAGTATAAAAACATAGAAGTAGATTTATATTCTATTTCTCATAGAGACAACACTTGGCAGAATCACAGCCACCTGACCTGTCAGTCAGTCTCAGGGGTCAGTAGGTGGGAGTGATTCATCTTAAAGCTAGGGTTGCACCAAAGACAGTACAGTATGAAGATAAGCTAAAACTGCTTCTCCAATAGAAATTCCTGATCACACTTGTAGGCGATATCATGGCAACGTTGGCTAGCATGCTCTAACGGTTGTCTCGTGCCGAACTGCGCATGTGCAGGCCGTCAAATCAAAGGTACTCGTTCAATATAAAGTTCAAAATGAAAACGTGTCAGTTTGTCACTTTCACGAGGTTGGAGTAATGTTCAACTACTTAATACATTGGCTCAAATCCAGGTTGTGCCTTTAGTTTTCCTGAAAATGTACAATTAAGGAAGAATTTTTTCACTTTTCTCATTGACTTCTCAAACCCCAAACCCCAGTCTGTTCTGTTGGGTCTGTTTCACAAGCATTCCCGGAAGTATCGCGATGTTGTGCCTCTGGGTTTAGAAATTCTTTGATTGCACTATGGTTGAGGGCAGAGTGAGTGGGCTGTCCATGCCTGTGCCTGTACAGAAACAGACAGATGAATATAGACTACACAGTCTGAATACAGACAGTGAGCTATTACTTAGACTCCTGTCCAGACTGTTGCGTTTTGCTGGCAGGAACAAGGTCCCACAGCACAGTCTGTGCCAGCCATGTGGCAGACAGACAGAACAGCCAGGTGTGCAGATAGAGCTCTGACCGAGTGTCTCATGTCAGGTGTCTTACCTAAAGTAGCTAGGAAGCTGGATCCATCTAAATCTGTTGCTGTGTTAGTGCTGCATCACAAGGCCTTGGCCTTGGCAGATCTCTAGCAATAATATAATTGTAAATGTCACTTAGCAGAAGCCTTCATACAAAGCCACTAACAATACAGTGAGTGTATAAGTCTTTAGTATGTGCATGTGAACCCTGCAAGAATTGAAATATATATACCATTTAGCAGCCATTTATCAATAGCAACTTATTGTCATGAATCCATACATTTGGGTGGTCCTGGTTACAAACCCATAATCCTGGCGTTGCACGCACCATGCTCTACCAACTGAGCTATACAGGACCACAGGACACTCCCTTTGTTTTGCTAACGCCTATCTACAGTACTTCCTTATAGATTCACTGTCCCAGAGGTCTATATATTATTTATCCCAATGTAGAGAGTATTAAGTTGTTTCCTCTCATCTCATATTGCTGGAAAAAGAAATGGCAGCACATTATGGCATGCTCCACAATGTTTTTAATTGTGTTCGTCAATAGACCTTCATTAGGGTTTAACTCATCATACTGTATCAAGAAAGATTTTTGTATTGATCCGCTAATGGGAAATTTGACTACACCAGATAATACAAACAAGTACCAATAAACCCAGCACAGAAACAACAATGAAAATATAGACAACGTTAAAAACATCACATCATCAACACAAACAACTGGATTAAAGACTCTCCACAATGTTTTTTTAATGGACCTCAAACCAACATTCAGGGTTTTCTCATGCTCATACTGTACCATGTCGTTGCTCCTGTGTCGTCTGTCTGTCTCTGTCTGTCTGTCTGTCTGTCTGTCTGTCTGTCTGTCTGTCTGTCTGTCTGTCTGTCTGTCTGTCTGTCTGTCTGTCTGTCTGTCTGTCTGTCTGTCTGTCTGTCTCAGAGCTGAGGGGGTGATGAGGACGATGCCCGTAGAGAAGCTATTGAAAGGAATGCCCACTCTGCAGAGCCAGATAGACGCCCTGCTGGAGTTTGATGTGAGTATTATGATGATGATGAGAAGGACTTTTTGTATCCGTTAGGAAGGGTATTTTTGTTTTTGCCTTAGCACTAGACACCTGATTCAAATCATCTAAGCTTGATGATGAGTGGATCATTTGAATCAGCTGTGTAGTGCTAGGGCAAAAACTAAAATGTGCACCTCTTGGGTCCCCAGGACTAGAATAAAAATACACTGCCTTAGGAAATGCTCTCTGTCATACAGCATGCCAGTATACCTAAAGTACCAGTCAAAAGTTTGGACACACCTACTCATTCAAGGGTTTTTCTTTATTTTTAATATTTTCTACATTGTAGAATAATTGTGAAGACATCAAAACTATGAAATAACACATATGGAATCATGTAGTAACCAAAAAGTTATTAAACAAATCAAAATATATTTTATATTTGAGATTCTTCAAAGTAGCCACCCTTTGCCTTGATGACAGCTTAGCACACTCTTGGCATTCTCTCTTAATATACAAAATTTTAAATGATTTATACTTGTACTTTTACTTTTCATACTTAAGTATATTTGAGCAATTATATTTACTTTTGATACTTAAGTATATTTAAAACCAAATACTTTAAAACTTCTACTCAAATATTTTTTACTGGGGGACTTTCACTTTTACTAGTCATTTTCTATTAAGGTATCTTTGCTTTTACTCAAGTATGACAATTGGGTACTTCTTCCACTATTGCCAAGCAGTTACCTAGAAACATATTACCATATTAACTCAAATCTCCCATCCTTAGTGTGATCTAATCTTACCTTGTTTATCTATAGGTCCATCCCAATGAACTGACCAATGGGGTGATCAACGCATGCTTCCTCCTGATGTTCAAAGACCTGATCAAGTTATATGCCTGCTACAACGACGGGATCATCAATGTATTAGGCAAGGCTTGACCGTTTTCTTCAACTTCCTGGGACAATAATCATGTATTTTTATATTTGATGAATACTACAGGTTTAATTTTATTCAAGACATGGAAATAGATGTGGTCCTGTTAATTTGATGTAATAGTAATGTCTCAATGGTTCTTGTGTAACAATAAACATGTTCATTCCCCTTTTTCCTCACAGAGAAATTTTTCCAGATGAAGAGAGGACAGTGCAAAGACGGACTGGAGATCTACAAGAGATTCTTGACACGGATGACCAGGGTTTCTGAGGTCTTCAAAATTGCTGAGGTAAAAGACAAACCCGACAATACACTTTATTGTTGAAAAGTTCAATCCACAGCCAGTATGACAAGCTTGGTATATGGAGGCTCAGCTGAAATGTCAACATCTTTTTTTACAGACCATAGGAATTGACAAAAATGATATCCCCGAGCTCACTCAGGTAAGTCCTGTTTGACCTTTTAAGCCTAATTTCCCAAATTTTCACTGTGATGATACACTTTCTCCTAATCTACTAACATTGTATTGACATTGTACTTACATTGTACCAGCATTGCATCTCAGTGTTATGGTTTTCTTTAACCTGGCGTAGCATGCGTTTTGGGCATGACCTACAACTCATAAATCTCTTCTCTATCAGCATTGACCAATCACAGTATTGGTCCTTTTTTTGGACACGTAGCCCTGGCCAATCACAGTCATGTACAGAGTTGACAGGTCATTGTCTACCTGATCAATGGTGAGCTTTTCATAGAATGGGGGCGTATCCCTTTGATCCGTTCTGTCCTCCATGCAGCCAATGAGCTGTGCTTCCCCTGGGATTGACAGCCACTCTGCCCCCTCTCTTCTTACTTCCAGAGGTGCAGCTTGATCTTACAGGCTGAGAGTGTGAGTAGTGTGTAGTACATACAGCTTGCCTTTGGGTCGTGGCTAGTCGTGGCTGACGTCAAAGGTAGATTTTTCTTGTTGTTGCTAAACCTAACCCTAACTCTTTTCCTAACCTTAACCTAATTATCCTAGCCTGCTGCGTAAATTCTCCTAACCTTCTACAAAAAGTCAAATCTGACAAAAGCTGAATTCCGTCTAGTCAAAACCTCGCTTTTGGGGAGCAAAGCAGCCTATAGGAAATAGAATAACAACACTGAACTCTCTTGAATCCATTGAACTGCAAATACAGCAGATACTCTTGGATGAAGTTGGATGTCAACAGCCTGGTCTCATAGACTAGACATAACATAGTAAATGTCAATCCAGGACACCCAAATTAGTATGATATGTTACGTTTGGTATGATTAAATAAGGCAAAAATGAAAATACAGTGGTTGGTCGGTCGGGTGGGTGGATGGATGGGTGGATGTATAATGTGAATGTGTAGCAACCCAAAGGTTGCATATTCAAATCTCATCACGGACAACTTTATAATGTTAACTAATTAGCAACTTTGCAACTAATTACTACGTTTGAGCTACTTTGCAACTACATAGCATGTTAGCTAACCCTTCCCCTTTAACATAACTCTTAACCCCTAACTTCTAGCCTAACTAACATTAGTAACCTAGCTAAAGTTAGCGTTAGCCACTAGCCACCTAGCTAACTTTAGCCACAACTAATTGGAGTTCGTAACATATCATCCGTTTTGCAAATTTGTGACATATTTTACGAATTGCAATTCGTAACATATTGTACACATTTAAATTTGTAACATATCATATATGAAATGGATGATGGACATCCACAAATTAATACATACCATATGAAACATAACATAATTGGAGTCCCGGATTTACATTTACTATGTTACGTCTACCTATGAAACCAGGTTGATGTGATTGAAGGAACAGATTGGAGAAGTCGCAATACTTGCAGAGCTATTTCGCTGATAGCTAAAATCTGAGCTAACATTGGTTTTAGCTCAACAATTGTATCTTAATTCACCAGAATGTTACTATAGAGTTTCCATAATGTCAAAATCACCTGAGATGGTATCTGAAATCCCATGGGTAGTATACGTCCCTCAATTAAGGAGAAGATGGTGCCGACGGAGATGGCAGTATCGCGACTAGCTCTTAGAAAACTTTGCAGTATTTTTTTTTTTTTATGTAATATTTTTTTACGTTATTAGCACAGGAAATGTTTTGTTTCATTACATACAGCCGGGAACAACTATTGGATATTAGAGCGACGGTAACTCACCAGAACTACCAGCATTACAACAAGGAATATGACTTTGTTCACTCTCCCCAGAGCAATTTAACTTATTCCAGAGGCCGACCCAAAACATCGCCGGCGGAGGAGAGGCACTCGAGGCGGCCTGCTGGTTCGACATAGGAGGCCCGCACACCACCCACCGCTTCCGAGTATATTACTCGATAAAGTTCGTCTTTGGATAGCAAAGTTGATGAGCTTAGAGCAAGGATTTCTTTCCAGAGAGACTTCAGGGCCTGTAACATACTTTGTTTCACAGAAACATGGCTCTCTCGGGATACTCTGTCGGAGTCGGGAAAGCCAGCAGGTTTCTCAGTACATCGCACAGAGAAATAAATATCTCTCCGGGAAGCAGAAGGGCGGAGGGGTGTGTTTCATGATTAACCTCTCTAGGGTCGGCGGGACGAAATCGTCCCACCTACTCAACAGCCAGTTGAATCCCATGGCGCGTTATTCAAATACCTTAGAAATGCTATTACTTCAATTTCTCAAACATATGACTATTTTACACCATTTTACACCGCTTTACAACGAAAGCAAAACATTAGATTATGTCAGCAGAGTACCCAGCCAGAAATAATCAGACACCCATTTTTCAAGCTAGCATATAATGTCACATAAACCCAAACCACAGCTAAATGCAGCACTAACCTTTGATGATCTTCATCAGATGACAACCCTAGGACATTATGTTATACAATACATGCATGTTTTGTTCAATCAAGTTCATATTTATATCAAAAACCAGCTTTTTACATTAGCATGTGACGTTCAGAACTAGCATACCCCCCGCAAACTTCCGGTGAATTTACTAAATTACTCACGATAAACGTTCACAAAAAACATAACAATTATTTTAAGAATTATAGATACAGAACTCCTCTATGCACTCGCTATGTCCGATTTTAAAATAGCTTTTCGGTGAAAGCACATTTTGCAATATTCTCAGTAGATAACCCGGCATCACAGGGCTAGCTATTTAGACACCCACCAAGTTTAGCACTCACCAAAATCAGATTTACTATAAGAAAAATGTTATTACCTTTGCTGTCTTCGTCAGAATGCACTCCCAGGACTTCTACTTCAATAACAAATGTTGGTTTGGTTCAAAATAATCCATAGTTATGTTCAAATATCCTCTGTTTTGTTCGTGCGTTCAAGACACTATCCGAATGGTAAAGAAGGGTGACGCGCACAACGCATTTCGTGACAAAAAAATTCTAAATATTCCATTACCGTACTTCGAAGCATGTCAACCGCTGTTTAAAATCAATTTTTATGCCATTTTTCTCGTAAAAAAGCGACAATATTCCGACCGGGAATCTGTGTTTAGGTTCAAAGACGATAGGAAATAAAAACATGGGGTCACGTGCACGCGCCTCAGCCCATTGTCCTCTGATAGAGCACTTGCCAAAAGCGCTAATGTGTTTCAGCCTGGGGCTGGAATTACATCATTCAGCTTTTTCCCGCCTTCTGAGAGCCTATGGGAGCCGTAGGAAGTGTCACGTTACAGCAAAGATCCTCAGTCTTCAATAAACAGAGTCAAGAAGCTCAAGGAATGGTCAGACAGGCCATTTCCTGTAAGGAATCTTCTCAGGTTTTTTGCCTGCCATATGAGTTCTGTTATACTCACAGACACCATTCAAACAGTTTTAGAAACTTTAGGGTGTTTTCTATCCAAAGCCAATAATTATATGCATATTCTAGTTACTGGGCAGGAGTAGTAACCAGATTAAATCGGGTACGTTTTTTATCCGGCCGTGCAAATACTGCCTCCTATCCCCAACAGGTTAATGACTCATGGTGTAATTCTAGGAACATACAGGAACTCAAGTCATTTTGTTCACCCGACCTAGAATACCTCATATCTTCCAAGAGAATTCTCCTCCGTCATCGCCACGGCCGTTTACATCCCACCTCAAGCCGAAATCTCGACAGCCCTCGAAGAACTTCACTGGACTTTAGGCAAACTGGAAGCCACATATCATGAGGCTGCATTTATTGTAGCTGGGGATTTTAACAAAGCAAATCTGAGGACTAGGCTGACAAAGTTCTATCAACATATTGACTGTACTACTCACGCTGCTAAGACTCTCGACCATTGCTATTCAAACTTCCGGAATGCTTACAAGGCCCTCCCCCGCTGCCCTTTCGGCAAATCTGACCACGACTCTATCTTGCTCCTCGCGTCCTATAGGCAGAAACTCAAACAGGAAGTGCCCGTGCTTCGTACTATTCAACGCTGGTCTGACCAATCGGTACCCACGCCTCGCGATTGTTTTGATCATGTGGACTGGGATATGTTCCAGGTAGTTTGTAAAAATAATGTAGATGCGTACACGGACACGGTAACTGAGTTCATAAGGAAGTGTATAGGAGATGTAGTACCCACTGTGACTATTAAAATCTACCCTAACCAGAAACCGTGGATAGATGGTAGCATTCACGTGAAACTGAAAACTGCGAACCACCGCGTTTAACCATGGAAAGATGACTGGGAATATGGCAGAATATAAACAGTGTAGTTATTCACTCCCCAAGACAATCAAACAAGCTAAACGTCAGTATAGAGATAAAGTGGAGTCGAAATTCAATGGCTCAGACACGAGACGTATGTGGCAGGGACTACAGACAATCACGGACTACAAAAGGAAAACCAGCCACGTCGCTGAGACCGACGTCTTGCTTCCGGACAGGCGAAACACATTCTTCGCACGCTTTGAGGATAACACAGTGCCACCGACGCGGCCCGCTACCAAGGGCTGTGGGCTCTCCTTCTCCGTGGCCGACATGAGTAAAACGTTTAAATGTGTTAACCTTCGCAAGGCTGAAGGCCCAGACGGCATCCCTAGCCGTGTTCTCAGAGCATGCACAGACCAGCTGGCTGGTGTGTTTACGGGCATATTCAATCTCTCCCTATCCCTGTGCCCACATGCTTCAAGATGGCCACCATTGTTCCTGTACCCAAGAAGGCAAAGGTAACTGAACATAATGACTATCGCCCCGTAGCACTCACCTCTGTCATTATGAAGTGCTTTGAGAGACTCGTCGGGGGCAACTACTCGCCCTCCAGGACACCTACAACACCTGATGTCACAGGAAGGCCAAAAAGATCATCAAGAACATCAACCACCCAAGCCACTGCCTGTTCACCCCGCTATCATCCAGAAGGCGAGATCAGTACAGGTGCATCAAAGCTGGGACCGAGAGACTGAAAAACAGCTTCTATCTCAAGGCCATCAGACTGTTAAACAGCCATCACTAGCACATTAGAGGCTGCTGCCTATAGGCATAGACTAGGAATCACTGGCCACTTTAAGGAATGGAACGCTAGTCACTTTAATAATGTTTACATATCTGGCATTACTCATCTCATATGTATATACTGTATTCTATACTATTCTACAGTATCTTAGTCACTTAATGTTTACATATTTGGCATTACTCATCTCATATGTATTGTGAACGGACCAAGTCATTTGGTGTCACTCTAAAGTGGAAAGGTGGAATAAACGAGTCCAGAGTAGGTTTTCTTGATTCAACACAGTTCTCTATTGAGGGATTTCTGACACTACAAACACTCCAACACAGTCAATGAGAATCTCCAAAGGAACAACATACGTCTTCTTTAGATGACACAGGATCACATTACGGTTATCTTCAAATTATAACAACAATCACATATTCGTCACCGTCTTAATGAATCTTCTTGGATAGCACCTCTCTCTCCGTAGCCATTCTCCAGAGATAGTTTATCTTCCTCCCTTCTTGCTGGTTCCATCCTCTCTCTTGTAGGGGAAAGAGAATATCTCATTAGTACCGTCAGCTGTGCTTAATTGACTCTGGTTACCTTGTCTCACATGCCTTGTTGGGCTACTATCTATGAGCCCAGCCTGCCCTCTGGTGGTCCTTCCACATACCTCCCCCCTCAGGACCGGACCGGAGGGTCGGGCGCCAGACGCACCGTCTTGGTCGCGTCGGGACAGCGCGTCTGCATTCCCGTTCCTCGATCCGGCCCTGTGGATGACATGGAAAGAGAACGGTTGTAAAGCAAGAAACCATCTGGCTATTCGGTTGTTATTGTTTCTCTTACCAGCCATCCACGTGAGGGGCGCATGGTCCGTAACTAATGCAAACCTCCGACCCAGTAGGTAGTACCGGAGATAATCGAGGGCCCACTTAATGGCTAGGGCCTCTTTCTCTACGGTAGCATATCTCTGTTCCCGATCGCTGAGCTTTCTACTTATAAAGAGAATCGGCCTCTCTGCTTCGCCTTCACCCTGAGCTAGTACGGCCCCGAGCCCCGTATCCGAGGCGTCTACCTGTACAATGAACTCTTGTGAGAAGTCCGGAGCCTGTAGGACGGGATCAGAACACAGGCCCTCTTTTAGCAATTGAAAGGCCTCCTCCGCCTCATCTTTCCACTCTACCCGGTTTGGCAAGTTTTTCTTGATGAGGTTTGTGAGGGGGTTGGCAATGGTTGCATATCCAGGGATAAAACGGCGATAATATCCCGTTATCCCTAAGAAGGCCCGAACGTCCCGCTTGGTCTGGGGTCGAGGCCAGTCCCGAATTGCCCTGGTCTTCTCTGCCTGTGGGCGTATTTTCCCATTCCCCACGGTGTACCCCAGGTATTCCGCTTCGGACAGACCCAGGCAGCATTTTTTTGGATTGGCCGTCAACCCTGTGGCTTCCAGACTCATGAGCACCGCCCGTAGTCGTAGGAGGTGACTATCCCAGTCCTCGCTGTGGATGACCACATCGTCTATGTACGCCGCTGCGTACTCTTGATGGGGCCGTAGAATGGCATCCATGAGGCGTTGGAAAGTTGCAGCAGCACCATGCAGTCCGAAGGGCATCCTCACATACTGAAAAAGCCCCTCCGGTGTGGCGAAGGCGGTCTTTGGGCGGTCCTCTGGAGCCACCGGCACTTGCCAATATCCCTTCGTCAAATCCAGGGTGGTGATGAACTTGGCCTTTCCTAAGCGCTCCAAGAGTTCATCCACGCGGGGCATGGGATATGCGTCGAATGTAGAGATTGCATTCACGCTCCTAAAGTCGTTGCAGAGTCTCATACTACCATCGGGTTTGGGGACCAGGACTATGGGACTGGACCACTCACTCGTCGATGGCTCGATCACACCCATCCTCAGCATCTCCCTTACCTCGTTCTTGGCGATGACTCGGCGGGCCTCAGGAATCCTGTAAGGACGGATATGCACCTTCTTGCCGGGTTCAGTGTGGATATGGTGGAACAAGACATCTGTTTGTCCTGGGAACGCAGAGAATACCCGGCCGAAGTGAATAATCAGCTTGTCTAGCTGTCTCGACTGTTCCGGCAAGAGAGTTTGGCCATGGCGCACCTGTGGTAGAACCTCCTCTTTTCCTTGGCCCTCCATGGCCATCAAAGCCACCTCCTCCTCTCTTCCATGGTACTTCTTCAACAGGTTTATGTGATAGAGTTGGACCTTCTTCCTCCTGTCAGGTTGTTTGATGAGGTAATTGACCGGTGAGACCCTTTTCATTACCTCGTAGGGCCCCCTCCACTGTGCCAGCAAGCGGTGTTCAACTGTGGGCACGAGCACCATCACTTTCTCTCCCACGGAGAACTCACGGGATGTCGCGGACTTATCGTAGGCCCAGCCTTGGGTCCTTTGCGCCTTCTCCATATGCTCCTTTACTATGGGCCACACTGCCGACACACGGTCTCTCATCAGGGTAACATGTTCTATTGTGGATCGGAAGGGACATGGTTGGGTCTCCCAGGTCTCCTTGGCTAAGTCGAGGATCCCTCGACAGGGTCTGCCGTAGAGCAATTCAAACGGGGAGAATCCAGTGGACGCCTGGGGTACTTCTCGCAGGGCAAACATTAAGTGTGGGAGAAGCATGTCCCAGTTTTTCCCGTCTCTGGACACCACTCTTCTCAACATGCTTTTAATCGTTTTGTTCAAGCGTTCGCACAACCCATCTGTTTGAGGGTGGAATATGCTTGTACGTATCTGTTGAACCTGATATAACCGACACAAGTCCTTCATCAACCGGGACATGAACGGGGTTCCCTGATCGGTTAGGATCGTCTTGGGAAGGCCTACCCGAGAGAACATCATGAACAATTCCTTGGCAATTCCCTTGGACGACATGTTACGCAGGGGTATGGCCTCTGGGAACTTGGTAGCGTAATCTACGACCACTAGGATGTACTCGTGTCCTCTGGCAGATTTTGGGAGGGGTCCCACGAGGTCCATAGCTATGCGTTCAAAGGGAGTCTCTATGATGGGGAGAGGAATCAAAGGGTTACGTAGGTGTGGCCGTGGAGCTGTACGCTGACATTGATCACACGTCCTACAATACCTGGCCACATCACGGGTGACACAGGGCCAATAGAATCTCTGCATGATTCTGTCGATAGTCTTGTCCCGTGCCAGGTGTCCTCCTAGGACGTGGGAATGGGCTAACTGTAGGACTGTATCCCTGTATGGTCTAGGCACCATTAGTAATTCCTGGATTTCCCCCCTTCGTTGCACGACCCAATATAAGAGACCCCGCCTGATTGCATAGTAAGGAAGAGGGGGCTCACCTGATCCGTCGACGTTCCTCCCGTCGATCACCTTCACCTTCCTCATGGCCTCCCTTAGGTCTGGGTCTCTATGCTGCGAGGTGCCGAACTGTCCCTTTAATTCCTGGGGCAGGTCAACCTCGGTAGAGGGGTGTGGAGGTTGTTCCCCATCCCCTCCAGGGGTGACCGAGGAGAATCCCTTCCAGGTTCCCTCCTCGGATGGGGCTTCAAATATATCTCTTAGCGCCTGGTTGCTCCTTCCTTCCTGCGTCGTGTATAACCCTTCGCAGGTGTCTTCATCGGTGGTTTCCTGGAATATCTGTCGTAAACGTTGGGTCTCTATTTCTTCCTCTGCTCCAGAGGACAAGGACGAGGCTACGTCTCCTTGTAGGACTACTACCTCGGGCTTGGATTTTTTTTTTTTTTTCTTTCCTGTCCCCCTTCTTCCCATGCATAACGTCATCTGCCGCAGCTCTTTATATAGAGGACAGTCTCTCCCTATCAATAATGGCACCTTCAGCTGGGGTACTTTTCCTGCCCTGACTGTACACCTTCCTTTCGGAGTGAGAATAGACAGATTCACGGTGGGGTAATAGTGGGTGTCTCCATGGATACAGGACACGGCTACTTTGTCTGGTAGCAGTGTTGCTGAGGTCACCATCTGCTCCTCTACTAACGTAACCATACTTCCCGAGTCGAGAATGGCAACCACATCTTGTCCTTCTACTCGAACCGGAATCTCTGGGGCTGGGGCTATTTCTGTTAACCAACAGTGTTGATCATGCCCTCTCGAACCGGGATGCGTGGGGATGGGCATCGATGACTCCGTGACCATGGACTCGTCCTTGCTAGGACATTGTGAGGCATAATGGTCTGGAGACTGACATTTAAAACACCGACCCTGCTGTGTGGGGGATGACTTCTCCCACCTCCGGAGGGGGTTTGGAGGTTTCGGTGGCGGACGTGCCGGGGCGAGTCGTGGTACGGGATTTGCAGAATCCTTCCGTTCCTTCTTGTCCCCTTTTAACAACTCCCCTGTAGATCGGTATGTTTCCACCGCCTGGGCTATGTCGTCGGCTGACAACGGGTTGGTTTGACCCACAACCCTTTTTAAGTCACTGGGTAATTCCCTCAATATCTTGTCCACAACGAGGGTCTCAATTACATGTCCTACTCCCTTTCCGGGTTCCAGCCACTGTTTCAGCAGTCGTATTAGAGCGAAGATCTGGGCACGGACGGGTTGGTCAGTCATATAGGTCCACTGATGGAACTTTACAGCTCTATCTCTGGCAGTCAGCTGGTACCGGGACAAGATCTCGGTTTTTAGTCGCCCATAGTCCGCAGCTTCGTGGGAATCCAGGTCAAAATAGGCTTCCTGGGCCACCCTGGTCAAAAGAGGTGCTAATGCGCTCGCCCATTCTGTGGGCGGCCACTCTTCCAAGGTGGCCGTCCTTTCGAAGGTCATGAGGAAGGCCTCGATATCATCGTCCTTGGAGAGACGAGGTAAGATGGCGTGAGCAGCCGCTCTTGGCTTCACTCTAGGTTCTTCTCGCCCACTCAGCTGTCGTTGCAGGAGTTCTATGGTTGTCTGCTGTGCCGTGATCAACTGTTGTAGTAGAGCGTTGTCCATCGTTCTTGAATGGTTCCTCTGTCTACTGGAAGAATCTTGATTTACTCACTTATCCTTGTGTCACTCGTCCACCTAGTTGCCCACATTCTCCACCAATGTGAGCGGACCAAGTCATTTGGTGTCACTCTAAAGTGGAAAGGTGGAATAAACGAGTCCAGAGTAGGTTTTCTTGATTCAACACAGTTCTCTATTGAGGGATTTCTGACACTACAAACACTCCAACACAGTCAATGAGAATCTCCAAAGGAACAACATACGTCTTCTTTAGATGACACAGGATCACATTACGGTTATCTTCAAATTATAACAACAATCACATATTCGTCACCGTCTTAATGAATCTTCTTGGATAGCACCTCTCTCTCCGTAGCCATTCTCCAGAGATAGTTTATCTTCCTCCCTTCTTGCTGGTTCCATCCTCTCTCTTGTAGGGGAAAGAGAATATCTCATTAGTACCGTCAGCTGTGCTTAATTGACTCTGGTTACCTTGTCTCACATGCCTTGTTGGGCTACTATCTATGAGCCCAGCCTGCCCTCTGGTGGTCCTTCCACAGTATATACTGTTTTCTATTATATTCTACAGTATCTCATTCACTTAATAATGTTTACATATCTTGCGTTACTCATCTCATATGTATATACTGTTTTCTATGCTATTCTACTGTATCTTAGTCCGTTCCGCTCTGACATCACTTGTCCATATGTATATAGTCTTAATTCATTCCTACTTAGATTTGTGTGTATTGGTTATATGTTGCGTAATTTGTTAGATATTTCTTGTTAGATATTACTGCACTGTCGGAGCTAGAAGCACAAGCATTTCGCTACACACCGCAATAACATCTGCTAATCACGTTTATGTGACCAATAACATTTTATTTTATTTGAATTAAGTATGTAGTAGCTTACTGTGTGTCCCAACCACTCCCGAACCCTTCATTTTGGCCCTATAAAGCTTTAATGTTTGCATATCTGAAGCTCAACCCCCACACTGCTTTTACCTTTTCAGACCCGTCAGATCTCCAAACATCAAAGGGGAGGCCAAGGGGGGGTACACTCTCACTCATCAACGTTATGAAGGCTCTATAGACATGGCTGGGGTATTTCCATGGCAAATGCGGGCAGTGTGGCTGACTTTACACTGAGAGCATGATGTACTGATGACTGTGTGGACTGTGCCCTGTGGAGGGATAGGGATTGCTTTAATATCACAGCCTTATCACAGCCTTGGGCAGATGCAGATCTGCAGGGGGTTTGACCACCCTAACATGCATGATTGATTGGACTACTAGCCAACCGGGAGGGTGGTGGGATGTGAAATGGGGGGTTGGGCTTACTGTCATGTCATGGTATTACTCTAAAGAGGAGCTGGTTAAAGCATGGTAATGATACATTGAATCATGATTGTGAGTTTGGGGGAGTTGTTGAGCATGGATTTGGGTTGAAAGCCCTGTGTGTGTGGTTGGATTTTGATGGAGTCCATTGGCTAACTAGCAGATTGACTGGTTAGCATTATGTCACAGTTTGGACATTCTGGTTGCTCCTTATTGTGTTGAGAGATTCCTGCCATATTACTTGCACTATTACTATTACTAGTTGTTTATAAACTGTCAAATGAAATGACTGGCTTGTAGAACAATTTATGTGTCTTCATGTATGTTTGTATGCATGTGGTGGAGAGGTGAAGAGAAAGCCTACACACACTATGTCTAGACTTGGCTCCTTCTTAGGCAGTATCCTTTAAGGCTCCTTCTTAGGCAGTATCCTTTAAGGCTCCTTCTTAGGCAGTATCCTTTAAGGCTCCTTCTTAGGCAGTATCCTTTAAGGCTCTTTCTTAGGCAATGTCCTTTAAGGCTCTTTCTTAGGCAGTATCGTTTTAGGGATGCTGTCCTGGCCTAGAGGTGTGAGTTATTAGACTCCAAGTGCCAGTGCTTAGGCAGCTGAGACAAGTGACGCTCCACAATAAATTCTACTGAATTCTCTGTCCCATGAGTCACCATTTGGGCAGCTAAACGGCCTGGTGATTTAGCGGTAGCTTTTAGAAATCGAATAAAAAAAGCCATAGAATTAGTTGAGCGAAATGAAAACAAATCATGTCGTTTCCCCAGATGTTATATATTTCTCTTATTACTGGATTTACCTGAAAGCCATAAGCATATGTTTTGTATTATTCTCTGTTGTATGGAAACAGCAACCTCTTATCTATGACAGATAGACCGATATGTCAATTTCAGGTGGATCTTGATGATCCCACAGTGCTGTAGGGAATACAAAAGCATTGGAACGGCGTGAAGCAGGGAAATAACATATTTGCACCCGTCTACTATGTTTGTGGCTGTGTATTGTCTGTAATAGCATCTAAATAGATTGTATTAGCGTCTAATCATCAGATCTCTTAACCCCTCTTTGGAGTGTATCGCTTGGCAGAGGCAAATGCTGTGTAACGATTTACATTACGGCCATTACTTCATAATGCATTCATTACATATATACATGCACATTATAAGCGTACTCTAGGCTGAACAGAATCTAGGAGATTCCAGGAGAAAACTGTTCCAATTCATACAGTCGTTATTTTCCTTTGAATGCTCAGTGAAGATGCTTAGAAAGTCATTACAGCGATATCACTGCCAACAGTGTAGAGCAGACCCTCCCTAAATGTACCTAAATGTTCCCTGAACAGCTTGCTGTCTGAAAAAAAAGGTATGTGATTTTGGATTGTATCAGGTTGAGACACCTGTTTAATACTTGGACCCCTGTGGGTCTGTACATGGCCCAATTGGCCTCTGGAAGTGATGGAACTGTCACTTCTCCCTCTGGAAGCTCTGTGACAGTCAATCACACACCTGGGTTGTTTTCAGTAGGCACGAAATGGAAGAAAACTGTCCAAAACTAAGTTAAATTGGGAGGTGTTATCTGAATGTGTGTGATAAGAAACGCTGTTTTTTCATTGTCCGTTGCAAAATCTTTTGCTACGGTGTGACCTAATAAAAATAGAAAGGTCAGAGTAGACACACTACTGCTGGTACTTAGATCTGAAATGGGCTGTCCTCTTTCATATTGAAAAGGCCTCCGAGCCCTCTTACATTTCAGGCACAATTACCTAGAATGCCAAGACATTTATTGGGTTATCAGAGGAAGTAGACCAAGGTAAATGGGCAGGAAAATAATAGTGATTTAAGAGGGAAGTGTGTGAGACTTATTTAGCTGGCCCATTTAGCTTTGACAGCGCACACGTGGCTTGCTAGATGCTAACTGCTTAGCCTATCAGGTGTACTGCCATCTGTGGCTGTGCAGCATGTTTTGCTATGATGTGTTTACAGTCGGTCTGGCATTGTTTGAAGCATTGTTCTTTAACATACGCATGAGTAGTTTACTACATTTAAGTTATGAATGGACTGAACTGCTGTGTGAAGTACATTTTGAAGTGGCGCACAATTAGCATTGTTTTCCTATTGTCCCCCCCATTACTTCCATTGCCCCAATGTGATCCTTCTATATGTCCCCTGTTAGTCCCGATGTGATAATTCTGTGTCCACTGTTAGACCCAGTGTACCCTGTTAGCTCCAATGTGATAATTATTTGTATGTCCCCTGATAGCCCCAATGTGATAATTCTTTGTGTGTACCCTGTTAGCCCCAATGTGACTATTCTCTATATTCCCTGTTAGCCCCAATGTGACCATTCTCTGTGTTCCCTATTAGATATAATGTGACCATTCTCTACATTCCCTGTTAGCCCCAATGTGACCATTCTCTGTCCCCTGTTAGGCCCAATGTGACCATTCTCTGTCCCCTGTTAGGCCCAATGTGAGCATTCTTTGTGTCAGACCTCCTCTGGCTCTTCTTCTCATCCCTCTGTTTCCCTCCAGACCCTTTAATCAAGTCAAGTGTCATCACCTGTCAAGAGCTCCCCTGATACTCTGTGTGCCCTGACATAAATTTTCCCTTGTGTCTTCATGTTTTAGCGTTGAACATTTCCCCAGGGTCCTGGAAAGTTACTGGGTGTGCAGGCTTTTGTTCCAGCTCAGCACCATCACACTAATAGTACAAATAATCAACTAATTATGGTATTTTCCAATCTAAGCCTGCTGGGCTGGAATAAAAGCCGGCACCGCCAGTAGCTCTCTTGGTTCAAAGTTGGAAACCCCTGCTCATAACCTATGTGTCTGATCCATGTACTGTACGGTATACTATAGCCCTGTGGCCCCTGTAGTAATATGTTGCCCATCTCGTCTCGTTCTCCAGGCCCCTGAGAGTCTCCTGCAGTCCCTGGAGACTCACCTGAACACTCTGGAGGGGAAGAAGCCGTAAGTACCAACCACACTCTCCACCAACCACACTCGTATCCTTACCCCATGGGTGTCTTTGTAACCAGGGCTACTTGGGAGTGGGACTACTTTACTTCCTATTTACTTCATATTTGAGAATTCAGCAATCTCAGTCTAGTTCATATACATGCACGCACATACTTTGGGTTTAAAAAAGTATGTGGAGTAAATAAATAAAGAACACACACCCTAAAGGTGAAACAGCAAGTCATACTGGGAGTGACAGGTAGCCTAACGGTTGAGAGCGGTTAAGAGCATTGAGCCAGTAACCGAAAGGTCTCTGGTTCAAATCCCTGAGCCGACTAAGTGAGAAATCTTAACCCTAATTGCTCCTGTAAGTAGCTCTGGATGAGTGCATCTGTTAAATGCCTGAAATGGAAACATTCTGCCTCCTTTTGCTGTGGATTTATTTTACCAACACTTCGGCTAAAGAGCCTCCATCAGGGTGTGAAAATAGTCTGTGACCATCCAGTGAACCCAAATTAGAACTGTGCTTGTCCCTGTTGTCCCATCGGCTTTAATTATGCACAGCCTCTCTCAATTAACATCATTAGGACCTCCAGTGTACGCCCTCTAGATTGTGCAGTTTTTATGGGCACTGATTGGACCGAACATGTCATCACCAGACTGTCAGGTCGGGTGTGTTCTCGACAGGACCTTAGTAGGACAATGATACAAGATAGTATTTGTGGGGTGGGGGGGCATCATCAGATCGGATGTATGGAAAGAAACTTAGCAGATGAAGTCTTAGCAAATGCCAGTGATTGTCAATGTGTGTTACAGAGAGGATGTTCACAGAGAGGATGCGTAAGTATTCTGCTGGATCTACTATAGAATGAGTTGACGTGGAGGGCTGGGTCATTATTTGCTGTTGTCTTGTATTGAAATGAATGAAACTGTAAAAAAAAAAAATCCCCAATTGTTTCGTGACATTCACATGAGGATTCTATGGAATTGACATTTGAACCTCCAGTTTAAAGTCCTGTTTCGCAGTGTTGTAAAGTTCAAATGGGATTCTATAGAATTTATGTGAATTTGGCATATTTGTGATTTGTCAGTGTCTCTCCTGAGTTTTGCCTCTCTCTCAATATTAATATGAACTATTGACAGCTGACTCGGGACTTACCCAAGATTCACTTTGCATAGTTTTTTTAATATGACGTGAATCTGGTGTCTTAGCTCTTCAATGTTCATATTAACTTCATTGTCATATTATTGGGATCAACTCAACTCCTCAAACCTTTTGATGCATGTCATTGCAAAACATGGGTTTGTTATGTCTGGAAAAAAAGAATGAGAAGCTTTGTGCAAGGAAATGAATTTAGTTTTATTCAGTGTTGCAAATCTAAACTCTACAGATGCAGTACACTCTTAGAAAAAAGGCTTCATAAGGGTACTTCGGCTGTCCCCATAGGAGAACTGTTTTTGGTTCCAGGTAGAACTCTTTTGGATTCCATGTAGAACACTCTGTGATAAGGGTTCTACATGGAACCCAAAAGGCTTCTACCAGGATCCAAAAGGGTTCTACCTGGAAGCAAAAAGGGTTCTTCAAAGGGTTCTCTTATGGGGACAGCCAAAGAACCCTTATAGATTCTAGATAGCACTTTTTTTTCTAAGAGTGTATGTTTTCACAATGGAATTGCCTCGAAATGTCTGCTCTCTGCAACCAAAACAACAGTGCTTCTTTAGCTGTCACTTTGACACAGCTCAATAACAGCCATTGTGCTTCACCATGCATATCATCTGGTGATGCTATGATGGCTTTAACTCGTTCTTATTGTATCATTTTGCAGGTCACCAACCAAGGTGAGTTAGCTACCCCTTATTTTACTCTGTCTCTGCACCTCAACAAATCTTTTTGGCAACTGCCGACAATTTGACAATAATTTGAAGTGTGTTTATTAATGCGTAAAACAGCATAGCCATGTCTGCTTCTGTAACTGTGGTGCGTCGCCATGGTAACTGACTAACGAGGCTAACCCTCCGTCTGACAGGAGTGTGAAGCAAATGGCTCCCCGGCCGCAGCCGCCACGCCTACAAAAGCTCAAGCGGCCCCTGCAGCTGCTGCTGCTCCGGTTGCTCCTGCCCGCCCTGGACCACCTGCCAGACCCACGGCGGCACCCACCTTCAAGAGCTCCAACAAGTAGGTGCCCATCTGCTGTGGGCTCTTAGGTTGGCCACTTCAAGTGCCACTTCAGGTGCCACACTAGCTTTAACAATTAGCTATGTTGTACAATCTACAGTTTACATTTAACCCTTTTGTCGTTCTGTTTTTCCTTCTTTCCTTCCTGTCTCTCCTTCGCCTCTCCCTCTTCTTCATTTTTTCATTCTTTCTCGCTCTCTCTCTGTTACTCTCTTTCTATCTGCAGTGCTCTGCTAGACTTGGATCCATTGTCAGCCTCCCCATCAGCAGGTGGAGCAACAGCCTCTATCTCGTCATGGGGAGGTAAGCCCTTCAATACAGTTAATATCTGGGTTGCATTCTTTATGGCACACAATATATATATATATATATATATATATATATACATATATGTATATATATATATATATATATATATATATATATATATATATATATATATATATACATATATGTATATATATACATATATATACATATATATATATATGTCTGTCTGTCTGTATGTATGTATGTATGTATGTATGTATGTATGTATGTATGTATGTACATGAGCGTTTCTCATTGCAGGCCCAGGACTTCCTCCCTGTTTCAGTTAGTTTTCTTCCGATTGGTGCCTAATGAATTCCACCCTGCTCTCTTTTATGCTTTCTATCTACATCCTCCTCTCCACCCTTACTCAAGGGAAGGACTAATGTTAGCAGATATTCAAACCTGGCCGCTCTGCAGATTGAAATTGCTTTAAGGGCCTCTTACTCATATAACACTTTTTCCTTGGAGTGTTTTTTTTTTAGATGGCAGTTAGAAAATCAGAATTACAGTAGTCACGTGGTATGGTAGTGAGTTATTGATCCTGATTGGCATTTCTATGTTTATATTCTCTGTATGTAATCCCTCACTCACATCTTCTCTTTGCTCTCTCTCTCTCTCTCTCTCTCTCTCTCTCTCTCTCTCTCTCTCTCTCTCTCTCTCTCTCTCTCTCTCTTTCATTGTCTTGTACAGATCTGCTTGGTGGCGGTGAGTACAGGGGAACATACTGTTCTTTACATTCTTTACACAGCTCCCATCCACAGCAGAGCATGACAACTGCTAGGATTTACACCTGAAGTTATGATTAATACCTATCTGGAGGCTTTGGCCACATTCCAGGCTGACTGCATTGCAGACGCCTATTAGATATCACATCACCTGAATAGGTGTTTAACATATCATCTAACCACATCATCAGCTAACCATATCATACGATATAGCAATCTGATACCGACTGCGCAGTCAATGACGTTTCACACAACCATAAGTTGATGCAATGATGTACTGCAATGGAGTCGGTCTGGAACGTGACCATTGTACCTGTGGCTCACTGGGCTTTCAGTGCATGACTCCAGCTGTAGACCTAGGATCTGAGAGGATCAGCATATATAGGTGGCAGCCTCCTTCTTATTCTTGCTCTGTGATCTCTAACAATGCCTCTCAAGGTGTAACATACTCCTCTCCAACACTTCTCTATTACCACTGTTCTTTTTGACATATCTTACGCTTATCTTATTTTTCTCAACACAATCTCTCTACTTCTCTCTCCCTGTTATATTCCCCCTGTTCCTCTATCCTGTTGTGATTGGGGATGGGCTTGGGTGGGGATGGATGGGGTGGTGTAGGTTTAGATACCCCCCCTGATCCCACTAGCACCTCAGAGCCAGCCGCTGTTGCTGCTGATGCTGCAGCCGGTCCGGCTTCCACGCCCACGGTGGCCCATACGGATGGCCCCGCCGCGCCCTCTGTGGCCCCGGTGGTGGTGCTGCCCGTGCCCACCACTACCGCCTCAGACATGGATCTGTTCGGAGGTCAGTGGGGGTCAGCCTCATGGGAGGGATCATCATGGCAGACTACACAGCAGCTGTCTGCTTGTTTGGAGAAACCTCTGACATGCTCACATGTAGTTACACCACCTGGTTCTCACACTCTCACATTTACGAATTTCAGTATACATACACCTTAACAAAAATATTCTGTTCATGAAATTCTGTATTTGTGCAAAATTCTAGTTATTGACATAGTTACTGACATCTAATAAGGAAACTCATTTCCAAATGTTCCATCTCGCTAAATAATGATTAGATTATTCATTATTTGGGCACTACATCAATCAATCAATTATTTATCCAAGACAGCAAGCAGGTGAGGAAGTTTTTGCTCTGCACTGTATGGAGAACAGTAGAAATTGTAGCCCATACCCAGCATATCTCCTCTTTTCGCTCACATATCTAATAGCAGATATACCGAATTAAATCCCCTATCAAAATTGTATAGCAAAGTGTGGCCCTCTTTTCCATGGAAAACAGCCTCTGTCAAATAGAGATGTTGCTTTGCCCATCGCTGAGCATGGCATTTCCTGTCACACAGTACAAGCTTATGATAGCATCATGTTATCTCTTCACTTTCCCAGCGTGCACAAACATTGTGCACACTGAATGCAGCTTTATGAAGCCGGGAAAGTGCAGGCCCAATTCATACGATACTAATAAGATCAGCAATTTCAGCAATACATCTTGTATTCTCTGTTTTCTCCTAATGCTGATCGCTCATCTTTCTGTTTCTCTCATTCTCTCTATTCTCCTGCTCTTTATTTACCTCCTCATCTCTCTTTCTCCTGCCTCCCCCTGTTTTTCTCTGGGTGTTGCATTGTGGTTTGTGTCCACTCTTCCATCCTCTCATGTCCGGTACCCCAGACGCGTTTGCACCCTCCCCAGGTGACGGCCCGCCCAGCAGGGCGCCTGCTGCTGATGCATGTGCCGGATCTGGTGGGTGATAACACTGCTCTGTGTGTGTGTGTGTGTGTGTGTGTGTGTGGGTGTGTGTGTGTGTGTGTGTGTGTGTGTGTGTGTGTGTGTGTGTGTGTGTGTGTGTGTGTGTAAGTGAGCATATGCTTGTACGTGTGTGCACTCTTCCAACACACGTGTGTTTGTGCAAGAGTGTGTGTGTGTGAGATCCCAAAGCTTGGGTAGCTCCAAGCTGCTTCTGCTACCATATGGGACAGTAGTAAATCATCTGAAACATTGCATTGGGGCCTACCGTCCTGACCCTAACCCCACTATTGGGGGCTCAAGCCTCGGCCCCCCTCTCTACCCCTCCGCCACTCAGCCCTGCTTCAGAACACTCCCCCTGCTTCTCTCAGCTCGTAATATTCACCTGGTGATGAATACTCGAGTAAAACACAGTTGTATAATTTTTGCCCAAATCCTACAATTGTTTATATTTCATATAAATGATGCCACTTACTAATCATACCAACTGACCATCTCTATTTACCCTGTTTTGTTTCTCTCTTTGGCCTGAATGTGTAAGTATTAATCGACTACTGGGACTGTAGAAGTCCAACAGTACAGTGTTTGTAATTCACATGGCTCCATTACTGTGTGTGTATGGAGCTTTGGTCTAGTAGGACAGTTTTATGTTGAATTATGCACATTTCTCTACATTAACTTAATTCTGCGCCTTTATCATGTATTTGGATTCTATGTAGACAGAGCTTATCAGTGTGGAAGCAGATTCATGCCAACATTGTATTAATTGTATATGTTTTGGTATGATTCTGCTTCCATGTGTATGTACTAGTTCTAATGTAACCACTAGACATCGTCCTCTGTGGCCTGTCTTTGTAACCACAGTATTTACCAAAACCAGCTGTAGCCCATTTCTTTTAATGAGTCTGAGTGTTAGACAATGAGTATTCTAACCTGTGGCTGTAGTATAAAGTTAATGGTATCTTTTCTTTACTTCCCACTAACCCTCATTATGGAAGCTCCTCTAGACTCCCAATAATACGTATTTTACAGTGTTTGTTGTTTTAACAAACTCTCAACTCCCCCTACTCTCTTCCCATCCTCCCTTTTCTGGTCATATCCCTTAAACCCCCTAACCCCCATCCTCCTTCCTCCCAATTCCTCCCCCCTCCTGAAGACCCCTTCGCTCCATCGGAGGGGAGTGCGAACATGGCCCCAGAGATGGACCTCTTTGCTATGAAGTTCGATAACACACTGGCTGCCCCAGAAGCAGCCAGCCCCACCTCTAGCGCAGTGCCGATCATTGTCGCCCCCACCGAGCCCCCTGCTGCCGCCCCCGCTCCCTCCACTACCACCACTGACTCTGCAGCTGCCCCCGCCCCTGCCGTCCCCACTCTAGACCTCTTTGGTGGTAAAGTGCACATTCTACTTCGCACACTGCATTGCTCTGCACTATGACAATGATGATGATAATGACGATGATACAGTAACTTCCCTACATTTTTGTAATTATGGCTATGTTTTTTTATGTTATTATTCATTTGATTTAAGTCATAGGCATTGACTGAATCACACATTTTGACCACCCTTTGCAAATTACAAATTAAATGGTAATGAGGATGGGTACAGTATATGGATCTATCAAATTATGGTTATTCTCTGCATCATTCCTGTGCAGACTAGGAGTAAATACACAGATCTCAAAACTGGATGCCTTCTAATGGTATACTACAACTATTGAAACTAACTGCAACACTTTACTTAAAACCAGCAAATATGCTGTTATCGTGTATTGTAAGATGTCATGAGCATGTATGACTATGAGCCCCTTATAATGTCTTATAATCATTTCATAATGATCGTGACTAAACAGTCAGTTTGAGTCAGTTGAAATATGAGACAAAACATATTATAGGGCTTATTATTAGACATTATAAAGCCTCAGACATGCTTATAACAGGTTTTGAAGTATTATACCTGCAGGCTGTTACAAAACAAACCTTTTCAGTTGTCAGTAAATCTTTGTGACGCCATTAGTTGTATTGGCTTCCAGAGGCATTGATTAAGTAATCTGTCAGCACCAGATATTGGCCTGTCAACTGTTTGCATTCATAGGGGTGGCTCAACATGTTGTGATTTCAACCCAACCTCTACCATGAACCATTATAGTCAGTCAAAGCTAGAGGGAAGTGAGCAGAGTTGTGTTTAGTAGGGAGAATTTTTTTTGAAAAGGAGTGAAACGCGGAGGTATTACCTGAACGTGTTAAATAAGAAAACATATTTTCATTTTCTGTTGCAAAAGTGTTTGATACGGTGTGCCTTACTGAACTCGACCTAGTTGTTATGGACACTCTAACTGCAGTGTGCCTGCATGACAACCTTTGCTTTCTTCACCTCCAACTTCTGACCAAGGTTGTAGATATCAACACCCTTCATTTGAGCAAATCTTCATTTTATCTTTCACCTGATTTTAGTCAATATTTTCCTTTGTTTAAATAAATAGTTTGCAATTATGTTTTTAAATAAAGAGTAATCAGTAACACTTTGTAACAACTTTCATGAATAAGCACTTGTAAAGTGTTGCGCTACTTTAGATGTCCTCTTTTAAACATTTTTTTGTTGTTGTTGTTGCTTTTCTCCCTTATCCCTCTTAACTCGTGCTGTATAGATTGTAAACTGAATGTAACTGTGTGTCCTTGTTTATAGATTCTATGTTTGATTCTATTCCTGAGAAAAGCCCTACCGCAGAAAAAGCTGATGCTGCTGTCACTCCTAGCGTAGACCTATTTGGGGCAGGTACAGGATGTGGATTGCTTTCTTTTTTTGGAACCTCTTCTTCATCTCTTCTGTCCTTCCTCCTCAGCCATCTGTTTTACCACACGTCTTGGTTTGTCCCCATAGTGGTATGCGACTTGTGCATGCACCCAATCCAGGGTTGGGTCAATTTGAATTGAAGTCAGTCAATTCAGGAAGTGATTTGAATTGAACATTCAAAATTGGTAAATTATTTGAAACAAGTAGCTTCTTCTTTTCAGTTTACTGACAAGTAATTTAATTTATTTTCAATTATTAAATCGTAATTTCATTTTACTTCCTGTATTGACTGACTTCAAATTAATCCCAACCCTGGACCCACTGGCTTAATAACAGTAACTCCTACCACTGCTTTCACTCTCTCTGTTATGCTAATGCTCCTCTGTGCTCTTCTACTTCACTCTTCCTACTTCCTCTACATTCTTCTTCGGGTGTTTCCCTGGAAGATCTCCCTACTATCTCTCGCGGGCCCTCTCCTTTGCCTCCCGAGGCCAATGCTGATGAAGACCTCTTGTCTGGTGTGACTGGTGAGTTACACTATCTGCTCACTCTTAGCTGACCTCAATTCATGATCACCTATGGGTCTACATCCTGTATCTCCAACTCTGCCTGCATGACTACAGCATACAGTAGTACAAGTTTGGTAATGCACTTCTCTGTCAGCCTGTCAATCAATGTATTTCTTCAGGAAGTGACTGGAACTTTGTCTTTTTTTGTGATCAGAAGAAACAGAATATTTTTTTTGGCCTGTACCAGGAATTTGACGTGGGGAAGTGGTGCTGCCACAATAAACAGACAGAATATATAGACAAAGAATTTACACAAATCCACATACCATTATGTACAGTGTAAACAACAAAAACCAAACAATGATGTGTAGTAAGGATGCATAAACATATTTACTGTAGATGATACAGTTGAAGTCGGAAGTTTACATACATTTTATCCAAAATACATTTAATCTCAGTTTTTCACTATTCCTGACATTTAATCCTAGTAAAAATCCCCTGTCTTAGTTCAGTTAGGATCACCACTTTATTTAAAAAATGTGAAATGTTAGAATAATAGTAGAGAGAATGATTTATTTCAGCTTTTATTTCCAGTGGGTCAGAAGTTTACATACACTCAATTAGTATTTGGCAGCATTGCCTTTAAATTGTTTAACTTGGGTCAAACGTTTCAGGTAGCCTTCCACAAGCTTCCCACAGTAAGTTGGGTGAATTTTGGCTCATTCCTCCAGACAGAGCTGGTGTAACTGAGTCAGGTTTGTATGCCTCCTTGCTCGCACAAGCTTTTTCAGTTCTGCCCATACATTTTCTATAGGACGAGGACAGGGCTTTGTGATGGCCACTCCAATACCTTGACTTTGTGTCCTTAGGCCATTTTGCCACAACTTTGGAAGTATGTTTGGGGTCATTGTCCATTTGGAAGACCCATTTGCGACCAAGCTTTAACTTCCTGACTGATGTCTTGAGATGTTGCTTCAATAAATCCAGATAATTTTCCTACCTCATGATGCCATCTATTTTGTGAAGTGTACCAGTCCCTCCTGCAGCAAAGCACCCCCACAACATGATGCTGCCACCCCCGTGCTTCACGGTTAGGATGGTGTTCTTTGGCTTGCAATCCTCCCCCTTTTTCCTCCAAACATAATGATGGTCATTATGGCCAAACAGTTCTATTTTTATTTCATCAGACCAGAGGACATTTCTTCAAAAAGTCCAATCTTTGTCCCCATGTGCAGTTGCAAACTGTAGTCAGACTTTTTTTATGGCGGTTTTGGAGCAGTGGCTTCTTTCTTGCTGAGTGGCCTTTCAGGTTATGTGGATATAGGACTCGTTTTATTGTGGATATAGATACTTTTGTACCTGTTTCCTCCAGCATCTTCAACAAGGTCCTTTGCCGTTGGTCTGGGATTGATTTGCACTTTTCGCACCAAAGTACGTTCATCTCTAGGAGACAGAACGCGTCTCCTTCCTGAGCGGTATGACGGCTGCGTGGTCCCATGGTGTTTATACTTGCGTACTATTGTTTGTACAGATGAAAGTGGTACCTTAAGGCATTTGGAAATTTCTCCCAAGAATGAACCAGACTTGTGGAGGTCTACAATTCTTTTTCTGAGGTCTTGGCTGATTTCTTTTGATTTTCCCATGATGTCAAGCAAAGAGGCGCTGAGTTTGAAGGTAGGCTTTGAAATACATCCACAGGTACACCTCCAATTGACTCAAATGATGTCAATTAGCCTATCAGAAGCTTCTAAAGCCAGAACATCATTTTCTGGAATTTTCCAAGCGGTTTAAAGGCACAGTCAACTTAGTGTATGTAAACTTCTGACCCACTGGAATTGTGATACAGTGAATTATCAGTGAAATAATCTGTCTGTAAACAATTGTCGGAAAAATTACTTGTGTCATGCACAAAGTAGATGTCTTAACTGACTTGCCAAAACTATAGTTTGTTAACAAGAAATTTGTGGAGCGGTTGAAAAACAAGTTTTAATGACTCCAACCTAAGTGTATGTAAACTTCCGACTTCAACTGTATATATAGTACCACTCAAAAGTATGGACACACCTACTCATTCAATTTTTTTTTTTACTATTTTCTACATTGTAGAATAGTAGTGAAGACATCAAACTATGAAATAACACATATGGAATCATGTAGTAACCAAAAAAGTGTTATATATATATATATGTTATATATATCAATTTTATATTTAAGATTCTTCAAAGTAGCCAGCCTTTGCCTTGATGACAGCTTTGTACACTCTTGGCAAAGCATGCCATTCCATGAGCACAGCATATATTTTTCAACTCAAATCAATGAGCCCAATCAGTCCTCCGTGACAACAAAATCTATAATCAAAAGACCAAGTCCATATTATTGCAATAATAGCTCAAATAAGCAAAGAGAAACGACCGTCCATCATGTGTTATTTCCTAGTTTTGATGTCTTCACAATTATTCTACAATGTAGAAAATAGTAAAAATAAAGAAAAACCCTTGAATGAGTAGGTGTTTCCATACTTTTGACTGGTACTCTATATAATGACGTTTTTTCAAATTGTGGTGCAATACTCTCCTCTCTCATTCTGTAGATGCATTCTCTGCTATGGCTCCAGCACCAGCAGTGGCGCCAACTCCAGCTCAAGCCCCGGCACCAGCTCCAGCTCCTGCCCCTGCAACGGTCTCTCCTCCCAAACCTGAGCCCTCTGCACCTGCACCTGTCATTGATCTGCTGGGTGCGTACTGTACCACGAAATCCACCACTTCCTGTACACCTTCATGGGTTGATTTGACTCATGCTGAGTAACATCTGACCTTTTCCATACTCTGTTCATCTATTTTGTGTACTTTGTTTACAGTGATTTTTTTTATTGCCATTTCTCCATTGTTAAATGTAGCTATTAGGTGTGAAGGATATTTGTATATGGAGAGCTTTTCATGTGTAAGAATCTTCGTAGCCAGGGTAATAGACCCCTGATAAGTCTAGGTCTAGGAGAGAGATAGTGTCATATGTTTGGTGGCAGTATATCCCAGAGGTTTTCTTCTGCAACTGCTTTTGGATTATGTAGCCAATGTAGCATTGCTTTTTAGTTGGCTGTGAATGCGTTAGTAGCAGCCATTGTGTAGAGACGTCACCCGCCCTGAAACCTACAAATACTGTCGCCCGCACCAAGAAACACCTTTGGATTTTCTGGGTCAGTGGTATTAAGGCTTCTTGAGTTGCGATGTTTTGGTGTGCAGAGAGTTTTGAGTTCATACACAGGTTGGGACAGAAATTCTACCCTCTCGCAATTGCATGGTACTTAGAGGTGTGTGTGTGCTTGCGTGCATGCGTGCACGTGCGTGTGTTTACTGCAGGGTTGGGGAGTAACGGATTACATGTAATCCGTTAAATGTAAGGGATTACAAAAATGGTAACTGTAATCCGTTACGTTACCAGCTAAAATATTGTAATCAGATTACCAATACTTTTGAAAAACTAAATGATTTCTTCGAGGATGACTTTTAAAATCTTTGACACTTCTCTGTTTTCTCAATGACATTCAAATCAGCATTGAAAAAAGGCTCAAGTTTACATTTGTTCCAGCTGAGCGAGTCTGATCACAAATCAGAGACCACTATGATGACATAGAAAATGTGTTCGATGGATCGCGGGAAAAGAGCAGGAATAGGCTTTTGTAGGCTACAGTCCAAGCTAAATATTCCAATGGTGAGACTGCTGTCGGCACCCGAAAGATTATCCAACTTGAATAAACGCTTGGAGGTAAGGATGACAGTAGTGGTGTAGTCTACGGCGATACGGATATCACTTATTATTGATGTCTACATAGCGCATTGATGTGAATCACACTGCTGCTCTCTCATTTAGCTAATTGCGCGTTACGGATTGTGGTTGTTGTGGATGGCTGTTCATAAATCTAAATGAGTGCAGCATTTATTTTTCAACTCGAATTTATGCTCGGGTAAAACAATTAGGCTAATCTATACTTCCATATTTCCAAGTCCTATTCTTGACGATCAAGGGGTATAACTGGAATTATAACTGGAATGACTGGAATTCTGATATACTTTGATTTTTAATGTAAAGATATAATTTAATTGTATTATTATATGTAGTAGAAAGCAATGGGTTAGAAGAAGCCCCCATAAAGTAAAACGTAACATCCATATACGACCAGCTATGTAATGCCTCTTAAAACCTCTTGGGGCTATGTGGGACGCTAGCGTGCCACCCGTGGTGCACCCTATCAACAGCAGGTGCATTTCAAGAGCGGCAAATTTGAAACCAAATAAATGTCAAAATTCAAATTTTTCAAACATACAACTATCTTACACCCTTTGAAAGATAAACATCTCCTTAATCTAACCACGTTGTCCGATTTCAAAAAGGTTTTACGGCGAAAGCATAAAGTTAGATTATGTTAGGAGAGTACATTGACAATAGCTGTGTGTAATGTTTTGTCAATTCAAAGACAGGGTCACCAAAACCATAAAACCAGCTAAAATGATGCACTAACCTTTTACAATCTCCATCAGATGACACTCCTAGGACATTATGTTAGACAATGCATGCATTTTTAGTTCTATCAAGTTCACATTTATATCCAAAAACAGCGTTTTACTATGGCATTGATGTTGAGGAAATCGTTTCCCTCCAATAACCGGCAGTCAAGTCAGCACCACAAATTAAATAATTAAAATTAGAAAACATTGGTAAAATATTATATTGTCATTTAAAGAATTATAGATTTACATCTCTTGAACGCAATCAACTTGCCAGATTTAAAAATAACCTTACTGGGAAATCACACTTTGCAATAATCTGAGCACTGCGCCCAGAAAAATATGCTTTGCTATACAGACAAACGACCATGTTGGAGAGATCTAAAATCGAAAATACTATGTAAATAATCCATTACCTTTGATTCTCTTCATCAGATGTCACTTCCCGGAATCCCAGGTCCATAACGAATGTAGTTTTGTTCAAAAAAGCTCATCATTTATATCCAAAAAGATCCGTGTTGTTAGCACATGATCTAAGCCAGCCGGACTTCTCGTCATGAACGAGGGGAAAAAATATATTTACGTTCGTTCAAACATGTCAAACGTTGTATAGCATAAATCATTAGGGCCTTTTTTAACCAGAACATGAATAATATTCAAGGTGGACGAATGCATTCTCTTTTAAAACGTTTTGGAACGAGGGTACCCAACATGACCTCGCGCGCCAGAGTCTAATCGGCCATCACCGTTCCAAGGCTCTTGTTCCTCATAGTAGAAGATTCAAAACACTTTGTAAAGGCTGGTGACATCTAGTGGAAGCAATAGGAAGTGCCAAAACATTAATCAGCCCCTGTGTGTTTCAATGGCATAGGCTTAAAGGTAATTCAACACATCAGGTATCCACTTCCTGTCAGAAAATGTCTCAGGGTTTTGCCTGCCAAATGAGTTCTGTTATACTCACAGACACCATTCAAACAGTTTTAGAAACTTTAGGGTGTTTTCTATCCATATATAATAAGTATATGCATATTCTAGTTACTGGGTAGGATTAGTAACCAGATTAAATCGGGTACGTTTTTTTATCCAGCCGTGAAAATACTGCCCCCTAGCCCCAACAGGTTAAGGGGAAAGTAATCTAAAAGTAACGGAATGTAATCAGATTACATTACTGAGTTTGGGTAATCCAAACGTTACATTACTCATTACTATTTTGGACAGGTAACTAGTAACGGATTACATTTAGAAAGTAACCTACCCAACCCTGGTTTACTGCCTGTTTGCCTCCTCCTCCCTTCCTGGCTCATGGCTAACTAACTCTTCTTTACCCTCATGCTGCGTTCCGGATGGCTGGCTGGCTGTCGCTCTATAGACACATTCAGTAGTCCTGCTCTGTTGGACGCAACGCCCGCTGCCCCCGGGGAACCAGGAGAGGATCTGTTGGGTGGTACGCACGCACACACACACACACACACACACACACACACACACACACACACACACACTTTAGCTTTAACCCAGTTGTAGTAACACACCACAATCAATGTCCCGGTGAGCAGCTAATTAGTCGAATAAAGTGAGCTGGATTAGGGTTGAAGTAAAAGCCTGCAGGACTGTAGTTCTCCAGGAGAAGGGTTGGGAGCCCCTGCTCTAAGACATCCATCTGCCGTTTGTGATTCATACTGCATGTACAGTATGTTAATATTGAATACCATGACACAATGTAACTTAAATCAATGGAATTGTAATCAATGGAAATGAAAATCATTATCATCGTATATTATACTCTCATTCAAATGGTTCCCCACTTCCAGGACTGATGTCTCCTAGCCTGGCTCCCACGGCAGCGGCTGCTTCTTTGGCCCCCGCTTTGGCCCCGGCCCTCGCTCCTACCCTGGCTCCTGTCTCAGCCCAGAATGACTTGCTGGAGGGTGGCTTCGACACCTTCGGCTCCCTACCCCCACTAATGCCCGCCACACCAGCAGCTGCAGACACGGTGCCGGCCGCAGCAGCACCCTCTGGTGGCTTTGATGCATCAGGTAGGGGACACAGTCTGCTACATGAATATATCCTGAGGGAAGTGTGTGTGTGTTCTGCATGCATGACTGACGCTGCCACGCTCCACCGCCGCTGTCCCTATTATGTAACGCTGAAGGATCAACGGTCACCACTTCTGACGGTTTAATTCCTCAACAGTGCTTCTCTCTCTCTCTCTCTCTCTCTCTCTCTCTCTCTCTCTCTCTCTCTCTCTCTCTCTCTCTCTCACTCTCACTCACTCACTCTCACTCTCTCTTGTCTCACATGCGCACATGCCAATACTTACTACTGTGCTACCCATCCTATTTCAACTCCTTCTTTCTCTATATGTTGGTCTCCCTCTACCTCCCCCCGTCCTCGCGTTCTCTGTGTTCTCTCTCTCTGTCACATACTACCTTTCCACATTTCTCTCCTCACATCCTTCCTTTGTCCACCCCTTCAATCCCCTCCTCTTGACCCCTCGGCCCTTGTCTCTTTCTGCCATCCCCTCTCTCTCTCTCTGTCACTGCTGGGTCATTGCTTGCTGCTACTGCGTAATTGGTGAGTTCAAAAGCCTTTCTCCCGCTAGTGCTTTGCAGTATTTGCTGTTTTGAGACGTTCCCCATTTTAGGAAATATTCCCCTTTTTGCATGTTTGTCTCACATATGAGACAGTGTAATGTATGTATTACTCCCATTTGTAACATTTGCCAGATTCTACCCTCAATTCAACATAGTGCTCTTTGAAGCTGCGATGCTGGCACTCTGGTGGTCTTCAACCACATTTAAAACCCAGTTATAGACTTGAATGTTCAGATGCTGTGGTAGTGAAGGCCTTACAGTGGGTATATATTAATCTCTCGTGGACAACACTACGTAAACATAAAAGGTACCAAATTCTGCAAGATTTTTGTTCTGGGTTAACTGAGATTAGGTGTATATTGTTTCCAGCCTGTTGGGTACATGCATTGCACACCAGAGTACTGCACTGAATGGCTATTGTTGTGGTGATGAATTGTATGGTGATGATTTCACATCTGCCCCTCTTTGTGAAGATTAGGGATTATAAAGGTTTTCATCCATGGTGTATGTCACTAACATCTTACTCCCCTTATTTCTACCCTTTCTCTCTAAGTGTTTGGTGGATTAGGGGATTTACTAATGCCAGCCATAACACCCCAGTCCACTGGGGGTAGTGTGGGCAGCACTCTCAGTGGTGGGTTCAGTACCAAGGTGACACCCGCGGTTGGGGGTGGCATGACAGGCGCCACAGCTATTAAACGGCCATCCATTGGGGGCGACTTGGACTCCTCCCTGGCAAACCTGGTTGGAGGTATGTATTGATCACACCTGGACAGTCTTGATGGTTCTGATTACAGTTTTTTTGTCAGTTTAATAATGAGTTCTGAAATGACGTTTTCTTCTCTTGCAGATCTGGGCATTCAGAAAAAGTACGTACGGAATGTCTCTGTGTGTGCATGTGCGTGTTCTCATTTTCCTTGTGTGCTTCCTAAATAACAATCAAAGTCAAAAGGTATCTAGTGTATTCCCAAACCTTCCAGCTAGCTGATGACGACTTTGGTGTCATGTGTGTCTCATATAGGGACCATCAGTGGAATGAGAAGAAGCTGACAGGAGGATCTAACTGGACCCCCCAGGTAGCCCCTCCCAGCTGGGGCGCTCCTGGATCTATGATGGTAAAAGCCTCCACAAGCCTCCCAATATTAGCAAAGAACCGTTATTGGGACATTTAAAATTGAAATCAAATCAAAGTTTATTGGTCATGTGCACAGGATACAGGTTGTAAATTGTACAGTGAAATGCTTACTTGCAAGCTCTCCTCAACAGTACAATACTGTACAAATAAACAGTACAATTTATACAAATGAAAAGTTATAAAAATAGTAATGTTTAGAAATATACGACAATAAGAATATACAGGGTATATATAAGGATTGTTCAGGAATGGAAATTATGTTCTATGTCATAGAGCTGTGAACTGTTTATGTCTTGACTTCCTGTTTCTAGGGTGGCTCCGCCCCTGGAGCCTCCGGTGCCCCTGGAGCCATCCCTCCGCCCATGGGAGCACATCCTGGCTTTGGCATGGTGAGATCCTGGACTGGATGCCCAGAAACCAATATGGACCGCTATACTTATAAATGAGCTCAGTGTTCTTATTCAAGACAGGATGTAGTTATTGGTCAATTCCATTAACCCCTTCCATCTCTGTCCAGGCCTCAGCAGCTGGATCTGGAGTTCCCATGATGCCTCCCATGATGATGGGCCAGCCAATGATGGGTCAACCCATGAGACCACCCCTGCCAGGAGCTGCAGCACCAGGGGCACCGGTAACACACATGGATGCACACACACACACGCACACAGATACACACTCACATTCATTCTCAGATACATTTTTTTCCACACCCTCAAACACATACAGTACACAGTAGAGTGCACATAAGTATACAGAATCACCTGTTACTCCTTCAGTTATAAACTTATTTAAAGGGGAAATATACTCATATACTAATATACTCATATATTAGTCCACTTTCGATGCAGTCCCATAAAATGATGCATGTCAACATTCATGTTTTTAAGATATATTGCTTTTAGTCTCCTGATGACCAAAATCAAAGTGCAAAACATCATCATAAGACTTTTCTACAAAGTAAACACAGGCTTTCTATTAGGAAAGCTATGAGGCTTGTATGTGCAAAATAAATATATTTTAAAGGCAATGTTTTTGAAGTGGTACTCAATTAGTTGTTCTGTTTTGCAGCTGTCTCCAGGACCTGCTGCCACCCAGAGCAAAAAGCCCAAGGACCCACTGGCAGACCTCAACCTCAAGGACTTAATGTAATCTCCCAGCCCAGGTGTGTGTTCAGCACTTTCAGCTGTCATCTTGGTGTGATGCTAGTCTTGCCTGGTCTCAGATCTGTTTGTGTGGTTTTGACAACTTATGTTCATTGTCATGCCAATGACTATAGGAGTTGGTTATACAACACAAAGAGATCTGGGACCAGGCTAATGCTAGTCATGTGTCAGTGGTCAAACTTAGGGTATGTTTTTCTCCTTATTGTCTTCCAGCTCTTGTTTTTCTGGAGCTGAGCCCTCTGGCCACCTGTCCTATTTTGGCGTTCTGTACATCCCGGGACACCAGAGACCCTCCTCAGCTACTCACCCATAGGAGACCCCTTTCCTCCACCCCATCCCAGCCCCCTGTGTAATGTTGTAGCACAAACTGTGAAAGTGAAACCTTAGTGAGGAAAAAAAACAAATGTGTGCTTAACTAGATGTAACCCTTTGTCTAAACAAAACCACACAAAACCTAAAAAAACAAAAAAGTCTATCAAAGCAAGCCAGAAACTCGAGCGGAAGCTGAAGCCGTATGTGCTGTATGTATTTAGATAATTTTTTCCAGTAGTGTTGGCGTGTTGAGTTGAATGATGGATGCGTGTTTGTTTGATGCCCTCAGCGCCACCTTCAGCCCTGCACTGGCCTTCTGATCACTCAAGAGAGGAGGGGGTTCCACCCTGCCTCACCCTGATTGGATAAGAGGGGTAAGCAAAGCAGCCCCGTCATTTTTTGGATGAAACGTGGAATGTGTCGTTCGCAGAAGTTCTTCTTCGTTGTTGTATATACATTACACTGGCAAATCTTTAAGGATTCTGTCTCTATTCTGTATGTCTGTGGAAGAGCATATTGATGTGAATCTGATATCAAATTGTAAGAAGTCATGTGACCATTATCTTATTTCCCGTCTTCTTTTGAACGTATTTAGAAACAAATATGATATGAATATATGATTAATATGAATAAGTAACATGTATGGGCTCCTGAATCCTAAATGACCATCCAATGATTTTTTTTTTTTAATGATGTTCAGCATATTTTTTTTTTTTTTTGTCAGCGCTTATTTTTCTATTTATTTTTTTAGATTTTGCGCATCATGTCCAGCTTTATTTGTATTTTCTCTCTCTGTTGACATTGTTTGTGAATCTGCTGTAAAACATTGTCGGATATTTTTATCAACAGATCGTATCTTACCGCTTATTTTCAGAGAAAATGTGTTTTCCTATTCCTATTCAAGATAAAGTTCAAAGAGTGCATATCAGGAGCCAGATGTTGCCAGTACCTCATATCTCAATACAGAGGAGAACAGTCTTTTGTTAAACCACTAAAACAAGTTGTGTACAGTTAGTCTACTTCCTGGTATCACCGGCACTCTCCTTATGGACCTATCACTGTCCTCCTCATCAGTGGTCTGTTTGATTTTCATAAATGCTTGTACTTTATTATTAGCATTATTACTATAACTAGACCACGGTTAGGTACTGGATATGTAGTGTTATTTTTGTATTTGAGAAGAAACAGAAACATCCTTATCTCCCTATTCCCCCACCCCAGATTTTGTTACATATTTCTGTTCCATTTCCTCCCCCCTTGTTAGTGAACCAGTAATATTGTACATGGTAGCATGGGCGGAGAGGAGAGCCTGTGTATACCCAGTCAGAAGAGGACACTGTTGAACAGTGTGGCTTCCATGTATATCTAGGTAGCTGTTTAGAACCAGTGAAACCAGTCCTGTGCTGTACACCCCCAGATATAACAGATACTTTGTGTCATTTACAAGTATGTTTCCACAATTGTTGTGGGAAAAAATATGGATTAGAAAAAAGGGAAAACGTTCTTTTTTTTCATTATTGAGTTACATTTTTTAAATATTTTATTATTATTATTATTATTTACTATGCCCCTCCCCAGTGCATGTAAGCCCTTTGAGATGCAATAAACTCAATGATGGAAAGAATCGCCCATTAATGATCGGCCATCTTTTTCTCATGTTGATATATCAGATCATGGACGCATTGCATTTTTAATCTGGTGCACTAAATGTCATGACATTGTAATGACATCAGTAGGCCTAACCTGGGTTGCGTTCATTAGGGCGCACAACTGAAAACATTTAAAAATGTTAATGACTGTTTCTTATTGGACAAGTCCAAGTAGTCCCTCCATGTTTCAGTCTGTTTTCTTCCATTTGGTGCCTAATGACCCTGGCTACAGGCATAGATGTGTCATAGATACATACAGTACATCACTTCTCCTCACGGTAAACACACATACACATACAAGTTGTAATCTTGGTTTAATTGTTGTTTTTTCAATCATGGTGAAATTTGATTAATTTGATGTATTTTGTCATCAATGGCAAACTCGTATAAATTGTGGCACATAATAAACAAGATTCATCAACGTGAACCCTTTAGAGTGCTGATTTTCATCACATAACACTATGGCATTTGTTGTCACCACTACCCTTCAAATTACATGAATCTAATGGGAAACTGAATATTGAAATAACGTTTTTAATCTGAAAGCTCTGTTACATCAAACCCACTGTGTAGCCTCATATTAAATACATAGTTACAGTAATAGGCTATCAAAAATATATTCCAATAGGTCTCCCCAAAGTGTACAATTTCATATTAATTAAATTAGCACCAAGTCTCTGGATAAGCACCATCATTTTTATGTGCATGGCAATGAAACCACAATTTAATGCACTGCTAGAGTAAAAAAAGAACGAACGGTAGGACTGAAAACAATCATGTTTCATCCAGGATCACTCTGAAACCTTTCACTAATTAGTCATAGAAACATAATCTTATAAGAAAAGGTCGTTTTACAAAAAGGGACATTACAGGAAACTCAAAGAGCTATATATACACTCTTTTAAACACCAGCACGTTGATTTAGAAAAAAGACAGTTATAACCTCTTAATATACTCAAATGTTAATTTCTCCGAAAAAATGTTGCTTTTTTTCTGGGTCGTTCACCAAAGCCAATGCAAACTTTCTTGTTCCTTTTGCTAGAAAAGGGAACACATTTGAAAATGTTAACGTCTCTGCGTTCATTAAGCCTGCCTGGAATATATGAAATAACAAGCATCGCTCCCCTGAAACAGCTGAATATACAAAATGTTATCAAAATTGGTCTAACCTAAAAATCTGTCAAAAATATTCCCGTTAGCATAAACACAGACCTAGTAGGACCTGTCAATATATAATCATGATATTTCTAGAATGTTTGCTTTTTAATAATTTTTAATAATTAAATAAATTAGACAAGGCAGAACAGCCATAGTTCTCTTTGATCTGTTGACGAGTTCCTGTAATCAACAACAGTGAGTCTGTATGGCCGCTTGTGTGCGATGAATGCTGTGATGAGGCAATCTGTGCCAGTTGCCAGTGGGAAGCACAGGAGGTAATAGAGAAGAAGACAGAGGAGAGGCAGTCGGGCGGGCCCCTGGTTTGTTGGTGATGGAGGGAGGAGGGTGGAGGGGTGTTGTGGCATGTTGTGTGTCCCTCAGGCGTCCCGGCACTCGCTGGAGTCCCCATGGACCCAGTAACAGATCTGGGCATACTTGAGGGGCGTAATCCTCACCGCCACATTGTAATCCTGCTGCGCCCCATTGCCGTTGACATCCACCCACTGATGTCCCGAGAACACCCCGATGATCTTCCTCTTCCATTTCTTCTTGCCGGGCTCTTTGAGGCGGATGTAGACCCCGGAGCCGCTGGAGCCGGGCTTGGCATCACAGTACTGATACAGCAGGTCTTTGGACTCCTCCGACACCGAGCAGAAGCGGTACACCAAGTTGCCGGGCCGGTCGTCGTCGAAGCCTGAGAAGTGGATTCTGCCGGCGGGCAGCTTCTTGACCGAAGGGATGACGCCCAGGTCCATGTGCTTGACCTTCTGGGCCTTCTTCAGCTCCAGCACGGCATAGTCGTAGTCAGCCGCCACACCGTCCGATGCCCCGCCTTTGAACCAGCCTTTAGGGACCTGGGTCTGCTTCACTCTGGTCCACCGGAAGGATGGCTTCTCGACCTCTGCGCTGCGACGACTGCGGCTCTTTCTGTCTTTCCCTTTCCTTCCTTTCCTCTCATTCTCTCCATCTTTCTCCTCTTTCTCTTTTTCTTCCTTGTCTCCTCCTTTCCTCCTCTTGCCTTTACCTCGTCCTCTCTTCCCCTTCCCTCCTTTCCCACGCCGGGATTTCTCCTTGAGGACGCCCACGCGTAGCTTCTGTGCTCCGCTCACGTAGTCCTGTCCGTCGTGGATGCAGTGGGCGGCCGTCAGGACGTGTTTGGGGGATAACAGGACACCAGAGCAGCCCGTGGAGATCTTGACGGAGGTGGAGAAGGGGTACTTAGTGGAGAACTGCTTGTCAGCGATGCTGAAGCGAGTGTCTGTGCCATAGACCTCCCGTCTGCGGCGTGACTTGGAGGAAGAGGAGGAGTTCCCAGCAGGCCAAGTGTTGACTTCGTTGAGGCCCTGCACAGACACAGAGGTCAGGGTGCGCGTTCCGTTCTCGTACACCGTCTCATAGGACAGGAACTCCTCCAGGTCAGCCAGAGAGGGGTCGGGGAGGTGACGCTGGCACTCAATCCCACAGGTCCCGTTCAGCTCTCCCTGAGGTTTGGCCGTGAAGCCGGGGCTGCTAAGGGCCACCGTCCTCCTGTTCCTCACCAGCGGCACCTTCCACTGCGGCCAGGTATACTCATCATCTCCTCCTGTGGCCTCATGGGCTTCCACAGCCACCACCACGGCCAGCGACGTCACTGAGAGCAGGAGACACAGGGGTATGGGGACCATTGCATAGATGGGCCTGGCTCTGGAGGGGAGAGGAGAGAAAGACACTATAAGGGATGGTGGAGAACGCTGAGGTGCAAATACAGTGTGCTGTCAATGCTTTGTCAACATGCATGAAGGGCTTTTTAAATGGCTTCATATGTCTCTATTGAATAGAATAGACAGAAAGAGACAAAAATGTGCTTGCTACTCTACTCCCACAACATACACACACAAGCAGTATAGGCAACCAAATCTGTGGGTTAGTAAAAACGTTCTACTAAAACACCTTTTCATGTGGTTGTTACAGAAACCACTGTTGGCAATTTACAGTTTGAGGCATCCATCTGTTGTTGGTCAAATCTTTCAGCTGGGATGGGATGGAATTTCATTTGGAGGGTATTTTTATAAGCCTGACTCTGAATAGAAACATACTCAGACAAAGATAAATGAGGTCAAATCCCCCCTTTCCCCAAAATACATCCAGCACCAGCGTGCCACATCCACAGGAGGGCAATGTAACCCAGAAAATGAAAGTCTCACAGTTGCCAAATTCAGAGCACTGAGAAGAAGCAAAGCTGTCATAAAAGTGGGCCGTGTCTGTGGCTAACAAAAGACACAAGAGCACTCCTTGTTTACTAGCACAGTTTTTTTTCATGGACACAACCATCTTCAAAATGCTCATATCAACAAAAAGAAGGGGTCGCAGCATCTTCATATGGAAACGATTAAATATAACCAACAGAAGAAATCATAGCATTTCATTGAGTTAACATAGGAGCTGTGTGGTTGAGAGCAGATTTATGGAGCCTGAGGCTGAGTGGAGGCTGTGGCCAGTGAGGAAGAGAGGAAGAGAGGACCATCCTGGGGGCTCTGACTGTACTGAGATGGTGGCTTGGAGCTTAGCCACATGGTTAGCCTTTAGCTGTCAGTAATGACCATATCTGGTTTCTCTCTGAGTCTATGCTGCTCTCTGCTTCATTCCGCCCACAGTTTGAAGACGTAGGCCGACATGACATCACACAAGATGAGAGTTAGACTGTGGCCAAACTGGGCTGATAGCTGTGGAGGAAATTTTAATTCAGGGCATTTTATTCATTCAACAGACCATCACTTCACTACTGAGCAGAGAAATAGCCCTTTGTCAGCAGTTGCCTAGACGTAGCTCAACCGCAATTCTATACAGAGAATAGAACAGGGGAAGTCATTTGAGCTACAGTGCATTTCATAAAATGGCCTAAGCAGTAGTGCTGTAGTGAAGTAGTGCAGTAGTACAAATCCAACAACCATTTCAAACAATGGTGGGGTGGGATAGAGGTAAAGTGAGAAAAAAAACCCGATGTGATTACAGTACATTCATCCAGCCTGTTTGAAGAGCCTAAATAGCCTTTGGCATACTGGCTAACATCTGACCTTCCAGCTGGCCTGTGAGGGAGGGGCGAGCGTTGGTGGCCAGGTGTCTTCCTTGCGTTCACATTCAATCAGATGCTAGGCAGTGTGAAAGTGAGAAGCCACCAGGCGTTGCACGGTGGACAGATGAAGAAGACAAATGGTAGGAAATAATCCCATCAAAAGATGTGCTGTTGCATCACCAACCATAGGTTACAGGGGACCAGGCCAGTTTGGCATTATCCAACCACACCTCTCACAGGGGGGTTATCCTTCTTCCACCTCATGTAGCAAACCATATGCCCTGCCTGTTTCAGACAAGTGGTATGTCTACTGTAAGGGCAAAGGTCACACATGACCTATCCCAGAATAGCATGTATAATGCCATGTTATGTAATCTTAATGCAGTTCTGTCAATGGTAGGTCTTGACACCTGAGTATTCTTATTTATTGGCCTCAGTTTTTGTCTACAAATCAAATCGCTCAACTGTGGATGGGATAGCCATGTACACAACGCCATACATCTTCAAACCAACCTTACCCTGAAATAAAACAAGGTAGAATATAAAACATGACATTAGAATGACTCAATGCATTAGAAATGTGATGTCAGGAATTTGACCCAGGTTTCTGGCCAACAAGACAAGTTTTCCCAGACCAAGAAATAGCACAAATTCAACAGAAAAGTGAAATTACTGAGGATAGAGTGGAAACTGATATGTTGCCAGTATAATTTTCTGTTAAAGAAGGCCTGCATTTAACTGAGTGATTTTCCATTACAGTATAATCTCTCAAACGCCATTCAATACACCATTTTCCACTCCAGCGCGTGGTCGAAAAGATGGTGCTAGAACGCAATCTCTCTCGCGCGCTCCTTCATTTTTTTGTTCATAATTCTGATTTTTATTGGAAAACATCCGCTAAAATCAAAGTGGAAAATGTCGATACAATAAAAATCACTGCAAATATGTTTTTGCTAATAACTTTAGACTCACACAACCTATCTTGCAAAGGGAAAATGAGATCAACTATTGGTTATCAATAAAGCCATGAGTTGGCGATTAATATAAAAATCCATAATTACCTGGCAAAATAGGTTTCTAATCTCAAGGTTAAATAAATGATGTGCATTATAAATAATTGTTTTATGTTACTATATATAAATATTTTATTTTGAAGTACCTCTATGGGAAAATATATTATTAAGAAGATTGTAGCCTAAAAACGAAACAAGAATAAAAAAACAATTAGTTAATGAATTAACCTAACACATTTTCATGTAAAAAAACGAACTGTCACGTATTCCATATTGTTGTGTCAATGACTAATTAGCCTTGTAATGAATAGAATAAAATGAAAATTCACATCAATATATAATTTTGCAATATCACCATTACCAAACCAGACCACCAGAAATAAAGAAAATAGATCAAAAACCGTATTATGAAAAGAATGAAGTGAGAGCCCCATTGTCCAAGTGGCTCCATCAACAAAATAAACAAAAGGCTCTGGAACTCCATACCTGCTTTCATTCGATTGATTGATATGACAATTCCGCAAATCAGTTTTTTATTTCCAGAAAGAAACTGCTATTGCATCTAAGACGTCTTCTTAATCAGCGGACGACAGTCCCCTTCTCCTCATCGCATTTGCACCAAAGAGGCTGAGAGAAAGTCGCAGCAGCCAGAGCCCTCCGTGCGGGCTGCGCTTGATGCTGAGAGAGGGAGGAGGGAAAAAAGGTCTGAAAAATATTTTTTCACTTGCGACAAAGCTGTTTACATAGGCCTACATGGGAGTGACCAGCCGGTCCAGCTAAAAAGGCTGGATTGATTGAATGAGTGAGTATTAGTCCGTCTATGCAACCCAACAGTCCTATGTGGTCGTCAATGGGATGGTACGCTCATGAGATGCTGTTGCGCCCTATGAAATAGGGAAATATTACATTTCAGTGTCATTTTGTGCGCTTTATTCAATGGAGCTTTCATTCGACCGGGGACTGGAATTAGTTCCAGGGAGCCCACAATGGCCCTCGCAGACTGTTTTCATTGTCGCCCGTCTGAACTTCCACATCTGCTGCACTTGTCTCTGTGCTCGATGAAGTGGTAAACACACTGGCAGGGGGTCTTTGCGCTGTATGCACCCATGCGGTGACAGAGAGCACTATTCATGAAAACATGCCTAGAATAGTGAAGCTAACTGTCCAACGGGATGTAGAGTAAATTAATGGATGCTCATTTCCAGTTTTATAGGGAGGATGTGCTTCACTTGGATCTGCGTCTGTCCACACATGCATCATGTGTAAAGATATACCCACACTAATCAGAGGAGGCTGGTTGGAGGAGCTATATGAATATAGGCTCATTGTAAAGACTGGAATGGAATAAATGGAAAGGTATCAATCACATCAAACATATGGAAACCACATGTTTGACTCCATTCCATTAATTCCATTCCAGTCATTACAATGAGCCGTCCTCCTCTAGCTCCTCCCACCAGCCTCCTCTGCCACACTTGACTATCCATGTACTGTAAAAAAGCCAATTTAACCAATTGCTTAATCAGCGTTATTCTGTGAGTTGGGTGGACTTCAGAAGGACAAGAAATTGAGCTAGTGTGAACATTTGTTCACTCAACAAACTTTGCTCACAGTAATCTGAATGTATAAAAACTTGTTGAGTGGAATTACAAATGAATGTTTGGAAGAGAACACTGTAGGGGAGAGTGGGGTAAGCTGAGCCAAAGTGTTAGTTCAGCCACCCCTTGTATCCAGGAAACAATACACAAAATGAATCGTATGACCAAATATTTAGGAAGAGGTCATCATTTTATGGAGTCTGTGAAGGAAGAAAACACATGGAATAAGTGGCAAGCGAGTTAGCTCCAAAAAACAGATTTTCTTAAAGTCACAAACCTTCGGCCACAACTGCCTCGTGAAATACAAACCCGACGCTATGTTTTAACGTTTAGAAACGTCAATAATCATCGCTTGTGATACGGCTTTCGAAACGTATGTCCCTTATCTTTGCAGTGCCTAGCTTCACTCCTACTCCCCAGGTGCTCTCATTTGTTGACTTCTGTAACCGTAAAAGCCTTGGTTTCATGCATGTTAACATTAGAAGCCTACTCCCTAAGTTTGCTTTATTCACTGCTTTAGCACATTCTGTCAACCCGGATGTCTTAGCCGTGTCTGAATCCTGGCTTAGGAAAACCACCAAAAACCCTGCAATTTCCATCCCTAACTGTAACATTTTCCACCAAGATAGAACTGCCAAAGGGGGCGGTGTTGCAATCTACTGCAGAGATAGTCTGCAGAGTTCTGTCTTACTATCCAGGTCTATACCAAAACAATTTGAGCTTCTACTTCTAAAAATGCACCTTTCCAGAAACAAGTCTCTCACCGTTGCCGCTTGCTATAGACCACCCTCTGCCCCCAGGTGTGCCCTGGACACCATTTGTGAATTGATTGCCCCCCATCTATCTTCTGAGCTCGTGCTGCTAGGTGATCTAAACTGGGACATGCTTAACACCCCGGCCATCCTACAATCTAAGCTTGATGCCCTCAATCTCACATAAATGATCAATGAACCTAGCAGGTACAACCCCAAATCCATAAACATGGGCACCCTCATAGATATCATCCTAACTAACTCGCCCTCCAAATACACCTCTGCTGTTTTCAACCAAGATCTCAGCGATCACTGCCTCATTGCCTACATCCATAATGGGTCTGCGGTCAAACGACCACCCCTCATCACTGTCAAACGCTCCATAAAACACTTCAGCGAACAGGCCTTTCTAATCGACCTGGCCGGGGTATTCTGGCATGACATTGACCTCATCCCATCAGTAGAGGATGCTTGGTTATTCTTTAAAAGTGCCTTCCTCACCATCTTAAATAAGCATGCTCCATTCAAAAAATGTAGAACCAGGAAGAAATATAGCCCTTGGTTCACTCGAGACCTGTCTGCCCTTGACCAGCACAAAAACATCCTGTGGCGTTCTGCATTAGCATCGAATAGCCCCCGTGATATGCAACTTTTAAGGGAAGTTAGGAACCAATATACACTGGCAGTTAGGAAAGCTAAGGCTAGCTTTTTCAAACAGAAATTTGCATCCTGTAGTACAAAGTCAAAAAAGTTCTGGGTCACTGTAAAGTCCATGGAGAATAAGAGCACCTCCTCCCAGCTGCCCACTGCACTTAGGCTAGGAAACACTGTCACTACCGATAAATCCAAAATAATTGAGAATTTCAATAAGCATTTTTGTACGGCTGGCAATGCTTTCCACCTGGCTACTCCTACCCCGGTCAACAGCCCTGCACTCCCCACAGCAACTCGCCCAAACCTCCCCCACTTCTCCTTCACCCAAATCCAGATAGCTGATGTTCTGAAAGAGCTGCAAAATCTGGACCCCTACAAATCAGCCGGGCTATACAATCTGTACCCTCTCTTTCTAAAATTATCTGCTGAAATTGTTGCAACCCCAATTACTAGCCTGTTCAACCTCTCTTTCATATCGTCTGAGATCCCCATAGATTGGAAAGCTGCCGCGGTCATCCCCCTCTTCAAAGGGGAGACACTCTAGACCCAAACTGCTACAGACCTATATCTATTCTACCCTGCCTTTCTAAGGTCTTTGAAAGCCAAGTTAACAAACAGATTACCGACCACTTCAAATCTCACCATACCTTCTCCGCTATGCAATCTGGTTTCAGAGCTGGTAATGGGTGCACCTCAGCCACGCTCAAGGTCCTAAACGATATCATAACCGCCATCGATAAGAGACCTTACTGTGCTAAGGCTTTTGACTCTGTCAATCACAACATTTTTACTGGCAGACTCAACAGCCTTGGTTTCTCAAATGATTGCCTCGCTTGGTTCACCAACTACTTCTCCGATAGAGTTCAGTATGTCAAATCGGAGGGCCTGTTGTCCGGACCTCTGGCAGTCTCTATGGGGGTGCCACAGGGTTCAATTCTCGGGCCGACTCTCTTCTCTGTATACATCAGTGATGTCGCTCTCACTGTTGGTGATTCTTTGATCCACCTCTATGCAGACGACACCATTCTGTATACCTCTGGCCCTTCTTTTGGACACTGTGTTAACTAACCTCCAGATGAGCTTCAATGCCATACTCTCCTTCCGTGGCCTCCAACTGCTCTTAAATGCAAGTGAAACTAAATGCATGCTCTTCAACCGATCGCTGCCCGCACCTGCCCGTTCATCCAGTATCACTACTCTGGACGGTTCTGACTTAAGTAATTGTAGTTGTCCACATATTCTAGATGTCTGGTTAGACTGTAAACTCTCCTTCCAGACTCACATTAGACATCTCCAATCCAAAATTAAATCTAGAATCGGCTTCCTATTTCGCAACAAAGCATCCTTCACTCATGCTGCCAAACATACCCTCGTAAAACTGACTATCCTACTGATCCTCGACATCGGCGATGTCATATACAAAATAGCCTCCAACACTCTACTCAACAAATTGGATGCAGTCTATCACAGTGCCATCCGTTTTGTCACCAAAGCCCCATACACTACCCACCACTGCGGCCTGTATGCTCTCGTTGGCTGGCCCTCGCTTCATACACGTACCCAAACTCACTGGCTCCAGGTTATCTACAAGTCTCTGCTAGGTAAAGCCCCACCTTATCTCAGCTCACTGGTCACCATAGCAGCACCCACCCGTAGCACGCGCTCAAGCAGGTATATGTCACTGGGGACCCCCAAAGCCAATTCTTCCTTTGGCCGCCTCTCCTTCCTGTTCTCTGCTGCCAATGACTGGAACGAACTGCAAAAATCTCTGAAGCTGGAGACTCTTACCTCCCTCACTAGCTTTAAGCACCAGCTGTCAGAGCAGCTCACAGATCACTGCACCTGTAGATAGCTCATCTGTAAATAGCCCATTCAATCTACCTCATCCCCATACTGTATTTATTTATTTATCTTGCTCCTTTGCACCCCAGTATCTCTACTTGCACATTCATCTTCTGCACACCCTATGTGTCGAACTGCTTTGCTCTATCTTGGCCAGGTCGCAGTTGCAAATGAGAACTTGTTCTCAACTAGCCTACCTGGTTAAATAAAGGTGAAAAAAATAAATACATCTTTCATCAGCGAGAAAGAATAAAAAATATACATTTACTGTAGCAGTTTTGCATAGATCCACAAGGCTATGGGTGTCTCCATCTGACGAAACTACACTTCCGCTACACTTCCTGAGTTATGCTTACACACAGGTGTTCAGAGCATGTTAGATAGTTAATTAGCACGAGAGAGGTGGTTGCCTCTTGTCTTCTGTCGGTTTTCCGTAAACAAGTGATGTAACAGAGATATTGCCCTGTGGTAACACTAACCCTAACCCTATCAAGTTGTTTTGTGAAAATTACTTCACGCTGATATACAAGATAAGGTTCTTATGCTTCCAAAACCGTACTGCAAGCGATGCATGTTAATGTTCAGACCGAGCGACAAGATCCTAACAATTCTCCCCCTACAGAAAACTCCTTCGTCCAATTACTCTTATGTATACTGTAATGGAACTAAGAGTCATGATCAAGGGCTAGATGTTATCTGGAGGCATGGCTACTGAGCATGCAAGAGCAAGCTGGATAGAGCTGGAAAGTTACAGAAACTATGCAATGGCAGCCTACTAATAACAGTAGAATATAATGCTACATAAGTCACTGCTGTAGAATCTGATAGACTACGATTGGTTTGTTGTTTAATCTGTATTACATCAAGGACTGCATGCTATGTCCAGAGGTAGCAGAGGAAGTTCAGATACTGTTCAGGGAATGCTCCTAACCACTGCCAAGATGTGGTGGCTTTTCAGCAGCCATGGCATCACCCAGGTGGGTGATATAATCTTGGCAATAGAGGACCAGTACCTGAGGAGTGGCTCCAATGAAGTGACTTACCATTCAGAGAAGCAGGTGTGGTGCATTGTTGAAGAGCTCGGGGCCTGTTATTTTAGACTGTCTTTGTTTATCCTTGGCTGTCCCATCGATGCCCCCTCCACTGAACCTCCACTGAATCTCTACTACCTTTCCAGCCCAAACTGTCTCAACTTCATCCTAAACCGACTGAGACATTCAATCTCCATCATTTAAAATGGGCTCCCTTAGTGGCGCCGTGGTCTCAGTGCAAGAGGTGTCACATCCAGCCGTGATTGGGAATCCCATAGGGCGGTGCACAATTGGCCCAGCGTTGTCCGGGTTTGGCCGGGTTAGGCTGCCCTTCTAAGTAAGAATTTGTTCTTAACTGACTTGCCTAGTTAAATAAAAAATGGTTGTTCGTTGTTTTACATTTTATGCACTTTGAGATTCTTTGAAAAGCACAATACAAGTTAATAAATTGAGTAATTATTATTATTATATCTGTAATCCAAGTATGCCTAGTAGGTTAAGTCTACTACAGTAGTCTAGGCCTACTATGTTATGTTTGCACATTTGTTTAAGCCATTTATTTACAGAGGACCACAATGGAAATACGTTTTCAAACTTTCTTGTGTCATCCTCAATAATTTTAAATGTATTATCCACGTGTGGTTGTATTTTGTTTAAAATGATCAAATAAACCTATCTAAACTCAGCAAAAATAGAAACATCCACTCACTGTCAACTTCGTTTATTTTCAGCAAACTTAACATGTGTAAATATTTGTATGAACATAACAAGATTCAACAACTGAGAAACTGAACAAGTTCCACAGACATGTGACTAACAGAAATGGAATAATGTGTCCCTGAACAAAGGAGGGGTCAAAATAAAAAGTAACAGTCAGTATCTGGTGTGGCCACCAGCTGCATTAAGTACTGCAGTGCATCTCCTCCTCATGGACTGCACCAGATTTGCCAGTTCTTGCTGTGAGATGTTACCCCACTCTTCCACCAAGGCACCTGCAAGTTCCCGGACATTTCTGGGAGAATGGCCCGAGCCATCAGCCTTCGATCCAACAGGTCCCAGATGTGCTCAATGGGATTGAGATCCGGGCTCTTCGCCGGCCATGGCACTACACTGACATTCCTGTCTTGCAGGAAATCACGCACAGAACGAGCAGTATGGCTGGTGACATTGTCATGCTGGAGGGTCATGTCAGGGTGAGCCTGCAGGAAGGGTACCACATGAGGGAGGAGGATGTCTTCCCTGTAACGCACAGCGTTGAGATTGACTGCAATGATTACAAGCTCAATCCGATGATGCTGTAACACACCACCCCAGACCATGACGGACCCTCCACCTCCAAATCAGTCCCGCTCCAGAGTACAAGCCTCAGTGTAACGCTCCTTCCTTCGACGATAAACACAAATCTGACCATCACCCCTGGTGAGACAAAACCACGACTCATCAGTGAAGAGCACTTTTTGCCAGTCCTGTCTGGTCCAGCGACGGTGGGTTTGTGCCCATAGGCGACGTTGTTGCTGGCCTACAAGCCCTCAGTACACCCTCTCTCAGCCTATTGCGGACATTTTGAGCACTGATGGAGGGATTGTGCGTTCCTGGTGTAACTCGGGCAGTTGTTGTTGCCATCCTGTACCTGTTCCGCAGGTGTGATGTTCGGATGTACCGATCCTGTGCAGGTATGGTTACACGTGGTCTGCCACTGCGTTGACGATCAGCTGTCTGTCCTGTCTCCCTGTAGCGCTGTCTTAGGCGTCTCACAGTACGGACATTGCAATTTATTGCCCTGGCCTCATTTGCAGTCCTCATGCTTCCTTGCAGCATGCCCAAGGCTCGTTCATGCAGATGAGTAGGGACCCTGGCATCTTTGATAACTGTGACCTTAATTGCCTACCGTCTGTAAGCTGTTAGTATCTTAACGAACGTTCCACAGGTGCATGTTCATTAATTGTTTATGGTTCACTGAACAAGCATGGGAAACAGTGTTTAAACCCTTTACAATGAAGATCTGTGAAGTTATATGGATTTTTACGAATTATCTTTGAAAGACAGGGACCTGAGAAAGGGACGTTTCTTTTTTTTTGCTGAGTTTATAAGCCATCACAATGTGACTTGCAAGCTTGATGTGGCCAGTAAGGCAGGAGTTTCAGACCACTTCATTAGGGTGTAACTGGTCCCTCAAAGAAAGGCCTTGTGATATATGTAATGTATTGTCATAAAGAGTTAAATTTTACACTGGGAAATATGCAAATAAGGTAGAATACATTCTCAAGTTGAATTGTATGTTCACTCAAGCAAATTCAAAGTGAACATACAATTCAACTTGAGAATGTTGATGGTTCAGCTACAGTTGAAGTCGGAAGTTTACATACACTTAGGTTGGAGTCATTAAAACTTGTTTTTCAACCACTCCACAAATTTCTTGTTAACAAACTATAGTTTTGGCAAGTCAGTTAGGACATCTACTTTGTGCATGATACAAGTCATTTTTACAACAATTGTTTACAGACAGATTATTTCACTTATAATTCACTATATCACAATTCCAGTGGGTCAGAAGTTTACATACATTAAGTTGACTGTGCCTTTAAAAACAGCTCGGAAAATTCCAGAAAATGATGTCCTGGCTTTAGAAGCTTCTGATAGGCTAATTGACATCATTTGAGTCAATTGGAGGTGTACCTGTGCATGTATTTCAAGGCCTACCTTCAAACTCAGTGCCTCTGCTTGACATCATGGGAAAATCTAAAGAAATCAGCCAAGACCTCAGAATAAAAATTGTAGACCTTCACAAGTCTGGTTCATCCTTGAGAGCAATTTCCAAACGCCTGAAGGTACCACGTTCATCTGTACAAACAATAGCAAGCAAGTATAAACACCATGGGACCACGCAGCCATCATACCGCTCAGGAAGGAGACACGTTCTGTCTCCTAGAGAAAAACTTACTTTAGTGCGAAAAGTGCAAACCAATCCCAGAACAACAGCAAAGGACCTTGTGAAGATGCTGGAGGAAACAGGTACAAAAGTATCTATATCCACAGTAAAACGAGTCCTATAATGACATAACCTGAAAGGCCGCTGAGCAAGGAAGAAGCCAGAGCTCCAAAACTGCCATAAAAAAGACAGACTACGGTTTGCAACTGCACATGGGGACAAAGATTGTAGTTTTTGGAGAAATGTCCTCTGGTCTGATGAAATAAAAATAGAAATGTTTGCCCATAATGTCCATCGTTATGTTTGGAGGAAAAAGGGTGAGGATTGCAAGCTGAAGAACACCATCCCAACCATAAAGCACGAGGGTGGCAGCATCATGTTGTGGGGGGTGCTTTGCTGCAGGAGGGACTGGTGCACTTCATAAAATAGATGGCATCACGAGGACAGAAAATTATGTGGATATATTGAAGCAACATCTCAAGACATCAGTCAGGAAGTTAAAGCTTGGTCACAAATGGGTCTTCCAAATGGACAATGACCCCAAGCATACTTCCAAAGTTGTGGCAAAATGGCTTAAGGACAACAAAGTCAAGGTATTGGAATGTTCATCACAAAGCCCTGACCTCAATCCTATAGAAAATTTGTGGACAGAACTGAAAAAGCGTGTGCGAGCAAGGAGGCCTACAAACCTTAATCAGTTACACCAGTTCTGTCAGGAGGAACTTATTGTGGGAAGATTGTGGAAGGCTACCCCAAACGTTTCACCCAAGTTAAACAATTTAAAGGCAATGCTACCAAATACTATTTGAGTGTATGTAAACTTCTGACCCACTGGGAATCAGTGTTGCCAACTAATTTTCAGGGGAAGTTGCTAGGGTCAGGTTGATTTGTTGCTAAAAGTAGCTAAATTACATTGTGATGTCATTGCGTGATGATGTCATTACGTAAAACTGCGTCATTACGTAGAATACACAATAACGCTACTCAAATTGACTGGCTTTCTCGGCGAGAAATATGATTTGTCATTTGTTTAGATTTGTTTGTTTATCATCACATATTTTTATTTGTAAAAGTAATATAAACACAACACATTTTATATGATCAGATATTTTTATTTTTAAACACAACACATTCAATTATTGAACATTTACACATTGCACATTATTGAACAATTACATTTTACTTATTTTCTTTTTAACTAGTAAAACTACACATTCTGAACAATTATAGTTTGAAGCAATGTATTGGTAGTTAGTTAACATGGTACCTAACTGATCAACAATTATAGGTACAAGCTAATAACAAGGTATATATGCTATCTTATTGAACAAGCAACTTAACTCAAATAATGATGTGTATGCTAGGCATCTCTCTCCAGCTCTCTCCAGGTTGTTGTGCTGCTGGGCTGGCTAGCTGCTCAATGGTTTCCTCCAGATATGGCCACTGTTCTTGTTGACACTGCAGTGCACACTGTCACCATCAGCTGTGTGTCTCCGCCAGTTCCAGAAAGTCCACTCCTTGCATACGTACTGTAAATATGATGAATCATAGATTGGCAAGGAAATCCTCTTCATCTTCACTGTCCAACTGCATTGTCACGGAGCTGGAACAAGCAGAAGAGGATGGAGCGGCCTTAAAGCTGTATGCTGCTGTGGTGCCAAACTGCTGCAGAACTTCACTTGGTAGTTTATGGTGGGAACAGGTATCACCAGCAAGCTTCAGTCCATTCCGCACCAGGAGTATGGAGTTGAGAGTGTGCAGTGACATTCTATTTCTTAACTTTGACTTAACCACACTCATTTGGCTGAACAGCCGTTCAACCTTCGCATTTGAGTGTGGCAAGGAGAGGGCAGCGAGTGCAGCTTTGCACAGTTCTTCAAATGAAAGAGAAGAGTCCATGTAGTCATTCACTTCACTCCAAAACTCAACTGTATTTTCAGTTGAGTCCCACCTAAACAGATGGATGTTACTCCATTGGGAAACAATTTTATCAATTGTTTGGGGCTTATACCCCAGTAGCTCAGCTACTTTAATAATTTCAGTTGTGCCTTTATTGTGCTTTAGCGTTTCCTTAACACTGAACAAGGCCATGTTTCGCAAGGCTTCTAGGTTGTCTGGGAGCCTTGCTTGCAGCTCCTTGCATAAAGCAACAATGTAGTTGATGCACTGTCTCCGAATGACCTTTTCGTCCTCTGGCGCAAGACTGAGTTGGTACACCCTGCTCTCGAAAAGGTACCCAATGTATGGTGATGGACTGAGATGTCAATCAATGGCATCCTTCAGGACATACATTTTTGCCATAGGGTTGACTACTCTGCTGCAAATTGATGTTAAGAGGTGTACCAGATTGTCCAAAAGCTTGACAGGATCTGTTTGCTCTCCCTCAAATGATTTCACTGCAACTTGTACGTCAGACAGGGTTGATTTCAAGAATGTCAGGTAGACATAGTTGGTCTTGTCCATGTACATAGCGTGGAGCACACCCGCCATGTATCAATGCTCACTGGCCTTTGTCAACTCAAAGTGGAGCTTCAGTTCTTCCCACTGGCTCAATATACGAGTTACCGCAGGCTCAATCGATAGCTGCAGGAGTTTCCGGCCACAATTAATGGTGGCATACACTGCTTTGTACGCCTCACGCCGTTTTGGGGAAATCGAAAACCAGTTGTAGGTTTCCCTGATTAAGTACTCAACACTCCTAGGGATGGTTTCTTTGGATGCTGCACTGACAGACAATTATAAAGAATGGCACACACAGCGGATGAGTACCAAATTGGGCAAAGCACATTCTTCCTTTAAAATCTTGTGCACCCCATTGTGCACCCCAGTCATCACGGACGCATTATCAGTGCCAATACCCTGAAGATTCTCTTTTTTAAGGTTACACTTCTCAAGAAACTCAACTACCGCCTTTGCTTTTGATCTGGCATTGCCCCGCTCCAATTCAACCAGCCCGAGAAATGTGGACACAACTGTTATTTTTTTAGCACTGAAATACCGAATCACCACACCCAGGTATTTTGAGACACTGACATCAATGGACTCATCCAAAAGGAGACTGAACTTCTCATCCCCCACATCTGATGTTACCCCTAATCATTTCTGTGCACTTGGTGCAGTGCATTTGGAAGTTTGTTGCTGCCACAGAATCTGAAAAGGCGGCCTTGCGAGCCATACCTAAATGGTTGCATGCTAGCAGCGAGCAATGCTCCGCAATGCGCTTTTGCAGTTATCCACTTTCTTAACCAACTGTGGTAATGTAGACTGCATTGCGGGGTTGTACGGTTTTGATTTATTTATATGCTTTGCTGTAGCACAATGTTTTTTGATGTCATACATTTTTGCAAGCATATCTGATTTGCGGTACGCACAGTATGCCCGTCAATCATCCCCAATTACTGGCTTCAGCCACAATTTAAATTCAGGTACAGACTCCCGCTCTTTTCTGTACCTCTGACTGTTCAATTTTGATTGAGACATGTTAATTGATGTAAGTTCTGTTCAAGATCAAACATTCGTGACCAACTATATGCATTGGGTTTGTCTTGTCGAACGCATACTACTGTTGCTGCAGTCAGCCAACAATGATATGCAATTTGCTGAAATTGCTGCTGGCCTGCTGCTGCCTGTGCACGAGCTGAGCGCCTGCTGCTGACGTCACTTACAATGCACTTTTGCAGCCAGGCATGTGTGTTGTGACTGAGTGTGTGACAGAGAAAATATATTTTTTTTGTGTAATTTAGAGGGAAAATGCGTGCATTTTAGCGTTTGAGTCACTTTTCAAAAGTTGCTAAAAGTTCAAAATACATTTTTAAAAGTAGCTAAATTTGTTGCTAGGTGCTGTTTGAAAAAGAAGTTGCCAGGGTAGTCTGAAAAGTTGCTAAATCTAGCAACAAATTGCTAAGTTGGCATCACTGCTGGGAATGTGATGAAAGAAATAAAAGCTGAAATAAACAATTCTCTCTACTATTATTCTGACATTTCACATTCTTAAAATAAAGTGGTGATCCTAACTGACCTAAGACAGGGAATTTTTCCTAGGATTAAATGTCAAGAATTGTGAAAAACTGAGTTTAAATGTATTTGGTAAAGGTGTAAACTTCCGACTTCAACTGTATATGCCCAAATGTTGAGAAAACTCATAATCCTATTGCATCTGGTTGCCTTACAATTACAATACATTTAATCAACATGATTTGTTTTAGCTTATAGCAGTATTTACAGTATTACAATAGTATTCCCTAAACCAATAGTTCAACAACCTTTGGAAGAAAATGTGTTGATGGAAAGAAATGTCCCGTATTTTCTTCTCAAGAATGTGTGTATCATAGTGGACTTGGACATTGTGATGATGAGCTAGCAACTAATTCCAGATTGAGAGAGTATGTGTTCAAAGTTGAGTGTTGGAATATCTAAGCATGTCAGCACTTTGTCTATGGACCTGTGAGGTCAGGCCAGGTCCAGAGGCAGATGGGAATGCAGTGGCAATTGTCAAAGCCCCAAGGAGCCAAGAAAAGAGAGATGGAAAGAATATGTTCAATGGAGAGAAAAGGGAGGTACAATGATACATATTCGGTCCAAGCTGACTGAGTGGATTACAGGATGTCACTTGGAAACTGATCCACATGTAGTCACATTGTCACTGACCTTGATGTACAGTAGGCTTACACTCACTGATGCACTCACAAACATTGTAGAGCATATCAGCCCCTCCTCCATGTGTGGGTGTGTGTGTGTGTGTGAGAGAGGTTGATAGGGGACAACGTTGAGAGAGAGTGCAATAGAGAGAGAGAGAGAGCGAGCGAGAGAGAAAGGTTGCGAGAGAGAGAGGCTGGAAGAGAGTCATATGGAGAAAGCGATAGCGAGAGAGGTTTAAACTTTAGAGGACCTGCTGATCAATGGCAGTCTGTGTTCAGTGTGAATTGTCAATAGTGGCTAAACGGCCAAATAAAGCATGTGGCAGTGAAGGCTGGGTCATTACTGCCTACTGAGATGGTTTATTGGTGTGGTCTGCCTATATAATAGACCAAAGTCATAATTGGCGAGGTTATTATTGTTTGAATCAAAGCTGTAAATCAGTACCCTGTACTTCACCTCTAAACTGAAAACAAATAAATATCCCTCCATGTCCCCTGCAGTTAATCTCTATACCCGGTGTTCAGTAAGAGGACAGTTGGATGTTCAGGTCTTAGTGATTCATAGTGATTTATTATGTTGAAACTGGACACTGGCTCCTTCGTCTAAAACATACACCATCATATATCACCTAAACGTTGAGCTGCCTAAACCCCCTAGAACGCCCTGGATCTTCCTGCAAGGGTGTTCCGAGGTACAAAAGCCTGTCTATGCACCCTGCAGACCAGACCCTAAACATAACCAGAAATATCACTCACTGTTTTTCCATTTAGAGCCTCTCTCACACCACATTCATGACCTTTGACTTTGGACTGAAAACAGAAAAGTTACTATGTTTCTTTATCTCACATTGAAATGGTTGCCATGACAGTCATAGGTTGTTATAGTGTATGGGTGGGGTAATACTCTGACTTCTTGTTACACATTCAGTCCTATAGGGACACCTATGGCCCTGACCAGTAAACCTGAGAGCCTGAAAAGCAGGTCCATTCCATCCACCTGATCTGTTTAGCATGGTTACACTCATTTGGATTACTTATGTGATTGTATACATGAACATATGTCATGAGTGCTCACAGACACTCAGACACACACACACACATACGCACACACTTATGGGACAAAGGGCCCAAAGGTGAAAGGTCCCACTTAGATTAAACTGTTTACCGTTTTTCCCAATTGCTTGAGCACATTGGTGAAAACAGAATTCACTTTTTCAAAACAATTAACACGTTGGCCAAAATTATTTCATTTCATTTGCAAAATGCATTAAGACCCTAAACCTAACATGGTTAACTGTCTTTTATATGACTGTGCTATTTGTTGATACTATAACTATAGTATGCACCATAAAAGGCAAGTAAACATATTATCACAGCATGGGCTGTCCTCTTTTGTCCTAAAATTATTTTACCAAAGATTACCAATGCAGAAAGAATTTCACTGAATATGAAAATCCAGAAAAAAAGGCTTTATTTGACCTTTTCCATTTTAACTCAGAGATGAACTATCTTCCTCTATGGGCCCCTCTGCCTCTGCCTTTTAATTTTGTTGGTCATGATTTACTCAACTGTTTTGCATCTTTTGTAGAGAGTTGTGTTTGCTGTTTTGGAAAATGTGCTTAGTATTTGCATTGTGTGTGAAAGCAATGAGAAATGATGTTTTGCAAAAAATAACAGCATTGCACTCATTAGGTGATGATGGAGTGGACCCCAGTTTCATTAAAAGTGTCTTAGCAATCGAGAAAAAACTGTAATTGTAAATATTTGAGTAAAAGTTTAGTATGCCAAGTTTACAGTAGAAACTGTAGCCATATTGATGAAAGGCTGACAGAACACACATTCACACGTGCTTATGAACTTATGCACTCATGGACCATAGGACTGATCTTGAACTCAATGTTACCTCTCTACCGAACACCCTATGAGACACCTTAAATGGTGCAAAAAAACACAGCCACTGGAAGCAATTCAATAATAGTTCATTATCATTGTAGACCTGAAGAAACTAAATCCTGTTCAACTACCGTCCACACCTCTTGACCTTTTGAGGAACTGTGGGCTGCAAAGGTCATCCCCTGATATAGTATTTCAAATCAAATCAAATCAAATGTTATTAGTCATATGCACCAAATACAACAGGTGCTTACTTACAAGCCCTTAACCAACTATGCAGTTTTAAGAAAATACAGACAAAAAAGTAAGAGATAAGAATAAGAAATAATTAAAGTGCAGCAGTAAATAACAATAGCGGGGCTATATACAGGGTGTAACGGTACAGAATCAATTTGTGGGGCACCGGTGTCGAGGTAATTGAGGTAATATGTACATGTAGGTAGAGTTATTAAAGTGACTATGCATAGATAATAACAGAGAGTAGCAGCAGCGTAAAAGTATTATGGCTTTGGGGGTAGAAGCTGTTTAGAAGCCTCTTGCACCAAGACTTGGCGCTCCGGTACCGCTTGCCGTGTGGTAGCAGAGAAAACAGTCTATGACGAGGGTGGCTGGAGTCTTTAACAATTTTTAGGGCCTTCCTCTGACACCTCCTGGTATAGAGGTCCTGGATGGCAGGAAGCTTGGCCCCGGTGATGTACTGGGCCGTACGCACTACCCTCTGTAGTGCCTTGCGGTCGGAGGCTGAGCAGTTGCCATACCAGGCAGTGATGCAACCCGTCAGGATGCTCTCGATGGTGCAGCTGTAAAACCTTTTGAGGATCTGAGGACCCATACCAAATCTTTTCAGTCTCCTGAGGGGGAATAGGTTTTGCCGTGCCCTCTTCATGACTGTCTTGGTGTGGTTGGACCATGTTAGTTTGTTGGTGATGTAGACGCCAAGGAACTATGACGCTCTCAACCTGCTCCACTTCAGTCCCGTCGATAAGAATGGGGGTGTGCTCGCTCCTCCTTTTCCTGTTGACCACAATCATCTCATTTGTCTTGGTCACGTTGAGGGAGAGGTTGTTGTCCTTGCACCACACGGTCAGGTCTCTGACCTCCTCTCATAGGCTTTCTCATCATTGTCGGTGATCAGGCCTACCACTGTTGTGTCATGCCTGGCCGTGCAGTCATGAGTGAACAGGGAGTACAGGAGGGGACTGAGCACGCACCCTTGAGGTGCCCCCGTGTTGAGGATCAGCGTGGCAGATATGTTGTTACCTACCCTTACCACCTGGGGGTGGCCCGTCAGGAAGTCCAGGATCCAGTTGCAGAGGGAGGTGTATAGTCCCAGGGTCCTTAGCTTAGTGATGAGCTTTGAGGGCACTATGGTGTAGAATGCTGATCTGTAGTCAATGAATAGCATTCTCACATAGGTGTTCCTTTTGTCCAGGTGTGAAAGGGCAGTGTGGAGTGCAATAGAAATTGCATCATCTGTGGATCTGTTGGTGCGGTATGCAAATTAGAGTGGGTCTAGGGTTTCTGGGATAATGGTGTTGATGTGAGCCATGACCAGCCTTTCAAAGCATGTCATGGCTACAGACATGAGTGCTACGGTCGGTAGTCATTTAGGCAGGTTACCTTAGTGTTCTTGGGCACAGGACTATGATGGTCTGCTTGAAACATGTTGGTATTACAGACTCAGACAGGGAGAGGTTGAAAATGTCAGTGAAGACACTTGCCAGTTGGTCAGTGCATGCTTGGAGTACATGTCCTGGTAATCCATCTTGCCCTGCGGTCTTGTGAATGTTGACCTGTTTAAAGGTCTCACGCACATCGGCTGCGGAGAGCATGACCCCACAGTCGTCCGGAACAGCTTATGCTCTCATGCATGTTTCAGTATTACTTGCCCCGAAGCGAGTGTAGCAGTGTGATGTTGTTCCCCTAGATTATGCACCAAGTTGCACACAAGGACCAATTCAAATAGGTCAAGTCAAGAGGGGATGTTAATAATTTGATAATAATAATTCAGTGTGTTTTTTTATTTAATTACAGCTGCATAGCTAATGTTAGTTTTTGGTGTACAAACACTTTTTCATATCTATATTGTACATACACATGATTGTAAATGTTTTGTATATTTGGTTTGGCCCATCGCAGGTTATCTGTATTTCCGTACCCCCTTATTGTTCTCTTTTGCCTGACCTTCGGCTAGCAAGGTATGTTGTCCTTGGCTCTGAAATTGTTCAATATAAAACCGTGGTAATGTTACACAATGTGCTGTTATGGAACCAGAAGTTTTGTTACAATGTGGACAATATAAAGATTTATGTTAACAAGTTTCACCGAGCTCGCTAACTAGGGTACCTATTGTAACTTGTGAGTACTTGGGACAGTGTTTGAGTGAGTTTCTATGTGCTCGTGCAGGTGCCTAAGAGCTGTGACTGCGCCAAGGGCTAAAATATTGTGTGTTGTCTCTTCGTGTGCAGGTATGTCTTTTATTTTGTCCGAATTATGTTCTATATCATTTTACTTGTATTGTATGGTGTGCTGTTGTGCACTGAATGTGTGCGCGCAACACCTGTTATTTCTTTTTGGCGTTCTCTTTTGCCTGACCTTTGGCTAGCAAGGTGCCTGAGAGCTGTGACTGCGCCAAGGACTAAAATATTGTGTGTTGTCTCTTTGTGTGCAGGGAAAATAAAAATAATCCAACCAGCAGACCTCCAGTTGTGGCAGTGTCCTAATTAAAAGTATACAAAGCAGAACGAACCACGCTACACGAGCATAGAGGTTTTTTAGCAAGTCTGGTACGCTCGAGTCACTGGGCAGCTCTCGGCTGTGCTTCCCTTTGTAGTCTGTAATAGTTTGCAAGCCCTGTCACATTAGTCAAGCGTCGGAGCCGGTGTAGTACGATTCAATCTTAGTCCTGTATTGATGCTTTGCCTGTTTGATGGTTCGTCGGAGAGCTGCCAGTTGAGGACTTGTGAGGCATCTGTTTCTCAAACTAGACAGTCTAATGTACTTGTCCTCTTGCTCAGTTGTGCACCGGGGCCCCCCACTCCCGCTCCCACAGTTTGCGCTGTTCTGTGAAGGGAGTAGTACACAGCGTTGTACGAGATCTTCAGTTTATTGCCAATTTCTCGTATGGAATAGCCTTCATTTCTCAGAACAAGAATAGACTGACGAGTTTCCGAAGAAAGTCTTTGTTTCTGGCCATTTTGAGCCTGTAATCAAACCCACAAATGCTGATGCTCCAGATACTCAACTAGTCTAAAGCAGGCCAGATTTATTGCTTCATTAATCAGAACAACAGTTTTCAGCTGTTCTAACATAATTGCAAAAGGGTTTTCTAATAATCAATTAGCCTTATAAATTATAAACTTGGATTAGCTAACACAACGTGGCATTGGAACACAGGAGTGATGGTTGCTGATAATGGGCCTCAGTACTCCTATGTAGATATTCTATTAAAAATCAACAGTTTCCAGCTACAGTAGTCATTTACAACATTAACAATGTCTACACTGGATTTCTGATCAATTTGATGTTATTTTAGCCTCTCTGGGCTAGGTGGGACGAAATCGTCCCACCTACGCAACAGCCAGTGTAATCTCGTGGCGCGATTTTCAAATACCTTAGAAATGCTATTACTTCAATTTCTCAAACATATGACTATTTTACACCATTTTAAAGGCAAGACTCTCGTTAATCTAACCACACTGTCCGATTTCAAAAAGGCTTTACAACGAAAGCAAAACATTAGATTATGTCAGCAGAGTACCCAGACAGAAATAATCAGACACCCATTTTTCAAGCTAGCATATAATGTCACAAAAACCCAGAAGACAGCTAAATGCAGCACTAACCTTTGATGATCTTCATCAGATGACACACCTAGGACATTATGTTATACAATACATGCATGTTTTGTTCAATCAAGTTCATATTTATATCAAAAACCAGCTTTTTACATTAGCATATGACGTTCAGAACTAACATACCCCCCGCAAACCTCCGGTGAATTTACTAAATTTACTCACGATAAACGTTCACAAAAAACATAACAATTATTTTAAGAATTATAGATACAGAACTCCTTTGTGCAATCGAGGTGTCCGATTTTAAAATAGCTTTTCGGTGAAAGCACATTTTGCAATATTCTGAGTACATAGCCCAGCCATCACGGCTAGCTATTTAGACCCACCAAGTTTAGCCCTGACCAAACTCCGATTTACTATTACAAAAGTTTGATTACCTTTGGTGTTCTTCGTCAGAATCCACTCCCAGGACTGCTACTTCAATAACAAATGTTGGTTTGGTCCAAAATAATCCATCGTTATATCCAAATGGCGGCGTTTTGTTCGTGCGTTCAAGACACTATCCGAAGTGTAAATAAGGGTCACGAGCATGGCGCATTTCGTGACAAAACATTTCTAAATATTCCATTACCGTACTTCGAAGCATGTCAACCGCTGTTTAAAATCCATTTTTATGCCATTTTTCTCGTAAAAAAGCGATAATATTCCGACCGGGAATCTGCGTTTAGGTAAACAGACGAAAGAAAACAAAGCATGAGGTCGACTCGGGCACGCGCCTGAGTCTCACAGTACTGTAACCAGCCACTACCCAAACGCGCTACTTTTTTTCAGCCAGAGCCTGCAAAGCCACGATTCAGCTTTTTGCCGCCTTCTGAGAGCCCATGGGAGCCGTAGGAAGTGTCACGTAACAGCAGAGATCCTCTGTAATGGATAGAGATAATCAAGAAGGGCAAGAAATTGTCAGACAGGGCACTTCCTGCATGGAATCTTCTCAGGTTTTGGCCTGCCAAATGAGTTCTGTTATACTCACAGACACCATTCAAACAGTTTTAGAAACTTTGGAGTGTTTTCTATCAAAAGCTAATAATTATATGCATATTCTAGTTTCTGGGCAGGAGTAGTAACCAGATTAAATCGGGTACGTTTTTTATCCGGCCGTGTCAATACTGCCCCCTAGCCCTAACAGGTTAATGGACAAAAAAAATGCTTTTCTTTCAAAAACAAGGACATTTCTAAGTGACTCCAAACTTTTGAACGGTAGTATATATATGTTTTTTTCACATTTTCAAACTGTCCATTTATATTTTGCAACGGGGCTATACATTTAGGTGATTTTTTTTCTCTCACCTGAGTAGCTTCGTTTCACTGCCAAAAATGTAATTAAACCGTCTAGTGTTCAGCGAAAGAACAACACAATGTCAAATACAGGTAGCCTAGTCAAATAATTAACATCCATTCACATTAACCATTACTCTCTCGCGGGAATTCCACTAATGGTCCGTATGTAGCCAAACGTAGCTGCTGCTCATTCCTTTTGCTCGAAAATGGATAAAGGGTTAAAAAAGTAAGGCCCATAGAAACACATACCAGCTCTAATGGTAGTACTGCTACTACCAGCAGTACTACACCTGCAACTGTCGACGACACAAGTTGTTCTGCTTCCACAAGCACATCCAATTTTAGCATCAGTAATTCTACATTTGTTGTTAGCCCAGCTAGCATTGACACTGACAGTTGTGAATCTGATGCAGCCGAAGAGCTACTGCCCCCTTACCCGGGAAAGCACCGAACAACAGACAGGGACGTTGGACCATCGAAGAAGCGCAAATATGGTGAGAACTACATTGATTTGGGGTTCACTTATATTGGGAGTAGTGCCTTTCCTTAGCCATAGTGTGTTATATGTGCAAAAGTACTGTCTCACAACTCGATGAAACCTCCACTCTTGTGCAAACATTTAGAAACAAAACATGCCAATTTGAAAAGTAAGACAAATTTCGAGTAGTAAGACATGTATAAAAGCAACAGATATCATTAATAAGAAGGGGCTAGAAGCGTCTTATATGGTGAGCTACCGAGTGGCTAGAGTATGCTGCCTTGGCAAATCGTGCTGTTAAGACACTGATGCCCTTTGCTACTATGTGAGAGTGGATTCTCGGCCCTCACTAGCATGAAAACTAAATACGGGCACAGACTGTGTGTGGAAAATGATTTAAGACTGAGACTCTCTCCAATACAACCCAACATTGCAGAGTTATGTGCATCCATTCAAGCACACCCTTCTCATTAACCTGTGGTGAGTTATTCACAATTTTCGATGAACAAATAAAGTTTTATATGTAAGATGGCGAAATAAAGAGCAAAATGATTGATTATTATTATATTATTATTTGTGCCCTGGTCCTATAAGAGCTCTTTGTCACTTCCCACGAGCCGGGTTGTGACAAAAACTCACACTCATTCTTATGTTTGATAAATGTATCGTATAGTATGTGTGTGGCAGGCATACAATGATGGCAAAAAACAACATTTGAGAGTGCGCTGACCCTGGTGCTTGAGGGGGTACGCAACTGGAAGTTGAATGTTTGAAGGGGTACGGGACTATAAAAAGTTTGGGAACCACTGAGCTAGTGTATATATAAATAATAGTCCTTCACTTCAAACCTCAAATTAAATCAAATGTATTTGGTCGCATACAAATATTTAGCAGATGTTATTGTGGGTGTAGTGTAATGCTTGTGTTCCGAGCACCAACAGTGCAGTAATATCTAACAATACACACAAATCTAAAACGTAAAAGAATGGAATTAAGAAATATATAAATATTTCGACGAGCAATGACGGAGTCCGGAGTATAAATATATTTATGATGGGATATATAGACATTAGGGACAGTATATGGATAGAATATGTAGTATATCTGAATAATACTTAGGATAGAATAGTATACCGTATGTACAGCAATAGTTAAATAGGATAGGCCTTGCTTAGAATACTGTATATACATATGAAGTGGGTAAAACAGTATGCAAACATTATTAAAGTGGCCAGAGTTCCATTATTAAAGTTACCAGTGGTCCATGTCTATGTATATAGGCAGCAGTGTCTAAGGCGCAGGGTTGATTGAGTAACCGGATGGTAGCTGGCTAGTGACAGTGACTAAAGTTCAGGGCAGGGTACTGGGCAGAGGCCAGCTAGCGGTGACTATTTCACAGTCTGATGGCCTGGCCATAGAAACTGTTTTTCAGTCTCTCGGTCCCAGCATTGAAGCACCTGTTCTGACCTCGCCTTCTGGATGGTAGCAGAGTGAACAGGCTGTGGCTCAGGAGGCTAGGAGGCTGAGGTCCCTGATGATCTTCTTGGACTTCCTGTGACATCGGGTGCTGTAGATGTCCTGGAGGGCAGGCAGTATGCTGCTGAATGAGACCACCCCTGATATTTCAACAAGTCATAAAGTTTACTGTATTCACTCAAGTGTGAGTGTCAGTGGTGTGTTTGTGTCTGTTTGTGAATTTGTGAGTTTGTGTGTTTGTACAGTGCATTCGGAAAGTATTCAAACCCCTTCCCTTTTTCCACATTTTGTTACGTTACAGCCTTATTATAAAATGGATTAAATAAAAAATTGTACTCAGAAATCTACACCCAATACCCCATAATGACAGAGCAAAAACAGGTTTTCAGACATTTTTGCCAGTTTCTTACAAATAAAAAACTGAATACCTTATTTACACAAGTATTCATACCCTTTGCTATGAGACTCGAAATTGATTGGAGTCCACCTGTGGTAAATTCAATTGATTGGACATGATTTGGAAAGGCACACAACAGTCTATATAAAGGTCCCACAGTTGACAGCGCATGTCAGAGCAAAAACAAAACTACGAGGTCAAAGGAATTGTTAGTAGAGCTCCGAGACAGGATTGTGTCGAGACACAGATCTGGGGAAGGTTACCAAAACATTTCTGCAGTATTGAAGGTCCCCAAGAACACAGTGACCTTCATCATTCTTAAATGGAAGAAGTTTGGAACAACCAAGACTCTTTCTAGTGCTAGCCACCCGGCCAAACTGAGTAATCGGGGGAAAAGGGCCTTGGTCAGGGAGGTGACCAAGAACCCGCTTGGAGTTTGCCAAAAGGCACCTAAAGGACTCTTAGACCATGATAAACAAGATTTTCTGGCCTCTTTGACCTGAATGCCAAGCGTCACGTCTGGAGGAAACCTGGCAGCATTCGTATGGTGTAGCATGGTGGTAGCAGCATCATGCAGTGGGGAATGTTTTTCAGCAGCAGGGACTGGGAGACTAGTCAGGATCGAGGGAAAGATGAATGGAGCAAAGTACAGAGAGATCCTTGATCTAAACCTGCTCCAGAGCGCTCGGGACCTCAGAGTGGGGTCGAAGGTTCACCTTCCAACAGGACAACGACCCTAAGCACACAGCCAAGACAACGTAGGAGTGGCTTCGGGACAAGTCTCTGAATGTCCTGATGTGGCGCAGCCAGATCCCGGACTTGAACCCGATCGAATATCTCTGGAGAGACCTGAAAATAGCTGTGCAGCGACGCTCCCATCCATGCTGAGAGCTTGAAAGAATATTCAGAGTGTCACACCCTGATCTGTTTCACCTATCCTCGTTATTGTCTCCAGCCCTTCCAGGTGTCGCTTGTTTTCCCCAGTGTATTTATCCCTGTGTTTCCTGTCTCTCTGTGCCAGTTCGTCTTGTATGTTTCCAAGTCAACCAGCGGTTTTCCCGTTCTCCTGCTTTTTGCATTCACCTTTTTCTAGTCCTCCCGGTTTTGACCCTTGCCTGTTTCTGGACTTTGTACCCACCTTCCTGACAATTCTGCCTGCCTTTACTTCGAGCCTGTCTGCCACTCTGTACCTCCTGGACTCTGATCTGGTTTTGACCATTTTGCCTGTCCACGACCATTCTCTTGCCTACCCCTTTGGATTAATAAACATTGTAAGACTCCAACCATCTGCCTCCTGTGTCTGCATTTGGGTCTCGCCTTGTGCCTTGATACAGAGAAGAATGGGAGAAATTCCCAAATACAAGTGTGCCAAGCTTGTAGTGTCATACCTAAAAAGAATCGAGGCAGTAATCACTCCCAAAGGTGCTTCAACAAAGTACTGAGTAAAGGGTCTGAATACTTATGTAAATGTGATATTTCAGTTTTTGCAACAACAAAAAATTCTAAACCTGTTTTTGTTTTGTCATTATGGGGTATTGTGTGTAGATTGATGAGGGAAAAAACTACTTAATTCATTTTAGAATAAGGCTGTAACGTAACAAAATGTGGAAAAAGTCAAGGGGTCTGAATGCTTTCCGAATGCACTGTATGTCCCTACTTTTTCATGCACATGTTCTCTAAAAGTACTGGGACTGTAACGGCTGTCGCAGAGAGGGGACCAAAGTGCAGCGTGTTGAGTGCTCATGATGAAATGTATTTTAACTCAAAAACACTAAAGACAAAATAACAAAGAGAAAAACGAAAGCGCACAGTTCTGTCAGGTACACAGACTAAACAGAATACAACTACCCACAAACACAGGTGGAAAAAAACCCTACTATATATGATCTCCAATTAGAGACAACGAGGACCAGCTGCCTCTAATTGGAGATCATCCCAAAAAACAACAACATAGAAATAGAAAACTTGAACTAAACATAGATATGAAAAACATAGAAAAACACAAAACACCCCCTGTCACGCCCTGACCTACTCTACCATAGAAAATAACATCTTACTATGGTCAGGACGTGACAGGGACAGTGACATGTTTTGTTGTTTTGGCTCGGTACAATCACTTTGGATTTGAAATGATACAATGACTGAGGTTAAAGTGAAGACTGTCAGCTTTAATTTGAGGGTATTTTCATCCATATTGGGTGAACCGTTTAGTAATTATGCACTTTGTGTACATAACCCCCCCCCATTTTAGGGGACCAAAAGTATTGGGACAAATTCACTCTTAAAAAGTTAAGTATTTGGTCCCATATTCATAGCACGCAATGATTACATCAAGCTTGTGAATCTATACATTTGTTGGATGCATTTGCTGTTGGTTTTGGTTGTGTTTCATTTTATTTTGTGCCCAATAGAAAAGAACGGGAAATAATGTGTTGTGTCATTTTGGAGTCACTTTTTTAGTAAATAAGAATATAATATGTTTTCTAAACACTTCTACATTAACGTGGATGCTAGTATGATTACGGATAATCCTGAATGAATAATGATGAGTGACAAAGTTAGACGCACAAATATCATACCCCAAGACCTGCTAGCCTATCACCATTACAATAACAGGGGAGTTTAGCATAATTTCTTTTTTGGGGGGGAGGTAATGATATTTGTGCGTCTGCAATTTAACCTCATAGTCATTGTATCACTTCAAATCCACAGTGCTGGAGTACAGAGCAAAAACAACAAAAAATGTCACTGTCCCAATACTTTTGGAGCTCACTTTAAATTGATCACTCATATCTCTTACACCACACATGCACATTCCACATCCCATATCTCCACCTGAAGCAACCTGGCTACAACCAAGGTCATCCCTAATGAATATCACCATTGAGAAGAAAGATTAAGGAGGAGAGCAAGTTCCCCTGCTCATGAGTAAGACTCTGTTCTAACTTTGGACATCTAAAGTATAAAGCCTCCTTGATTGAGATTGTAATTTGTGTACAGTAATCATAACTTCTTACATTTCACAGGAAAAGCAGCTAAGAGTTTCAGCCCACAGAAATGTGCGGCCTAGAAATAGGATGTCTTTGGTCCTCTGCTGCTGAGCCATTTAAGGGCCCTAACTTTGTTGTTTCAATGATTTCTCACACAGAAGCCTCATTATACTGCATACAGAACATGCTTTGGCTGTGTCCTACTGAGCAAGGCACTGAAATCGCTCTCGCCATCAAAGCGGTCTGGTGCAATCAGCCCAGTTACAGTGAAGAAATGTCCTCCCCCATCATCTCTGGTCCCAGTGCCAACATACACAGTGCAGCTGAACGGTTCAAGCGTGAAAAGAGGCAACACAAACCCAACATGATCTCAGTGCGTGTTACACACAAACCACCCAGATCCAATGCAGTATTTTTGCAGTATATACACAACCTTATGTCTTATCATGGCAAGCCAATAAGGTTCACACACACAACAAGGTACACACAAACACACAAACACAAACACACACACACACACACACACACACACACACACACACACACACACACACACACACACACACACACACACACACACACACACACACACACATTAGTTTAGTCAAATACTGTAACTTCCGTATATTGTTATTCTACAGTCAAGCCTTATCATACCCTCAAGGACTGTGCAAACAATAATCCATGAATCAATTTATACACGCTGAGACAAACAAGCTGACGCAGGACATGTAGTCAGCCTGACAGGCCTCTTGTTTATAGTGAAGACTTGGACAGAGGAGGTGTTTTCTTTAGAGATTAGTGCAGCCAGCCAGCACTCGAGACAGTTGAAGGGAGAAGAGAGGAGTCGGTGGATTAAGTTATTTGATGAGAGGGGCCACCCGGGTGGCGCAGTGGTCTAAGGCACTGCATCGCATCTGGGTTTGAGCCCAGGCTCTGTCGCAGCCGGCGCGACCGGGAGGCCCATGGGGCGGCGCACAATTGGCCCAGCGTCGTCCGGGTTAGGGAGGGTTAGGCCTGCAGGGATATCCTTGTCTCATAACGCACTAGCAACTTCTGTGTTGGGCCGGGCGCAGTGCACGCTGACCAGGTCGCCAGGTGTAAGGTGTTTCCTCCGACACATTGGTGCAGCTGGCTTCCGGGTTGGATGTGCATTGTGTCAAGAAGCAGTGCAGCTAGGTTGGGTTGTGTTTCGGAGGACGCATGGCTCTCGACCTTCGCCTCTCCCGAGTCCGTGCGGGAGTTGCAGCAATGAGACAAGACTGTAACTACTACCAATTTCGATACCACAAAATTCGGGAGAAAAAAAGGGGTAAAAAAAACAAAAAAAAAGTTATTTGATGAGCTCAGAAGTTGTGCATAGTTGCTCTCTGAAGCCTGGACATTATTTACACGCTTAGTGAGAGTATCCAACTCAATTACAAGCAGCCCTGTCACAAACATTTAATATTTACATTTTAGTAAATTAAGCAGACGAGTGTGTGCACACACACTCACACATACAGTACATGTACACACTCACACATGCATACTCACACTCAAAAACACACACAGACACACACACATTAACATACCTTAACACACCCCACTATGTAAATCAATGTCCTTTGCCCTGTAGAAGAAAGGGGGTTTTGTTGAAGCAAACGCACGCACGCACACACACACACACAAACAGAGACAAGCATGCACACACAGACACACGCACATGCACGCAAACACACAGAGACACACATAAACATGCACACACACAGACACACACAAACCGACTGCTAAAAGAAAGAAACCAGTTGATAAACCTGTTCAAATAGTTCATTAAATCATAGGCTCAGGAATGCTTTTCTGCGGAAATGTTGAACCAACCGGACCTTAAATCAAACTAGCCTTTAAATGATCAGACTCCTCTTTGCTCTATACCTACATTGCAACCCAACTCTTTGCAATAAAGCAAGAAAGTAACTTAAGTTTCAAGATTTCTTATAGCTGTTATTCTTAGTTTCAACATCCCTAAAATATCCCTGGGCTCAAACACTGGGTCATTAATTCCCATGATCAGTAAAAGGCCCCATTGAATAGGAGGCTGGTGGTGTTAAGTGGGCCCATAGGCCACACAGGGCCTATGGGCCTGATATCTTAGCCAGAGCCAAAGTGCTGGTGGTAAGAACTGCATGGCTACAGATCCGGAAGGGCACTGTCCTACAGGACAGTCTCAAAAACATCCACCCATTTCCTCCATCTCAACCTGCCAAACCCAGAAGTACCGTTGTGTGTGTTCTGATCTGGAACCAAACAACAACTAGGTTTTAATACACCCACCCAGAGGGAAGAAATGTGTTTCTGATTCTGGCATCGATCAGAATTTTGGGGTAAAAGTTCAGATTTCTGGAAGTACATTATAGATCTCAGGTATTTTTAGGGATGGATGGCTTTAACTAAGAGAAGGAAGTTATGTTACGTAGTATGTGCGTATCTGTGCGCCCATTCCAGGATACTGAACAGGTCTAGTACATGGAGCTAGGCATATGAGGCAGAATACACACACAGAAACTCACATTACTATATGTCCTACAGCTGTGGTCAATGGGAAAGGGGGAGGGAGAGTGCTACACCTTAGGGGACTAAAGCAGGTTAACACACCTGAGAGAGTTAGTCTATAGCTATTGCTAATCCTACTCCCTGACCTTGGGAATTTTCAAATGAACTTTTTATGCCCTTTTGACATTCAACACCATACCCCAACAGCCATATTTCTCCTATCCAAATCTCTCCAACAGTCACTCCTGGTCCAGACACACCCACAGCCCACTCAGCCCTCTTCCTACACCCCAAACCACCGGAGCTGTTTTCATATTTCTCCTCCTTTGTACCTTTCTCACTCACACCAGTGAACTTCACAATGTGGATGTCAGCCTGTTAAAACTGACCAAAGTCATTTCCGCCAGGGGAACTGAAACGGAGCCATTCCATGCATTTCTGGTGGTCTTTTTCTTCATGCTATGAACTCTTACTGTATGCATAGTTTGCATTGGCAGGTGTAAATCCAGGCCTGGTAGGTTTCCTCATTCCTGGCAGTCTGTCTGTAATCATATATAATAAGCGTGTCTGTGAATAAATCCTTTAGCATCAGCCCCAGCTATGGAAGTGTGACCAGGTGTTGCTGTTGTGATACAGTGTGCGGAGGAAGTGCGGTAATCCTGTTTGAGCAGACATTCTGACCCTCTGTAATTTCACTCGTCTCTGTTCATCCTTCCCCTCCCTCTCCTGTTAGTAGTGCCCTAAAGGGTTAAACACATCACACAGAAGAAACTGAGCTACTTGTTGTATGTGAATGGAGTTAATATTTTTCACTCAAATACAGGCTATGTATGGCAAGTGTATTTAATCAGAGAGTCTGTCATTATAACGCCTTGATGGGACAAACAGACCATTATCAAAAACCTGACAACTTAACTTTTGTTATTGCAAGAAATGATCTATCAACAAAGTCTTAAGGCGTGGATAAATCTAAACCAGGATTGTGGCCATTAGATAAGCATTATTCACAGGTAATTATATGGAAAGCTTGAACCGGTTTCGAGACAGATACACAGTATTTACCTCACAATTCAACTCAGTTTTCCTAGAAAATACAAATGAGTGAGGAAAAACAATGAAAGTTATTGATAGGTGAATGTACTAGCTTTTACGAGGGTATTTACTCAGGTATGAGGCCTGTGCAGTGTAATGTAGAGTGAGTGACCATGTCATGTACAGTATGTTATTCAACCAGGAACATCCATTTACCCGAAGATCACAAGGTCAGAGAGCCTGATAACATATTGATGCTTAAAAGGTGACCTTTGGCCTTAGCTATGCTAATCTTTGGCCAGGTCACAATTGTAAATGAGTACTTGTTCTCAACTTGCCTACCTGGTTAAATAAAGGTGAAATAAATAAAAAAGCTATGCTGTACATGCACCACCCCTCTAAAACTAAGTCTTCCTCTCTATTTTTCAGCTCCCTCTATCTCTCTTTCTTCAAACCACACACAACAAGGGATCCCTACCGCCAGTGCTTTATCACCAGATGTATACAACTTCCTGTAGATCATATCCAGCACTGTGATCAGCTCCTTTCCCCCTCTCTAACCAACATGTTGATATGGTCGGTGGAGGTGGTTCCCAAAATGTTCCTCCCTCGGCCAGCTGGCTAGCTGCCCAACCTGCAACACAGTTACTCCCGGCTCCCGGTCCAATTGGAGACAACAGCTGTTAGTCATCTGGATAAATCATTGAGACTTTGGGTGAAAGTCTTCTGACAGTGTGGAGTGCCAGGATGCTCAGCCATTATCAAACTACTAGATTTCTGGAGGGATTTAGCTGGAAAGTCTGATTGACACATTATCGTTCTTGAGGGGAAAAAGGGAGTAATGGGTTTCCATTTGCCCTCCTATGGGCTAAACTCACTGGGCATGCAGAGCTGATTGGCTGCAGAGGGTTAAACCTGGGCTTCAGTAGTGCAGGTTTCACTTCTTGTAGTTCAAGTTTCACTTCTTGGCATTTTGCTCTTCCATCCTGTAGTTGTACACTTTGAAATTTCATTCGACACCCTATTCTTTAAGTAAACCAACTACTCAGTTAGGAAAAATGAGAAATCACCCAGCACAATGAACAATGATATCCTCCAACCCTGAGTGTTTTGAACAGAGGGAAGTTGTCTGCCTTGCAAGGGGCCTGTTGAATGGCATGTATGTCACCATCCATTGGTATAAGAAGAGGTCTATCTTAACAATTAACTATCCCCAATCATTCATCTTTGACAGTTTCTCTAATAAAATAACCATGCATAAATGGAATTTACCCACTGATGTAAGCCAGGTAGCAGCAGAGCAGCTGTTGGTGAGTGATGCTCTGAATAGATTTTACATTATTACTAAGCCCAAGTAATTTCAGTGGTTTCTATGGTGCTCTTAGCATGAGGTGGAAAGTCTCAGTCAGGGGTCTCCACTGCCTCTCTGTCACTGATCAAATGAAATGTTATTTGTCACATGCGCCAAATACAACAGGTGTAGACCTTACTGTGAAATGCTTACTTACATGCCTTTAACCAACAATGCAGTTTTAAGAAAATAGACTTAAGAATTTTTTTTTACTACCAAATAAACTAAATGAAAAAAATAATAATAAAGTAACAGTAAAATAACAATAATGTACCGAGTCAATATGCGGGGGTACAGGTTAGTCGAGGTAATTTGTACAGGTAGGTAGGGGTAAAGTGGCTATGCATAGATAATAAACAGCGAGTAGCAGCAGTGTAAAAACACGGGGGACGGTAGATCTCCAGGAAGAGGGCTTGGCAGCCCTGTTCTATGACTTGGGTGACCGAAGTCTTTGAAAAATGTTTGGGCCTTCCTCTGACACCGCCTAGTATATAGGTCCTGGATGGCAGGAAGCTTGGCCCCAGTGATGTACTGGTCTGTACGCATTACCATCTGTAGCGCCTTACGGTCGGAGGCCGAGCAGTTGCCATACCAGGCGGTGATGCAACTGGTCAGGATGCTCTCGATGAGGCAGCTGTAGAACTTTTTAAGGATCTGGGGACCCATGACAAATCTTTTCAGTGTCCTGAGGGGGGAAAGGCATTATCGTGCCCTCTTCACGACTTTTCTTGGTGTGTTTGGCTCCATGATAGTTTGTTGGTGATGTGGACACCAAGGAACCGTGTCGATGTGATTGGGGGCGTGTTTGGCCCTCCTCTTCCAGTAGGCAGGCAGCAGAGCGCTGTAGCGCTGACTCAGGGCCAAGGAGGACAAACTGCCAGCCAGGCCTGCAGTCAGTCACAGTGAATCAGCAGCAGACTCTATCTGACTGTTTGATCTGTGAGTCAGCACAAAGCTAAGTGCCAGCCAGCCGCACTGTTGTTCAGTTGGCCTTTAATTACTCTAGCTGATCTCTCTCTCTCTTCTCTCTCTCACTCTGTCAGTACGTCTCTGTGTCTCTCCATGTCTTCATACACACAAGCATGCACACGCATGCACCAGCACGGAACAAGGTCCAGATAGAACAGCTTCACATGCACATCCACATAATCTTTCCTTATCGCAATTTTATGGACAGCAATATGTTACAGTTGAACAGGCACAAGCAAGTAGAAACAGAAGGACAACAGCCTGTTGTCATTGCAGAGACAATATGAGTGCTGACACACAAAGGACTTATCTGGTTTCATATTCTTGCACATTTTGAAACTCTTTTGATGTCTTGTTAAATGTGATTGTAAAACTAATTGGACTAATATGGGAGAGTAAAGACTTACTCTAGAGGCAACCACTATAAACATAAAAAGATGTACAGTATGGAATAGACCTATGCTATTAAATCACATGATAAAGCTATGAAATTATTTAGGAACATGTAAATGGTGCAGGAGTGATTCAGTGTGCAAAGTAGAACTGACCACTTCCCTAATCCTGAGTATACAACTCGCCAATGTCCAGTCTCTTGACAACAAGGTAGATGAAATTCGAGCAACCGTTGCCTTCCAGAGAGACATAAGAGATTGTCAAATTCTCTGTTTCACAGAAACATGGCTCTCTCGGGATATGTTGTCGTAATCGGTTCAGCCACCAGGCTTCTCCATACATTGCGCCGACAGAGATAAACACCTCTCTGGGAAGAGGAAGGGCGGGGGTGTACGCTTCATGATTAACTACTCATGGTGTAATCATAACAACATACAGGAACTCAAGTCCTTCTGCTCACCTGACCTAGAATTCCTAACAATAAAATGTCAGCCATATTACCTCCCAAGAAAATTCTCATCATTTATCATCACAGCTGTCTACATTCCCCCTCAAGCAGATGATACAGTTTAGCTTCCTTCCCTGTTCTCGCCCCTACCTGGGCTCGAACCAGGGACCCTCTGCACACATCAACAAAAGCCACCCACGAAGCATCATTACCCATCGCGCCACAAAAGCTGCGGCCCTTGCCGAGCAAGGGGAACAACTACTTCAAGATCTCAGAGTGAGTGACGTCGCCGATTGAAACGCTATTAGCACGCACCACCGCTAACTAGCTAGCCATTTCACATTGGTTACACAGACACCAAGACGGCCCTCAAGGAACTTCACAGGACTCTATGCAAACTGGAAACCATATATCTTGAGGCTGCATTTATTGTAGCTGGGGATTTTAACAAAGGAAATTTGAGAACAAGGCTACCTAAATTCTATCAGCATATTGATTGCACTACGCCCGGGGGTAATACACTCGATCACTGCTACTCTAACTTCCGCAAAGTGTACAAAGCCCTCCCCCGCCCTCGGCAAATCCGACCACGACGCCATCTTGCTCCTACCGTCTTATAGGCAGAAACTCAAACAGGATGTACCAGTGACTAGAACCATTCAACGCTGGTCTGACCAATCGGAATCCTTGCTTCAAGATTGTTTTGATCACGCGGACTGGCATATGTTCCGGTCAGCCTCAGATAACAACATTGATCTATACACTGACTCAGTGAGTGAGTTTATAAAGAAGTGCATTGGAGATGTTGTACCCATTGTGACTATTAAAACCTACCTAACCAGAAACCGTGGATGGCGGCATTCGCGCAAAACTGAAAGCGCGAACCACCGCATTTAACCATGGAAAGAGGTCTGGGAATATGGCTGAAAATAAACAGTGTTTTATGCTCCCACTCCCCCTCTCTGGTGCTCGAGGGTGCCAGGCTGTCCTTCATTACACACACCTGTCACCATCATTACACGCATCAGCGCTCATTGGACTCACCTGGACTCCTGCACGTTGTTGATTGCCCCCTCTATATCTGTCTGTTCCTCAGTTTTGTTCACCGTGTCTACATTATTTTCATAATGTTGTTTTGTTCCCCCGTCCAGACGCTGTTCTTGTTTTGTTTGATATCCGTTTTCCATTAAATGTTCACTCCCTGTACTTGCTACTTGTCTCCAGCGTTGGTCTTTACAGGAATTTAAATGGAATTAACCCTAACCCTGGTAAGAAACCAAGGTAAAAAAAATCTAAACTGCATTCACAGTGTACATACAGAATCATTAAAAAGTTTGGACACACCTACTCATTCAAGGGTTTTTCTTTATTTTTACTATTTTCTACATTGTAGAACATAACATACACAACACTATGAAATAACACATATGGAATCATGTAGTAACCAAAAAAGTGTTAAACAAATCAAAATATATTTTGAGATTCTTCAAAAGTAGCTACCCATTGCTTTGATGACAGCTTTGCACACTCTTGGCATTCTCTCAACCAGCTTCATGAGGTAGTCACCTGGAATGCATTTCAATTAACAGGTGTGCCCTGTTAATTGTTAATTCATGGAATTTAATTCATGGAATTTCTTTCCTTCTTAATTAACTTACATCTAGACGTTCCGCTAGCGGAACACCGCTCCAATATCCAATGATAGGGCGTGGCGCGAAATACAAACTCCTCGAAAATCCGAAAACTTCAATTTTTCAAACATATGACTATTTTACACCATTTTAAAGACAAGACTCTCCTTTATCTAACCACACTGTCCGATTTCAAAAAGGCTTTACAACGAAAGCAAAACATTAGATTATGTCAGCAGAGTACCCAGACAGAAATAATCAGACACCCATTTTTCAAGCTAGCATATAATGTCACAAAAACCAAAACCACAGCTAAATGCAGCACTAACCTTTGATGATCTTCATCAGATGACACTCCTAGGACATTATGTTATACAATACATGCATGTTTTGTTCAATCAAGTTCATATTTATATCAAAAACCAGCTTTTTACATTAGCATGTGACGTTCAGAACCAGCATTCCCACCGAACACTTCCGGTGAATTTACTAAATTACTCACGATAAACGTTCACAAAAAACATAACAATTATTTTAAGAATTATAGATACAGAACTCCTTTATGCAATCGCGGTGTCCGATTTTAAAATAGCTTTTCGGTGAAAGCACATTTTGTAATATTCTGAGTAGATAGCCCGGCCATCACAGGCTAGCTATTTTGACACCCACCAAGTTTGGCACTCACCAAACTCAGATTTACTATAAGAAAAATTGGATTACCTTTGCTCTTCTTCATCAGAATGGACTCCCAGGACTTCTACTTCATCACCCAATGTTGTTTTGGTTCCAAATAATCCATAGTTATATCCAAATAGCGGCGTTTTGTTCATGCGTTCAAGACACTATCCAAAGGGTAACGAAGGGTGACGCGCCCGGCGCGTATCGTGACAAAAAAATTCAAAATATTCCGTTACCGTACTTCGAAGCATGTCAAACGCTGTTTAAAATCAATTTTTATGCGATTTTTCTCGTAAAATAGCGATAATATTCCGAACGGGAAAGCGTGTTTTCGTTCAAAGACTCAAAGTTGAAAATGGAGTCGTCTCGTGCGCACCCGTCTAATTGTTCTCAGATCGACCACTTGCCAAATGCGCTACTGTTTTTCAGCCAGAGACTGCAGAGTCATCATTCAACGTTCTGGCGCCTTCTGAGAGCCTATGGGAGCCTTAGAAAGTGTCACGTTACAGCAGAGATCCTCTGTTTTGGATAGAGATGACAAAGAAGGCCAAGAAATGGTCAGACAGGGTACTTCCTGTACAGAATCTTCACAGGTTTTGGCCTGCCATTTGAGTTCTGTTATACTCACAGACACCATTCAAACAGTTTTAGAAACGTTGGATTGTTTTCTATCCAAACCTAATAAGTATATGCATATTCTAGTTTCTGGGCAGGAGTAATAACCAGATTAAATCGGGTACGTTTTTTATCCGGCCGTGAAAATACTGCCCCCTATCCATAACAAGTGAATGGGTTTGAGCCAATCAGTTGTGTTATGACAAGACAGGGGTGATAAACAGAAGATAACCCTATTTGGTAAAAGACAAAGTCCATATTATGGCAAGAACAGCTCAAAAAACGAAAGAGAAACGACAGTCCATCATTACTTTAAGACATGAAGGTCAGTCAATGCGGAAAATTTCAAGACCTTTACAGTATCTTCATGTGCAGTTGCAAAAACCATCAAGCGCTATGACGAAACTGGCTCTCATGAGGACCGCCACAGGAAAGGAAGACCCAGAGTTACCTCTGCTGCAAAGGATACGTTCATTAGAGTTACCAGCCTCAGAAATTACAGCCCAAATAATTGCTTCCCAGAGTTCAAGTAACAGACTCCTCTCAACATCAAATGTTCAAAGGAGACTGCGTGAATCAGGCCTTCATGGTCGAATTGCTGCAAAGAAACCACTACTAAAGGAAGACAATAATAAGAAGAGACTTGCTTGAGCCAAGAAATACAAGCAATAGACATTAGATCAGTGGAACTTTGTCCTTTTGACTGGTACTGTATATATATATGTATATAAACGTTTGAACAGTAGTGTGTATATATGTATATATATATATATATATATATTCACACACTACTGTTCAAACGTTTGGGGTCACTTAGAAATGTCCTTGTTTTTGAAAACCAAATTTGCCAAGTTTCTTGGCAATTTCTCGCATGGAATAGCCTTCATTTCTCAGAACAAGAATAGACTGATGAGTTTCAGAAGAAAGGCCTTTGTTTCTGGCCATTTTGAGCCTGTAATCGAACCCACAAATGCTGATGCTCCAGATACTCAACTAGTCTAAAGAAGGCCAGTGTGATTGCTTCTTTAATCAGAACAACAGTTTTCAGCTATGCTAACATAATTGCAAAAGGGTTTTCTAATGATCAATTAGCCTTTTAAAATGATAAACTTGGATTAGCAAACAGAGCGTGCCATTAGAACACAGGAGTGATGGTTGCTGATAATGGGCCTCTGTTCGCCTATTTTTTTATCCTTTATTTAACTAGGCAAGTCAATTAAGAACAAACTCTTATTTTCAATGACGGCCTAGGAACAGTGGGTTAACTGCCTTGTTCAGGGGCAGAACGACAGATTTGTACTTTGTCAGCTCGGGGATTCGAACTTGCAACCTTTCGGTTACTAGCCCAATGCTCTAACCACTAAGCTACCCTGCCGCCCCTATGCAGATATTCCATAGAAAAATCAGCCATTTCCAGCTACAATAGTCATTTACAACATTTACACTGTATTTCTGATCAATTTGATGTTATTGTAATGGACAATAAAAAATTAAGGACATTTCTAAGTGACCCCAAACTTTTGAACGGTAGTGTATATATTTTTTAAATATATTTTCCTTCATTATTTTCCCCTAACCCTACTACTCCTCCCTAATTGGAGGAAACTAGTGGACAATAACACTTACGCTTCTACTTCCAGCTTATACAGTGCTTTCGGAAAGTAATTCAATTAATTTGGAAAAGCAGACACCTGTCTATATAAGGTCCCACAGTTGACAGTGCCTGTCAGAACAAAAACCAAACCATGAGGTCGAAGGAATAGTCTGCAGAGCAAGATTGTGTCGAGGCACAGATGGGTACTTAATTAAAAATGTCTGCAGCATTAAAGGTCTCAAGGACACAGTGGCCTCCTTCATTCTTAAATGGAAGAAGTCTGGAACCACCTCCCATCTAAACGGGGGAGAAGGGCCTTGGTCAGGGAGGTGACCAAGAACTCGATGGTCACTCTGATAGAGTGCCAGAGTTCCTCTGTGGAGATGGGAGAACCTTCCAGAAGGACAACAATCTCTGCAGCATTCCATAATCAGGCGTTTATGGTAGAGTGGCCAGACGGAAGCCACTCCTCAGTAAAAGGCACATGGCAGCCCGCTAAAGACTCTCAGACCATGAGAAACAAGATTCTTTGGTCTAATGAAACCAATATAGAACTCTTTGGCCTTAATGCCAAGCGGCACGTCTGGAGGAAAACTGGCATCATCCATACAGTGAAGCATGGTGGTGGCAGCATCATGCTGTGTGGATGTTTTTCAGCGGCAGGGACTGGGAGACGAGTCAGGATCGAGGGAAAGATGAATGGAGCAAATTACAGAGAGATCCTCGATGAAAACCTGCTCCAGAGCGTTCAGGACCTCAGACAATGACCCTAAGCACACAGCCAAGACAATGCAGGAGTGGCTTCGGGACAAGTCTCTGAATGTCCTTGAGTGGCCCAGCCAGAGCCCGGACTTGAACCCGATCAAACATCTCTGGAGAGACCTGAAAATAGCTGTGCAGCGACGCTCCCCATCCAACCTGACAGAGCTTGAGAGGATCTGCAGAGAAGAAAGGGAGAAGCTCCCCAAATATAGGTGTGCCCAAGAAGACTCGAGGCTGTAATCGCTGCCAAAGTAGTGAGCAAAGAGTCTGAATACTTATGTACATGTGATATTTCTGTTTTATATTTAATAAATGTGCAAAAAAATCATTTTTTTCTTTGTCATTATGGGGTATTGTGTGTAGATTGATGAGGAAAAAGGCTTTAACGTAATAAAATGTGAAAAAAGTCAAGGGGTCTGAATACTTTCTGAATGTACTGTACATACTGCTGTATATATTTACGGACACAGTATATTTTACAATAGTTATATTTTGTTTGTTTTTAGTCCCATCGTTCATTTACCCTCAGCTCCTCCCATCTATCTCTGAACACCATCCCGTTTCCATTTGTTTTTATTACATTGTTCAACTGTGCTGTGAAGTTTCACAAAAGTTCTGAACCTTTCTATTCTCATAGTTTCTACAGATTGTAAATTAAAGATAAAGTATTAATATATTATTGATCGATTGACTATGACTTTTAAATCACCCAGCAGTGATATTTGCATAGCTAGCTCCACGTAAATGTTGCTATTCTTCAGCCATTCCTGAACCTGGGACCGAAAACAAGCTACATATGGACAGTACCAAAACAAATGATTTTGTCTCTTCACAGCAAAATATGCAGAGCTGGGATGGTTGTATCCTCCATATATAAAACATTCTATAATTTTGTATAATAATTTAAATGGACAACACACATTTTTGAATGCAGCATCGTCTTGCGTATCAGTTGATAAACCATGTGCCATGGAATCGGTACATTGAAAGTCTCTTCCCAACTATTTTGTAATCTATATGGCACAGCTGTGCCATTTATTACTCACAATTTTCTTTAACCAATTTTGGTATTTAAAGCAGGGCCGACAGACAAGTTCCTTACTTTCTCCCCCTTCCACTTTCCCCCATTTTTGCAGTAAATCTGTAATTAGTTGGCTGTAATTTTGAGTTGAGCAAACATTTCCATATACAGTTGAAGTCGGAAGTTAACATACACCTTAGCCAAATACATTTAAACTCAGTTTTTCACAATTCCTGACATTTAATCCCAAAAATTCACTGTTTTAGGTCAGTTAGGATCACCACTTTATTTGAAGAATGTGAAATGTCAGAATAATAGTAGAGAGAATGATTTATGTCAGCTTTTATTTCTTTCATCACATTCCCAGTGGGTCAGAAGTTTACGTACAGTCAATTAGTATTTGGTAGCATTGCCTTTAAATTATTTAACTTGGGTCAAACGTTTTGGGAAGCCTTTCACAAGCTTCCCACAATAAGTTGGGTGAATCTTGGCCCATTCCTCTGGACAGAGCTGGTGTAACTGAATCAGGTTTGTATGCCTCCTTGCTCGCACACGCTTTTTCAGTTCTGTCCACAAATTCTCTAAAGGATTGAGGTCAGGGCTTTGCGATGGCCTCTCCAATACCTTGACTTTGTTGTCCTTAAGCCATTTTGCCACAACTATGGAAGTAGGCTTGGGGTCATTGTCCATTTGGAAGACCCAAGCTTTAACTTCCTGACTGATGTCTTGAGATGTTGCTTCAATATATCCAGATAATTTTCCTACCTCATGTTGCCATCTATTTTGTGAAGTGCACCAGTCCCTCCTGCAGCAAAGCACCCCCACAACATGATGCTGCCACCCCGTGCTTCACAGTTGGGATGGTGTTCTTCAGCTTGCAAGCCTCCCCCTTTTTCCTCCAAACATAACGATGGTCACGATGGTCATTATGGCCAAACAGTTCTATTTTAGTTTCATCAGAACAGGGGACATTTCTTCAAAAAGTACGATCTTTGTCCCCATGTGCAGTTGCAAACCGTAGTCTGGCTTTTTTATGGCAGTTTTGGAGCAGTGGTTTCTTCCTTGCTGAGCAGCCCTTCAGTATATAGGACTCGTTTTACTGTGGATATAGATACTTTTGTACCTGTTTCCTCCAGCATCTTCTCAAGGTCCTTTGCTGTTGTTCTGGGATTGATTTGCACTTTTCGCACCAAAGTACGTTCATCTCTAGGAGACGTTCATCTCCTTCCTGAGCGGTATGACAGCTGCGTGGTCCCATGGTGTTTATACTTGCATACTATTGTTTGTACAGATGAACGTGGTACCTTAAGGCGTTTGGAAATTGCTTCCAAGGATGAACCAGACTTGTGGAGGTCTACAATCTTTTTTATGAGGTCTTGGCTGATTTATTTTGATTTTCCCATGAAGTCAAGCAAAGAGGCACTGAGTTTGAAGGTAGGCCTTGAAATACATCCACAGGCACATCTCCAATTGACTCAAATTATGCCAATTAGCCTATCAGAAGCTTCAAAAGCCATGACATCATTTCTGGAATTTTCAAAGCTGTTTAAAGGCACAGTCAACTTAGTGTTTGTAAACTCTGACCCACTGGAACTGTGATGCAGTGAATTATAGGTGAAATAATCTGTCTGTAAACAATTGTAAATGTTCTCGTGTACTTTTGTATTTTTCATCTTTTTTTGTATATATTTCAATTTTATTTTCAATCTCTTTTCCATTTTAATTCAATTATACCTTCCGGTAACCTGCCTCACCCAATGTGAGACGGAATCGCTATTATCTTTTATTTTTAGACCTTATAGCAAGAACCACGTAGCCATCAGAAGCTAACCAGCTAATTAGCTACAAGCTATTTAGTCATTGTTAGCCACTGCTAGCGGGCTTTACCTTCTGCACAGATACCAGCCCTTTTTTAGCCTGGATAATACTCGCCAGCCTACCAGTATCGGACTGTCTCTCCACTACAACGCCAGATTCCTGCCGTAATCCCAGGACCATTACTCCTGATCTTCACAGCTAGCTAGCACCCACCGAGTTACCTAGTACCGAAGCTATCTCTGAGGCCCACCTCCCGGCCTACTCAGTTGTTCACCCGGACTCCACCCAAACACGGCTAGAACCCACTACTCCACCGGATCTTCGCCGTAAGCTCTGGACCTTGGCACCGGATCACCGCTGCTACTGAGTGGCTATAGTGGCTAACGCCCCTGCCCCGAAGCTAGGACCAGTTAGCCGTGAGCCAGGCGCATCTTCCGGCTAGCAAACTAAATTACTACAACTACAATACCTCTTTCGCCATCTGGCTTGGATCCTTTGTCGACACGGCGCCCCGCCGCACCACCACGACTGGTCTGCCGACGAATACTCCATCCGCGAACTCAGGCTTTGTGTGTAGTTAACCGACCCTCTCTGCCCAGTCATCGCCATTTTACCTGTTGTTGTTGTTTTAGCTGATCAGCTGTTGTTGTCGTCTCACCCGTTGTTGTCTAGCTAGCTCTCCCAATCAACACCTGTGATTACTTTATGCCTCGCTGTATGTCTCTCTCGAATGTCAATATGCCTTGTATACTGTTGTTTAGGTTAGTTATCATTGTTTTAGTTTACAATGGAGCCCCTAGTTCTACTCATCATACCTCCGATACCTCCTTTGTCCCACCTCCCACACATGCGGTGACCTCACCCATTATAACCAGCATGTCCAGAGATACAACCTCTTACCATCACTCAGTGCCTGGGCTTACCTCCGCTGTACCCGCACCCCACCATACCCCTGTCTGCACATTATGCCCTGAATCTATTCTACCACGCCCAGAAATCTGCTCCTATTCCAACTCCTCCTCTGTTCCTCGGGTGATGTGGAGGTAAACCCAGGCCCTGCGTGTCCCCAGGCACCCTCATTTGTTGACTTCTGTGATCGAAAAAGCCTTTGGTTTCATGCATGTCAACATCAGAAGCCTCCTCCCTAAGTTTGTTTTACTCACTGCTATAGCACACTCCGCCAACCCTGATGTCCTTGCCGTGTCTGAATTCTGGCTTAGGAAGGCCACCTAAAATTCTGAGATTTCCATACCCAACTACAACTTTTTCCGTCAAGATAGAACTGCCAAAGGGGGAGGAGTTGCAATCTACTGCAGAGATAGCCTGCAAAGTTCTGTCATACTTTCCAGGTCTATACCCAAACAGTTTGAACTTCTAATTTTAAAAATTAATCTCTCCAGAAACAAGTCTCTCACTGTTGCCGCCTTCTATCGACCCCCCTCCGCTACCAGCTGTGCCCTGGACACCATTTGTGAATTGATCGCCCCCCATCTAGCCTCAGAGTTCGTTCTGTTAGGTGACCTAAACTGGGATATGCTTAACACCCCGGCAGTCCTACATTCTAAGCTAGATGCCCTCAATCTCACACAAATCATCAAGGAACCCACCAGGTACAACCCTAAATCCGTAAACATGGGCACCCTCATAGACATTATCCTGACAAACTTGCCCTCCAAATAACCCTCCGCTGTTTTCAATCAGGATCTCAGCGATCACTGCCTCATTGCCTGTATCAGCAATGGGTCTGCGGTCAAATGACCACCCCTCATCACTCCCTAAAACACTTCTGCGAGCAGGCCTTTCTAATCGACCTGGCCCGGGTATCCTGGAAGGATATTGACCTCATCCCGTCAGTCGAGGATGCCTGGTCATTCTTTAAAAGTAATTTCCTCACCATCTTAGATAAGCATGCCCCGTTCAAAAAATGCAGAACTAAGAACAGATATATGCCTTGGTTCACTCCAGACCTGACTGCCCTTGACCAGCACAAAAACATCCTGTGGCGTACTGCAATAGCATCGAAAAGTCCCCGTGATATGCAACTGTTCTGGGAAGTCAGGAACCAATTCACGCAGTCAGTCAGGAAAGCAAAGGCTAGCTTTTTCAAGCAGAAATTTGCATCCTGTAGCTCTAACACCAAAAAGTTGTGGGACACTGTAAAGTTCATGGAGAACAAGAGCACCTCCTCCCAGCTGCCCACTGCACTGAGGCTAGGTAACACGGTCACCACCGATAAATCCATCATAATCGAAAGTTTCAATAAGCATTTCTCAATGGCTGGCCATGCCTTCCTCCTGGCTACTCCAACCCCCAGCTCCCCCCCCCCCCCCCCCACAGCTACTCGCCCAAGCCTCCCCAGTGTCTCCTTCACCAAAATCGAGATAGCAGATGTTCTGAAAGAGCTGCAAAACCTGGACCCATACAAATCAGCTGGGCTAGACAATCTGGACCCTCTCTTTCTAAAACTATCCGCCGCCATTGTTACGACCCCTATTACCAGCCTGTTCAACCTCTCTTTCGTATCGTCCGAGATCCCTAAAGACTGGAAAGCTGCCGCGGTCATCCCCCTCTTCAAAGGGGGTGACACCCTAGACCCAAACTGTTACAGACCTATTTCCATCCTGCCCTGCCTATCTAAAGTCTTCGAAAGCCAAGTTAACAAACAGATCACCGACCATTTCAAATCCCACCGTACCTTCTCCACTATGCAATCTGGTTTCCGAGATGGTCATGGGTGCACCTCAGCCACGCTCAAGGTCCTAAACGATATCATAACAGCCATAGATAAAAGACAGTACTGTGCAGCCGTTTTCATCAACCTGGCTAAGGCTTTCGACTCTGTCAATCACCAAATTCTTATCAGCAGACTCAACAGCCTTGGTTTCTCAAATGACTGCCTCGCCTGGTTCACCAACTACTTTCAGATAGAGTTCAGCGTGTCAAATCGGAAGACCTGTTGTCCGGACCTCTGGCAGTCTCTATGGGGTGCCACAGGGTTCAATTCTCGGGCCTACTCTTTTCTCGGTATATATCAATGATGTCGCTCTTGCTGCTGGTGATTCTCTGATCCACCTATTCGCAGACGACACCATTCTGTATACATCGGGCCCTTCCTTGGACACTGGGTTAACAAACCTCCAAATGAGCTTCAATGCCATACAACACTCCCTCCGTGGCCTCCAACTGCTCTTAAATGCTAGTAAAACTAAATGCATGCTCTTCAACCGATTGCTACCGGCACCTGCCCACCCGCCCAGCATCACTACTCTGGATGGTTCTGACTTAGAATATGTGGACAACTACAAATACCTATGTGTCTGGTTAGACTGTAAACTCTCCTTCCAGACTCACAATAAGCATGTCCAATCCTAAATTAAATCTAGAATCAACTTCTTATTTCGCAACAATGCATCCTTCACTCATGCTGCCAAACATACCCTCGTAAAACTGACTATCCTATCGATCGTTGACTTCAGCGTTGTCATTTACAAAATAGCCTCCAACACTCTACTCGGAAAATTGGACGTAATCTATCACAGTTTTGTAACCAAAGCCCCATATACTACCCACCACTGAGACCTGTATGCTCTCGTTGGCTCGCTACATATTCGTCGCCAAACCCACTGGCTCCAGGTCATCTATAAGTCTTTGCTAGGTAAAGCCCCACCTTATCTCAGCTCACTGGTCACCATAGCAACACCCACCCGTAGCACGCGCTCCAGCAGGTATATTTTACTGGTCATCCCCAAAGCCAACACCTTCTTTGGTCGCCTTTCCTTCCAGTTCTCAGCTGCCAATGACTGGAACGAATTGCAAAATTCACTGAAGCTGGAGGCTTATATCTCCCTCACTAACTTTAAGCATCAGCTGTCAGAGCAGCTTACCGATCACTGTACCTGTACACAGCCCATCTGTAAGTAGCACACCCAACTACCTCATCCCCATATTGTTGTTATTATTTTTTTTTGCTCTTTTGCACCCCAGTATCTCTACTTGCACATCATCATCTGCACATCTATCACTCCAGTGTTAATGCTAAATTGTAATTATTTTGCCACCATGGCCTATTTATTGCCTTACCTCCCTAACCTTACTACATATGCACACACTGTACATAGATTTTTCTATTGTGTTTTTTGACTGTACATTTGTTTATCCCATGTGTAACTCTTTGTTGTTGTTTTTGTCGCACTGCTTTGCTTTATCTTGGCCAAGTCGCAGTTGTAAATGAGAACCTGTTCTTAACTGGCCTACCTGGTTAAATAAAGGTTAAATAGAAAATAAATAAAAGACTTAAAGGCTTTATTTGCATCAAGAAGTTCCTCCTCTGTAATTTGGCCTTCACATGAGTCTTTCTGTACAGCCGTTAACTTGACATTATTAATTGAAAAGAAATCCTTACAATTAACTATGGTTTGTGGAGATGGAGGAGACTGAAATGAAAACATATGCTTAAAGTACTTTGCTTCCTCTTTCAACATACTTTCAACATATTTTTTGGTGAATCATGGGTAACAAGTTTCAGTACATTATTTTTGGTAGCATTGAAATGTTGAACATAAAAAAAAAAATTGGTATTTCATCCAGATCGCTTTATTTTTATAATATAGTACACTTTATCGTTCTTAAATAAGTTACTCCATTACTTTTATTCTGTGCTTCTATAGTACGTTTTTATTGCTATCTATCTGTACAGTAAATTCCTCAATTGTCCCAAACTGATCAGTTTCACCTGTCCTCGTTATTGTCTCCACCCCCTCCAGGTGTCACTTGTTTTCCCAGTGTATTTATCCCTGTGTTTCCTGTCTTTCTGTGCCAGTTCGTCTTGTATGTTTCCAAGTCAACCAGCAGTTTTCCCGTTCACCTTTTTCTAGTCCTCCTGGTTTTGACCCTTGCCTGTTTCTGGACTTTGTAGCCGCCTGCTTGACCATTCTGTCTGCCTTGACCACGAGCCTTTCTGCCACTCTGTACCTCCTGGACTCTGATCTGGTTTTGACCTTTTTGCCTGTCCACGACCATTCTCTTGCCTACCCCTTTGGATTAAAAAACATTAAGACTCCAACCATCTGCCTCCTGTGTCTGCATCTGGGTCTCGCATTGTGTCATGATATCTATTTCCTTTGTTAATATGAATTATTTTGACCTAAATTGCTTTTGTTTTAAATATGAATATTGAATTGCATTGCCTCTAAAACTCTCTCACAATAAGGGGATCTGCTGTACCTATATGTAGGAAAAAGTGAGTTATAAATGATTCTGTCCTTTGTAAAAATAAGATGCCATCCAATAGGCTTTGATAAAATGTCCAATAAAGTAAATAGTTGCATTAAGGTATGAAGGAGTCTTATCCTAGCAATAAAATAGTATTGTTGTTAATGAATGTAGACTAACTTCATTCCTCGCGGTAGGTAGACTGATCCGTTGCGCTCGTGCTCATCGTTCTGTGTTGTAACTGGGAGAGCATTCACCGGCGCATCCACTTGTTGACTTGTGTTCACAACAGAGTTCAGGGTTACTGTACGCTATTTAAAGAGGGAGGCAACATGGCACACGGTTTAGTCAAACGGGAATCAGTTGAGAGTGAGATGCATAAACCCGAAGACCAAAGTAAGATCTTTGTTTATACGAAGAAAAGGGGGTATGACGTTACACGTAACCCCTACCTGAACAAGGTAACCAAAACAAGTGCTTTTTGTGTTTATTTTGTACGTTTCTTTTCTAAACGAAGTATTAGCTTTAGCCTACATGTTTAGGAGTATCAGCTTCAGAGCAGGCTATATTTAGATTTAAAGGAGCACAATGCCCCTCGAAGCGGTTTACATGAAGTTGTTCCACTCTCGCCTTTGCGTTTTTTTCTAGTAGCACCTAGCTACAAGAAATGACGCGAAAGCCCATCCTCCCCGCGTAATACCCATTACACAAGTTCAGCTTTTCAAATATTAAATGACAGCCAGCCCACTGTGGATGATTGAGACTTGTGAATTAAAATTAACGAGCTAACAATAGATTTTCATTTGGCGAGAAGAAGAACTAAAGTCGGTCAGCTGGTAACCTTCGCCGTTGCATGAGTGGAATGAAGCTATGGAAGCATATGTCCACCCTCGACTTGCTTGTCAGACTTCGAAAAACTCTTCCAGTTTTTGTCACAGGCTGCCACTTTAGGAATATGTTTTCAAAATAGCACAGAGAGGCTGGCACAACGGTTAACGAAATTAGCCAAAAGGTCAGGAGATAGCTTTGCTAGGCTGCAAAGCATAGTCATTGTGGTAACCGAGGGAGCTTTCTAGTGTTTTTCTTGGTCGCACGAGCCACGCCTCCCCTATAGATTTTCGGTCACAGGCTAGTGAGGCTACATTTACATTTACATTTTAGTCATTTAGCAGACGCTCTTATCCAGAGCGACTTACAGTAGTGATTGCATACAATTCATACATTTCATTTTAATTACAAGCATTTTTTTTTTTTTGTACTGGCCCCCCATGTTGTTCGTCAACATGTGGGAGAGTGACAGCTTACTATCCCTGTCCATGGTTCTGATCAGGTCATCACGATGAGTGCAAATTGTGGGCCATCTGTCAACAGAAAAAAACAAAACTGTTTAATTAGACATTTGTAGTGTACTAAAGTCAGAAAAACGAATTGCCTGTTGAACTCTCCATTATTGTTGTATTGCCGTTGTCCATTAATTGGGACCGATTGGGGCAACCAGCTCTTAGAGCATTTAATATTAGTCTGTGGGTAAATCCGAGACACTCCATTTATTATGATATGTTACATTTCGTATGGTATGTATTCATTTGTGGATGTCCATCACCCATTTCATATGATATGTTATGAATTACAATTTGTATTATATATTACAAATGTGCAAAACTTACAAATTCTAGCTGGCTAACGTTAGCTAGGCTAGGGGTTAGGGTTAAGTTTAGGAGTTAGATTAAAGGGTTAGGGGAAGGGTTAGCTAACATGCTAAGTAGTTGCAAAGTAGCTAAAAAGTACTATGCAGTTGAATAGTTCTAATTAGCTAAAATGCTAAAGCTGTCCGTGATGGGATTCGAACTCGCAACCTTTGGGTTGCTAGACATTGGTGTTATATTGCTGACAAACCACCCTACTTTCATTTTTGCCTTAAGTAACCATCTTTTTTTTTGAATGACCCCTGCTATATTCCCCACCTTTGGTCTCAAAATGTCTCTCTGATTGCCTTGAAGCACAGCATGATGCCATTCAGCAGCAGAGGACTTTGGGTGAAAGCTCTCCTTTATCTGATAAAGAGGGGCATTTACTACTGTTGAAAGGGTTGTCAGGGTCCTTGTCCCTACCTAGCTGCTGATAAGTCAGTCAGTGCAGTTCAAACATCCTGCCTCCTGGAGGGGGGGACACGGAAGGCCCCACTGCTTACACAAAGCCCAGTTTGTCAGGAAGGTTAATGAGTCCACTCCTCTAAGACCAGCTCTCACACAAGGAGTGCATGCACAGGTGTTTGTGTGCGTGCATGCATGTGTGTGTGCAATGTGACACAAAATTAGGTCACAATTTTTTTATTAATGCGTAATGTGCCCTACCGCATGATGGTTTTGAGTGGAGCCTTTTTTTACACAGTGAATGTGGCTGGCTGCATGGTGGAGTATGATTAGGCTTTGCTTTGTGTTGTACAGTTCCATACCTACATTTATTGTTAATCCAATAAGAAAGGGGTTTTGTCAAGGGTAGCATATGTGATATTGGTCACTGGGAGCACTGAATCTGCCATGAATCTGATTCTAAGCCCCAATCATTGATAGACTAAAAGCTTGAGCCAGGTTCTTGCTTCTGCTGTTTTAACTCAAGTTGCTCATGTCAGCTCTGAACCCTGTCTAAATTGTTTGTTTACATCTAGTAAACTGGTTGTTTACATTAAATACACATTTTAGTCAGATAGCAGACACTCTTATCCAGAGCGACGTACAGGAGCAATTAGGGTTAAGTGCCTTGCTCAAGGGCACATCGATGGATCTTTCATCTAGTCAGCTCAGGTATTCGAGCCAGCAACCTTTCAGTTACTGGCCCAATGCTCTTACCAACTAGGCTACCTGCCGCACATCCCAGTTTGCGCCCAAGTGGTTTGAATGGACCGTCTGTACAAGAGAGCTATTAGCCCTTCAGTGCAAGCTTGAATTTGGACAGTGAATTTGACAAGTTGATTGGTCAGACAAACACAGTGAATTTGATTCTTGAATGGCATTGAATGTTGAAATTCCAGAAGGAATGGTTAGGATATTTGATTTGAGTTGCACAACTTCTCAAGCATGCTTCACTAGGTGCAAACCACAAAGACACGTGTCAGCACAACAATATTTTATTTGGGTGGCCATTTTGGATTTGGTCACATGAACTAGGCTATGAGCTATAGACCTAGAGACCCTGGCTGGTCTATCCATTATTTCTATGCTCATCCCTCTGTGTCTGAGTTTTTGATGTTACTTCTATGTATCCTGTCGTAATGAGCTCGCTAGAGCATGTGTTATTGCTTTGTTTTGGAGAAGACTGGGGGTTTAATGAGATTAATTAAGAGAAACTGCTTTCAAACTGCTTTAAATTGGGAGTCATTGGAGACGGAGTGCAGCAACCTATTTATTTAACTCTCCTTCTATAGTAAACAAACTTCGTCTGGAAAACATTAAGTTAGGCCTAATACACCAAAAGACTGTGAGGACCAAAGTACAGGCTTAATAGTCAGTGTGAGTAAAAAATTGCCTGGTCTATTTGCATCAGTCAAAGAAGGCTACAATGGGTTTCTCTCTTTGTCAATTGATAATAACCGAGATTGTCCTTTACAATAGATATGCTATTCTTTTAAAGAACGTTTATTTTTCTATAAGTAGGGCTAAACCACAATTATTTTTGACTGTCAGCAGTCAATGAAGTATAAACACTAAGTGCAAAGACACTGAGATTGCCTTCTTCAATGGTCCAGCTTTGGTTTGGTATGATCTACCTGATACCCTCATAAGTCAAGTTGAAACTGACGTTGGCACACACTTAAACACACAAGTGCACAGAGGAGAGGAGGAGAAAAAGGAGAAAAAGGCTTTTTATGCAGCGGGGTGAACCATTCACTGTCAACCTTGTCCATGAACCAGCAGGAGGAAATTAGAGGAGAAAGTAGGAAATGCCTGCTAAAGCATGTTATGCTTCTCAACAACAGGCAGCCTTCTGTGGGCCCAGCAGTGGGACATTGTTGCCATCTCCTGGGTTCAGCACACCCTGGGGATATGTGTTTACCTCCCTCACCTGACCCACTTCAGCCTCAGACAGGAGCCAGTGAGAAGGACAACACACTAATTGATGCCGAGGGACGGAGGTTGCTAAAAGCGGTGTGTCCTCACATCTGCAGGAGTCAATTTTGTTTTCATCCCCCTCCACTCACTCTCCATTCACCTTGTACCCCTCCTTTCTCGCTCAACACTCACTCCGCCCCTTTGAAAAGGTGGAACAGGATATTATAGGTGTGTTTTCTGTGTGCACACCACGCAATAAAGAAATAAAGTGGGGAGCGAGGCAAAGAAAGGGGTCTCTGTGGGGAGGAAGAGAGAGCTGGCCGGACTCCACAGACGTCCTCTGTCTCTCTGAGTTGGTCAGGTATTAATGAGAAGCCTGTGTGAATCCCAGGCTCCCAGGCCACACTGCAGCCCTCTGATGCTTGCTGGGCTGCCACGAAACGCTGGCATGAAAAACAACAAGAAGTGAAACACTCTCTCTGAGCGCCCTATCAGGGATTGTGTTTCACCTCAAACACAGAGGTAGTGGAGCGCAGGTGATCCAACAGATGCCCATTCAGTCAGTCTTTGTGTGCTAACTAGGCTAACCCTGTGCTGAGTTTGGTCACGGTATGGATGGACACTTTGCCTTTAGCATTCATTAGAGGGTCAGGGTGGCATCAATGAAGACCTTGAATTGGGACAGTCCTCTGACATCTCTGGATGTTAAGGAAGATGGCTCTCCTCAGAAGACCCCTATGATGCACAGAAGATTTTCAGCTGTTCATCATGGATTGGTATTCAATTTCACCAAAATAGTGTGGAATGGTGCAAAGTTCAACCTGGCATCAACTTTCAACTCTCCAGAAAATGAAGATCCCTTGATTAAGCAGTAATATGCAGTTTGAGGTTTAAATAGCTGGTGTTATGTAACATTTCAGCCCAAAATCAAACTGTGGTCTTCACCAGAACAGCAATTGGATACCCCATTTGTAACCACAGGCTCCACATTTGTATTTATTATGGATCCCCATTAGATACTCTTCCTGGGGTCCAGCAAAATTAAGACAGTTTATAAAATTTTAAAAACATTACAATACATTCACAGATTTCACAACACACTGTGTGCCCTCAGGCCCCTACTCCACCACTACCACATATCTACAGTACTAAATTCATGTGTATGTGTGTGAATAGTGCGTATGTTATTGTGTGTGTATGCATGTCTGTGCCTATGTTTGTTGCTTCACAGTCCCCGCTGCTTCATGAAGTGTTTTTTTTCTTTGTTTTTTAAATCTATTTTTACTGCGTGCATCAGTTACTTGATGTGGAATAGAGTTCTATGTAGTACTGTGCACCTCCCATAGTCTGTTCTGGACTTGGGGACTTTTGAAGAGACCTCTTGTGGCATGTCTTGTTGGGTATGCATGGGTGTCTGAGCTGTGTGCCAGTAGTTTAGACAGACAGCTCGGTGCATTCAATATGATATTACCTCTCTTAAATACAAGTAGTGATAAAGTCAATCTCTCCTCCACTTTGAGCCAGGAGAGATTAACATGCATATTATTAATATTATCTCTCTGTGTACAGTGAGGGGAAAAAAGTATTTGATCCCCTGCTGATTTTGAACGTTTGCCCACTGACAAAGAAATGATCAGTCTATAATTTTAATGGTAGGTTTATTTGAACAGTGAGAGACAGAATAACAACAAAAAAATCCAGAAAAACGCATGTAAAAAATGTTATAAAATGATTTGCGTTTTAATGAGGGAAATAAGTATTTTACCCCTCTGCAAAACATGACTTAGTACTTAGTGGCAAAACCCTTGTTGGCAATCAGAGGTCAGACGTTTCTTGTAGTTGGCCACCAGGTTTGCACACATCTCAGGAGGGATTTTGTCCCACTCCTCTTTGCAGATATTTTCCAAGTTATTAAGGTTTCGAGGCTGACGTTTGGCAACTCGAACCTTCAGCTCCCTCCACAGATTTTCTATGGGATTAAGGTCTGGAGACTGGCTAGGCCACTCCAGGACGTCAATGTGCTTCTTCTTGAGCCACTCCTTTGTTGCCTTGGCCGTGTGTTTTGGGTCATTGTCATGCTGGAATACCCATCCACGACCCATTTTCAATGCCCTGGCTGAGGGAAGGAGGTTCTCACCCAAGACTTGATGCCCGTCCATCGTCCCTTTTGATGTGGTGAAGTTGTCCTGTCCCCTTAGCAGAAAAACACCCCCAAAGCATAATGTTTCCACCTCCATGTTTGACGGTGGGGATGGTGTCCTTGGGGTCATAGGCAGCATTCCTCCTCCTCCAAACACACCGAGTTGAGTTGATGCCAAAGAGCTCCATTTTGGTCTCATCTGACCACAACACTTTCACCCAGTTGTCCTCTGAATCATTCAGATGTTCATTGGCAAACTTCAGACGGGCATGTATATGTACTTTCTTGAGCAGGGGGACCTTGCGGGCGCTGCAGGATTTCAGTCCTTCACGGCGTAGTGTGTTACCAATTGTTTTCTTGGTGACTATAGTCCCAGCTGCCTTGAGATCATTGACAAGATCCTCCCGTGTAGTTCTGGGCTGATTCCTCACCGTTCTCAGGATCATTGCAACTCCACAAGGTGAGATCTTGCATGGAGCCCCAGGCCGAGGGAGATTGACAGTTCTTTTGTGTTTCTTCCATTTGCGAATAATCGCACCAACTGTTGTCAGCTTCTCACCAAGCTGCTTGGCGATGGTCTTGTAGCCCATTCCAGCCTTGTGTAGGTCTACAACCTTGTCTCTGATATCCTTGGAAAGCTCTTTGGTCTTGGCCATGGTGGAGAGTTTGGAATCTGATTGATTGATTGCTTCTGTGGACAGGTGTCTTTTATACAGGTAACAAGCTGAGACTAGGAGCACTCCCTTTAAGAGTGTGCTCCTAATCTCAGCTCGTTACCTGTATAAAAGACACCTGGGAGCCAGAAATCTTTCTGATTGAGAGGGGGTCAAATACTTATTTCCCTCATTAAAATGCAAATCAATTTATAATATTTTTGATATATATATATATATTTCTTTGTCTGTGGGCAAACGTTCAAAATCAGCAGGGGATCAAATACTTTTTTCCCTCACAGTACATCTAAGGGCCCTGTTCTGAGCCAATTGCAATTTTCCTAAGTTCTTTTTTTGTGGCACCTGAACACATGACTGAACAGTCAGACCAAACACGCCCCCATTCTCATCGATGTGGTTGTAGTGGAACAGGTTGCGCTTCAAGTTCCTTGGTGTCCACATCACCAACAAACTATCATGGGCCAAACACACTAAGACAGTCGTGAAGAGGGCATGACAAAGCCTATTGCCCTTCAGAAGACTGAAAATATTTGGTATGGGTCCTCAGATCCTCAAAAGATTCTACAGCTGCACCATCGAGAGCATCCTGACTGGTTGCATCACTGCCTGGTATGGCAACTGCTCGGCCTCCGACCGCAAGGCACTACAGAGGGTAGTGCGTACGGCCCAGTACATCACCGGGGCCATGCTTCCTGCCATTCAGGACCTCTATACCAGGCGGTGTCAGAGGAAGTCCCTAAAAATTGTTAGACTCCAGCCACCCTAGTCATAGACTCTTCTCTCTGCTACTACATGGCAAGCGGTACAGGAGCATCAAGTCTAGGTCCAAAAGGCTTTTTAACAGCTTCTACCCCCAAGACATAAGACTCCTGAACAGCTAATCAAAGGGCTACCCAGACCCCTCTTTTATGCTGCTGCTACTCTCTGTTTATAATCTATGCATAGTCACTTTTACTCTACCTACATGTACATATTACCTCAACTAACCGGTGCCCCCGCACGTTGACTCTGTACCGGTACCCCCTGTATATAGCCTCGCTTGTTATTTTACTGCTGCTGATTTAGTCAAGGTGTGACAACTAGGGCCTGTAGTACCTTCCTTGTTGATAGTGTTGTTAAAAAGGCAGAGCAGCTCTTTATTATGGACATACTTCTCCCCATCTTAGCTACCATTATATCAATATGTTTTGACTGTGACAGTTTTACAATCCAGGATTACTCCAAGCAGTTTAGTCATCTCAACTTGCTCAATTTCCACATTATTTAGTACAAGATTTAGTTGAGGTTTAGGGTTTAATGAATGTTTTGTACCAAATACAATACTTTTAGTTTTAGAAATATTTAGGGCTAACTTATTCCTTGCCCCCCATTCTGACACGAACTGCAGCTCTTTGTTAAGTGTTGCAGTCATTTCAGTCGCTGTAGTAGCTGACGTGTATAGTGTTGAGTCATCCATATACATAAACACTCTGGCTTTACTCAAAGTCAGTGGCATGTCATTAGTAAAACATTTAAAAAGCAAGGGGCCTAAACAGCTATCCTGGGGAATTCATTCTACCTGGATTATGTTTGAGAGCCTTCCATTAAGGAACACCCTCTGTGTTCTGTTAGGCAAGTAACTCTTTGTCCACATTGACATCGCAGATGGCCCATCCGACAACAGACGTCCATTAATCTGTGTTCTTGGCTTAGTGAATATTCTGTGGAACAGCACTGTATCTGATTGGACAATGAGGATGTGCTGGAATGCCAACTGGCTGACCCTGGAAATGGAGCTGGGTTATCATAATCCTCTGTCTTTAACAAATAGAAGTAATCATTAGCCAGCACTCTTGGTTGGTTGGTTGGTTGGTGGTTGGAAGAGCAGCCAGTGATTGAGAGGGACTGGTTTTGTGTGAATCCTAATGTTCTTCAGTCTGGGCTGTAATACTTGGACCAAGGTATAACCCAATGCTGTCCTAATTGGGAAAATGTGCCATTGGATGATTGTGAGAGTATGGGGCCTAGCCCTGACTTGTTCACCTACAGAATGAGCATGTCTCTCCAAATATTTTGGAATGTTGGGAAACTTGTTATTGTCACAAGTTCACAACTCTATGTGGGGGCCCTGTGTAGCCATCGCTGATGTATATAATATGTACACTGTCCTATAAAGACATAGGCCGTTCTGTTATGAGTAGTACAGAAACTCGTTTTTTTAGGGCCAATGTGAGATGCAAGCGGGTGTTAGCTGGCAATAAGCTTTCATGACACTGTTAAACTGATGACTGGCTATGGGACAAAGAGTGCTCTGTTCTTGCTCTATCACAGGTCAGATGATCCTGTCAATCTCCCTCACTAGGAACTAGAACTCTAGAACTCTAGAACTCCCAGGACTGGTATCCCAGGTGTCTCCAGGTGTGGCAGTGCAACCGCACGCATCGCCGGACGCCAGACATTCCACTGATGGCCTGGAGTGGATCGGCCAGACGGGGAAAGTGCCCCCGCACCTGCCAAGCAGCCTGATTTTTACCCTGTCACACACTCACAAGATCTCAATCTGCCTGTTCGTTCTGGCCTGTTTTGTTTCTCTGGGACAGACACATCTAAATCCCTTAACCTGCTGGTTCGTTGAGACTTTGTTTTCTCTAAGACAGTCTTTTTCAGATCTAGACAATGGAGAAGCCATTAGACTGGTCCCAGACACATAGAGGGAGACAGTGATGGACTCATCGCCTGCCTATGAAGCATGGCTCAGTCCTCCGCTCCCCACCCATCTGTTGCTCTTGTCACTCCCTTTGTTACTCAATACAGCTTTTGTTTGTTGTTTGAAAGGGAAAGTCTTACAAAGTCCTGACATAAATATGGATCTAGAGATGGAGAACCAAGGGAATAACCAACGGAACAGACCTAATGCTATTGAGATGAGGACTAGGCCTATCCCAGTGAGGACAGGGGTTTAACATGGCTAGTCAGTGGATTTGGAATTTGGAATGACCTATTGTATCATAAAGGAGGTTGTGTGAGGAAATTGTCTGATAAACAGGTTGAGGGTCTGGTTTTGGCTTATCAGATTTGACACGATTCCCAAAGGACTTTGAATATGACCAAACGTCAATGACTGAAAGTCAAACTGGTCAATGGGCCTCCATATCCACTTTCTAGGAAACAGTGGAGAAACACAATCTGGCCTGCACAAGCAGCAGTACAAGCTCGGGTCCAAGCACAACATCACTGTGAAATGGAATGCTGTCACAAGGAAAGTTATGGGATTGTTGAAGACCAGCACTCTATCCCCCTGAGCCACTGGCATTGGAGTTATGTTATGGGGTTGCAGTTACAACCTTTGCTCATTGTAATGGTGAAGGTATTTGCATAGCTCGAAACAAGTTCCAATGCTTCACTTTTTTTCGCCTTTGTGTTTTTTGGAAAGATTAATTCAGGGCACCGGTTGTGATGTAGGTGGGCCTTGTGAATGAAGATATCATAAAAGGCAGTGGATGGAAGATATAAAAGGCAGTGGGGACAAGGGACAACCATTTGTGTAACCCTTTCATAAGTTTCATGTTAACACACAATGTCCATTGATGGTAAACCTATGTCATGCATCCTATTCTAACTGGAATCCCATTCACACTGGCTATTCCAAGGCTATACTCCAGCATGGTGTATGCTTAGAGATGGCTGTCATTTAAGACATGGCCAAAGCATTTAAATTCTGATGATTGTACAACTGTAAATAAATCAGCCCACCTAAAAACACGGCCAAAGCGTTTCAGTTCTGACAATTGTAAACCTGGAATCAATCAGCCTACCTACTTTGATAATGAAATTACAGAAAATATGTGGAGCCAACAAGGCTGTGACTTCACAGGACTCTCTTTCACTCACTCTAGTGAGTTCACAGTGTTGTGGTGTTATTCTGAGATAGCAGTTCAACATTGATTTACTTATTTCTGGGAACAGAACAGAAGCCAAATTGATTAGGAATTTAGACTGAGAAAAGCAATTCAGTAGCTAACAGACTTTAGCTATTAGATTTGTAAGTTTCTCCCCTCATATGTAGCCTAACTTAAAACATTTCTGTAGCATACTTTATACTTTGTGGCTATACAGAAATGTTGCCTCTAGGGGTGCTCCTGAGCCAAAAGTTGTCCATTAAATGGACGGACATATTGCTCAGAAATGACCTCATGACCCTTGATGTACAGCTTCTTTAAAATGGATTTAGCTGCATTCTGGGTGTGGGCTTGGTTTAGCTGTCACAAGGGAACAACATGTTGAATAGCATAGTGACTGTCGCCTACAGGGTAGCTGTGAGAGGCGAGGGTTTTAATGCCTTCTGACAGTGCTGCCTGTTTGCATAAGCACTGTCCATCAGACGTGCTATATCTGCCCAGACTGTTTTTGGAACTAGACTAATGAGTGCTGAGTAGGGACTGGCCTGAAGTATGGGAATGTTTAGCCCAAGGCTTCACAGAGTTGCAGATTTGTTTAGAGACTTGGACTCTTGCCTGGCAATACTGTAGCTCCCTAGGGACCCCCGTACACAGAGCATGAGAAGACCACGGCAGAAGGCTGCATTTTAAGTCTTACATCCCACACCCCGGCCCACCTCCGTTTTCAAGGCTGTTTAACCAGCAAGAGTGTCCATAAATTCACAAGTTGACACTTCACTGATTTACAGAGCCCCGTGGGTTCACATATTTGCTCAGAAGGAAGACTTTTAGAAGGTCCTCTCAGTCAAAAGAGAATGGGAGCACAGATGGGTGGAGTTTTCAGGATGAGGATGACTTAATGGAAGTGGAGATAACCTAAATAGGTTTTAATGTTGTGCTTACTAATGGTGGTTTTGGAACAGTGCTGGGCTGTGGTATGCCATATGGACGTGTCTGTGATGGTTGTTTACTCTGCATGTTATGTTGTTTGAGTCCTGTGGGGCTGACCACTGGTCACGGTCACTGTGTCATCCAGTCTTAAGAACGGCTGTCATCCAAGGTGACGCCACGTCCAAGCAGGCTTAAACACAATGGAAATAAGCAACTGACTATGAAGCCAATTTAGAAGTGAAATATACTCATCAGACTGTCAACTGAGGTTCTGGATAATGTGGAGGCTAAAGTCTACAGCATGGTGCTGTTGAAAACTGACAGCTTAGTGAACTAAACTAAGGCTGGCCTTTACTCCTGAGAGCAAAATTGTGTGTTAAGTCAAATTTTCCAATGCCTGTTTAATTTGGTCATGGGTCAGTTGTGACATGTAAATTGGGAAAGTTTCATAAATAGCCTTTCCAGAAGACCTTGTGCGTCTATCTACTGGCCCCTTGGTGTCCTTGTCTCTCTACTTCCAATAGCATACCTCTCATAGACTACTATACTATATCACACCACCATATACTTTCCTTCACTTTTCTCAGCTTCGGTAGGAATGCCTCCATGCTATCTCTCTCCACTTACCCTACTTATTCCTTATTCTCTCTCCTAAGTTATTATTACTAGCTGCAAATGTTTAGGTCCTGATGACAACCACTCTCTAAACAAAGTTGGCATATTAACACGTTTTCTGCCCGTGATTCCAACTAATGACCCAATTATGTCTTGGTATGCAAGTGTTTACAAATGTTGTAGTAGTCATAAGGGCAATAATCAGTGGAAGGAAAGCAGGTCGAAGTACTCAATGTAGATCTAAGTCTTGCTGATCCAACAGTAAAGGTGCCATATATCAAACGAGTAGATTTACAAAATATACACGGGCAACAGCCCTAAAGAAATAGCCTCAGGACAGATTAAGCCTGATATAATCTGAACAGCCACAGGTAGAGGGCAAGACTACACTTCCTCCCCTTGAGAAATAAAATCTGTATGTGTATATGCACTTGGCCCCTACCAGGTCCATACAATTATCCAATTGGAAATTACCAATAAACTGGTCCAACAATATAAAAGGAAATTTCCATATCCGTACTTACATTGGTAAATTATTCTAAACTCAGCAAAAAAAGAAACGTCCTCTCACTGTCAACTGCGTTCATTTTCAGCAAACTTAACATGTGTAAATATTTGTATGAACATGACAAGATTCAACAACTGAGATATAAACTGAACAAGTTCCACAGACATGTGACTAACAGAAATGGAATAATGTGTCCCTGAACAAAGGGGGAGTGAAAATCAAAAGTAACTTGTCAGTATCTGGTGTGGCCACCAGCTGCATTAATTACTGCAGTGCATCTTCTCCTCATGGACTGCACCAGATTTGGCAGTTCTTGCTGTGAGGTGTTACCCCACTCTTCCACTTAGGCACCTGCAAGTTCCCAGACATTTCTGGGGGGAATGGCCCTAGCCCTCACCCTGGGTTCCAACAGGTCCCAGACGTGCTCAATGGGATTGAGATCCGGGCTCTTCGCTGGCCATGGCAGAATACTGACATTCCTGTCTTGCAGGAAATCACGCACAGAATGAGCAGTATGGCTGGTGGCATTGTCATGCTGGAGGGTCATGTCAGGATGAACCTGCAGGAAGGGTACCACATGAGGGAGGAGGATGTCTTCCCTGTAACGCACAGCATTGAGATTGCCTGCAATGACAACAAGCTCAGTCCGATGATGCTGTGACACACCGCCCCAGACCATGACGGATCCACCACTTCCAAATTGATCCCGCTCCAAAGTACAGGCCTCAGTGTAACACTCATTCCTTTGACGATAAACGCAAATCCGACCATCACCTCTGGTGAGACAAAACCGCGACTCGTCAGTGAAGAGCACTTTTTGCCAGTCCTGTCTGGTCCAGCGACGGTGGGTTTGTGCCCATAGGCGACGTTGTTGCCGGTGATGTCTGGTGAGGACCTGCCTTACAACAGGCCTACAAGCCCTCAGTCCAGCCTCTCACCCTATTGCGGACAGTCTGAGCACCGATGGAGGGATTGTGGATTGTGTGTTCCTGGTGTAACTCGGGCAGTTGTTGTTGCCATCTTGTACCTGTCCCACAGGTATGATGTTCGGATTTACCGATCCTGTGCAGGTATGGATACACATGGTCTGCCACTGCGAGGACGATCAGCTGTCCATCCTGTCTCCCTGTAGCGCTGTCTTAGGCATCTCACAGTATGGACATTGCAATGTATTGCCCTTTCTACATCTACAGTCCTCATGCCTCCTTGCAGCATGCCTAAGGCACGTTCACACAGATGAGCAGGGACCATGGGCATCTTTCTTTTGTTTTTCAGAGTCATTAGAAAGGCCTCTTTAGTGTCCTAAGTTTTCCTAACTGTGACCATAATTGCCTACCGTCTGTAAACTGTTAGTGTCTTAACGACCGTTCCACAGGTGCATGTTCATTAATTGTTTATGGTTCATTGAACAAGCATGGGAAACAGTGTTTTAACCCTTTACAATGAAGATCTGTGAAGTTATTTGTATTATTTGTATTTTTATGAATTATCTTCGAAAGACAGGGTCCTGAAAAAGGGCCGTTTCTTTTTTTGCTGAGTTTAAGTTAGACTTTTTATAATGCACTAATAGAATGAAGTAACAGACTGAGAAATGACTGGGATTAACGGTAAATTCACTTCTGGTGATATGGGGGATGGAGGAACAAATGAGAAACAAGGCTTTGTTTGATTCATGAAAAAATATTTGAAAGAATGAAATATTATCGCTGTTCAAATAATAAGTAATTGTCCTGAAGGCGGAATGTAACCTACATGTCAAATTCAGATTAACGAGGGCTAGGACTATACAGTAAGTGTGTGGTGGTAGGGAAAGGTGTGTGCACTTGTGTGTGTCTAAGAGTTGTGTATTTATTTTATTTAGCAACATGGATATTGAGCCTTCTTAGCCGAACACACGGTTAGAAACAAATCACTGGACAAAAGCTTTGTCTTATTTGATTTATCTGACTAAGTCCCTTTCCCCTCTACTCACAATGATTAGATTAATCCACCATGGTCCACAGTCCTAGTATTTTTCTTGAGCTGTAACAGTTTCAGCCCCATAGTTTTATGTGTTGCACTGAATGACATGTCTCCCCTATATTAGCCTGTACGGTAGGTCAACAGCAACCTTGGGAAAATCGTCTACATTATCATTAACAGCAGACACGTATATTTCCTCAGTGAAAACTATGTACTGAGCAATTGCCAAATGGGGCTTTTTACCGAATTACCGTACGACTGACCACGTATTCACCCTGCACACCCTAATTGACAAGCAAACAAACCAAAACAAAGGCAAAGTCTTCTCATGCTTTGTTGATTTCAAAAAAGCTTTCGACTCTTTGGCATGAGGTTCTGCTATACAAATTAATGGAAAGTGGGGTGGGGGAAAAACATACGACATTAATAAAATCCATGTATACAAGCAAGTGTGCAGTTAAAATTGGCAAAAAAACACAGACATTTTGTTCCACAGGGCCGGGGGTGAGACAGGGATGCAGCTTAAGCCCACCCTCTTCTATATTTATCAACGAATTGGCGAGGGCACTAGAACGTGTCATTGTTTAAAGTGACTATGATACATTTATTACGTCAAATTTTTTATTATTAAAGTGGCTAGAGATTTGAGTCAGAATGTCGGCAGCAGCCACTCAATGTTAGTGAAGGCTGTTTAACATTCTGATGGCCTTGAGATAAAAGCTGTTTTTCAGTCTCTCAGTTCCAGCTTTGATGCACCTGTACTGACCTCGCCTTCTGGATGATAGCAGGGTGAACAGGCAGTGGCTCGGGTGGTTGTTGTCCTTGATGATCTTTTTGGCCTTCCTGTGACATTGGGTGGTGTAGGTGTCCTGGAGGGCAGGTAGTTTGCCCCCGGTGATGCGTTGTGCAGACCTCAATACCCTCTGGAGAGCCTTACGGTTGTGGGTGGAGCAGTTGCCGTACCAGGCGGTGATACAGCCCGACAGGATGCTCTCGATTGTGCATCTCTAAAAGTTTGTGTGTTTTTGGTGACAAGCCACATTTCTTCAGCCTCCTGAGGTTGAAGAGGTGCTATTGCGCCTTCGTCACCACGCTGTCTGTGTGGGTGGACCATTTCAGTTTGTCCATGATGTGTACGCCGAGTAACTTAAAACTTTCCATCTTCTCCACTACTGTCCCTTCGATGTGGATGGGACAACCTTACTAGAATCTGAAGTCGAATGTCTACTGTTTGCTGATGATCTGGTGCTTCTGTCCCCAAACAAGGAGGGCCTACAACAGCACCTAGATCTTTTGCACAGTTTCTGTCAGATCTGGGCCCTGACAGTAAATCTCAGTAAGACAAAAATAATGGTGTTCCAAAAAAGGTCCAGTTGCCAGGACCACGAATACAAATTCCATCTAGACACCGTTGCCCTTGAGCACACAAAAAAACTATACATACTTGGCCTAAACGTCAGCGCCACAGGTAACTTCTACAAAGCTGTGAACGATCTGAGAGACAAGGCAAGAAGGGCCTTCTATGCCATCAAAAGGACCATAAAATTCAACATACCAATTAGGATCTGGCAAAACATACTTGAATCAGTTATAGAACCCAATGCCCTTTATGGTTGTGAGGTCTGGGGTCTGCTCAACAACCAAGAATACACAAAATGGGACAAACACCAAATTGAGACTGCATGCAGAATTCTGCATGCAGAAATATCCTCCATGTACAACGTAAAACACCAAATAATGCATGCAGAGCAGAGTTAGGCCGATACCCGCTAATTATCAAAATCCAGAAAAGAGCCATTCAATTCTTCAACCTGCTAAAAGGAAGCAATTCCCAAACCTTCCATAGCAAAGCCATCACCTACAGAGAAATTAACCTGAAGAAAAGCCCCCTAAGCAAGCTGGTCCTGGGGCTTTGTTCACAAACACAAACAGATCCCACAGAGCCCCAGGTCAGCAACACAATTAGAAACAACCAAATCATGAGAAAACAAAAAGATAATTACTTGTCACATTGGAAAGAATTTACAAAAAACAGCGCAAACTAGAATGCTATTTGGCACTAAACGGAGAGTACACAGTGTCAGAATACCTGACCACTGTGACTGACCCAAAATTAAGGAAATCTTCGACTATGTACAGACTCAGTAAGTATAGCCTTGTTATTGAGAAAGGCCGCCAAAGGCAGACCTGGCTCTCAAGACAAGACAGGCTGTGTGCACACTGCCCACAAAATGAGGTGGATACTGAGCTGCACTTCCTAACCTCCTGTCAAATGTATGACCAAATTGAGACCCATATTTCCCTCAGATTACAGACCTACAAAGAATTTGAAAACAAATACAATTTTGATAAACTCCCATATGTGTGCTAGGTGTTTCCAAGTAGGAAGACCACTTTGTGCAGCTCACCCTGCACGATCAGCTCCAATATAAATAAGATGAGCAAGTCTACTTCTGATAAGCTTCCCAGTAAAGCATTAAAAACAATCAAGCAACCCAGAAAAGTGCTAAAAATAGCCCATATTAACAGATGCAGCCTGAGAAACCATGTCCACGAAGTCAATATCTTGCTTGTAACGGATGACATGCATTCTTATGATCTCTGAAACTCACATAGATAATACCTTTGATACAGTGATAGCAATACATGGTTATAACATCTACCGGAAAGACAGAGACGCCAACAGTTTTGCGGTCTATATTCAGAACCACATTCCTGTAAAGCTTAGAGACGATCTAATGTTAAATACTGTTGAAGTTAAGCTCATTCTTGTGGGAAGCTGCTATAGACCAAGTGTGAACAGTCAGTATCTGGATAATATGTGTGAAATGCTTGATAATCAAATGTATTTTATAAAGCTCTTCTTACATCAGCTGATATCTCAAAGTGCTGTACAGAAACCCAGCCTAAAACCCCAAACAGCAAGCAATGCAGGTGTAGAAGCACGGTGGCTAGGAAAAACTCCCTAGAAAAGGCCAGAACCTAGGAAGAAACCTAGAGAGGAACCAGGCTATGAGGGGTAGCCAGTCCTCTTCTGGCTGTGCCAGGTGGAGATTATAACAGAACATGGTTGGGTGAGTGAGTGAGTGAGTTGAAGAAAAAAAAAAGTCAAACTGTAACCAGTGCCTGGTTCATGTTGTCTGTCAACCTACCAGGGTATTATTAACAAAAAGCACAGGAATGAAATCATCAACATGTATTAATCATATCTTTACTAATGCTGCAGAAATTAGCTTGAAAGCAGTGTCCAAAGCCATAAGATGTAGTGATCACAATATATAAATCTTAGGAAAACCCAAGTTCCAAAGGCTGGGCCTAATATAGTGTATAAGAGGTCATACAATAAGTTTTCTAGTGATTCATATGTTGATGATATAAAGAATATTTGCTGGTCTGTGGTGTGTAATGAGGAGCAACTAGATGCTGCACTTGACACATTTATGAAATTGCTTATTCCAGTTACTAATAAGCACACACCCTTCAAGACAATTACTGTAAAAACTGTTGAATCCCCTTGGATTGATGAGGAATTGAAAAATTGTATGGTTGAGATGGATGAGGCAAATAAGTCTGGCAGCCCAACTGATTGGCAAACGTACTGCAAATTAAGAAATCATGTGACTAAGCTAAATAAACTATACTATGTAACAAAGGTAAATGATATAAAGAATGATAGTAAAAAGCTTTGGAGCGCCTTTAAATTACATTTTGGGGGAATAAAGCCAACTCGGCTCCATAATTCATTGAATCACATGGCTCATTCATCACAAAACCCAATGATATTGCCAACTACTTAATTTTTTTTCATTGTCAAGATAAGCAAACGTAGGGATGACATGCCAGCAACAAACACTTACACTACACATCCAAGTATATCTGACCAAATTATGAAAGACAATAATGTTACTTTTGAATTCCGTAAAGTCAATGTGGAAGAGGTGAAAAAAGGATTGTCTATCAACAATGACAAGCCGCTGGGGTCTGACAATCTGGATGGAAAATTACTGAGGATTATAGCCTACTAGAAAGTGTGTGTCCTCAGGCTTGGAGGGAAGCTAAAGTCATTCCGCTACCCAAGACCCTTTACTGGCACAAATAGACAACCAATCAGCCTTCCATTAAAGAACACCCTCTGTTCTGTTAAACAAGTAACTCTTCATCCACATTATAGCAGGGGGTGTAAAGCCACTGTATATAGACATATGACATTTGAAATTATTATTTTGGAACTTCTGTGAGTGTAATGTTTACTGTACATTTTTTGTTTATTTCACTTTTGTTTATGATCCATTTCACTTGCTTTGGAAATGCAAACATAAGTTTCCTATGCCAATAAAGCCCCTTATATTGAATTGAAATTGAATTGAGAGAGAGAGAGAGAGGTTTCAGATCGAAACGCTGTCAATAAAGCGGTGAATTGGGAGCATAAACGGTGTGCTGGCCTTCCTGTTCTTTACAAGTTTTATTTTATTAGCCCAGCACCGACATCTTTAAGGATGTGTATGACCACAAACTTTTCTAGTTTGTGGGGGCAATTTGAAAAGGACGGAAGTGTCAGAATGGAGGAGTGACTTTTTAGTGGGGAAGTGAGGGCAGCCAGTGGGGTTGGTAACTGGAAACCATAGCAGCCACTTTTGTTTTCAACATAGTGTCAGATAGCAGAGTTCAATGCCATGATTATTTAAGGTGTGTAGAGTTATGAGTGGAGGAGGAGGAGCTTCCATCAATAGTGTCTGTGTACATTAGTGGGTTAAGTGGGTGGGATGTGCATTGCACTGCTGTAAGACCTTGGCTGCATGTCTTTCAGAGAAACTATTGAATGTTAGGCCTACTCCTTTCTTCCTGCATTTTAAATTATATGATCGACTTACGATGAAGGTGGCACTACTGTCAATGTTGTCCTCTGTTATAATTAGAACCTGCATAATCTAGACTTCACTTGACTTTTGTGCATCTTACAATAGCCTAGCCCTAGGCTATAGGACTATTTCTTACATATTATACGGTCCCTTGTAAATGTTTACTAGCCTTTTTCAAATAAAATGTTATTTGTCACATGCTCCCCAAACAACGGGTGTAGACTAGCAATGAAATACTTACTTACGGGACCTTCCCAACAATGTAGAGAGAAAGAAAAGAGAAATAATAGAAAAGTAATAATAAGTACACAATAAGTAATGATAACTTGGCTATGTACACGGGGTACCAGTACCGAGTCGATGAGCAGGGGTACGAGGTAATTGAGGTAGATATGTACATATAGATAGGGATAAAGTGACTAGGCAACAGGATAGATAATAAGCAGGAGCAGCGGCATATGCATATGGAATCCAAGATGGCGTAGCAGTCAGACGTCTTTGTCTTGTCTCGTCCCATGTATATATCTTTTTCTTCACATTCTTTTAAATATTTTTCCTAAAACTCAACTTCAAAATACTCTCCTGCAACCCGCCTCACCCAATGTGTTGTGGATCTGTTTTTTTTCTAAAGTATTTCTATTTACCTCCAAACTGGAATACCTCAACTGAAGCTAGCTAGCTATTAGTCAGCTAACCTTTAGCTCGGAAAGCTCTCGCCAGTTCGTACAACGCGTTTTCAAACCAGAGCATACCGGACCAATTTTTCTCTCCATATCCCCGGATTCCTACCGCAAACTGAACCCTTTCATCTGGATCATGGCAGCTAGCTAACCGCAACCCGGGTTGACTACTACTGGCTAACGTTTCTGTCCCGGAGCAAGCACCAACTAGCCTGGGGCTAGCCCATGCTAGACCCATCTCCCGGCTAGGGCTTCTGGGCTACTCCTGAAGCCCACTCCTCGGCTACAATATCCGGACCCCTTCTACTGCCGGTACAGGGCACGGAACCCCGCCGATCCTTCACGACTGGAATACCGACATAATCTGCCCGAGGATCCCAACAGGCCCCTCAGGCGTGACGTCCGCTGAAGGCCCATTCTGCTAACCACTGCCCGCTAGCTATCTATAGCATATTGGACTGTTAGCTGATCCACCGGCCAGTTTCTTGGACCACTATACCCATTTTGCCAATTGGACTTGGACCCCTCTGCTACTTGGAACCCTACTAATTCCACGACTGGTCTATCGACGTCATCACACGAGGAGGCAAAAACAGACTTTTCCCCCATCGCGACGTCCCTCTAAGGCCCTTATGCTAGCTTGCTATCCCCGGCCTGCTAACTGTCTGAATCGCCGTGTACCCAGCCAGCCCAACCACTCACTGGACCCATACAATCACTTGGCTACGCATGCCTCTCCCTAATATCAATATGCCTTGTCCATTACTGTCCTGGTTAGTGATTACTGTCTTATTTCACTGTGTTGAGCCTATAGCCCTGTTCAAAATGCCTTAACCAACCATGTTGTTCCACCTCCCACATATGCGATGACATCACCTGGTTTAAACTTCTCTAGAGACTATATCTCTCTCTTCATTACTCAAGTGCCTAGGTTTACCTCCAATGTACTCTCTTCCTACCATACCTTTGTCTGTACATTATGCCTTTAATCTATGCTATCGTGCCCAGAAACCTGCTCCCTTTACTCTCTGTTCTGAACGTGCTAGACGGCCAGTTCCTATAACCTTTAGCCGTACCCTTATCCTACTTCTCCTCTGTTCCTCTGGTGATGTAGAGGTTAATCCAGTACCTGCAGTGCCTAGCTCCACTCCTACTCCCCAGGTGCTCTCATTTGTTTACTTCTGTAACCGTAAAAGCCTTGGTTTCATGCATGTTAACATTAGAAGCCTACTTTATTCACTGCTTTAGCACATTCTGCCAACCCAGATGTCTTAGCCGTGTCTGAATGCTGGCTTAGGAAAACAACCAAAAACCCTGAAATCTCCATCCCTAACTATAACATTTTCCACCAAGATAGAACTGCCAAAGGGGGCGGTGTTGCAATCTACTGCAGAGAGAGCCTGCAGAGTTCTGTCTTACTATCCAGGTCTGTACCAAAACAATTCGAGCTTCTACTTCTAAAAATTAACCTTTCCAGAAACAAGTCTCTCACCGTTTCCGCTTGCTATAGACCACCCTCTGCCCCCAGCTGTGCCCTGGACACCATATGTGAATTGATTGCCCCCATCTATCTTCTGAGCTCGTGCTGCTAGGTGACCTAAACTGTGACATGCTTAACACCCTGGCCATCCTACAATCTAAGCTTTATGCCCTCAATCTCACACAAATTATCAATGAACCTACCAGGTACAACCCCAAATCCGTAAACACGGGCACCCTCATAGATATCATCCTAACTAACTCGCCCTCCAAATACACCTCTGCTGTTTTCAACCAAGATCTCAGCGATCACTGCCTCATTGCCTACATCCGTAATGGGTTATTCTTTAAAAGTGCCTTCCTCACCATCTTAAATAAGCATGCTCCATTCAAAAAATGTAGAACTATGAATAGATATAGCCCTTGGTTCACTCCAGACCTGTCTGCCCTTGACTAGCAGAAAATATTCCTGTGGCGTTCTGCATTAGCATCGAATAGCCCCTGTGATATGCAACTTTTTAGGGAAGTTAGGAACCAATATACACAGGCAGTTAGGAAAGCTAAGGCTAGCTTTTTCAAACAGAAATTTGCATCCTGTAGTACAAACTCAAAAGTTCTGGGACACTGTAAAATCCATGGAGAATAAGAGCACCTCCTCCCAGCTGCCCACTGCACTGAGGCTAGGAAACACTGTCACTAATAATTGAGAATTTTAATAAGCATTTTTCTACGGCTGGCCATGCTTTCTACCTGGCTACCCCTACCCCGGTCAACAGCCCTGTGCTCCCCACAGCAACTCGCCCAAACCTTCCCCACTTCTCCTTCACCCAAATCCAGATAGCTGATGTTCTGAAAGAGCTGCAAAATCTGGACCCCTACAAATCTGCCGGACTATACAATCTGGACCCTCTCTTTCTAAAATTTTCAGCCGAAATTATTGCAAGCCTGTTCAACCTCTCTTTCGTATTGTCTGAGATTCCCATAGATTGGAAAGCTGCCGCGATCATCCCCCTGTTCAAAGGCGGAGACACTCTAGCCCCAAACTGCTACAGACCTATATCTATTCTACCCTGCCTTTCTAAGGTCTTTGAAAGCCAAGTTAACAAACAGATTACCGACCATTTCGAATCTCACCATACCTTCTCCGCTATGCAATCTGGTTTCAGAGCTGGTCATGGGTGCACCTCAGCCACGCTCAAGGTCCTAAACGATATCATAACCGCCATCGATAAGAGACATTACTGTGCAGCCGTATTTATCGACCTTGCTAAGGCTTTCGACTCTGTCAATCACAACATTCTTATTGGCAGACTCAACAGCCTTGGTTTCTCAAATGATTGCCTCGCTTGGTTAACCAGCTACTTCTCCGATAGAGTTCAGTATGTCAAATCGGAGGGCCTGTTGTCCGGACCTCCGGCAGTCTCTATGGGGGTGCCACAGGGCTCAATTCTCGGGCCGACTCGCTTCTCTGTATACATCAATGATGTCGCTCTCGCTGCTGGTGATTCTTTGATCCACCTCTACGCAGACGACACCATTCTGTATACCTCTGGCCCTTCGTTGGACACTGTGTTAACTAACCTCCAGATGAGCTTCAATGCCATACTCTCCTTCCGTGGCCTCCAACTGCTCTTAAATGCAAGTGAAACTAAATGCATGCTCTTCAACCGATCGCTGCCCGCACCTGCCCGCTCATCCAGCATCACTACTCTGGACGGTTCTGACTTAAGTAATTGTAGTTGTCCACATATTCCAGATGTCTGGTTAGACTGTAAACTCTCCTTCCAGACTCACATTAGACATCTCCAATCCAAAATTAAATCTAGAATCGGCTTCCTATTTCGCAACAAAGCATCCTTCACTCATGCTGCCAAACATAGCGTCGTAAAACTGACCATCCTACCGATTCTCGACTTTGGCGATGTCATTTAAAAAATAGCCTCCAACACTCTACTCAACAAATTGGATGCAGTCTATCACAGTGCCATCCGTTTTGTCACCAAAGCCCCATATACTACCCACCACTGCGACCTGTATGATCTCGTTGGCTGGCCCTCGCTTCATACTCGTCCCCAAACCCACTGGCTCTCCATACAAGGTGTGGCTGTCCATACAAAATGTGATCATTCTGTCATCAACGTTAATCATTGCCTAGTCCTAGGTTATGAGAGAATATGTTTGAAACATTGTGAATATGTTATGTAGGCGTTATAGCCTAATTTACATGTATTTGGCACCATTTGGATTTGTTTTATTAGAAACATAATGACTGAATGACTGACTCACAGACAGATATAGTTTGTTTGCTGTGAACATGTGCTGGCAGAGTTTCTGTCTGCTTGAAGTCTCTCTTAGTAATCAGATTTGGTTTCCTGGCCTCGCTTTCAGAGGAATCTCCTGATTTAGCTATTTTAAACATGGGACAGGTGCTTCCATTTCTCATGCGTGTCTTGTTCCTAAATCTAACCAGTCATTTGATTCATCCAAGTCTTTGTACTGAGTGACCATAAAAGCAAGGAGAAGAGGCTGCTGGAAAGGCGATACTATCCTCTAAAACAGTGGTTCTCAACCATCTTTGGTTACTGAACTCCCAATCACATTTAACTGTACCCAAAGTACCTGTCCCCCTCATGTGCAACTGGTCATAGCTTTGAGTTTTCTTAAGACTTTCTTAAGTACCCCCTCAAGTATCTCCAGGGGAACTAGTAGTACCCTAGGTTGAAAAACATACATTAAAAATAATGTATGTCTCTACCTGTTCATGCTTGATTGTTATTGGGTCCGAAAAAGAGACGATCCCAGAGGCAGACAGTTGTAAACGTCTCGAAGACAGACCAAGACCAGACTTAATGTGCTGTATGAGCGATAGAGCTTTTCCATTGTGATAAGAGTGCAAATTCCAGTAGCATTTCCTCGTCTGTGCAGAGAATTTATGTGGTGTAGAATGGCCTAAAGACCTTTGGAACAAAAGGTCCAGTGATGATTTCGGATGTTTGTACAAACCATGATCTGTTACTTCCTGATATGTAACATGTTAGTGTTTCCCCTTGCAGTGGCAAGTTAGCGGGAGGGTGGTGGCCAGTGCCAAGGCCCTCTTCTAGGCCGCAGAGACAATTTTGCCATGGGGCAGAGAGAACATTTAACCATTTTAAAGATCTTTTCTTGGGAAAAAAATCATTAGGGGCAACGGTTTAGCAGCAGCTGTTAAATGCATATAGGAGAATCATTGCCTGTAAATCAAATCAAATTGTATTGGTCACATACACATATTTACTTATTGGAATAATACATTTCTCAAGAAATGCTTGAGAAAATATATACCCTTACATACACCTTAGCCAAATACATTTAAACTCAGTTTTTCACATTTCAAATTCCCTGTTTTAGGTCAGTTAGGATCAACACTTTATTTTAAGAATGTGAAATGTCAGAATAATGGTAGAGAATTATTTATTTCAGCTTTTATTTCTTTCATCACATTCCCAGTGGGTCAGACGTTTACTTACACTCAGTTAGTATTTGGTAGCATTGCCTTTAAATTGTTTAACTTGGGTCAAACGTTTCTGGGTAGTCTTCCACAAGCTTCCCACAATAAGTTGGGTGATTTTTGTAACTGAGTCCGGTTTGTAGGCCTCCTTGCTCGCACACACCTTTTCAGTTCTGCCAACAAATGTTCTATAGGATTGAGGTCAGGGATTTGTGATGACCACTCCAATACCTTGACTCTCTTGTCCTTAAGCCATTTTTCCACAACTTTGGAAGTATGCTTGGGGTCATTGTCCATTTGGAAGACCCATTTGCGACCAAGCTTTAACTTCCTGACTGATGTCTTGAGATGTTGCTTCAATATATCCACATCATTTTCTGTCCTCATGATGCATCTATTTTGTGAAGTGCACCAGTCCCTCCTGCAGCAAAGCACCCCCACAACATGATGCTGCCACCCCCGTACTTCACGGTTGGGATGGTGTTCTTCGGCTTGCAAGCATCCCACTTTTTCTTCCAAACATAACGATTTTCATTATGGCCAAACAGTTATATTTTTGTTTCATCAAACCAGAGGACATTTCTCCAAAAAGTACAATCTTTGTCCCCATGTGCAGTTGCAGACGGTAGTCTGGCTTTTTTATGGCGGTTTTGGAGCAGTGGCTTCTTCCTTGATTCTACCAGTTCATAGTGAGTAATCGCAGGTCTGATGTCCAGAAGTTATTTTCGGTCATACGAGATGGTAGCAGCAACATTATGTACAAAATAACTTACAAACAACACAAAGAAACAAACAAAAAAACACAATTGGATAGGAACACGTAAAACGTCAGCCGCCTTCTCGAGCGCCATCCCCAGGCGCTTTTGTTATGAATTTGAACTTCCTTATGTTATAAAATACATTTTACCAAGATAAATATGATTACTCGAGTTCTGAATCATTCAGGGGGGTCTTTCTCTAGCATATCATTAACATTATATCCAAAAAGTCGGATTTTATAACCTAATACATCTGATAATAAGCACTGAGCTCTGACATAGCGGTGCAGATTTCTCCTAACAACTTTTGAGGATTTTACATTTTGTTGTCTTTGAAGTTGTTTCCACAGGTCGCAAAAAGCTAAATTAGAATGACACGAGCTGAATTAAATGTTAACGGCTTTGGAAAATAGAATGCTTGGTATATGTTCAGTGCTGCGTTGACATTTCAGAGACAAGCTTGTTTTTGTGAGAAAACTTCAAGAAAGAAGTGAATTTTGAATTAATTTGAAAGCGTATACTAAAATATGGAAATACTAAGTCTTGTATCAAAATCGATATCTATCTTACCTATATGTCCTACGGATTCGAGAAGAAAGATGACTAGTTCAATGGTAAAGTGAGCCTGTCAGGTAGCCAGTAGCCTTAATTCTTGTACAGAATCTAGCCTAACTGACGCGATGCAATTTTCCAGTTTTCTTTTATCTTTTTTAAAAAAAAATCTGATCTCCATTGATTTAGTCACCCTAATTCTGGCTATCCTACAAGGGTAAAAACTCCAATAACTTAAACAGATTGTGATAGTGACATGAGGTTTAGACCATTGACTTTCTTAGAGCATTATATACACAATTAACATGACTCATTAGTCAAAAGATGCGTTTTTGAATGGACATCCTACACTCTCTTAAGAGAGCCATCCATACTAGGAGTTTCACATGAGAAGATCAGAGTGGTGCTATATCTCATCTTGGGTGTGGTGCTCCGAAGCTCCGTAAAACTATTCCTTGCAACTCACTCCACTTTCATCCTCCATTGGATTTGCAGTGTTCTGACGGGTAATCCAATGATTCTGCTCCTTGTCTTCCTCCTGTCTCTGTTCATTCATTCTTTATGTCCATGCCCCCAGCGTATGCATGTACAGGAAATGCTCTGCTTCTCACTCGACACGTGTGATCCAGCCTGTACAAAAATCTGTGGTGCAGTGCTGTCACTCTCTCCCCATGCTGTCCATCAGAGATCAGCCCTGTGTGCCTTGGCTCAGTCAGGGTGCTAGGCCAGCACACCAACTAGCTAACACTGCCCCCCGCTCTCTCCCTGGGGTCTCTGTGTCACATCTGCTCCGGCTCCCCCTCTTTGGCGTTCGAGTTTGCCAGGCTGCTCATCATTTCGCACACCTGTCACCATTGTTACGCGCACCAGTGCTTCATCGGACTCACCTGGACGCCATCACGGCACTGATTGCCTCCCCTAATTCTGTCACTTCCTCAGTTTCATTCCTGTGTCTGCATTGATGTTGTTTTGTTTCTCTTGTTAAGATGCTGTTCTTGTTTAGTTACATGTCTGTTTATTATTAAATCCTCACCCTGTACTTGCTTCCCGTCTCCCAGCATGTAGTTACAGAATTGTTATACTCTGACACTACCACATCAGACTCATTAACACCCCAGTGGAGAGGCTGGTGTTGAGAGAAGAACTGGGGCTGGATTGGATGGTGTGTGTGTGCGTGTGCGTGTGTGTGTGTGTGTGTGTGTGTGTGTGTGTGTGTGTGTGTGTGTGTGTGTGTGTGTGTGTGTGTGTGTGTGTGTGTGTGTGTGTGTGAGGGGCTCTCCAGGCAGAGCCAACTTATTTTCCACACCTGTGTGTGAGATGGTGAGTGCAAGTGTGGCATGTGTGTCTAAAATGCAAGTGTGTGAATGCAAACGTGTGAGTGTGAGAGCAAGAGAGAGAAAGAAAGAGGTAAAGTTATATTCACGAGGGAGAGCGGCCTGTATTGTAGATCTGCTACGAACTCATTGAGTCCTTTCAGATCACCCAGTAAGCCTCAAAGTGCCAGTCTTTCTCGCCATCTCTCTCTCCCCCTCCCTCTCTCTATCTCTCTCTCGCTTACTCGCTCTCTCTTTTTCTCTTGCTTGTTTGGCTACGTGGCAGCACCAGAGACAGTGAGAAAGGGAGGTGGTGAGGGTTTATATAACAGGCATACTGGCTGAGCTTGTCAGGCCGGGCCAAGCCAGGGAGGCAAGTAGACCGTGAATGTCTGAGTCCAGTCTTGGCGCGTATTGTCTCATGCAGTCAGCCAGCAGTGGCTTGCCTGGTTGCTTCTGGTGCCAGTTTGTCTTTGAGCTGCAGAATAACAGAGCCTCTCTCTGGACTTCCTGATAACTGGGAGCCCAGCCCCTTCTGTTGCACACACACACACACACACACACACACACACACACACACACACACACACACACACACACACACACACACTGGATGACCCCTCCCCAAGCCCTGCTCCAGCCCCGCTGTTTTCACAGCGTCTAGACACACATGCCACAATTGATCAAACAAAAGGATGATGTGGTACGCCGCTGTACAATAAGGAAGTAATGTACAGTCGTGGCCAAAAGTTGAGAATGACACAAATATACATTTTCACAAAGTCTGCTGCCTCAGTTTGATGGCAATTTGCATATACTCCAGAATGTTATGAAGAGTGATCAGATGAATTGCAATTAATTGCAAAGTCCCTCTTTGCCATGCAAATGAACTGAACCCCCAAAAAACATTTCCACTACATTTCAGCCCTGCCACAAAAGGACCAGCTGACATCATGTCAGTGATTCTTTTGTTAACACAGGTGTGAGTGTTGATGAGGACAAGACTGGAGATCACTCTGTCATGCTGATTGAGTTCAAATAACAGACTGGAAGCTTCAAAAGGAGGGTGGTGCTTGGAATCATTGTTCTTCCTCTGTCAACCATTTTTTACCTGCAAGGAAACACGTGTCGTCATCATTTATTTGCACAAAAAGGGCTTCACAGGCAAGGATATTGCTGCCAGTAAGATTGCACCTAAATCAACTATTTATCGGAGCATCAATAACTTCAAGGAGAGCGGTTCAATTGTTGTGAAGAAGGCTTCAGGGCGCCCAAGAAAGTCCAGCAAGCGCCAGGACCGTCTCCTAAAGTTGATTCAGCTGTGGGATCGGGGCACCACCAGTACAGAGCTTGCTCAGGAATGGCAGCAGGCAGGTGTGAGTGCATCTGCACGCGCAGTGAGGCGAAGACTTTTGGAGGATGGCCTGGTGTCAAGAAGGGCAGCAAAGAAGCCACTTCTCTCCAGGAAAAACATCAGGGACCGACTGATATTCTGCAAAAGGTACAGGGATTGGACTGCTGAGGACTGGGGTAAAGTCATTTTCTCTGATGAATCCCCTTTCTGATTTGTTTGGGGCATCTGGAAAAAAGCTTGTCCGGAGAAGACAAGGTGAGCGCTACCATCAGTCCTGTGTCATGCCAACAGTAAAGCATCCTGAGACCATTCATGTGTGGGGTTGCTTTTCAGCCAAGGGAGAGGGCTCACTCACAATTTTGCCTAAGAATACAGCCATGAATAAAGAATTGTACCAACACATCCTCTGAGAGCAACTTCTCCCAACCATCCAGGAACAGTTTGGTGACGAACAATGCCTTTTCCAGCATGATGGAGCACCTTGCCATAAGGCAAAAGTGATAACTAAGTGGCTCGGAGAACAAAACATTGATATTTTGGGTCCATGGCCAGGAAACTTCCCAGACCTTAATCCCATTGAGAACTTGTGGTCAATCCTCAAGAGGCGGGTGGACAAACAAAAACCCACAAATTCTGACAAACTCCAAGCATTGACTATGCAAGAATGGGCTGCCATCAGTAAGGATGTGGGCCAGAAGTTAATTGACAGCATGCCAGGGCAGATTGCAGAGGTCTTGAAAAAGAAGTGTCAACACTGTAAATATTGACCCTTTGCATCAACTTCATGTAATTGTCAATAAAAGCCTTTGACACTTATGAAATGCTTGTAATTATACTTCAGTATTCCATAGTAACATCTGACAAAAATATCTAAAGACACTGAAGCAGCAAACTTTGTGGAAATTAATATTTGTGTCATTCTCAACTTTTGGTCACGACTGTACTGTAGTGTGTTTGTCCTCTCTTAGTCGGCGCTAAACAGCACTATTCTTCGCAACAGCTTCTGTAGCATTGCACAATCTTGATTTCTTCTCTGAGTTTGTGTTTGTGTGTGTGTCAGGTCGTTGAAAGCATATTGGAATGAGGTATGTGAGTCAGACTCTCCCCAAGCTGTTTGATTGTGGTAAACCCAGTCAGGTCACAGACAACCAAATTACTCATACTTCCAATGACAGTATGCTTTAACTTACAATTTTCTGACTTTACAATATTAGCCGTTCTGGAATCATCTCAGCTCTTCCAAATAATCTTACTTTGCATTTCTCAAACATATTTATTGTAGTACAGTATAACGGTGTCCATATGGGCAGGTTTCCAGACAATGACTCCTTGTCATTTCAGTAGAAAAGCAAGTCCATCCCTGCTCTCACTGTCCACCAATGAAGACCCAATGGACCCCAATCACATGCAACACCTTAACCCAGATGATGTGTGGTCTGAAGAACACGTTGTAGTAATAGTGTGGTTTAGCTGATGGCTGGCCATGTTTTACGGTAATAGCCTTCATTCCCTGTTTCGTCAGCTGGGGGGTTTTAGACTGAGTACTGCCCTGGGACTTTTCTATCTGCAAAGTTACATATTGTTGCACCTCCTGAATACCAGCCAGATCAGCTTCAAGGTGAACACAGGGCTTCAACACTACAACACCTCTTAGTTCCTTTTCAGCATCTTCAACAGTTTCATACAGCAGTTGGCCATGTTGATCGATGAGCCTCATGTGCCAAGAAGAGCCCTTTGTGGGCTGATGAGTCCAGGGCTGTACACTGTGGAATTGGAATGAACAGAGTTAATGAGTCTTTATCCACACTTCGTCCTTTCGATTGTGTGCACTTCCCTTGTGCCCTATATGCCCTACAGTGGGGAAAGCATCAGTGGAGGTGCAGGGGGTCAGCTCAGCTCAGCGCTCTCTGTCTCTCTGGGATGAACAGAGCACTCCAGTCCCCCTTCCATAGCGCTCGGGGGAGCAGCAGAGTCCAAACCTTATCCATCTGTATATTCTGCCAAACATTATCCATCTGTCTTCCATGAAGGGCTTATGTTTCTGTATCTAATCTCAGACTGGGGTGAGTGGGGTGTCTGGCCTAGGTCTCGCTCAATCGGGGTCTTTTCTCTTCAAGAAGAGGGGGCTTCGCTTCCACCGAAACAGAGTACTCGGGGGGCAATTCAGGAAATGTCAACAGCGGGAGGTCAAATTGTACCTCAGGTTGGAAGAGACAAATTATGAGCAGTGTTACAGATGTAAGATTTTAATTTGATCACCTTGTTGCAGGATAACTTTCCTGCAGTGTTGGACATTTTAAACTTTTAGTGTATTTGAGGTTAAACTAGGCAGGGCCCTGAACCTCTCTCTGTATTTGGGTTTGTGGGAGGTGTGAGATGACATGGTTGGGGCACGAGAAGGGCCAGTCAAACTTCTGAAAATCTCCCTCCAGAATGAATAACCTAAACAACGCTGCTTTTGAACTCTGGAACACACGTAAGGATTTTTATCAGTTTGAAAATAACATACTTTTATATTCTATGCTTACACCATCTGGTCTACTAATTACCCGTTTCCTTGTGTACTGTGTGTTCTTGGGGTAGGCTTGGCCGTGGCAGTGTGGCCTGAGCTGGAGGGTGGCATTGCCCCATGGGCAGATTACAGGTCTGCTTGGTTACCACTAGCTCCTGGAACATGGATCTGCGGGCAACACGTGTTGGCACAGGGCGCGGGCACCTTAGATGTGGTACGCCACATGTGGAAGCATTCTAGTCCACCCTGCACAACCCTGCCCAGCCCTCGACTCCCTAAGTGAAAGAGAAAAGCTTTGTAACAATCAAACTTTAAAACTATAGGGCAAGCAATCAAAAAGACAAAAGCTGTGTGTACGTGTGTCCAATTGAGTGTGTAAACTATATATACAAAAGTATGTGGACACTTCAAATTAGTGGATTTGGCTATTTCAGCCACCTGTTGTTGACAGGTGTATACATTTGAGCACACAGCCATTCAATCTCCATAGACAAACATTGGCAGTAGAATGGCCTTACTGAAGAGCTCAGTGACTTTCAACGTGGCACCATCATAGGATGCCACTTTTTCAACAAGTCAGTTTGTCAGATTTCTGCACTGCTAGTATTGCCCCGGTTAACTGTAAGTCAAGTCAAATAAAATGTTCTTGGTCACATGGTTAGCAGATGTTAATGCGAGTGTAGCGAAATGCTTGCTTGTGCTTATAGTTCTGACAGTGCAGTAATATCTAACAAGTACTGTAATTTCTGGACTATTAAGCGCACCTGAATATAAGCCGCACCCACTGAATTTAAAAAAAGATATTATTTTGAACATAAATAAGCCGCACATGTCTATAAGCCGCAGGTGCCTACCGGTACATTGAAACAAATTAACTTTACACAGGCTTTAACGAAACACGGCTTGTAACAAAAATAAAACATTTGCAGTAAGCTTTAGTTGTCTTTTTGCACTGAGTCAATTCCTCACGCTGCTGTTTCCAACGTCTTATCATCGACTCATTAAGACCAAGCTCCCGTGCAGCAGCTCTATTTCCTTTTCCAACAGCCAGATCAATCGCCTTCAACTTGAAAGCTGCATCATATGCATTTCTCCGTGTCTTTGCCATGATGAGGGTGACAAAATGACTACCGTAATCAGAATGATGGGAAGTTTGAGAGCGCTCGATTTAATCTAAACAGTAAACAAAAAAGTTGTTTCACCTTAACCCGTTCGGCAATTTCATTGGTCTAATGAAAGCTTCATGCCGCCAAAAAACTGAGCACGTCACAGAATGTGTTTTTTTTTTTTTTTTTTTATTTTTTTTATTGAAAGCGGGAAAAATCCATATATTAGCCACGTCATTGTTTAAGCTGCGAGGTTCAAAGCCTGGGAAAAAAGTTGCGGCTTATAGTCTGGAATTTACGGTAATCTAACAATTTCCCAGCAACCACCTAATACACACAAATCTAGAGGGGTGATTGAGAATATGTACATATAATTACAGTATATGGATGAGCGATGGCTGAGCGGCATAGACATGGTGCAATAGATGGTATAAAATACAATACATATGATATGAGTAATGTAAGATATGTAAACATGATTAAAGTGGCATTGTTTAAAGTGACTAGTGATCCATTTTATTAGAGTGACCAGTGATTGGGTCTCAATGTAGGCAGCAGCCTCTCTGAGTTAGTGATTGCTGTTTAGAAGTCTGATGGCCTTGAGATAGAAGCTATTTTTCAGTCTCTCGGACCCAGCTTTGATGCACCTGTACTGACCTCGCCTTCTGGATGGTAGCAGTGTGAACAGGCAGTGGCTCGGGAGGCTGAGGTCCTTGATGATCTTATTAGCCTTCCTGTAACATTGGGTGCTGTAGATGACATGGAGGGCCCCGTAGTTTGCCCCCGATGATGCGTTGTGCAGACTGCAGCACCCTCCGGAGAGCCTTGCGGTTGAGGGCGGTGCAGTTGCCTTACCAGGCTGTGATTACAGCCCTAAAGGATGTTCTCGATTGTGCATCTGTAAAAGTTTGTCAGGGTTTTGGGTGACAAGCCAAATTTCTTCAGCCTCCTGAGGTTGAAGAGGCGCTGTTGCGCCTTCTTCACCACACTGTCTGTGTGGGTGGGCCATTTCAGTTTGTCTGTGATGTGTATGCCGAGGAACTTTCCACCTTCTCCACTGCTGTCCCTTCGATGTGGATAGGGGGGTGCTCCCTCTGCTGTTTCCTGAAGTCCATGATCATCTCCTTTGTTTTGTTGATGTTGAGTGAGAGGTTATTTTCCTGACACCACACTCCGAGTGCCCTCACATCCTCACTGTAGTCTGTCTCGTCGTTGTTGGTAATCAAGCCACTACTGTTGTGTCATCTGCCAACTTGATGATTGAGTTGGAGGCGTGCATGGCCACGCAGTTGTGGGTGAACAGGGAGTACAGGAGGGGGCTGAGCACGCAACCTTGTGGGGCCCCAGTGTTGAGGGTCAGCGAAGTGGAGATGCTGTTTCCTACCTTCACCACCTGGGGGCGGCCCGTCAAAGTCCAGGACCCAATTGCACAGGGCGGGGTTGAGACCCAGGGCCTCCAGCTTGATGATGAGCTTGGAGGGTACTATGGTGTTGAATGCTGAGCTGTAGTCAATAAGCAGCATTCTTACATAGGTATTCATCTTGTCCAGATGGGACAGTGCAGTGTGATGGCGACTGCATTGTCTGTGGACCTGTTGGGGCGGTATGAAAACTGAAGTGGCTCTAGGGTGGCCGGTAAGGTGGAGGTGATATGATCCTTGACTAGTCTCTCAAAGCACTTCATGACGACAGAAGTGAGTGCTACGGGGCAGTAGTCATTTATTTAATCTTTGCCTTCTTGGGAACAGGAACAATGGTGGCCATCTTGAAGCATGTGGGGACAGCAGACCGAGATAGGGAGCGATTGAATATGTGCTGTTATTGTGAAGTGGAAACATCTAGGAGCTACAATGGCTCACCTGCGAAGTGTTAAGCCACACAAGCCCACAGAACGGGAGCGCCCAGTGCTAAAAATCGTCTGTCCTCTGTTGCAACACTCATTACAGAGTTCCTAACTGCCTCTGGAAGCAACGTCAGTACAGGAACTGTTCGTTGCGAGCTTCATGAAATGGGTTTCAATGGCCGAGCAGCCGCACACAAACCTAAGATCACCATGCGCAATGCCAAGCGTCAGTTGGAGTGGTGTAAAGTTTGCCGCCATTGGTCTCTGGAGCAGTGGAAATGCTATCTCTGGAGTGATGAATCACGTCAGTCCAACAAAGGAATCTGGGTTTTGCGGAAGCCAGGAGAATGCTACCTGACCGAATGCATAGTGCCAATTGTAAAGTTTGGTGGATGAGTAATAATGGTCTGGGGCTGTTTTTCATGGTTCGGGCCAGGCCCCTTAGTTCCAGTGAAGGGTAATCTTAACGCTACAGCATACAATGACATTCTAAATGATTCTGTGCTTACAACTTTGTGGCAACAGCTTGTGGAAGGCCCTTTCCTCTCATCATGACAATACCCCTGTGCACAAAGCGAGGTCCATACAGAAATGGTTTGTTGAGATCGATGTGGAAGAACTTTACTTGGCCTGCACAGAGCCCTGACCTCAATCCCATTGAACACCTTTGGGATGAATTAGAACGCCGACTGCGAGCCAGGCCTTAATCGCCCAACATCAGTGCCCGACCTCACTAATGCTCTTGTGGCTGAATGGTAGCAAGTCCCCGCAGAAATGTTCCCACATCTAGTGGAAAGCCTTCCCAGAAGAGTGGAGGCTGTTATAGCAGCGAAGGGTGACCAACTCCATATTAATTCCCATGCTTTTGGATTGAGATGTTCGATGAGCGGGTGTCCACATACTTTTGGTCATGTAGTGCATGCGTGTCTGTTTGGTCAAGAATGCATCTTTTTTTGTGTTTGAGTGAGTGCAAACATTCACCAACAATGAACGGAGGAATCTATTCCATTGATGATTAATGGAAAGTGGAAACCGCATTATTATTCATCCGTTTTCTATTTTATCTCACGATGTTCCAATTGTATGTTTTCCTTTCGAGAGCCTGGGCTTACCAGAACTCAACCCCAGTTACTGACTGACTGAAACAGCAAAAAGTGTTTAACAACACATTGTTCCATTGTTTCTCAACAAACTAATTCCTGCTCCACCACCTCAACAAGTGGAAATGTTTGTGAGTTGAACAGTTTAAAATATGGCACCCATATCAGGAACACAATACTCCTTCACCATCTTATCTCATCACTCTCCAGCTTTTATCTGGTTTGTTTTGGAGAATTGCTTTCCTCAGTAGCTATCTGAGGGCCTCACCAGGCTGTAGTGACTGACAGGGTCTGTGGTGGTTGATTGAGAGGATAGCCAGTTCTATTTACGGGCTAAGTTCAGGGTGGACGCAGGCCGATATATAGCTAGTCAGTCACACACCAAATCCACTTGCCGGTTCCCACAGTGACCCTGCCAGGAGCTGCAGACCATGTCGATATAATATTTCTTGACATCAAAGCATGCAGTGCCCTATCCTCTCCTCCTGCTCATTCTCTCCTCCCCCCTTCCACGTCACCAACCCAGCCATCCATGTCCCCAATCGGAAGGTGGTTCCATAGTTCCATACTCAGTGACTTGCCCTGTCGGCCCACGCTCCCTGATCCATTGTAGGGGACATTAATTGCTCATTTGGGCTGGGTTCCATGGAGGGTCTCCATTTCACATATTACACTAGGAGCCTTTGAGCGACCACAGAACTGTGCGAGCAATTATTCTTAATGAGACTGAGTCCATGGGTCATCTCACTCTCTCAGACATGCCCTGACATTTAGCTCTGACACAGACAAACCCCTAACTGTGTCAGTGCTGCTACTGTGTGGGCCACTGTTTGTTTTAATGCTTGTCCAAATGCACACAATTATTCAAGAGAACAAGTTTGTGTGTGCGTGCGTGGGTGGGTACGTGTGCGCGTTCAGGCGAGTGTGGCTGTTTTGCGTGCGCTTGTGTGTGTATGCCAGGGGTGTCAAACTCATTCCGTGGAGGGCCTAGTGTCTGCTGGTTTTAGTTTTTTCCTTTCAATTAAGACCTAGACAACCAAGTGAGGGGAGTTCCTTACTAATTTAGTGATCTTAATTCATCAATCAAGTACAAGGGAGGAGCGAAAAACCCACAGACACCCTCCATGGAATTATATTGACCAGATACTAACAATGAAACGAAATGTCTTTAAAAATGGATGGCAGCCGAGAGGAGGCAAGATGTGGGAGCATTCTAGCTAATGAGAGGGCAGATATGCGTGTGAACAACAAGCATAAAGTTTTTTTTTTTCTGTTGCCGGGATGTTTTTTTATTTAACCTTTATTTAACTATGGAAGTCAGAATGACAGATTTTTACCTTGTCAGCTCAGGGATTTGATCTAGCAACCTTTCGGTTACTGGCCCAACACTCTAACCACTAGGCTACCTGCCGGATGTACCTACTACCTAACGTGTCCTACTTACAGTTGAAGTCTGAAGTTTACATAGATCTTAGGCAAATACATTTAAACTCAGTTTTTCACAATTCCTGACACTTAATCCTGGTAAAAATTCCCTGTCTTAGGTCAGTTAGGATCACCACTTTATTTTAAGAATGTGACATTTCAGAATAATAGTAGAGAGAATGATTTATTTCAGCTTTTATTTCTTTCATCACATTCCCAGTGGGTCAGATGTTTGCATACACACAATTAGTATTTGGTAGCATTGCTTTTAAATTATTTAACTTGGGTCAAACGTTTCGGGTAGCCTTCCACAAGCTTCCCACAATAAGTTGGGTGAATTTTGGCCCATTCTTCCTGACAGAGCTGGTGTAACGGAGTCAGGTTTGTAGGCCTCCTTGCTTACACATGCTTTTTCAGTTCTGCCCACAACTTTTCTATAGGGTTGAGGTCAGGGCTTTGTGATGAACATTCCAATACCTTGACTTTTTTGTCCTTAAGCCATTTTGCCACAACTTTGGAAGTATGCTTGGGGTCATTGTCCATTTGGAAGACCCATTTGCGACCAAGCTTTAACTTCCTGACTGATGTCTTGAGATGTTGCTTCAATATATCCACATAATTTTCCTTTCTCATGATGCCATCCATTTTGTGAAGTGCACCAGTCCTTCCTGTAGCAAAGCACCCCCACAACATGATGCTGCCACCCCCGTGCTTCACGGTTGGGATGATGTTCTTTGGCTTGCAAGCCTCCCTCTTTTTCCTCCAAGCATAACGTCATTATGGCCAAACAGTTCTATTTTTGTTTTATCAGACCATCTTTGTCCCCATGTGCAGTTGCAAACCATAGTCTGGCTTTTTTATGCCGGTTTTGGAGCAGTGGCTTCTTCTTTGCTGAGCGGCCTTTCAGGTTATGTCGATATAGGACTCGTTTTACTGTGGATATAGATACTTTTGTACATGTTTCCTCCAGCATCTTCACAAGGTCCTTTGCTGTTGTTCTGGGAATGACTTGCACTTTTCGCACCAAAGTACGTTCATCTCTAGGAGACAGAACGTGTCTCCTTCCTGAGCGGTATGATGGCTGCGTGGTCCCATGGTGTTTATACTTGCGTGCTATTGCTTGTACAGATGAACGTGGTACCTTCAGGCGTTTGGAAGTTGCTCCCATGGATTAACCAGACTTGTGGAGGTCTACAATTTTTTGAGGTCTTGGCTGATTTCTTTTGATTTTCCCATGATGTCAAGCAAAGAGGTACTGAGTTTAAAGGTAGGCCTTGACATGCATCCACAGGTACACCTTCAATGGACTCAAATGATGTCAATTAGCTTATCAGAAGCTTCTAAAGCCATGACATCATTTTCTGGAATTTTCCAAGCTGTTTAAAGGCACAATCAACTTAGTGCATGTAGACTTCTTACCCTCTGGATTTGTGATACAACAATTGTTAGAAAAGTTACTTGTCATTTGCGAAGTAGATGTCCTAACTGACTTGCCAAAACTAGTTTGTTAACAAGACATTTGTGGAGTGGTTGAAAAACGAGTTTTAATGACTCCAACCTAAGTGTATATAAACTTCCGAATTCAACTGTATATCACTCGTAACAACCTAAGCATTACGAAACTTCTATTTGATCAAACAATCCACACGTAGCAAACGAGCCATTACATTTTTGTTAATCAAATTCGACGCTCTCATTGACCTCCATATAAACTCAGTAAAAAAAGAAACGTCCTCGAACTGTCAACTGTGTATATTTTCAGCAAACTTAACATGTGTAAATATTTGTATGAACATAACAAGACTCAACAACTGAGACATAAACTGAACAAGTTCCACAGACATGTGACTAACAGAAATGGAATTAATTAAAACCAGCCACCAGCTGCATTAAGTACTGCAGTGCATCTCCTCCTCATGGACTGCACCAGAGTTGCCAGTTCTTGAGATCCGGTCTCTTCGCTGGCCATAGCAGAACACTGACATTCCTGTCTTGCAGGAAATCACGCACAGAACGAGCAGTATGGCTGGTGGCATTGTCATGTCAGGATGAGCCTGCAGGAAGGGTACCACATGAGGGAGGAGGATGTCTTCCCTATAACGCACAGCGTTGAGATTGCCTGCAATGACAACAAGCTCAGTCCGATGATGCTGTGACACACCGCCCCAGACCATGATGGACCCTCCACCTCCAAATTGATCCTTCTCCAGAGTACAGGCCTCGGTGTAACGCTCATTCCTTCGACGATGAACGTCAATCCGACCATCACCCCTGATGAAACAAAACCGCGACTCATCATTGAAGAGCACTTTTTGCCAGTCCTGTCTGGTCCAACGACAGTGGGTTTGTGCCCATTGTTGCAGGTGATGTCTGGTGAGGACCTGCCTTACAACAGGCCTACAAGCCCTCAGTCCAGCCTCTCTCAGCCTATTTCGGACAGTCTGAGCACTGATGGAGGGATTGTGCGTTCCTGGTGTAACTCGGGCAGTTGTTGCTGCCATCCTGTACCTGTCCCGCAGGTGTGATGTTCGGATTTGGCGATCCTGTGCAGGTGTTGTTACACGTGGTCTGCCACTGCGAGGACGATCAGCTGTCCGTCCTGTCACCCTGTAGCGCTGTCTTAGGCATCTCACTGTACGGACATTGCAATTTATTGCCCTGGCCACATCTGCAGTCCTCATGCCTCCTTGCAGCATTCCTAAGGCACGTTCACACAGATGAGCAGGGACCCTGGGCATCTTTCTTTTGGTGTTGTTCAGAGTCAGCAGAAAGACCTCTTTGGTTTCCTAAATTGTGATAACTGTGACCTTAATTGCCTACCGTCTGTAAACTGTTAGTGTCTTAACGACCATTCCACAGGTGCATGTTCATTCATTGTTTATGGTTCATTGAACAAGCATGGGAAACAGTGTTTAAACACTTTACAATGAAGATCTGTGAAGTTATTTGGATTTTTACATATTATCTTTGAAGACAGGGTCCTGAAAAAGGGCCGTTTCTTTTTTTGCTGAGTTTAAAAACTCTTCGCTTGGAGTGAAAAATACAAATAATGCCACCTGCTGGAGAAGACAAATGTTTGGCCCAGTTATCCCTTTCGCTTCGCCTCTTCCTCTCTGGTTTGGCATATGCAGTCACACATCTGAGGCTTGATCGCATATAATAATTCACCACATATGAAGCTCGATTCATGCATTTTAAAACCCTTATTTCATTTCCAGAGCTTCTAGTCTCCAATATGTCTCATGGTCAGTTGTATGAGCCACCTAAACAGCTGTATAATGGCCAGTGCAGTCCAAAGCCTTTTAAGGAGACACCCTTTATGATGTTAACCACTGGCTCTTAGCAAAATAGAATGTATCTTTTGATTATGAGGAAGGTAGTAATTCCAAGCTGGCTGTATTGAGTGTCTGCTCCTCAGGTCATTTAAGTACATACTCAGTCAAGCCTGGAGAAAGGACATGCACAAAGAGGGAACATAACTTTATTGAAATAACAAACAATGTTCTTAAACAGCAGAACAAAAGAGAATTGTACCTAATCATCATCGAAATCACATTCAGTGTAGGGTGTGTTTTTGCTCTAACACAAGGGACAAGTGTCAATGTCAATAGGAACAGCTACCATGGTTACATCTGACCAAAAGTGGTTGATGTACTTTAGGCTTTACTGTATTATAATGTACTGTTATGTGGCAGTATGGAAAACCACAAATCCATGACTAGTGTAGGCTTTGGGCTGTGACTAGACACACTGTTGGCCTGCTGACAGAAATTGAATGCAGTGACATCAGACCATGGGTCCACTGAAAGTCACAGGTACAATAGATGACATCCAAGCTGTCAACCTCTCAGCCCAAACGTACCCCGGTATTTCTAAAAGAATCTGTGTGAAGGCTCCTCGATAGAAATTTTACAAAAATACATTGCTGATTTGAGAAGTTATCAGGCAAATACTTATCCTGTTCCTCAGATGTTCTGCCAAGAGGAATCTGTGTGTTTGTTTTCCTGTCTGTGATGTTGTGCACTGTGTATGCATGCACTGTAAACTGTGTTGTCCCAGAGTCATTAGCCCCAAAGTCTTTTGAGACCAAACTCAATAATGTTACAGTGAGGGGAAAAAAGTATTTGATCCCCTGCTGATTTTGTACAGTGGATTTAAAAAGTCTACACACCCCTGTTAAAATGCCAGGTTTTTGTAATGTAAAATAATGAGAAAGATAAATCATGTCAGAACTTTTTCCACCTTTAATGTGACCTATAACGTGAACAATTCAATTGAAAAACAAACTGAAATCTTTGAGGGGGAAAAATAAAAAATAAAAAACTCACAATAACCTGGTTGCATAAGTGTGCACACCCTTAAACTAATACTTTGTTGAAGCACCTTTTGATTTTATTACAGCACTCAGTCTTTTTGGGTAGGAGTCTATTAGCATGGCACATCTTGATGTGGCAATATTTGCCCACTCTTCTTTGCAAAAGCGCTCCAAATCTGTCAGATTGTGAGGACATCCTGTGCACAGCCCTCTTCAGATCACCCCAGAGATGTTCAATTGGATTCAGGTCTGGGCTCTGGCTGGGCCATTCCAAAACGTTAATCTTCTACTGGTGAAGCCATGCTTTCGTGGATTTGAATGTGTGCTTTGGGTCGTTGTCGTGCTGAAGGGTGAACTTCATCTTCAGCTTTCTAATGGACGCCTGAAGGTTTTGTGCCAAAATTGCCTGGTATTTGGAACTGTTCATAATTCCCTCCACCCTGACTAAGGCCCCGGTTCCAGATGAAGAAAAACGGCCCCAAAGCATGATGCTGCCACCACCATGCTTCACTGTGGGTATGGTGTTCTTTGGGTGATATGCAGTGTTGTATTTGCGCCAAACATACCTTTTGGAATTATGGCCAAAAAGTTCAACCTTGGTTTCATCAGACCATAACACATTTTCCCACGTGCTTTTGGGGGACTTGATGTTTGTTTTTGCAAACTTCAGCCAGGCTTGGATGTTTTTCATTGTAAGAAAAGGCTTCCGTCTTGCCACCCTACCCCATAGCCCATTTATATGAAGAATACGGGAGATTGTGGTCACATGTAGCACACAGCCAGTACTTGCCAGAAATTCCTGCAGTTCCTTTAATGTTGCTGTAGGCCTCTTGGAAGCCTCCCTGACCAGTTTTCTTCTCGTCTTTTCATAAATTTTGGAGGGACGTCCAGTTCTTGGTAATATCTCTGTGGTGCCATATTTTCTCCACTTGATGATGACTGTCTTCACTGTGTTCCATGGTATGTGTAATGCTTTGGAAATTATTTTGTACCCTTCTCCTGACTGATATCTTTCAACAATGAGATCCCTCTGATGCTTTGGAAGCTCTCTGCGGACCATGGCTTTTGCTCTGAGATGCAACTAAGAAAATGTCAGGAAAATCCTACTAGAACAGCTGAACTTTATTTGTGATTAATCAGAGTCACTTTAAATCATGGCAGGTGTGTAATGAATTCTATTTAACATGAGTTTGAATGTGATTGGTTAATTCTGAACACAGCCACATCCACAGTTATAAGAGGGTGTGCACACTTATGCAACCAGGTTATTGTAAGGTTTTTATTTTTCATTTTTCCCCCTCGAAGATTTCAGTTTGTTTTTCAATTGAATTGTTCACATTATAGGTCACATTAACAGTAGAAAAAGTTCTGACATGATTTATCTTTGTCTCATTCTTTTACTTCACAAAAACCTGGCATTTTAACAGGGGTGTGTAGACTTTTTATAGCCACTGTACGTTTGCCCACTGACAGAAATTATCAGTCTATAATTTTAATGGTAGGTTTATTTGAACAGTGAGAGACAGAACAACAAAAAAATCCAGAAAAACGCATGTCAAAAATGTTATAAATTGATTTGCATTTTAATGAGGGAAATAAGTATTTGACCCCCTCTCAATCAGAAAGATTTCTGGCTCCCAGGTGTCTTTTATACAGGTAGCGAGCTGAGATTAGGAGCACACTCTTAAAGGGAGTGCTCCTAATCTGTTTGATACCTGTATAAAAGACACCTGTCCACAGAAGCAATCAATCAATCAGATTCCAAACTCTCCACCATGGCCAAGACCAAAGAGCTCTCCAAGGATGTCAGGGACAAGATTGTAGACCTACACAAGGCTGGAATGGGCTACAAGACCATCGCCAGGCAGCTTGGTGAGAAGGTGACAACAGTTGGTGGAAGAAACACAAAAGAACTGTCAATCTCCCTCGGCCTGGGGCTCCATGCATGATCTCACCTCGTGGAGTTGCAATGATCATGAGAATGGTGAGGAATCAGCCCAGAACTACACGGGAGGATCTTGTCAATGATCTCAAGGCAGCTGGGACCATAATCACCAAGAAAAGAATTGGTAACACACTACGCTGTGAAGGACTGAAATCCTGCAGCGCCCGCAAGTCCCCCTGCTCAAGAAAGCACATATACATGCCCGTCTGAAGTTTGCCAATGAACATCTGAATGATTCAGAGGACAACTGGGTGAAAGTGTTGTGGTCAGATAAGACCAAAATGGAGCTCTTTGGCATCAACTCAACTTACCGTGTTTGGAGGAGGAGGAATGCTGCCTATGACCCCAAGGACACCATCCCCACCGTCAAACATGGAGGTGGAAACATTATGCTTTGGGGGTGTTTTTCTGCTAAGGGGACAGGACAACTTCACCGCATCAAAGGGACGATGGATGGGGCCATGTACCGTCAAATCTTGGGTGAGAACCTCCTTCCCTCAGCCAGGGCATTGAAAATGGGTCATGGATGGGTTTTCCAGCATGACAATGACCCAAAACACATGGCCAAGGCAACAAAGGAGTGGCTCAAGAAGGTCCTGGAGTGGCCTAGCCAGTCTCCAGACCTTAAACCCATAGAAAATCTGTGGAGGGAGCTGAAGGTTCGAGTTGCCAAACGTCAGCCTCGAAACCTTAATGACTTGGAGAAGATCTGCAAAGAGGAGTGGGACAAAATCCCTCCTGAGATGTGTGCAAACCTGGTGGCCAACTAAAAGAAACGTCTGACCTCTGTGATTGCCAACAAGGGTTTTGCCACCAAGTTCTAAGTCATGTTTTGCAGTGGGGTCAAATACTTATTTCCCTCATTAAAATGCTAATCAATTTAAAACATTTTTTACATGCGTTTTTCTGTATTTTTTTGTTGTTATTCTGTCTCTCACTGTTCAAATAAACCTACCATTAAAATTATAGACTGATAATTTCTTTGTCAGTGGGCAAACGTACAAAATCAGCAGGGATCAAATACTTTTTTCCCTCACTGTATATATATATTTTTAAGAAAATCTGCGAAGGTTTGAAAATGTGCCTGCGGTTAGTACGACGTCAAGAACACTACATGTTATTGCACTGTATGCTTTTCTACTTCACTCTCTCTGCGTCCATGTAATCAAACCCCTCAGCCAGATTTAAAAGTGCCAATTCCTTGAAAAAGCTATACATTTAGGCCAAGCCCTCGTGGGGTGCGTTCCAAAACACAGAAGTTGCACCACAACTTCAATTCCATCCCAGCAGCGACAGGATCTGGTGTGTTCAGCAGACTTGTATTTTATTATGCATAGATGTAAAAATACAGCCAGAGAGTCTAAAACACACTGTCTCTCACAGCGACACACACTCTGATCCCTCTATGGGGCGGTGGCAGCACCTCTATGGATTAGTGGAGACTGGTGTCACTTTAAATCAGAGGTTGGGCTCATTGTAATGGCTGGAATGGAAACCATGTTTTTGATCTGATACCTTTCCATTTATTCTATTTCAGCCATAACAATGAGCCTTTCCTCTTATTTCTCCCTCCACCAGACTCCATGAGAGAGGAGGGGCAACAGTGGCAACAGCCGATTCACAGATCCAGTAGTGTTCAAGGTCACTACCCAGACGTTAAACATGTGTGTTTATTGAGATGCCCGTCTGGAGGTCAGGGTTGTGGTAAAGGTCAAAGGTTGTGGTCGTCAGACAGAGCCTGGTCTCATGGCTGCAGTGTGTATCTTCACGGGGACGGACATCACAGCAGAATGTGAGCAGACAGTCAGAACGTAAGAACATCAGATCAGCCAATAGGGTTCATACTTGAGGGGAACCCCCCATCCAGAACAAACACTGGGATAGGACAGATAGCGCAGTAGCCTGAGTGTCATCACTCCAGGGATTCTGAAGAGGGATGGATGGATGGAAATGTCCCTGCGTATACAAACTTAGGCTAAAAGTTCAAAGGAAGTTTCACCACGGCAGTCTCAGCCGGTCATGTTGAATGTAAAGGGGATAGCAGGGTTGTAGAAGATACATTTTAAGTAGGTAATGAGATCTGTGGTTTAAACCATTCTTCCTCCAGTTAATGCTGTCTTTGGACTTGAACTGGACTTTGAACTGTCTGGCATGTAGGCCTAGCATTCCACAGACCATAGACTTGTACACTTAGAATAACTATTATAACTATTTTTTTTACACAAAGTTCATTTGTAATGTGAAGTTTATCAATTAAAGTACAATCAAAGACAAAATACATACACTCAGGTACAGTTTATAGTCAAGACATACAGCAGCACGATAATGTTGAGTAGTTGGGACCAGAGGGCTTACCGTATACAGTAACGTCAGACATTCTTTCTCATCCAGTAGTCCTGCAGAAGCTGGCCCACAGTGGCCTTAAATAGTGGCCTGTGGTGTTATTGTGGTTTAATGGTCTAACAGATCCCCCTACTGTGCTCTGGTGTCATGGTGGTGGTCTAACAGATGTCCCTCCTATGGTTCTGTGTGTTTTAGGGCATGGCCTTCTCCCTGGAGGAACGTCTCCAGCTGGGGATCCACGGCCTGCTGCCTCCCTGCTTCCTCAGCCAGGACGTTCAGCTTCTCCGGGTCCTCAAGAACTACGAGATGAAGAGGGACGACCTGGACAGGTGAGACTGAGATCCTGTGTGCGTCTGTCTCGTCTGTCCTGTACGTGCAGGGAGAGAAAAATCACACACCTGGAAGCCTTCAAAGAGACTGAGATTCTGTGTTGTTGTATGTGTCGAATTGCTATGCTTTATCTTGGCCAGGTCACAGTTACAAATGAGAACTTGTTCTCAACTAGCCTACCTGGTAAAATAAATAAAACATTTAAAAAATGGAAAGAGCCTTCCCCAAACTGTTGCCACATGGTTGGAAACACAGAACCATCTAGAATGTCATTGTATGCTGTAGCATTAAGATTTCCCTTCATTGGAACCAAGGGGCCTAGCCCGAACCATGAAAAACGCCCCCAGACCATTATTCCTCCTTTACCAAACTTTACAATTGGCCTTATGTATTCGGGCAGATAGCGTTCTCCTGGCATCCGCCAAACCCATATTCGTCCACCGGACTGCCAGATGGTGAAGCGTGATTCATAATTCCAGAGAACTCATTTCCACTGCTCCAGAGTCCAATGGTGGTGAGCTTTACACCATTTCAGCCGACGCTTGGCATTGTGCATGGTGAAGCTGCGTGCTTTAGCTCTCGGCGGTTGTTCTTTGAGCTTGTTTGGCCTACCACTTCGCGGCTGAGCTGTTGTTGCTCCTAGACGTTTCCACTTCACAATAATAGCACTTACAGTTGACTGGGACATCTCAAGCAGGGCAGAGATTTTCCAAACTGACTTGTTGGAAAGGTGGCATTCTAAACTCAGCAAAAAAAAATAAACGTCCATTTTTCAGGACCCTGTCTTTCAAAGATAATTTGTAAAAATCCAAATAACTTCACAGATCTTCATTGTAAAGGGTTTAAACACTGTTTCCCATGCTTGTTCAATGAACCATAAACAATGAATGAACATGCACCTGTGGAACGGTCGTTAAGACACTAATAGCTTACAGACGGTAGGCAATTAAGATCACAGTTATCAAGACTTAGGACACTAAAGAGGCCTTTCTACTGACTCTGAAAAACACCAAAAGAAAGATGCCCAGGGTCCCTGCTCATCTGCATGAACGTGCCTTAGGCATGCTGCAAGGAGGCATGAGGACTGCAGATGTGGCCAGGGCAAGAAATTGCATACTGTGAGATGCCAAAGACGGCGCTACAGGGAGACAGGACAGACAGCTGATCGTCCTCACAGTGGCAGACCACGTGTAACCATACCTGCACAGGATTCCTAAATCCAAACATCACACCTGCGGGACAGGTACAGGATGGCAACAACAACTGCCCGAGTTAAACCAGGAATGCACAATCCCTCCATCAGTGCTCAGACTGTCCGAAATAGGCTGAGAGAGGCTGGACTGAGGGCTTGTAGGCCTGTTGTAAGGCAGGTCCTCACCAGACATCACTGGCACCAACGTCGCCTATGGGCACAAACCCACCATTGCTGGACCAGACAGGACTGGCAAACAGTGCTCTTTACTGACAAGTCGCGGTTTTGGTCGGATTCACGTTTATCGTCAAAGGAATGAGTGTTACACCGAGGCCTGTACTCTGGAGCGGGATCAATTTGGAGGTGGTGGGTCCATCCCATGATGATCTGGGGCGGTGTGTCACAGCATCATCGGACTGAGCTTGTTGTCATTGCAGGCAATCTCAATGCTGTGCGTTATAGGGAAGACATCCTCCTCCCTCATGTGGTACCCTTCCTGCAGGCTCATCCTGCCATGACCCTCCAGCATGACAATGCCACCAGCCATGCTACTCGTTCAGTGCGTGAGTGTCAGTGTTCTGCCATGGCCAGCGAAGAGACCGGGTCTCAATCCCATTGGGCACGTCTGGGACCTGTTGGATCGGAGAGTGAGGGCTAGGGCCATTCCCCCCAGAAATGTCTGGGAACTTGCAGGTGCCTTGGTGGAAGAGTGGGGTAATATCTCACAGCAAGAACTGGCAAATCTGGTGCAGTCCATGAGGAGGAGATGCACTGCAGTACTTAATGCAGCTGGTGGCCACACCAGATACTGACTGTTTTGATTTTGACCCTGCCTTTGTTCAGGGACACATTATTCAATTTCCTGTTAGTCACATGTCTGTGGAGCTTGTTCAGTTTATGTCTCAGTTGTTGGATCTTGTTATGTTCATACAAATATTTACACATGTTAAGTTTGCTGACAAGAGACGAAGTTGACATTGAGAGGACGTTTCTTTTTTTGCTGAGTATGATGGTGCCACATTGAATGTCACTTAGCTTATCAGTACAGGCCATTCTACTGCCAATATTTGTCTTTGGAAATTGCATGGCTGTGTGTTTTGATTTTATGCACCTGTCAGCAACGGGGGTTGCTGAAATAGCTGAATCCACTAATTTGAAGGTGTTTCCAAATACTTTTGAGCATGTAGTGTATCTTGAAATCTTGTTTGCTGGCGAGCAGTACATCTCTCTGTCAGACACTCCAATGCATCAAGTAATTGTAATCCCAAGGTTGGATGAATTTCCATAGTGGCAGGACAGCAGGTCTGCCTCAATAACCATGGTATCTGCAGTCTTCATTTGTGGCTTGTGAATGTGTAGTGCGAGGACTGGTTGGGTTTGTTAATGGGACAGAGAGAGACAGGATTTGTGGTCAATTTGTGGTCAGGAAGACCTTTTAGCCAAAGGTGTAAAGTACTTAAGTAAAAATACTTTAATGTACTTCTAAAGTAGTTTTTTGGGGTATCTGTACTTTACTATACTATTTATATTTTTGACTACTTTATTTTACTTCACTACATTCCTAAAGAAAATAATGTACTTTTTACTCCATACATTTTCCTTGACACCCAAATGTACTCTTTACATTTTAAATGCTTTGCAGGACAGGAAAATAGTCCAATTACGCACTTATCAACAGAACATCCTTACTGCCTCTGATCTGGCGGACTCACTTATCACACATACTTCGTTTGTTAATGATGTCTGAATGTTGGAGTGTGCCCATGGCTTTCCGTAAATTAAAAAAATAAAGAAAATGTTGCCATCTGGCTTGCTTAATATAAGGAATTTAAAATGATTTATACTTTTACTTTTGATACTTAAGTATATTTTAAACCAAATACTTTTAGACTTTTACTCAAGTACAATTTTACCAGGTGACTTTTACTTATACTTGAGTCATTTTCTATTAAGGCATCTTTACTTTTACTCAAGTATGACAGTTGGGTACTTTTTCCACCACTACTTTTAGCCCACTTGATTTTCCAGCGGGGTGGTATGATGACTAAGAGGTACGGTTGCTATACTGTACCAAACCAATCCTCCAAAACAGCAATTAGGTGTGTTTTATTCCCTTTCCCATGCCCTTTCAATGTCATCAACAATTTGTCTCATGGCATCGGACCACTTTATTAGAGCTGGTATTCGCCCTGCCTGTCCTCATGCCTCTGGCCATAGTATTTCCATTGCAGTCTGGGCCTTACTTTTTTCTCTAACTTTCTGTGGTATTTACTGGACTCGACCATATCACTTTATTTTTGCATGACCGTTGCTCAAAACGCTCACAAAATGATACATGCCATTCTATTCCAAGCAGTTGCTATTTACTGTTTTTACTACTCCCCAAAGCAGGGCTTCATTCTGGTGTCTGGACATTTACATTTAAGTCATTTAGCAGACGCTCTTATCCAGAGCGACTTACAAATTGGTGCATTCACCTTATGATATCCAGTGGAACAACCACTTTACAATAGTGCATCTAAATCTTTTAGGGGGGGGGGGGGGTTAGAAGGATTACTTTATCCTATCCTAGGTAGGGTTTCAGGTGTCTCCGGAAGGTGGTGATTGACTCCGCTGTCCTGGCGTCGTGAGGGCGTCGTGAGGGCGTCGTGAGGGAGCTTGTTCCACCATAGGGGTGCCAGAGCAGCGAACAGTTTTGACTGGGCTGAGCGGGAACTGTGCTTCCTCAGAGGTAGGGGGGCCAGCAGGCCAGAGGTGGATGAGCGCAGTGCCCTCGTTTGGGTGTAGGGACTGATCAGAGCCTGAAGGTACGGAGGTGCCGTTCCCCTCACATTGATAAAGCAGGCTGGATTCTGGACATCACTGGCTTTAAGCCCAAACATGTCTATGATAACAGAGATGGTGTCCTAGGCTGGATTTATTGGGGAAATCCTCTTCTATGCATAAAGACACAGTGGGAGAGATAAAGACTCACGAATATTAAAAAGTCAAGGGTCAACTCTTAAAATGTCCATTTGTGATTTTAACCTGATGCATGTGATATGCTATCTAGCAGTTTAAAGAAACATCATAAAAACCAACCGGCAAGAGTGTCTGTAAAGAATCATGAATTTGGATGGAGAAAGAAGGGGTTGAAAGAGGGAAAAGTTATTTTCCCATGTCACGTTTAAGCAGAGTTTCACACGCTTGTTAACACAGCCCAAACACTTTATCTGAAAAAAAAATGTGTATGTGTGTCTGACTGTGATATGCTTTCAGGCCGAGAGAGAGCCACAACAGGCTCAAGCTGTAGTCGCTAGTGGAAAAGACAACTAGATAAGTGAAAGCAAAATAATCATATTGGTCTATGCCACCTAGACTGAAATACCAAATTTTAATGACAATATACATTTTGTGCCACCCCGTTTCCTAGTGTCATGTGAGTGGTACAACCTTAGCTTGACACTGTCTTGACATGGCCTCAAAGTCACAATAAGTTGGTCTCTTTCTGTGTCCCTAGTTCGTCACTGAATTGTGGTGGTATGGCAGGATTCCCAAATTTGGCCTGCGGGTGGTTTTATTTGGCCACCCAAGTTTGCTGAGCAAAAAAATAATCATATTTTTTATTTTTTATTTTTAGACATAAAATACTGTAAAAACACCAGGGAATCAGCTCCATGTGATTTTAATTTTGGAAATCTGTTCCCAAGTATTCCCATGCATAATAGACAGGCAGGCAAGTGATCGTATACAAATGTTAGCAAGCTTTGAAATTATTATGTTTTAGTTAAATATTATATCTGTTTGGGCTTCTTGCGGTCAATTTGCAGTCTACAAATTATTTGTAGTTATGTTCCGGCCCCCTGACCATCCACTCAAGAGAAAATCATCCCGTGTCTGAATCTAGCGGATGATCCCTGTGGTATAATGTAAGCCGTGACTTGATCTGGCTGGAACACCATCAACCTTTTTTTAGAAGAGATTGTTAACACCTTGTATCCAATGACCATGTGGGAGAACGCCATGCATACTTTCTATCATCCCAACAAGAGGGACATTATACTCCAGATTTTATGGGAAGCTTTCTTATTTCTTGAGAGCCTGTGGAGTGGGCTAGTAGTTCATTTGGGTCCCCCTGTCGATGTTTGATCATAACAAGGAGCTTGTGTAGGATATCTGATGGGTGTTTCTGTGCGCTGTGTATTTTTCTAAGCATTTGTAACATAAGCAACAGTAACTTTATCCAGCAATTATTGTACTACATGAAACTAGCAGCACTTGGTGAGCAATGCTTGTATTCAACAAGGCAAGGAGGGAGTCGGCGTGGCATTCTCCCCCCCACACACACTTTCTATGGGCCATTTATTTTCAATTGGGCCCTTAAGTCCAGAGGGAAAGGGAAAGTGGGGCCGACAGAGTGAGGTATTGCTCTCACATGGTGCAATCTGTTTGATGAGTCACCCCAGACGTCGCTCTCTCCTCTTCACACACACTTCTTCCCCTTTTATTTCTCTCTCTGTCACGCTCTGAGATTTGTATTTCATAAAGTCCCTCTGAAGTCTGTTTTACCTGCACGGTTTAGGAATCAGTGTTAAAGATGTTCACCTTTTCCCTCACCCCCTCCTCCTCTGCCATTCCCAGATATGTATTTCTGATGGGGCTCCAGGACAGGAATGAGAAGCTGTTCTACCGTGTGCTGACATCCGACACAGAGAGGTTCATGCCCATTGTTTACACCCCCACCGTGGGCCTGGCCTGCCAGATGTATGGCCTTGCCTTCAGGAGACCCAGGTGAGAGAAAAACACACACACACATGGGAGCACTAACACACACCACATGCATGCACACACACACACACTGAATAGGCCTAATGGATATACTGTCACACACACACACACACACACACACACACACACACACACACACACACACTTGCTGCCCGTGGCCAGCCTTAACATTGTTTTAAGATTTAACCATCAATTGTCAAATAATTTAGATGCATTCTTATGAAACATAAATCCTTTTGAATCTTCAAACATCTGTGTCTGTTGGACTTGGCGCCTGTTGCAACAAACTCTCAATCAAAATCAGAGGCTGGGGCGGGTCTGTGTCGAGTTGGGTTCTGCGAGTCCTTGGGCAGCTTAGGCCAGTATAAGCAGTTACAGTGTACAGTTCACCTTGAATGGACTTGGCATTGCATAAAGCAGGACTTGCCTCTTCGGTCTGCTCAGTTATCTGTGTCTGTTTCTCCTCAAACAATTAGGTCCACGTCTCTCTGTCACCACTAAACTCCCTCATTAGAGTCATAATGGAGATCAAATTAATATAACACACATTCAGACAATGTCAAGGAGCTGATCATGCTTGACTTGGCTTTAACATATCTAGACTGTGCTGGGTTGTGAAGATGTTGGGTTTGTTTTGAGTCTTAGACATTAGAACTAACATGGTCCAAGAAACACCACCGACAGTATTGTTCTGTAGTCAACTACTGAGGGAGAAGGATGTTGAAGTTATATTGTCTTGATTAGTACCTCTCAGTTATAAACGCTCTTTATAGACCCTCTCACTCTCTCGTCAGTCACTCTGTCAGTCAGTCACACACTGACACTGTGCATTCCAAATGGCACCCTATTCCCTATATAGTGCACTACTTTTTTTTTTTTTATTACCATGGACTATATAGGGAATAGGGTGCCATTTGGGACTTACTCATATCCTCAGTGAACTTTTCCTTGCGGGTCTCAAAGTCTAAAACCCCAAATGAACTGATCATAACCAGGGATGCTTTTGATTAGTAGTGAATGCTAAATCCAAAGCTGTTTTATTTGAAATGCTTACCTTGGGCACATTTAAAATGTGTTCTTAAACCTAAGCGCACACTCCCACGTACATTTTCCACAATTTCCCCAGAGCAAGTTGTGGAAAATATGTCTAGCATGCTCCTAGCTCCCCTACCTCTGACACTGGGCTGGAGGAGGGATCTTATATCTCCCTGCAGACCCACAATGCAGTGAGCCAAAACACACTGCGAGCTGCAGAGGCCGGGGGTGGGGAATTTGGGACTGGTAGACATGTGACAGTGGGTCAGTTAGCAGCAGGCTCTGTAGACTCCACAAACCTGGTCCTCAGACAGTCCCAGATCCAGGCCTCACCCCTGCATCCCACTGATGGCTTGCTTCTGAAGCTAAGCAGGGTTGGTCCCTGGATGTGTGACCAGATGCGAAGTGGTGTTGGAGGGCCAGTAAAAGGCAACTTTTCCTCTGGTCTAAAAAAATATCCCAATGCTCCAGGGCAAAGATTGGGGACATTGCCCTGTGTAGGGTGCCGTCTTTCAGATGGGAAATTAAACGGGTGTCCTGACTCTATGGTCACTAAAGATCCCATGACAATTATCGTAAGAGGAAGGGTGTTAACCTGGCTAAATTACCAATCTGGCCCTCATTCTATCACGGTCACCATTCTATCACCCCCATCTTACAATTGGCTCATTCATCCCCCCCTCCTCTCCCCTGTAACTATTCCCCAGGTTGTTTCTGTAAATGAGAATGTGTTCTCCGTCAACTTATCTGGTAAAATAAGGGTTACATTTTTTTTTTAAACCTAGCCCAGGGAGGGGGGTGGAGGAGGTGGGTGGCGTTGTGGTGAGCCCAGGGTTGTAAAGCATTATTGCGGAAACTGATAGGGAACTCATCAGCTTGGTCTCATAGACAAGACGTAACATACCGTAATTTCCGGACTATTAAGCTGCACCCACTGAATTAAAAAAATATATATATTTTGAACATAAATAAGCCGCACATGTCTATAAGCCGCAGGTGCCTACCAGTACATTGAAACAAATTAACTTTACACAGGCTTTAACGAAACACGGCTTGTAACAAAAAATAAAACGGCAGTAAGCTTTAGTTGTCTTTTTGCACTGAGTCAATTCCTCACGCTGCTGTTTCCAACGTCTTATCATCGACTCATTAAGACCAAGCTCCCGTGCAGCAGCTCTATTTCCTTTTCCAACAGCCAGATCAATCGCTTTCAACTTGAAAGCTGCATCATATGCATTTCTCCGTGTCTTTGCCATGATGAGGGTGACAAAATGACTACCGTAATCAGAATGATGGGAAGTTTGAGAGCGCTCGATTTAATCTAAACAGTAAACAAAAAAGTTATTTGACGTAACCCGTTCGGCAATTTCATTGGTCTAATGAAAGCTTCATGCCGCCAAAAAACTGAGCACGTCACAGAATGTGTTTTTTTGGAGAAAAAAAAAAATTGAAAGCGGGAAAAATCCAAAAATTAAGCCGCGAGGTTCAAAGCCTGGGAAAAAAGTTGCGGCTTATAGTCTGGAATTTACGGTAGTAAATATAAATCTGGGACAGCCAAATTAGTATGATATGTGATGTTTGGAATGTTTCTTTAATTTATTTGTTGTCCTTAAGCCATTTTGCCACAACTTTGGAAATATGCTTGGGATCATTGTCCATTTGGAAGACCCATTTGCGTCCAAGCTTTAACTTCCTGTTTGATGTCTTGAGATGTTGCTTCAATATATCCACATAATTTTCTGTCCTCAAAATGCCATCTATTTTGTGGAGTGCACCAGTCCCTCTTGCAACAAAGCACCTCCACAACATGACGCTGCCACCCCCGTGCTTCACGTTTGGGATTGTGTTCTGCAAGCCTCCCCCTTTTTCCTCCAAACATAATGATGGTCATTGTGGCCAAACAATTAAATTTTTGTTTCATCAGACCAGAGGACATTTCTCCAAAAAGTACAATCTTTGTCCCCATGTGCAGTTGCAGACTGTAGTCTGGCTTTTTTATGGCGGTTTTGGAGCAGTGGCTTCTTCCTTGGCGAGCGGCCTTTCAGGTTATGTCGATATAGGACTCGTTTTACTGTGGATATAGATACTTTTGTACCTGTTTCCTCCAGCATCTTCACAAGGTCCTTTGCTGTTGTTCTGGGATTGATTTGCACTTTTCGCACCGAAGTACGTTCATCTCTAGGAGACATAACGCGTCTCCTTCCTGAGCGGTATGACGGCTGCGTGGTCCCATGGTGTTTATACTTGCATGCTATTGTTTGTTCAGATGAATGTGATACCTTCAGGCATTTGGAAATTGCTCCCAATGATGATCCAGACTTGTGGAGGTCTACATTTTTTTCCTGAGGTCTTGGCTGATTTATTTTGATTTTCCCATGATGTCAAGCAAAGAGGCACTGAGTTTGAAGGTAGGCCTTGAAATACATACACAGGTACACCTCCAATTGACTCAAATTAAGTCAATTAGCCTATCAGAAGCTTCTAAAGCCAGGACATCATTTTCTGGAATTTTCTTATTGTATGTAAACTTCTGACCCACTGGAATTGTGATACAGTGAATTATAAGTGAAATAATCTGTCTGTAAACAATTGTTGGAAAAATTACTTGTATCATGCACAAAGTAGATGTCCTAACCGACTTGCCAAAACTATAGTTTGTTAACAAGATATTGTGGTTGAAAAACGAGTTTTAATGACTCCTACCTAAGTGTATGTAAACTTCTCACTTCAACTTGCAAGAATTTTGAATAATACTTTATAATGTGGCATTGTTTTGTGTATCAGTTCGTAAACCATGCCCCATAGAATTGGTACTTTGAAAATCTCTTCCCAATTTCAGCCAATTCTCAACTTTTTATCTACTTTGCAACTACTTAGCATGTTAACTAACCCATCCCCTAACCATAACCCTTTAACCTTAAATCCTAACTCCTAGCCTAGCTAACGTTAACCCACCTAGCTAACGTTAACCCACCTAGCTAACGTTAACCCACCTAGTTAGCTTTAGCCACCTAGCTAAGGTTAGCCACAACAGATTAGAATTCGTTACGTATCATACATTTTGTAAATTTGTAACATATTGTACGAATTTCAATTCGTAACATATATCATATGAATTGTAAATCTGAACATATCATACAAAATGGATGATACCTACTGTACCATACATACCATATGAAACGTAACATATCATACGAATTGGAGTGTCCCCGGATTTACATTGACTATGTTATGTCTACCTCTGATTGGTTGAACTGTCTAGATTCACAGGGAACTCACATTCGGGGAGCTCGAGCATGCATGTACTGTATATAGATCACATAGCCTCTCAGAGTGCCTTTTCTATGGTCAACTGGTCTTATAGGGACAACTTAGCTGTCTCTATCACTGTCTTTGTCTACATATCTGTCTCTGTGATTCTCTCTCTAACTCTTCTAGCAGATTTGCACACATAAAGTAGCACCATTTAGATAGATCAGTAATGAATTCCTGATGTGAGTTTCCGTGCGTGCTTACGTGTGTGCATGTGTGTGCTTATGCCTGGATGTGTGTGTGCCTGTAGTGGCTGAACAGACAGATATTAGCTCTCTAATCACTGCCTTCCTCTCAGGTATAAAGCGCACTGTGTGGGAAAGGTGTCCTTTTGGTCCTACCCAGGCTTACTGTCTGTAATCCGCTTCACGCAGACTAAACGCATCAATACTAGGCTCCATTGCAGGGGGCAAAGGTCAAGTCCTATGAAGTGTCAAAACAGAGCTGATTCACTCATCTCTGGGTGGGCTAATGGCAGGCAGAGAAGACAAAGAAAGGAGCGCATTCACAACACTGTGAGATCACTGGATCCATTAAGTTTTGGGACCTATAAGCTCATAAGTGTAGGATACACAGGGCATTTTTTGTCTGATGCTTCAGTTAAACTAATGACTTTGTGGCTAGTCACTCACTAAATGCAGGAGCTGTTTGTGTGATATGTGATCAATGGTGACTCTGACGTAAGAATTAATATTATCACTATTGCTAGCACAACTGCCACTAGTATTGCTTACAACTACCACCACAAATGTTCATTTTACAGACACTAAATAATACCAACTAAGAACCTCCTAAGATGAGCGCTGGTAACCAATCCATCTTGTTAATAAAGATGAATTATCTTGGTTAAAACCCCCTTAGTGGACTCGGCGGTAGAGGTCGATGACTATGGAGTGTCGATGACTATGGACCACTGCAATACTCTGTCAAGGCTTTTGGAAATGAGAGGCCTTGAAGATAAATACACCACATGACCAAAAGTATGTGTACACCTGCTCGTCGAACATCTCATTCCAAAATCATGGCCATTAATATGGAGTTGGTCCCCACTTTTCTGCTATAACAGCCTCCACGCTTCTGGGAAGGCATTCCACTAGATAGATGTTGGAACATTGCTGCTAGGACTTGCTTCCATTCAGCCACAAGACTATTAGTGAGGTCGGGCACTGATGTTGGGCTATTAGGCCTGGCTGGCAGTCGGCGTTCCAATTCATCCTAAAGGTGTTCGATGGTTGAGGTCAGGTCTCTGTGCAGGCCCGTCAAGTTCTTCCACACAGATCTCGACAAACCATTTCTGTATGGATCTCGCTTTGTGCACAGGGGCATATCATGCTGAAACAGAGAAGGGCCTTCCCCAAACTGCATATCGTCTAGAATGGCATTGTATGCTGTAACGTTAAGATTTCCCTTCACTGGAACTAAGGGGCCTAGCCCGAACCATGAAAAACAGCCTCAGACCATTATTCCTCCTGCACCAAACTTTACAGTTGGCACTATGCATTGGGACAGGTAGCGTTCTCCTGGCATCCGCCAAATTCAAATTCATTCGACGGACTGCCAGATGGTGAAGCGTGATTCATCACTCCAGAGAACACGTTTCCACTGCACCAGAGTCCAATGGCGGCGCGCTTTACAATAATGCCAATGATTGACAAGCTGTAGCATAATTAGACTTACATAGTCGAGAGGAGAGTCTATTATATAAACCAAAAGGCGAGATATAAAATACTTATTATTAACATACAGTATAAATGGCTATGCTGTCTTAATGACAGACATGAGATGAAGTTGCCACTGTGCTACCTCAGAGTCTGAAGGGGAAACATGTGCTTGATGAAGCGCCTCAGCCCCCCTGGTAGAGGCTTAAGTGTTGTGATCCAACATTCAGGCCCACACACAGTGCTGGTGTAATAAGCATGTAAGAGGAGAGTGTCGTTTGAATCGATGAGCATGTAGTCTAAGTAGCTAAGTAGAAAATTGCCCTCTTGGATGTTTAATCCACGAGATCATTCGACTGGGACAAGTCTTTGATAGCTGGAATGAGTAACTGTCACATTACATAAATCCTTTTATATGCATGCGTTTGAGAAGTTAATCATGTGACCTATTTTATGACCATGCCATGACTTTGTTCCATCACACATCATAAAGGATACAGAATTGTTGCATTGTAAATTATACAATCAGACTTTATAAAGAAAGAGAGAGGGAATGGGGGAGGCAGGGGAGGCGAAATTAGAGAGGAAAGGTTTGGAATTGCACTGACCTCATGAGGAACGTGGCAAAACATTTGGGATTAATTACCTCACAGACTTTGAGGACCTTGTAAAACAATTTAGAGCTTATGTCTTTGGGTCTGCTTGGAAAAAGTTTTGAGCCAAAATAAGCAAAAAACCTTGAATATATTACCTCCTTTTTCTCTACACTAACCTTTGTGATAATAAATGAATTCCCGCTGCAGGTATTACCTGACTTGAAACCATAGTCCCTCTCAGTTTATTCAGGAGACATGCACTGTGGTCAACTGGAATATCCTTTCCTATTTCATTACAGGTTTTCAATTTGAACCTGCATCTCTCTTGCTGTATGTGTATTGGAGCATTTATGACAGGATTTGGGAGGATTAACTCTTACAGTATTGTGTGTGAGAACTCCTAGTCACTATAGGACCTTGTGGGTTTAGCCATGCTACTTGCCCTAATAGAAGA